>NC_092599.1:660714-1321428 GCF_047663525.1 Anas platyrhynchos | reverse complement strand
ATGTGTAGTTTATCTTGAGATCTCAATTGCTTGGGCAGCTCCATCCCATTTGATGATGGACATTTCAAAGAGAAAGGATTTTCACAACCAATCTTTCCTTTTGCCAACATTCAACTAAATTGTTGTTCCTATTTCAAATAAGCTGTTTCAGCGGAAGCATTTTCACTTAATATCCTTTAACTTGCAAAATCGGTCGCTGCTCTGCACCAAGATAAATTTTTTGTCTTATACCTTGTAAGCACCACTTGCCTTTGAGCCTGTTGTTGTTGTTTTAAATTGTTTTAAGTTTGTTCATGTTTGTTGGGATTTTGTTGTTGTGTTCTCCTTTTGCTGTCTCATTTATTGCTTTATTACTCTGTGTTGTTATTTTCACAGCCCTGTTCAATCCATCACCCTGCTCAGGTGTGCATACTGTGTATATCCCAAGGAACAGGTCTGTGTCCCACCCAAATGACTCCAAATGGTAGGAATACCACAGGATACCTGATGTGAAAATTAAATTCTACATGAAGGCAGCAGTCAGAGAGTTTTTCTTCCTTCCAGGCTCCCCTTTCAGTGTGTCTCCACTGTCTTTCCTGTGTTCTCCATTGACTGAGCCCTTCTCTTCTTTCTTCAACAGGTGGGCTCTGCATTGCTCAGTCCCTGAAAATCCCCCAGGATCGCAAGGACAAGACCATCGACTTTGATAAAATTATCAAGCAGCTCCTAGAAACTCCCAATGCCAGGGCCATCGTTATTTTTGCCAACGATGAGGACATAAAGTAAGGATGACCGAGGGACCTAATTCATTTCATAGATGTGAAGAAAAGAGAAAACAAAAATACAAATAATGAAGGGGGAATGTTTGTTGGTAAGAGCTGTGTGGGGACGTGGTGTGGACACTTTTTAGGGTCATGCTGGAGTTGTGACCACTGCTGCCCTGGCTCCTGTGGCACCCCAGACCACACATTGCTGCAGTGGGGCGAAGGGAGTGATGATCTGAAAAGAATGAAGGTCTGAAAGCTTTTCTTGTTGTAGGATTATGCATGCATTTGATGGCAGACTTGACCCTACCTTTCAAACAGAAGATGCCCTTCTCTCCAAGCTCATACCACTATGTATTATTAATTCAGTGTGTGTTTTCTGGCAAATGATGGTTACTAGTTACAAAATGGCTTGGATGCTTAAGGTTAAACCACACAATTCAGATACCACTTGCCGTTAAAATAATATAAAGAATATCTTAAAAGCATGACTCTTATTTCTCACTTGAGAATTTTAAATTAGCTTTAAATTTTGATGGCAATGTCAGGGACTGATAGGCTCAGTTATACGAAGAGACAAAGAAATTGTGATAAAATTTCAGTGAAGTCAATGGCAAAACTTTTAAGTTGTAGTAAAATTGTGATTTCATTCTTAAGATATAGGGTGAATAAAAAGAAAGGTTTAATCAGCGCTGCATGGATTGTGACACGATGTGTTGTGAATTTTCTGAGCTCTGTTGGTTACAGGAATGTTATTTCTGTTCATTCTGCAATTGCCACACACGTTTTTACGTGTTTAAATTAAATTAACTTGTGAACAAAATGTTCTTTTCCACAGGCAGATCCTTGCAGCCGCCAAGAGGGCAGATCAAGTTGGACACTTCTTGTGGGTGGGCTCGGACACGTGGGGCTCCAAAGTGAGCCCCTTGCTGCAGCAGGAGGACGTTGCCGAGGGAGCCATCACCATCCTGCCCAAGCGAGCGACCATCGAGGGTGAGCGCTCTCCTCTGACTGACTTTCTCTCACAGCTTCTTACCCTTCTTTTTTGTTTCCTGTAAATCTTGTGGTACAAATCGATTGCCCATATTTTTTCGTGTGGATAAATGTGTATAGGCGTGGTAGTATCAAAAGAGTATAAAACACATTGAGCCAGTCTTTATCCCCTGAAATTTTCCTGAATGTTTGTGTTCTTCGTCCAAAAACTATATGCACAACCAAAAAGCTACCAGCAGTTACCTATATCACCAAAAAAGATGTAAACCACAATGGTCTTAACATATAATGTATGTATGTAGGAAGAGAAAATCTATTGAAATTCCATATCACCTCTGAAGCACTGGGTAAGATTTCTACTTGAAGAATTAAAAATTCAGTCTATTGTCTGATTCTCCTTTAATATGCTATCCCCTTTGTAGAGATGCTCAACTATTCACGTCTTCCTCTGGGCTAACCAAACATGCCGATTAGAGTCCATGTTCTCTTTAACATGAAAAGTTCTTTATAGTAGGGACACTGAGCAAAGAGAACTAACTCCTCTGTTGTGCCAGGAAGGGTCTCCAAAGAGTCCTTGAATGTGTTGCATGCATTAAAATGGGCTCTAGTGTCTTCACTCACAGAGAAACCAAATATTTCCATTCATTTTTGCTGTATCTACTCTACCACTTCATTAGTTATTCTTCTCGGATCTATAATATTAAATTTTTATACCCTGGAGGCATTTTCACGTTACTTCTCCATAAATACGTAAAGTTGATAGACAATGAAGTGTTCTGTTTCTGAAAAACAGGATATTTTAATAATCTTTTCATATTGTTTGTATTCATCCCCCTGAGGGTTTCTGACAGAGAAACTAAAAGTCTGCAAACAGTACACAGAAATAAAAACTTTCCAAGATTTTTTTTATTTTTTTTTTAATATTTTGCTCCTACATTATACATTAAGCTTATTGGACATAATGGGGTTGGCTTTTGGAAACAAGTGGCAATAGCAAAGTGGCAGGGTTCACGTACAGAAAGTCAGTTAGATAACAGCTACAAATATCAGCACAGTTAATGCATCTGCAAAATACATGTTCATCCAGCCTGCAGATAGCTTATTCACGGATTACATTAGGCTATTGCCTAAAAGTTGGCTTGTTGCATTCTGCACTTGTAGTTGCACAGACTGCATGATTACTAGAGTGTGTGAGGCTTAAATTATATTTTGCCTATATATATAATCGCATTCATTCTTCAAGAGCTCGTACCGTAAAAGCAGTTACATATTTTGAGGTCCATAAGTTGCACGTTACTTGCCAGAAAGGGAGAAACACTCAGCCAAAAATAGGTACTGTGCTTGGCATTAAAGGACAGGCAGAGCAAAGTGTCCTAGAATAGCCGTTCCAATGTCAATAGCAAATGTTTCCTGAATGCTCTGTGACCACTCATAAAGGTTCAGGCTTGTACTTACCTTTTTCAATCCTGTTCATCCATCCCTAATTGCCATCTGTATTTGCCATCTGCTTAGTCCTGTAAGGAGGAAGAGTAAAAGGCTGGTTAAGAGCGCAGAGCAAAGTCCCACCCTCCTGTGTCGTAATCCTCATACTGTCCTTCTCCTTGATAATCCTCAAACCTATCCCATTAAGTGTTGCTCTCTGTGTGAAGCAGTTTTACAGAACTCAACGTCTCTCCTTTCGAACCAATTCCATTTCTGTTTCATCCAGTAAGAAGCATCCATTGGAATCTGTTACTTATGGGAAGTAAGTAATCCATAGGTATTAGCACTTCTTTGCTTAGTGAGGCTGTTATCCACATGGATTGTCTGTCTTTCTTGCATTTACACTGCTGTATGTTGTTTTGCTTTTCTTTCTGTTGTTGTAGTAATTTCATTTGGCTATGAATCCAAGAGAACTGGAAACAGACATTTTAATGCTGTTCTTTTATCATCCAGCAATGAACATCTGCTTCCTAAAATTTAGTAATGGATTTCTTTGAATGAATACATAAAATAAATGAAATAAGAAGCTTTGATTTCCCCTATAAATTGATGGAAACAAACTAAATTAGTAGAATGGAACTCAATTTGCCCTAAAGGAAGATATCTTGAGCAGTACCCCAGCCTAGCAGGCTCCTTTTTCCATAGTGGTGTGCATCAGGGCTGCCGCCAGCCCCTGCGGCTCACTGGCTCCAGGGAAAGGCACCACTCAAGTGCCAACCTCATTCCCACTGGGTCTGTGAGAGCTTCTATAGTAAGGATGAATAAAGGGGTTGTCCTTATTTTGCTCCTCAAGAGAGTTATCCTTTTGCTTCTTCCTTTTGTGTTAAATAGGATTTGTAATATGTTAGAAACAGATGCCAAAAAAAACAAAGGGAAGCGCTGCAGCTTTCCTTCCTAGAGAACATCAAAACAAGGTGATGCTGCTAGCCTCTTCTTATGCCTCATAGAAAAATGCAAAACTAATAGGGCAGGAAAAGCTAAATTGCATTAAAAATTAATGTGCCAGCATGTTAAAGTGTATATGGTGCACTTTGGATTATCAGATTTTTGACAACTGTAAAGTTATTGGCCACAGAAGTTATAAACTGACATGATTGTTTTGCAGAAAAAGACATTTTTTGAGTAGCACTTCTCCAGCCATGACTCTTTGATGCAAATCACAGATGTGGAGTGCAGGTATGTTGGCGTATTTACACCTACCTGCACATGTGCCATCTGAAATTTCTGCTTCCTGTAACAGTGGGTATACCCCAGAAGCACCCAGCTCTGCAGTTTGACACACACACTTTCTTGTAGCATCAGGCTCCAGACATGCAGTTATTTGTCTTGATGCTTGATGTCACTCGTGGGACAAAATTTTCTTTGCCATACTCCCATGAGGTGATTTAGGAAATCATTACATGAACTGAATTCATTCCTCTTAAGTCAGTCTTAATATAGCCCAATTGTGTGTGATGTAATTATGCTGAAAGGATAAAGTTGCATCATATTTGCATAATTGCACTAGACATCAAGCCAGAGGAAGTGCAAACTTAAATAGTAATCGCTTTGTAGAAACTTGTGTTTGAAACAAGCTCCCCAGCCAACTTCAACCAAGTGTCAACTAGGTTGAAAAGCTTTCCAAGGTAGTCGGGGTAAAAAAGCAGAATGTACGTGCTTTTGGAACAACTAGTGCAGGTGAATATTATTATTAAGTTATTGTCACTTTGAACTCTTCTCCCCTAAAAAAAAGGTTTAATGGTGTGTCCTCGTGCTCGCATATTATCAAAACATCAGCCCAATCCAGAAACTCAGTATATGCTCAGAGGAATACGCACACTGTGTTGTATTGCAGTACTGCAAGTAGCAGTGCTTGTGTTTCTGAGAGTTTGCAGTCATCCTTCTTGCTTTGAATAGTCTTTTTCTAGAGTATCACGTGTAACATTTCTGCGGAAAGGTGTAATGTAAGCAGAGAGCAAATATTAGTGTTGGAATGTGAGAAAAAATAGCTTAAACAAAATACAAAAGATGTTTTTTCTAATTAAAATTTGGATGGGATGTGTTATTATTATTATGTTCATTTTACAATGATGCAGAAATGATGAACATCTGTGGCTCTGCATGCATCTGACATTTGTTAAAACAACAACACAACAGAAAAAAAATCTGCAGAACATCTTTCGTCAAAATACATTTGGTGCAGTTTTACCTACTGCTGCTTTGTTCCTCAGAAACCCTCATTCTTCTTCATTCAGCTGAACAGAAGCGTAAGCTTTGCACATGGGGGAGATTCCTCCATCAGTTGGCACGGAAAGACAGAAAGGGTGCCCTGCTAATCTCAGGAAGGGCGCGATACCACAAAGAGGAGAAACTGTGAGCTACAGGAAGAGTTTGGGCAGCAAAAGCTGGCTGTTTTGAAGCAATGATGCCATCAGGATAATGGTGAAAACGGGAGATGATGAGGCAGGTATAACAATCCCCCAAAATTTCAAGTGCTACAGGGAAAGTGGAAGCACAGTGGAAAATGAGAAGAAAAGCTGAGATTTCAAGAAACAAGTGTTTTGTTCTCACAGTTCAGCTGAGCTTCTTGCCTTCAGAATAGCAAATTATCGTACTGGTTTTCTTCTCTCTAGGCAGTGATGGTCTAAAAGAAAGTTGTTCATTTGTTCCATTTGTCATTCATGGTCCCAGAAGCATTTTTGACCATTCAAACCAGCAAGGAGCAAGCAATGGAAACACCCCCTGCATTCCCACGGATCACACATCATCAGTGGAGGTCCCCAAGTGATGAACTGCAACCCTATTTCTTTGTAGATGTAAATGAACTTCTACGCAAATCTTTTTTAATCACAAAGTGACCTTTCAGTATTCTGCTGCCACTTTACTTCTTCATTTTTCAGCAAATTTAATAAACTTCAGAGCATTTTCTCTTCTTGTTATCACCACTATACCAAAATCTAATTATACTTTGTGACTGCCTGGGGTAGCTGCCTTTATTACGCCACACACATATATTTGGGAGATATCTGGATGACCCTCTGATTAGAGATGATAGTACTACTGGTCCAGACATCAATTAAAGTTCTCCCTAGCAGGCAGCTTCAAAGTCAGGAGTTCCTAAATTCTGTCCCTGGAGCAAACGTAGTTCTTTCTGGCAGTGATAAGAAAGTATCTGTGCCATGAGGGAAGGAAAAGCCTCATCCTTTTGGAGTAGATTTGTGCAGTATTTGCTGAATTAAATACAGAAAGCTTTTAGATAATGCATCTACAGACAGCTATTTAAGTCCTAGGACTCAACTAATAAAGACGGTCTTGGAGTGCAGAATGATGGTCTTTCCTCCCCTCCCCCCTCCCCCCCCCTTTTTTTTCCTTTCTCATCTTTTCTCCAAGTCAAAGCAATACCCACATTTCAGACTTTGATTTGCTTCCATCAATCTTTAATACCTATCGAGATTAAAACGGGCTCATTAGGGCTCTTGAGGAGTATGGCAATGGGTGGAGAGCAGGTAGAACAAGTATAACGTGAAAATCTGGGATCTTGGTTCAACATTTGGAAGGTATTTCTGTGGCTGTATATATGTATGTAAAGTTAATCGTTTTGGAAGTCGAGCAAAATTATTTGCCCGCAGTGAAAAAATATCCTTTATGGTTTTAGGTCAGAATTTGATGAAACTTAACAATGAGATTCAGCTAGATTTAAGGCAAAAGATTCAGTTCCAGCAAGCTGTGGATGTGGTGAAGGTTTGCAATCTCATGAAGGGCTCAGCTAAGAAGTTAATGGATGGCTCAAATTCAGCACAAGAAAGTGCATGGCTATTTAAAAAAACAGAAGTATTGCAAATGCTATAAATCAACATAACTGTCCTTGAATTTTTCAGTAGCTTGTCTTCTGAATAGATAGTGAACCATGGTTTTAATGGTTTTGTTTTTATTTCCAGCAAGAGCTGGTTTGCTTTTTTTTTTGGGCAGGATTATACCTGGGGGGAAAAAATAAAAATAGAATGAAATCATCTCTCACTGTTTAGTGCCTTTCAAATATTTTACCTTCACATCCCCAGTCAAGCAAAATAAAAGAGCTCAAGGTTCATTTTCCTGTGTTACAGACAGTATTGAGTTTTATCCGGCATTAATAAATACGGGCCTGATATTCTTTACCTAGCTACAGCTGCCTTTACCCCGTATGCTTGTGTGGGAGAGATGTGCTTGCTTTGTGCAGTGTTTACTCATCTCCTCTCTGAGCAGAGCAGAAAACTGTCGTCTTCTCATAACAGTGCTTGTAAAATAATCAGGTTTTGATTTTTATTTTTTTTTTCCCTGCCTGGTTCAGTGCCTTTTACAGCACTCTGTTCTCAAGCTTTTTCGCTGTGCCCCTGGGGCAGAGCTCTCAGGAGAGTGAGAGGGATGGCAAGCCCTGGCTTTGGGGGTTTGATACATCCCTGGGGGGCTGCCTGCATGGGGGGGGGGGATTTCTGCAGCCTCCGTGGGGCAGAGGCCATGAGCTTGAAAAGCCAGGAGGTAAACAGGGACACAAACCGTAAGGGACAAGTCATAAGAGGAGTAGCATGGACCGTCTCTCCCTATTTCACTCTTCCCATTACCTGCCCTGCATTTTCCTCCCCTGGTCTGTTCTACTTTCTGTACCGCAGGAAGGGCTCCAGCCTCAGGGACTGGCTCTCCCTTGGCGCCTCCAGGCTGCTGGTGCCTTGGAGAGGGCTGCGAGGCTGCTCCTCGGCGTGTCCGGGGCTTTGGGATGCTATGAGCACAAGTGACAGCACGCAGGAGTCACACTGCGAGGCTGCTTGGCATCAGTCGTTTGGAGGAGTGACTCTGTTTTGGCCACACTTGTTTATTTGCATTTTTTACCTGTGAGTAAATTGCATTTACCAGCTCTGGAATTAAAATGCTGAGGGTGCTGTGTGTTCGTATTAATTAAGTAAATACAGAGATGTGTCATCAGTTAGGTAGGTTTCTGTTTTCACCCTGTACACTTTCTCACAAAGATACTTCCAGGTGGCACTTATAACCCTCCTAGAAAACCTCTTAGCTGGCCAAGTGCAGCTGAAGGAAGAATTTACCTTTTGTTCTTCTGTATCAATCACACAGTGTTTAAAGTCATTTGGTCTGCAAACTTGTTGAGAGTGCATCTTTCCCAGCGCTGATGAAGCCATTAATTGAATTTAAATTAGCACCGTGGTTACCTGGCAGTCCAAGCCACATGCAGCTGCGAAGAGTTTATTGCATATCGATTTGCACGTGTTGGGGAAGTCACTCGAGGAGGTAAGATCAGCTTTGATTCCTCCCAGCTAAGTGCTGAGCATCATTGCCTGTTGCCCATGTACGCACTGACCCCTGGCGCAGGGTGCGTTGTGCCAGGATGGATGGCAGGACAGACGTGAGCCCCGGGCTGGGCTGAGCGCTGCTCGAGCAAGCACCCTTCAGGCAGGATGCTCTGCACACCGGGCGTCACGCCACGAGTTTCTCGTACGCTCCTTCATGGTCTGCCACTTTGAAGCTTCGTGATAAAAGGAGGGATGCAATTAAACGTTGGCTTGCATCGTGTCAGAGAGTGATGGGCAGGCTCCTGGGGTGGGCAGGCGAGGTGCTGCTGCTGCGGGGCAGCCAGGCAGGGCTTGCTCCCTGGCTGGAGGCAGGAATTGTGCATTCGCTGTGCAGGAGCAGTAGCAACACGATGCTTAACTTTGAAGGGTTGAAATGAAGGCCTTGGGGAGAAGTTTATTGGGTTCAAAGAGACAGTAGCTTAAGGGCAGCATTTTTGTTTTGTTAATATTCAGATGTAGAAAATACAGTTTCTATAAAGTTTCAAATTAATGCATTTGTTTTTTTTTTTTTCTTTTTTTTGGTAGTTGCCTTTTAAATTAAGGAAGCTTTCTTCTGTGAAGGTTTCTTTCTTTCTCTTTTTTTTTTTTCTCTTTTGTTTCATGTTCCATATAAGTGCTAGTCACTGAGAAATACGGCCTCAGCAGCAGTCTTTGTGCTGCTGCAGTCTCAAAGGAAGAGCCCCGTGGCCCTCCAAACCCATGCTCCCGTAAGGGAGTGAGTTTGAAAAAAATGTGTTCTGTTGCAAGTCAAAATGTAAACTTCTACACCATCTTCGTGCAATATTTTGCTAAAGTTAAAAGTTTGGCTGTTGGGTGCTATTCAGCGATCGAGGCTCATTTTGGTTTTCTGAGGCAGTCTGAAGTTGGGAGCAGCCTCTGCTCTGCAGGACATAGCTCACAACCGCATCAGCAAGACATTTTATCATTTATTTTAGAGTTTGATGCAGCACCCTTTCTAAGGGGGTTGCTGCTCCATAGTAAAGGTCTAATTGGACTGTAAAGAATTGCCGTGCAATGAAGATTTGGGGACTTTCTCTTTGGCCCCTTGAAATGAACCCAGCTGCTTGCCTGGCCTACAGCAGACCTGAGCTGCTGATAATCAGGGCCCTTCCGTACCCGCGCCAGCTGTTACTCATCCTGTGGATGTGTGTGCGTCTGCCTCTATTTCTGTATTTTGTGCATTCCTCCCAGGGCTTATGCTGGCATTTTCCCTTTGATGTTCATGTTTAACTGTTATTTCAGGACACTGGAGATTGTGTGGGTGGTTGTGCTGAGAGATGAGCACACACACCAGAGCGGCTGACACTGAGAGAAGATATAACTGGTAGGATTAAACCACTTAGCTGGGATCACCGTTCAGATCCGCAGTCAGTGCTCATCCTTTCAAAGTAACCTGAACTGCATCTCCTAAAGACCAGTTTTCCTCTCACTGACCTGAAACTGAAGCTGCCTGTTGGGCACATCTGGGCAGAGCATTTCTACCCAGAAAGGAAGAGTTTTGTTTTCAGGAAGCCTGCTGTCATCGTGTGCCAGCCCTGATCTGCCTTCCCCCCCCCCCCATTTATCATTAGGAAATCCTAGTGGCTTCTAGTGTTGCTATTCCCTACTTCTTTGCAGAGTTTGAAGACTCATTTGTTTGATAGGAATTCATTTTCTGTCTGTTAGTAAAACTGGCAGGATTTCCAGGCTCTATAACACATATAGAAAGACTTAGTAGCCAGAAGTTCCTCTCTTCTTTGTCCCTGGGGAAGGCTGTTAGGTAATGCCAAAAGGTAAAGAGCAATCCTGAAGGTGTGCAAAAGGCTTTTCTCATGATCTAAAAACAAATCTCATGATCTGAAAGCTAGGCAAGGATTCGGTAGGCATCGCTCCCTGTCAGTCACTGCGGGAAGAGGTCTCCTTTCGTATGCAGGGAAGTTCTCTGGGTCTGGCAACAAGCGATGCTCATTTAGGCCCTCTTTATTGGCGCTTGATTTGCAGGGAGGAAGAATCCCAGCATGGCTTGGCTGAGCCATTTGAAAGCACTTCAGAAAGACTGAAGTACCTCTGGCTGATCTGAATTTTCAGGAGCACCTTTCTGCGGCACGCTGCGGGGCTGGCAGAGCTCGGGGATCTCACCGGACCCGACACGAGCGAGCTCCTCCTGGGCTGCTGAGGCAGAGCTGGCTCACGGGGAAGTCTAAAGAGTGATGTTTTACTCTGTCGTTCTCTTTAGGCACAGAAACCCAAGGCAAGAAAAGATTTTACCACTTTCTCCCACTCCCTTCGAGCAGCACTGGCACCAGCACCACGCCACGTGCAGCGCTCGTGTTGTGTGTGCCTCCGTGACTCAGTAAAGCCAATGCAGGGAGCTGGGACGGTGCCACAGCACTGTGCGAGGAGCACGGGTCTCATTGCTGCAACAAAGGAGCAGGAAAGGTTAACACTTGTTTCTACTTCGCAGGAAATATGTTAGAGTACTCATTTTGCCATTCATATTTAACATATTTTGCAAGTAAAGAAAGAATAGCGAGAGCTTTTTGAAATAAACTGTTTCTGGTTTAGGTAAAAATAGCCACGAATGTTCCCAAGTATCTGGTTTCAAAAATACCATTCTGCAGGAGGGCTGGGAACTACAGGCTGTTCTTAATGGAACAGAGCATTTTTCATCCCTCGTGTACTGCCTTGGCAGAGTGGGAGGGAGTTTAATGTAGTACGTAGCATTTCCAGCGCAGCGCCCATCGGAGTTGCAGAGCAGGCAATGAGGAGCGACACTTGTTTGATCAGAAGGACCGGTTGCTTCTCTTCATGTTTGCTCCCACGTGTGATGAATTTGGGCTCAATAGCTCTGAATGAGGACTTTGGGATTAGGCCTGTGGACCTGGGTGATTGTTTATTTTCCCTCAAAATTATTGCAGTGTTTTAATTTAGGAAGCTTCAAACACAGAAATTGGGGGCAGCACAACGCAGAATGCAAATACAATCTGCTCGTGCCATAAGGTGATGGGAGAAATAAAAGGTTCAGTCATCAGTCTTTTCTACAAGGGTTATTTTTTTGCAACAAGAAATTAAAATAATGTTAATATATTAGAAACTAAAATGAAAGAAACAAATCCCTCTGCCATCTGCTGAGCAAACAGCAGCGCAGCCCGGTGGAGGAGTGTCTGTGCAGGGAGGGGAAGGAGCTGGGGGAGAGCTCCTGCCGTGGGGTCGCACTGCTGCAGCCTCCTGCTGGGCACCATGTGAGTGGGGAGCCTGGGGGAGCTGGGATGCACTGAACATCCCCTGCCAGGGGGATGCCACGCATTCAGCAGGCTTGTTTTGGTGTTCGTTGGGCCCCGTTTCATTCCGTCTGCCTGGGCTGCTCATGCCGTTTTGCTGCCTGGCAGGTATGAGGGCAAGTGCATGTTCAGCTCTCCTTGTGTCTACTCCCTTAGCAAACTTTCTTGTGTTTTACCTGAAGTGTCTGTTCAATTCTCATGGGTAATTCACTCATATATTACAGCCTCTCCCAGGATAACTTGGAGTCTAGTGTATTTACGGCAACACATTATTTCTATTCTGCTCAGTTTAGATTCATATTTAACATTTCTTTATCTTGTGTTATCAGCTATTCCATTATCCTTTACCAATAGTAATAAGTATAAACCTGTTTAATATTTCTTTTCCTCTTTGGGTTCAGTTTTTCTTCTCTTTGAAAGATATCAGAAGCAAAAGTGCCCAAATTCTCAGAAGATGTTTTTTTCCTGTGCCATTTCTGACTCTGTAGCTACAGCCCAAAGAGATTCTCTCTGTAGGCCACTTAAAATTAGTCTGTGACATGTTCTATGACTCAATTATTCTTGCTCTTTATTAGCAAGCCTGAAAAGAAATACTACTTCACAACCTCTCAAGCAAAGCAAAAATAAAAAAGTTTGAGCTTTTTATTAGAGTAAAATGCAAATATGGCATTCATGTTTGCAAGTGACAAATAAATCTGCTAGGATTATATATTAAAATATATATTCGCTGTACGTATTACGTGTTTATTAGCATCTGTCCTTTCCTGCATGAGCAGATATTTGCTGCTGTCCTGGTGCTTGATCTGGAGTGTCCTGGGAAAGATCTCTGGGGGCTGCAGCTCCGCTGCTGCTGGGGCTCTGAGCACAAACCCCGGCTGATGGGAGCAGGCTGAGCTCTGCTGGGTGAGATGGGCTCAGACAGAAAAATAAAAGTGCTAATTTTGGGAAGTGCACAGAGGTCTGAAAGGTGGTTTCTTTTGTTTGGTTGGTCATTCTTTTTTTCCTTCTGGTTTGCGTTGGCAGTGTTTGAATGAGTATAGGCTTTTGAAAGTAATCGTTTAGGAAATAATACACATAATTTCCCTAAAGACAATACAACGAATGCTAAAGTGTTCACTTCACTCATGCGGGGTTTTCAGATCTGCTTTGGGACTGTTTTCATTTTGTTTGCTGTGTGATAGCACTCCAATATCCAAAAGAAATGGAATATTATTTAGAAAAAAAAAATTCTCAGCATCATTACATCTTCTAGCTTTTAGAATAACAAAACTGGAGTCGGTACACCAATGATATCCTCCTGGCAGGGACAGGTCTTGATCTCCTGGTAAGGAAAGATAAATACAGACATTTTGTTTCACAGTTGAAATATAACTATAGGATGGTGAACTGTGTGTTTGCAGGTACAGATATTCCTCTGCGCACTTCAAGGTCATACTGCATTGAAAGTGTAGTTCACTCATTTTTTTCCAATTACATGATGTGGTTCCTCTGGAAATTAACCCATTTCCTTACATTAACACAGCTGTACTGCACGCAACACGTTCCTGTTTGCCTCTGGGTCTGCTGCTGCACATCTGAGTCTGGGGCTGAAAGGTGGCAATGACGTGGTGGTAGGAAAGACCCGCTCACCAGGGGATGGAGAGCTGCTGCTTTGGGCTGTCACCCTCTTTCTGGCTGCTTTCAAACCACTAATAAAATCAGGGGAGAAAAGGGAAAAGGCCTGGGAAGGGAAAGCACAGGCTGTGTCTCTGAAGTGATCATTGATTCCCACACTGCTCTAAGCTCTGCTTGTACTTCAGCAGCAGCTCGTTGCACGTGGTGCTGAGACTGCTCACCTGCCCAAAGGTAATTGCATTAGAATTTGTAAGAATGAAGTATGAAGCAAGTGAGTGGCCTCAAATTGATTATTACTACTGGAAAGAGAATGATGTAATTGCTTGTGAATAATGATTAAACCTAATTAGAGTCAGTGTTTTGCTGTTAACACTGATAACACCCACCTGTAGTGCCTACCCTTCAGTATATTCATGGGTTCAGCTCCTGCCTTGTAGTGCTCATGGGTCTGGGATGGTTACAGCCCACTGCTGGAAGGAAAATCACTGGTGTTTAGTGAAAAGATGTTGAAATTTTATTTTTTGTCATGTTGGTATCAGCAGTGAAGCACAGACATCAGTGTAAAGGGACCAAAGTCCCGAGGTGGTTGGGGGGTGGCTGCTCGGAGCAGAAGGCTCGAGTGCCCACGGCTCCTTCCATGCAGGGACAGCAACGGGCGCTCATGAAGGGATGCTGGTGCTCAGAATGGCTTCTACAATCCTCCAGCTGCAATGAATTGTTAAAGTAAGTAGTGAAATAGACTCTTCACAAAATTGAGTTTTTTTGTTGTTGTTTTGTTTTTTTTTGTTTGTTTGTTTGCTTGTTTTTCTTTTCCCTGGGGATTTACTGGTTTTATTTGGTTAAACTTGGTTTACTTGGTTAAAAATAGGAAGAAACAAAGTCAGGTTGGTTGGGAGTGCCTGGCTGCTGGGGAGGATTTGTCACTAGAGCGGGTGGCACCCAGCTTGGAGGGGATCCTGGCAGCTCTGCTACCCAGACAGGGATGTGAGGCAGGGTGTTCCTGAGAGGGAGCTCTGCCATAGTGTTAGCTGAGTGAAGAGTGCTGTATTTCAGGTATTTATGTTCTTTCTTGTACCCTATTAAAGTTTGAATTAAGTAGCTCACTTGCAGAGGGCCGAGTGCAGAGTCTAATACCACAACTTCAATTTGTAGAACTAAATTGGTGTGCTTTTAAAAATAAAAAATCTAAATCACACCTGAACTCAATCTCCCTGGAATTCAGATGATGTTTTTAGCTTTGGCAATGATTTACAAATGCTGATGTGTCAATCCCCAAGGAGAGAATACTTGTCTCAAGTATTGCCACTTGAAATTTTGGGAAGCCACACAGATGTTCATCTCCTCATTATGGAAATAATGTATTTGGTTAATGTGTTGGTATGAAGAGAGGGGAATACAAATTATCTTGCAACTCGAGAGCCATTTAAAAGTTTCCTTATGTTCAGGCTGCCTTCTTTATCTCCACCAAGGCGTTCCTGCTGGGGACAGGTCCTGCAGCCTGTGTGCTTGGCAGGGACCCCCCTGGCTGCAGGCTGTGCCCGTGTCCAGCAGCTCTGCTCTCACTGGTGCTTGTCACTGAGGGACGAGGGCCTTTGGTGACCCTGTGCCAGCCAGAGGAGTTTCTGTTGGATGTGTCTTTGCAGGAGGTCTGTGTGTGGCCCGGTGGAAGGGAGAGGAGGGGGAAAAGCAGCAGAGGTGATCAAAGGATGAGGAGCAGGTGCCTAGAGGATGTTTTGCTCCTGGAATATTTAAATCAAAGGGGAAAGTCTGTCTCTTTTCCCTGAAACGCGTGCGGTGTCTCAATTACCAGTGACTGGGGGCGATGCAGTTGTTTCTGTGTGGGTCTGCGTGGTCTCGAGGGTGGCGAGGCTGGGCTGCGTGATCACACCAAGTCCCCGGGCTGCAGAAACCTGAATTGTTTTTGTTTGTCTTTGTACGCGTCAGGCTGAGCACTTGGTTTTGATAGCACCTTGTAGTTTGACATGACTAATGCGCACAGCTGGAGCGAGTGCTGGAACGGTGTTAGCAATATCAGCTGAGGGGGCTGGGGAGAGGGAAGGAATAGTTGTTGCACTGCTGTCTCCAGTCTTGGTGTGCTCTAGCTGCATGGCAGTATTAAAACCTTCCTACGATTAAGTCATTTTTCAAAAATAAAGAAAGCAAATATATATTTTTTTTCTTTCTGAAGATTCTTCAAAAAAAAAGGGGGGGGGGGAGATATAGTGGAGATGTCAAGGAATATTTTTTGGGGGGTTATTATCTCAAGGGGAACTTGAAAATAATTCTGTTAGTGTCTATAGTAGTTTAAAACAAGACTTGGTGGCTATGTACAGCCAGTTGTTTTCAGTCTCTTGGCTGCTCTGCGTAGATGAGCGCCGCTGGGGCTGCTTGCACTTGCAAATGCTGCCACGTATGCTGTGTAAATGGTGTTTCTGCGGGAAAATGTATCGTGTTAAACAGCAATTTGAAGGAATGCTGTTACTTTCACCCAACCAGTGTTACCATGTCAACAGATTTTTATTTTTTTTAAACAAAGCAGCCCTCAACGTCTGGTTTGTGTGTGAGTACAGCTCTGGGTGCACGTGTGTTTGAGGACACACAGGTATATTTGCATGTGGGGTGGCTGTCCCTGTGGATACGATGACACCAACTACACACGCATAAACACCGAGAGCAGACCCTGCGTGTGGGAGGAACTGCAGGCAGGGCAGGTGGGCAACATCTGACAGCCGGGAAGCAAGGGGCAAAGCCTCACCTGAGCATAGGCCTGGCCATGCTGGGGGCACCTCAGCCCTGTCAGCACCACTTGTGCCTCACTGCAGGCAGGAGAGGACAGGCTGCGTGTTTGATCCCATTTTGTTTGCTGGGTTTCACGTCTTGTCATTAGTTTTAACCTGCTGGTTGTGCTTAAGGGTTACTCTGGCTGCTGCATCACAATGTGGAGGGATACATGTATTTTTATCCATATTTTAAATTATGCAAGCAGACGACTTGAGTTTAAATGCTTTTAAGGATATGCACTGTGCATTTTGTCTACTGCTGCTGCTATCAAAGGGGAGAAAAGCACTCTCACATGTTCTGCATTTAGACCTTCTGTATTGCTCTGATTTCACCACTCTACATTATTAAAATGAAATGGGCTGTCTGCAGAGCGGCTTCTCGCATTTGGGGGAAAGGGTGGGAAGGAGGAACCCAGAAAAGTGCTGGGAAGAACACATCAGTGCAGGCAAGGGAGTTTACGTAGGCACTTAATTGCAAATGAAAAATTGAAATAACAGCTTTGACTTTAGGGGTAACTATTCCTACTAGGAGAATAGGATCTGTTTTCTCTCCCGTGGCCAGACTTGCCCCTGATTTGCTCCGTGCCCTGGCTCAGCCCCTGTTTCACTCCACTGGAGTTCTGCTGTTGCCAGAGGAGATCAATGCAAAAGCTGATCTAGCTTCCAGCAGCAGAAAGCAACAGATAATTTCAAGAAGATGAGTGTGAAGGTGAGAGGAGAAGGTGGCTATTAACTCATCACCTTGTGATACATTAAAAAAAGGCCTTTTAACTCACCTTCAGCTGTGAGGAAAAGAGTGCTTCCAGGAAAAGGTCCTTGCAAGACAAATATCTCATTTCCAATAAAAGGGCAGCAAGATACGGTGAGTTACTGGGAGGCATTCAGCTTTTGGATGTATTCTTAAAGCTGTTAGGTTTGGCCTGAATCTGCTGATAGCCTTTACAGCAGATACAGGTCCTCGCTAGCAAGAGAGGGCTTACGTGACTCTGCACATTGCACTTCATAAAAAGAATTATTCATTCCAGCAGCAGGAGTCATTTGAATAAGAAGTGGAGTATTCAGCTGAAAGGAGAGCACAGTGTACATAAAGCAGCCTGGGTGACTTATATGGGTGTCAACTTAGAATGTCCCTCTGTGGCCTAAAATGCAAAAATCTTGTGCATTATCAAGCCTGCAGTTGTTAGGGGGAAGAGAGCACAAGCCTTCTTCATCTTCTGTCCTGTAACAACTCTCTTAATGCTCTGAGGCATGGATTTGGTCTTTTTCTTCTTATAAAGAAAACAGTGGTTCCTTTGGGTTAAAATATTAGTCTCCTGCTCTGGTAAGGGGATGTGCCATCCTGAGGACCATGGAAGCAAGAGATGGGGATCAGCTCTTTATTGCGTGCGTGTCCAGTGCCTGCTGCAACAGGAGAAGTCTCATTCTCAGCTGATATGGCAATAAAAATAACAATAGAAGAAATAAGTTTAGCATTTTCTACTAACTCTTATATTGATATAAATGGGAGCTCTGTGACTGTAAGAAATGCCTGGAGGCCACAAACTGTGGAATAATGAATAATAATATACTTGTGTATTAACCTTCCTGCTATAGTGATGTCTAGACACCACCTGGGTCATGATCTCATTGTCATGGCAGCTGCATAATTTTATAAAAGTGATAGCAATGATACTTAGCCAATAGATATCTATTTCCATAATAGAAACATTATAGCTTAAGCCCCTGGCTTTGCCCTAAGGATGGCAAGCTGAATTTCCTTTATCCATGATGTATGTATAGTGTATAAAAAAAAGATGTCAAACATGACATTAACTAAAATACCCATTTTCACTGTTTCTACCAGGAAGTATTAAAAAATAAAGCAAATACAAAGCATTTTTGTCATGAAGGAAGTTAAAAAATTCACTATGCTATGTTCTTTTATTGAGGAAGTCAAGAAAATATCTGTAAACTCAACAGTTCCATAATAGTACATAGTATATATCTTGGGCAATGTAATAAAATCTGAAAAAAAGACTGGCTGCCTTAAAAATTGATCTTATCATTCCATGTCTAATGCTTTTAGTCCAGATTTAATGTTGGTAAATTAAACTATTTTGGCTTGAAGGCTAAAGAAATCAGAAAATTGAGTAGCTGCTTTCAACTCACTTGGCATCAGTAACCATAGAAAGTGATGACTTACTGTCTGGGTAAATAAAATTTGTGTAGCTGGCCATCATTGGTGTGGACATGCTTTGGACAAAATAAAAAAGAATAAAAATATCATAAACTAATGAAAACTGCTCATGAAATTAGGTCAATATGTTGTATTTGCTCACAAAGCACGTGGGCTGAGAATGAAAACACTTCAGGCGCGAGAGAAACGTGGTAGGTCAAACACTGATTTTATGACTTTCCTTATTACATTACAGCCACCAATGGCTCAACTGCTCTCACAATCATTGCTGGTGCATGAAAGCAGTGCTTCACAGTGTATACCAGTGATGTAGCACGGAGCAGTGGCAGAGAAGGCTTATTTGGGAATAATATCAGCTTCCTTCATGCCAGTCACGAATTGCCATCATGGATCTCCCCCAAAGCAGCCTGCCCAGCAGTCCCTTTTGGCAATATTGGAAACCACATTTGGCCGCTACTGGTTTCACTGGAGCCAGTCCAGCGTTGGATCCCCCATTTCCATCTTGTCCTAGGGAGCTGTTTGGTTTTGTCCATGCCTTCCCCTTCATGGTGGGGGTGAGCAGGACTGCTGTGGAGGGGCCACCTCTCCCTGCTGCCCTCTCAGGTATGTGCCTGGTGCAGTCCCCACCATGAGTGCCTCATCTGTGAGCCTGTCGTTCTGCCCCCTGCCCCTAAATGCAGCTGACCATGGAAAACTGCATCATTCGTCCCGGAGCCTGGTTTAGCCTCCAAAGCACGTATAATTCCCTCAGCCATCTCTGCCAGGGAAGCTGAGCATTATGCTTTCAGGCAGAAAATGGGCAGCACGTAGTAACATCAGATGGAAGGAGAGATGAGAGATTAATGTTAGAAATAAATCACTTGGGGTTTCTTGGTGTAAAAAGCAGCCACAAGTCAGCAAGCCTCATTTTCCAGTCGAGAACAAGCTGCGGCTCTCAGCATCACCAGCTCCTCGGCACGGCGCCGTCCGCCTTCCGTAGCAGTGCCCTGGTCCTGGAGGACCTGGGGAGCGTTTCTGAGAACTGCTGGGGAGGTTGGATCATTTCCTCAGAAGGACTGCATGCTGTGCTGCTGTTTTCATATTGGATTACTAGCCATGAACAGCACAGAAAAAAACACCCAGATAAAACTTGACGTGCGGAGCCTGGTTCCAGTCGGCTTTGGGATGAGCCCCCTGTCTTCCCGTGATAACTTCTGGGTTTGGTCACTGATGTGCTGCTGATGATTCTTGTCCTGATCATTATGTGCTTACCTGGGCCCTGAGGGTTCCTCCCTGCACTAAGCAGGAGAACACCCAGAGGGGCTCAGGATTTGGGGGCGTTGGAACCCAGCATGGCTCCAGGTCTCTCTCCCCAGCTGGATGTCCCCAGCTATTCCTCGTGCTACAGACCTGGTCCCTCTACCCATGGCCTAAATCTTTTAAAAACTGTTTCTTCACCATGTAATTATTTTATGTATTAATCCCCCAGGGTAGAAAATAAACCCATTAGGTAGTATCATTTTTCTCTGTGCAAGAATAATGATTTAATCAAATTGCAGGGATTTAAAGTAATGAGACTTAGTTTCATTTGTAAAATCTCTTAAAATAACTATCTATATCTCTTAGAGGTATTTGCTGAAAAAGTAATTTTCCTAAGTATGATATATGGGCAACGTTGGGAAATCACTAAATCTTGCTACACGAGTGTAATACTTGGCTGTGTACAAAAGTAAAAATTGATTATTCATACTTTTTACATTTAAGTATCCAGCTCTCTTGGTTGGGTCATCGAATTCTCTGAACCCAAACTCATAGTTTGTATTCAGCATTATGCACTTAAGTTGCCTTACTGGCTTCAGTTCAAACAGGTTAAGCTTGAGCACATGCTTAAAGTCTATGGAGAGTGCATTTGTGTGTTTTCAATTTTTGTGGTTTCCGAATTATATTAATTCAAAAAAGCATCTAGAATTAAGTGTGCATTTAAGATGTCCCTCCAACTCTAAACCATTGGCTCTGGTGGGATTGTTTGTGTTTATAGTACGTAGTGCTGGGTGCTGGAATAAACCACACAGCCAGCAGAGCGCTCAGAGGCTTCCAGGCATCCGCTCTGGGGGCTGGGAATGGGGGCAAGAGAAGAAATTAGCAACAAAATGCAGAGTTTCTAAGACAGCACTTTTATCTTCTCTGGTTTGTGTATAGTATTTATATTATTTATAATTTCTGCTTGAAGAAGGTCAGTCATCATGTAATTAGCCAGAGCAAATGTGCTGGCACAGTGATGCACGAGGTGCTGGAGTGATAAGAGGCAGAAATCCCAGGACACGGCAGGAGTGGCAGTCTGTGGGCCCGCTGGGTGCAGGGGACTGCAGGAGGCCGGGTACCACGCGTGGGAGGCCCTGGCCAGTGGAAGCTTGGTCTTTGGGTGGAAAAATGCACCAGAAATTGCTTGAAAGCCCAATGGCATTTGAAACGGTTCATATCCAGCAAGCTGGAGAAAATGAAATCAGACTTTGTGTTGACGTGAAAGTTGTCACCATACTTAAACAGAAGAAGCTGTTGATTGCCATGATGGGCAGGAATGCGTTACAATAGTCCTAGCTATTAATTAAACTCATGGTAAATAAATCCGTACGTGCTATCTTACAGTAATTACATGGCATAGTTCTCTCCCTAGTCCCGCCATAACTTTATGATTAGTGTTCAAAATACAATCATAATGAACACAGACTGTTCGTTAATAGAAATGTGAGTCATGAAACTCATCGTGGGATTTGTGATGTTTAATTATAATCCATGACAAGGTTGGTTGCAAGGCAGCAATATCGCCACCCTGGTAAATGATCAGAAAAGTCTTCTGAGAACTGAATACTTGGGTTTTGCTTACTTATTAGACATGTATCCAATGGAAAGTGTATAAATAGTAAGATTTTCAAATTATCCTATTTCCTCTTAGAAGATTATTTTTTTCAATTAGGTTTCTTAAAAATTTTATTAAAGTATATCTAGCACAATTACCCTTCCAAAAATATAACAGTGGAAAAAAAAAAAAAAAAAGAAATGGCAGTGATTGCTGTCTCAAGGCACAGAGCAGTGAGTGTGGTGTGTTAGTTGATTTCAGATAGCAATAATAACTTTGATAGCTTTCTTGTGAATGATGTCGGGATTAAAAATAAAATAAAAATAAAAGCCAGGAGCAGAGGGATTCCAGTGAGCATTCTGTACCAACCTGTAAATGAATGGAGGAAATCTCATCTACTGGACACTGACGGAGTTGAGTTATTTCAGTGGTGGTGCACAGGTTTACACCAGATGATGTTAAACACCGTAGTTTTACCCTCTGGTCTGTTGTACCCAGCTGTGCACGTGTGCGTGCACTTTGTGTGATGCCCTCTGGAGGCCCTGCTCAGGTTGTGGCAGCACCACTGCAGCCAGCTGTGCCAGGATCAGGAATGGGTGCCTGGTGTTCCTCCCAGTAAGGAATTAACAGAAATCTGGCCTGCTGCTTAACTTCATCCCTCTGTCAGTCATTTGCCTGCTTGGCTCGTTCAATAGAAAATAATGATAAAAAATGTTGACTCTCTAATAGGGATCTGTCTCCCGTCTTGAGAATGGGGTGGGATCATTAAAAAATCAATGAGAATGTTGTTATTTGTTATTAAATCTGTAAAGGTTTGGAGTAATTCTTATGGAATTCTATTACAGTTTTATCAAGACACATTGATTTTATCTTATTAAGCTGTAGAGCACTTCTCCCAGAGGTCACTTACTTTGGCACATTGGTAAGGTATATTGTTTCTCTTCCTGAACTATATATATTGCAGATCTTACGATGGAATATCCCCTTAAAAATGCCCATTTAATTAGGAGTAAAACTAATACAAGTAGGTTTACAGGAAAACAGGTTTGGCTGGCAGGTACCAAAAAGAAAATTTAGGAAGTTCTCATAGATCTTGACTCATCCACGTGAATGTTTTCCTCACGGTGCTTTAGCTCAGAAGTGCAGAAATTGTGTTGCCCTTTCTGGAGGCAGTGCATACAAGAATTTCTCATTAACTCTGTGGAACAGCCATGGCAGAAGAGTTTTGGTACAGGCTTTCCTTAAAGGCTGGGAGTCCCAGGTTAGGTACCTGCCTTGGAATAAACACCTGGGCAGAGAGGGTATGAGCTCTCTGCTCTGCCAGGCTGGCCGCTGTCCCACAGCTTTTTCCAGCATGACTCTGGCAGGCTTTCGTTTCAAGCTACGAGGACAAGGTTAAGGGCAAGGCAGCCACGCTGAGGACATGGAGATGACACACAGGTAACATCCAAACTGCCTTCAGCCTGTTTCTGGAAGATCACAATAGTTATTTTTTTTTTATTTATTTTTAGTAAACTGATAATTAGAAAACTGTGCATTCTGACTGGGTCAGTAGTACACCCAGCTAACACCAGGAGACATGCTGACCCCACTCCTAATCTTCTTTCTGTTTGTAAACATCTGTTTACGTGCTGTCTATTTTTATCCCATACTGGATGGGTTGCTATGCTAATTTGATGAAGCCATGTGTTTTTCCATTGACTCCATTTCATTGTGTGGGGTGCCAGATTGAGTCACTTTACCCACCTATTTCAGAGAGAGAAATTGTTGGCTGTGATGTGAGGAACTGTTGTCTTCCTCTTTCAATGGAATATGTATTTACTGTAACATCTAACTGCAAAATCAAAAGAAACGGAGATGGTTTACTGCCTGTAATGCTTGGTGATTCTGTTTCCACCCTCTCCTGTGATGCTAGTGCAAAGCACAAAGCTAAGTGAAGGGACACAACGTAAATGCTGAGATTTGCCTCTTCAGTGGATTTGCTCTTTTCGGGATGTCAGATAACTTACTCCTGGGCATCTCAGTGTGCAACCAGCATAGTGATCTTCTTTGTACGGGTTTCAGATTGTCATAGTCTGAATGCTTCAACAACCATTGTCATAAAATTCAGAGCTGTCTTGTAACCTGAACTTGAAATCTGGTTGCAGTTCTGGAAGGTTGCATTCAAAATGCTGAACCTAGGCTGTCTCCATATGCAAAGCTCTGATGTTGCTCATTGCAAACTGAAGACAACCTGAAAGACATAGGAAAACTTTCTATTCAAATATACTTGTTACAAGAATGACATAGCTCCGAAGCAAATGGGCACAGCCCCCTTACTGCCAATGTCTGTCAGATTTGGGCAGTGACTCTAATGACTGTACAATACTGTAAGAATATATCTGCTTTTACCCACCAGTACCTGCAGGCTACAGAACCAAGCTATGTGCTGAGCTGGGAAGGTCTGGGTGCTGTTGCTGACTTTTCAACTGATCTGTGAAATTTTCGGCAGGAAATTTGTCTTGATCGTGCCTTAAATTTCTTTGCTCCTATAGCTAGAGTAGTACAGTTGACCAGGAATAAGTAATAAAAAATTTTCCATAAAATGGACAAAACTGCAATGGACATAGAGGTGCTGTAAGTCATACCTGCTCTTTGACGTTTGGTCTGTGTGCTATATGTGTACATGGTACCTACATGCATATATATGGATGTAACCTAGTGCTGAAATCCTGTGTAAAAAGGAAGATACTCAGCAGTAGCACAAAGAAATACCATGAAAGCATTTAGGAAAATAAGTTATGCTGTGAAGACTGGAGACTGTAGTACAGCATTACTTGAACAGGAATATGTTCATTTTGAGCAAAACATTCCTGCTGTAGCGCAGGACTGAAGTGACTACAAGGGGTTATATCTGTATCTGAAAGACATCACCTTTGCTTGTGTTCTCCCACTTGCAAAATGCTGTAGTGCTGGTGTTTTAATGTTTATTGAGAGTGAAGAATGGCCTTGTGTGAGCACCATCCTGTTATTTTTCCTCATTTCCCGCTATGGTCATGGGCTTCTCTCCTGAACACATCGAGGCACTATTATTTTGCTTCGCATGGAACATTACACAGAGATTTCAGCTGCAAGGAGCCCGTACCCTGGCTGTGGGGTGGAACAACAGTTGTCTGCTTTTCTGGTATCATCTCCAATGCAAAGGTGATAACACTATAAGCCAAAACCACTTGTGTGTGTCACGCATGTACTGCTCTTCCTCCTGGATGTACTAGAGAACATGACTTCTGTTGGCTACAAAAGGAACAAGAGGTGTTGTGTATGGATGTGTGCGCACGCACTGCTTTATCTGTCCCCGTGTAAATATTTTCTTTGCCACACAGACAGGCAAAACCAAAAGCACACTGGGATAATAAATAAATAAAAATAAATTTAAAAGGGGGATAGAAGCAGGATTTCACTCGGATGGCAGGCAGCTGGGAGCCTGAGGCAGGCTGTGCTGTGTAGCTTGGCTGGAGCCTCCAGAGCGTGGAGCGCGGGCGCTGCTGTCCGGGAGCGGGCAGCGATGCCTCTGCACGCCCTGTGTGCACTCAGGGGAGCTCTGCTCACTGCAGTACAAAGGCCAGGTTTCTGGCGTCGTGCTGGTACTTGGGATATCTGCCTATTGATTTGCAAGTATTTGCATGCACAAAGATTCCTGCAGGCTCCGAGGAGTTATCTCGACTTTGAAAGAGAATGGCTGATAGAAGAGTGCTTAAATACAGCATCGAGCAGCAGTGCCCCAGGTAATTAGTGATGTGCTCTTCATTTTAGTCTAAATTACTGTTGCTTATTGGGAAAGTAAATGTTTATCTTAGGGATTTTTATTGTGAGGAAAAATCTGTTAAAATCAGCGTGGTCTTTGAAAAGTATTGTCTGGACTGCTAAAGAATATTTGGCTTGGTTTGAAACTACAGAATGTGAAAACCTGAAAGAGGAAACCCCTTCACCATGGCAGCTCAAATGAGTTACCAGTATTTAATGAACTGTATAACATTATAGTACAGTTCTACTCTTTTTTTTCCCCTCCTGGCTTGTGAGTCTGTGGATATTCATTAAAGAAAATACACGCATAGAAAAAAAAGATGTACAGATGAAGAAAAGAAAAAGATAAACATGTGTATGGACATATAGGTGTGTATTATTATCTATATTGTGTGTGTGCATATCTATATACTTATGAAAAAATATCAAAGCAAAATACTTTTTTTTTTTTTTTCTGGCAAGTTATTGAGGTGCTAAAGAGAGAATATACGTAAGATTCATGTGACAACTGTGACCTAGCTGAAGCTACACAGTTATACAATATTTTCTTTCAGAGAATACCAAGCGCTAAGCACTTAAAAAACAAAACAAAACAAACCCTCAGGGATTCTGTTCCTCTCTATGTTGCCTCAGCAATGACCTGACTCTGAGAGCTAAGCAAGGAAACCTCCCCACACTCCACCCCAACTGATTCATTGTCAAGGTGCCCAGTAAACACCGACACTTCACAGTCACCTCTTAGAAGTTTCGCGCTCTTAAGTTTCTACTTTTGGAGAGGAAATTAAGAACAAGAAAAATACATAACACAAAACCAGCAAGTTGTACAGATAATGGCCAATTGAGTGAGATGAAGCTGCGTTCTCAGGAGGTCTGGAGAGGTTAATTATAAAATTACAGTTGTATTGAGCTCAGTCAAGTATCAGCTGCACAAGATCGTTTATCTTCATTTCTTATCTGTATATATCTAATCCATGCTTTTTGCTTGTAATTTTCTTTTAAATATTAATCTCTTCTCTATATATTTTATCTAGTTTTATAACTCTCAGTTAGTAGCAGAGTAATTTCCTTGCAAGGTGCAAGGAAATTATGAGATAAAACGTGCAAGTGATTTCCTTTCTCTCCCTGGCCATCTCATGTGGATAGAGCTGTGAATGCATGCTGGATGTCGAAGGAGGTGTGAACAGAGCCGTTGTTCCTCAGGATGCAGTACTTGCAGCAACACAAGACCTAACTTGAGGTTTGTCTGTCTCCTTCACCAGGGTTTGATGCCTACTTCACGTCCCGCACCCTGGAGAACAACCGAAGGAACGTGTGGTTTGCCGAGTACTGGGAGGAGAACTTCAACTGCAAGTTAACGATCAGCGGGTCGAAGAAGGAGGACACGGACCGTAAATGCACAGGTAATTTTGGTCACTTCACCCTCCTTGTGCTGTGGTGCGTGGGCTGTGTTGGCATGGCCAGTGCAAGGAAGTTGAGTTGCAGACACGCTGAAAAAATAGATTAAATGGTTGTAGGTTTTAGAGAAAATAGAACGGCAGCATCATCAGCCATGCAGGGTAAGAGTAGGTGGAGAGAGACAAAATTTCATTCTTCTTTCCTCCTTCTTCTGGCTTTCCATCTAGCAGGAAAAAGTATTTTCCATGGGACCCAGAAGGACTTCTGTTTGAGTGCAGGGTGGTTTGAGGGGGTGTTGGTTTACTTTAGATGGAGAATATTTGCACAGCTTGTGCCTTGTCGTGTGTCTGCAGATCACACAGTGGCCACCAACTATGTCAAAGCACCTTCCGCTCATGGGGCAGAGAAATGGTGTGCCTTTGGTTCTAACTTCTGGGGGGGAAATGCACCTGTAGGAATGTATTACTAGCACAGGATGAAATACTTTCATTTTAGGTAGCATAAAATTGTTCATATGATTTTTGTTCTCAATGTTAGTGGATAAAAGGTGGATTAAATAGTTTGTTTCAGCCTCAGCTCAGTAACAGAGATGATGCACTGTCTGTGTTTGTGACTCAAGTTCATCCCTTTTTGTAGCATCTTCTTTGACCTCAGTTATTTTTTGGTAGCTCCCAGATTTACTTTTCTTTTTTTGCCTTTTAAGGTTTTACTCACCATTTGAAATATATTTTCCAGAGATTTCTGTTTCTGATCCTGTGCAGGCTCACAAATTTATTTTTGTGGTTGCAAAGCTGTCCAGGTACCAGCAGGAGTGATTTCATAACGTGCCTCAATTCTGATCAGGACAATGTGTTACGGTGATGGGGGATGCTGAGTTTGGATAACTGTTTTCAGCTCTACCCTGGAAGAATTCTAGGAAGTGTTCCCTGCTGCATCTGCAGATGCTGCAGAGTCACCCAGTTAGCTGAAGAAAACAGGGATGCACCCAGCAGTGCCCCGTTTAGGTTAAATGGCACCAGTCCCAGTCCCTGAGGAATGCCACTGGTCACTGATCTCAATGTGACCACCACTCTGAGCACCACCATCCAGCCAATTCCTTGCCCACTGAGTGGCACATCCCTCAGATCCATGTCTCTCCAATTTAGGGACTAGGATATCCCACAGGACAGTGGCAGCTGCTTTGCACGTAGAGGATGTTGGTTGCTCTTCTCTCACCCACCCACGCTGTATTGAATAATTACATTGAATTTTGATCAAAGAAAACTAGTTCATAGGAGGATATGTTTTACTTTGATTGAAAACTTTCCATATTTCATATCATCTGCTTCTGGTTTCAGTTCATGGTGGGAGTAGGAGTGTTGTGCATAGAAGCAGTGCGGTTACCACTGGGAATACATTGCCTTTAAATTTAGCATTTGGAATCTCCCTTTGAAGGCTGGAATTTGACTAAAAATCACTAAAAGATCTTCAGGGTGATCTCTCAAAGTTTATATTGCCCTCATTGTTTCTGCCATTATTATTCTTACAAAAGAAGGTGACAGCTTGTGCTTTCTGATGTGAACATAAAATGGTGTTCTGCCTTCCCTCAGCTTAGATTTAGCAGAAACATTTATTTTCAATGGGTAACTTAGCCTATTGTGCTGATACACCACATTATAGCTGGATATTGCGCCAGTGACATGCTCTGACCTGACATCTTCCTTCCCTCTTCTACAAACTGAAGTAAATCATGCATCAGAAAAAGCATTAGCTTTGAATTATATTGCTAGTAGGAGAATCTTAATGTCCCACTGATGTGATAATATTATGAATGATCATCATTATTTTAAAATTTGATTGGTAATTTGTAATGCAGCGAGGTACTAGGCTACAGGCCATCGGTTTCTGACAGCACTTGTGATGCTGAGCACTGGTGGGAGGCGCGGGAGGCTCCTGCTCCTCATCCAAGCCCTTGCATGTGGCACTTGGACGATGAAGAAAAGCCTCTCCAAGAGCATGTCCCGTGGGCAGCTAATCTTTTAACACTGCAACTTTTCGAAGTATTTCCACAACCAGGACTTTTAAGTTAACATAATTTCCAGTTATTTAAGCATGGAAAAAATTGCCCTGACTGGAATGGATAGACATAGGATGAAAACATGAAAACTTATTTAGCACACTGTACCTTATTTCTAGACAAGATTAAATGCCACATATTGTTGTAATTAACGCTATTTCTAGAAACTGACTGACTTTGACCTGGTTCAGGGCATGATCCAGTGCTGCTACACTGTGCTGACGCCAAGGACACCTGCATTGTTGTGTGGGTTAATCTCTGTTGGGATGCAGGCCATTTCAAAGCAGCATGGATGTGAACAACAAACAGCCAAGCCGATCGCTTTTCCCCAGAGAAGAGAGGGATCGATGCTGTGCGAGACAAATCGTGCAGCTTCAGCCAGGTGCTGCCGTCTGTGGTTGCCCAGGCCCTGGAGCAGCTGCCTCTGCCCTTGAGGGGCTCTGTGATTTGCTCTCAAGGACACTTCATCAAACTGCACGGGAAGTCCAATGCAATCACTCGAAACAGCACAATAGTGCCAGGTATTGCTTTTAGACAGTTTGCTGGTTTACTTCTTGCTGCTCCAATAATCCTAGAGACATGAAAGCAGGTTTTTGTGTGCGTATTGTCATGATCCAGCTCGTATGTAACTTGCAAATGGTTATTGAAATCAAATATGCAGTGCAGAATATTTCATGCCACAGCTCCCTGCCTCTCTGCAGACAGCCACACCATGCCTGCAGGTGGCCACGCTCCATGGGCGCTCCCTTCTGCAGTACCATCATCTGCACGGGTGGGTGTGGAGAATTTCCTGCTCCAGAGGAAGCACCTGTGCCCACGTATATGCAAAAGAAATGCAAATAGTTTGAATACCCAGAGGCATCAGCTAGAGGCACTGCATTTTTAATGAACCACCTCCTTGGCATAGAATGCTAACAGAAAAGGAAATTGCAACACTTGACTGTTTTCACTTATTAAACATAGCTTTTAATTCAGACGGCTTTACACTCAAGGAGACTTAATGAAGTGATAGAAGGGTGATGTCACCTTGGATGTCATCTATCAGGATGTAGATTGCTCAGAGAGCTTTTCTAATTATCTGGAAGTGTAATCAGTCTGCAGGCACAGCCCAGATGATGGCTCAAACAATGACTTACTCTAAAGAAAATGCTGGGAGAAAGCTCCCTGCGAGCCGAAGTGACAGAAATTTAGCAAAAGGGTTTGTAAAAAAGAGACTGTAGTTCTTTAGGGTTTGGGTTGGAACAGGAGAACGTGCCTCAGAGGGACCCAGCTCTACCTGCCCATGCAGCACAGGTGCTGCTGGCGTTTGGACAGGAGCTGTCCCAGGACCTCTGTGTGCAATCTGTGCATCCTGCTCTGAGCATCCTGCACCTCAGGTGTAAGATCTCTGGGTGAGGAAATCCAGGTGCTGTGCCACGCGGGGTGCAGACACCTACATCTGCCCACCCCAGGACGTGTCTGGGGCAGGGGGCAACACCCAGATAGCTTTGGCAAACCAGTTAGCTGTGATCCTGTTTAAACTAGTTCATAGATGGGATTTGTTAATTATTATTATTTATTTTGGTGTTGTTGTTGAGGTTAAGGAAGCTTATGGCAATATTCTGTCTCTTTTTTCACCACCAGTCAAGATGGCTTGTACTATGAAGACATATGTTTGGGAAAGAAAAATAAGGAGAAACAAAGGATATGGCAAATGGCTAAGGATATCAGAACATTATTTATAGTTTGATCACAGCAAGTGATCTAGTGCATTAATAGATTGGCAATGCACAATTTATTATGGAAAGAAAAATAGTTTTCAAAATGCCATCAAAATTCCTCATCTCAGGAAAAAACGAATTCTTTGAAATGTTTCAAGCAACGTAATGGCATATGGCCAGTATCTAAAGCATTTTTTTAAACAAATGTCAGGAACAGTGGTGTGTGTGATTCACTTTTTATGAGATCAGCTTTATGGTATTCATTAGGTTGAACATCTCTTGGACTTCAGGATGGCAAAAGACCTGCATGGTTTGGTGTGCCATATAAATTGTGTCAGGGAGGGGGGCTGAATTTAGACTGATTGCCACTGGTGGTGTGGAGGGCTGCGAGAGCAGAGGGTGCTTCTCAAGGTCTGGAATGACAGTGTTATGTAAATGGGTATTTGCTGTCTCTGGGATGCAAGGGTGAAAGTGGACCCTCGTCAGAAAGCTGCCTGGTGCTGGGAGGGGGCAGCAGGGCTCTTCTCAGCACCACCTTCCCATCAGTGATACAGCTGCTGGAGATAAATGGATATCTCTGTGTCTGGGCCCTACATCAAATACGAGGAGCTCCTCAGGCAGGTTTGGGAGGGTCCAAACTAACTGCAACACATTTTTCTTCTGTCCAAGAATCTCTGGTTTGAAAAACCTTCTGCCTCTTGAGGGTGGGCTTGACATAAGCCTGCCTTGAAATGCACCTCCAAGGGTGCACAGGACTGAAGAGTTCAGTAAGTTCAGCTATCAGTCACCTTTCTGTGCAACAACATATTTATTTTTTTCCCCTGTAAAACGGAGGAACTGTATCTCTCTCTGTAAAGCCACGATGGGCAAATTGACATACTTGTACATGTAAGTGCTGTGGTTGAATGACGAAGACTGGAGGTCCAGGCTCTGTTGCTATTCCTCCTGCTATTTTCTTGTCATAGAACAATTTAAAACTATATATATATATAGTTTTTTTTCCAAATATTGACCAGTGATGGTACATTCTTTTCTGCCTGCCCAGGTCCTTTTATGATTGCCCATCATTTATAAGAAATCCTGCCTAGGCAGTAGTCCGGGACTGTCGTCTAGCTCTAAGCAGCAGCAGTTCATCAAGGCACTGACAAGCTTTAAGTATTTCTGAAAGGTTGGTGGCTGTGAATCCCATATTCAGATCACAAAACAATTGCTCATCGGCCAAATTCTCCCCTCAGGTACCTTTCCCAGTTGCCACAGGACACAGCAGGATTTACACAGCTGTGTCTCAGGGTGGATTTTGTCCCAGGATTTTGTGGTGTGCGATTGATGATGTAGGCAAGAGCAAGAAAGCTTTTGGTTAGCACTTGTTAGAGACATGACTCTGCATTTTCTCCTCCCAGCTCCAAGGTATGAAATGTGTGTTAATGCACCCATGTGCGAGGTATATCATATTGCAGTGCAGAAACTGTAAAGAGTAAAATTTATTTTCTTTTGCTTGCCCTGCTAGCTATGAATAAGGTTAAAGGGCAGACCAGGATGGAAAATTTATCTTCTCAATTACATCCTGTGTCCTGATGCTGGTAAATAAGTGCTCTGGGTAGTTATTTTTCTGCTTTGCTGGTATGGCCTGCTCTTCTTTTCTCGGGATGCCTGCATAATATTCCCTTGCCACTGAGTTGCTGATTTGTGTTTTTGCAACATGTTTCCATTGACAACTTCTGCTGTCTTTTCTTCTTTCTAATGCTGATTGTCTTTCATGTCGTATGTCATATTTGTTAGAGGGTCCCTCTTAAACTGCAATGTTTAAGAAAGAAAGAGGAGGGGGGGGGGAATCCAAAACATCTCATGAATGAAACTATGTTCTCCAGTAAACTGCTTCTTATCAAGTCCAGCTCATCTTCAGATGACTCCTTTGAATTCTCTGGCCCAATACAGTTTTAGCTGTAGTTCAGAGCTCATGAGGCGTACGTGAGGTTGCATGGTCAGGGAAAGTTTGACTTCAATTTGAAACCATGAGTTTCAGTTCTTTGTTCTCATAACACACTGCATAGCATCTTATTTTGTAAATACTTCAACAGCCTTCTGTGTGTCTAAACATACCGACACTGACACCCGTGAGAAAGAAAAATCTTATTTTTTTTCTGAAAAATGTGATGTGTTCAGGAGCAAATGAACCACATTGTGCACTAGTGTGTAAGCTGACTGGCTATTTGCAACTATTTCTAAACAAAATATTCCTCTATACAGTATTAGATTGTCTAAGTGTGCATTAAAGCTTAATGACCTATGAACTTTCAATTCAAAAAGTTAATCTCATTTAGCATCATAGTACCTCAAAACATGTATACCTGAAATTCCTAAAAGAATCCTTCAGCGCTTGATTCAGCCAACGTTAAACCAACCTTGAAGAGTTTATTCTTGGGGTGAACCAGTTTTATTGTTTTCTGAACTCTGCTAGGTTTCTGAAATATATTTCTTAGCAATGCTTATATTTCTGGGCTTTCAAGATGATTTGACAGCAAAGCCCTGTGATTCAATGACTCTATCCTTGCTATTTACGTATATTCATTTATTTGCAACCTGTATTTTTACCCAGGTGCTTAAATATAAAGATAGCTCCAATTTCAGACTTTTAATAGTTAAGCAGTGCTTTTTCTATGCATTTACTTGATCTCTGATTTCACTGGCAATTATTGCTGCAGGGAGATTTCTTCATTTGCACATTAGCACGTTAAAGCTGTGAAGTGTCTGTGACTTACATCACCGTTGGCTAGCCCGGTGCTGATTTTTTATGACTGTGGTACTTCAGCATTGAGTATAAATGACATCTACTGCAGATGTTTTAATAGGAGTGCTGAATGCACAGCAACATCTTGAGTAGGAAAGGTCAGTTTTCTAATCTAAAATCTATTCTCTTAGATACACGTACACACCTGAGAACAGAACTGTTACAGTGGGCTGAATCAGTGTAATTGAGAAAAAATCATGATCTGACAGATGGAAGTGGAAGTAGCTTCACAAAACTCATTGCATGAAGTCTGTCTGCAGACTGCGGCAGACTGGGGTTGGCAGAGGAGCAGTAAGGGACGCATTGTAAGGCTGCAAGAGAGCCTGGTTTCCTAATTTTGATTAGGGAGTATTAGCTGTGTCGGCATAGTTAAAGCTGGCTGCATTCACTTTTGGTGGGTTTTGGTGACTTAATCACTGAGTACAGTTGTATCCCCCTTTATATATCTTATGGTGATGTCTGACAGCAGGTCAATGTGTGCTAACTAAACAGAACCCCCACTCATTCCAGTTATAAAAGTTATCCCTGCTTGTTATCAGCACAGAGTAACTGGTCTAATTTCCACGTGTTACCTCTCCCTGTCAGAGCCGCACGAGGCAGTAGAGCTGTGTGGATCTGGGACGTTACAGAGGAGGAGCTGGAGACATGGCCATAAGGCACAAATGGGGTGCACCAGCACAAGGGAGGGTGCTCTCTTGTCCAGGGCTGTGCTGCTGCCCGGACCCTCCTTCTGCCACTCACCATCGTATGCAGGAGGTGATGTTTAGGCTGACGTTTTCTCCTAGCACGGAAAGACATTGTTCAGTTAGAAGTAGAAACTTGGAAGTTCATCTGCTTTCCCCAACAAAATCCATGGGGATTGAATTGATGGTGTTGAGATAAAGGCTTTTGTCTATAATGAGATCTTCTGAATTAGGATGGGCCGGATAGTTGACTGTAACTACATAGCAGTATTATTGGATCTTGTATTTCTTTGTAAAAAGACAATACATGGATTATATTGCAAAGAGTCCTGATTGTCATACTCCTCATGTTTAAATTACAATATTTACTCTAGCATATTGTTAGCTTTTCTCAAGCTCTAGTATTCAGCTACTTTCAAATAAAGATCTTATTTGGAGAAGCCTCAAGATTTTACAGCTTCTGTGTGTACAGCAGTGCCTGTGCCGCGTGCGAATATCAGAGGAGTAATAGCTCTGCTCCTGTTCTGGAGAGCCCTGCGTGTAGGTCCTTGTCTGTTAAGATGGATCTGCTTGCTCTGTGCTGTTGTGCCTGTTTCTGGAGAGGCACAAGCACAGCAGCAGCTGCGCTGGCTGAGCTCTGTGCACTGAAGCCTCAGTGCCATTAGGGAACAGCACGTATGGGCACATACAGCTACGGCCTGGTCCTTCAGGTGCTGCAGCACGGCCGTCCCTTTGCTCACAGGCCTCAGGCTGCTAAATGTGCTGTCGTGTGAAGAGTGCGTGTTTTTCTGCCAGCACTGAGCCGGCTGCTGAATTCTGAGTTGTACAAGTAATGGCTGCTCGCTCAACACTGCGAGCATCCCGCAGCCTTTAACTTCTGTCTCTTGTTAACAATGACTGTCACCAGGTCCTCAGCAGTATCATTACATAAATTCCTTTGAGAATGTGTTTAATTCTCCAGAAAATAAGCTGATGCCTACGTTCATCTGATATAAGCACTGAAGAACTGGGATTTTGATGTCTGTCCATTGTATGAATTATGTGTCATAAAAAAATCCTTGCAATGCTATTTACACTTCACATCGTATCCCCTACATTCGTGAGTATCAGTGAAGAGTCCAGAAAACTCAAGTGAAGGAGACAATGTGAAAAACCAAGCTCTCATCTCACTTCCTGCACAAGGAAGCCTAAGCCTTGCATTTGTGGCGGTGCAAAAAGTATGACCAGGAGTTCTTCAACCCACATTTCATTTCTGTCATCTGAAGGAGATCGTGTGAGAGGACTTCTTCATCGCCGTATTCTTGCTGCTCTGTTGTTCCCCTCACCCCCTTTGTTGCAGTATTATTCTCTTGTGAAGATTTGCCTGAAGCAGGAGACCAAAGCTGTTCAGTCTCTTAGGAATCACAATGATGAGCACTTGAGACTCTAGTGGGAAGTGAGGTTAAATTATTTGTCATCACCTTCAAACAGATCTTTTGGAAGCAAAAAATGCTCGTGTCAATAAATTGCTTTTGTGTTTCTTCCTTCTCCTGACATCCCAAGGTACTTCATTTCAAATCCGTGGTACAAAAGTGCATTCTCTTGAAATCACTTTGTGTGCATGTGTCTCAGGTGTCAGCTACTTCATTGTTGAAGAAAATAATGTTATTATGTGGCTCCTGAAGATCACAAAGTTAGCATGTAGGGTTTTTTTAAGCATGCTTTAAGGAGCAGGGACACACAAAGAACAGAAGACTTGCACATCACAGTACAAATGGACTTTGTTTCCCTTCTGTGTTGCTTGGTGTCTTCTGATCACGAGTCGTCGCTCTGTTTCTTGCTGCATCCAACACCTAAGTTCATCAGTGCTGAAGCTGCTGGTACGGCTGCTTTTGTCTGCAAGAAGCTAATGGCTTCTGTGGATTTCTTTCTCTTCCAGGAATAATTAATAATTGAATTTGTTTACAGTCATATACACAGAAGCTATTCCTAAAGCATGGGGTGTAATGTTCTGCAGATAAAGACAGCAAAATACTTGCCAAAATAACGCTGAAATTGGAAAATGAAATGTTAAAATTGTGCCCATCCTGTTGGAGAGCAGACCTTGGGCCTGACTTGCTGCTTGCTGCCTTACTGTGATGTTAGTTTGGTGTGAACTAGAGGAAACACTAGAAAGCCCATTAATTTGGATTTTTTTTTTAGTAATAAAGCCTGAAGGCTATTTGACATGTAAAACATGACTATTGATTTGAAGGTGTTTTTGTTTTGTTTTTTGATTTTTTGCTAGATCAAATTTAGGCCAAACTAATTGCACTGAAGTCCTTTTCTTTAAAACATAATTCAATCTTGCTTGTAAGAACGCTAGTATACTCTTTTTTCATGTAAGTTCTCTAATTGTATAATGAAATTCATGCTTGCCTTTCTGGGTGGGTAGTTGTGTTTGACTCCCTAACTTGACTGTACACAAATCCTGGATGTTTAATACTCAGTTAAATGGCTATTTTCAGTAGAGGCGATTCTTGTTACTGGAAATTCAATTAAGATTTTCAAATCTAGTTAATTTCTTTTGATTTTTGTGCTTTGAAATTGTTAACGTAGCTTTTTTTTTTTTTCTTTTAAGTGGATCTTGCTCAGGTTTCTTGTACAGTTACCTTCACTGCTAAAGGTTTTCTTTCTGCTGTGTATTCAGCTGTGCTTCTGGAACTTAATATGCCTAATCAGTATTGTTTGTGTGCAGAATTTAAATCCTAGATTCTCTTCCCTTGGCATGCATTTCTGTTGCATTGCTAATTTGGTTATGTAGCTGAGCTGAAACCACTTAAAAGCATTTTGCTCGTCAGGGCCTGGAAATGTAATAAGGTCTGTAATCAATGAGAGGGGAGTCAAATAATGAAAAGGACAGTATGTGAATCTTCACAGGCTGGAAGCTCTCACCCTGCTGAATTATTTGCAGTATTTCAATGTTTCCAGCATTGTAGTTGAAATTTAAAATTAAAGGGCTTTGGTAGAGGGAATGTCAACCCAAATTGCTAGGTTGGTAGTCTGAGACTTCAGTGCTGCAGTATGGTAATTAGGGAGTGAACCTATGAATGTGAAAAGGTGTAGATAATTAAATGTGTTCATATAGGGGGTTATATTTTTGCTTACTTTCAGCCACATCACTCTTTTGGACAGGTTTAGATATTTTTTGTGCTTGTAGTATCTCTGTAAGAAGGTGTTGATCTCTGCTTGTTAATAATTCTGGCCCCCCACCCCTACACTCAAAGAAGGAAAAAAAAGATTGTTGGGACTGATGGGTTTCTGGCAATGTAGGTCAGTTCCTTTTTGGGTGTCTAGTCCTTCAGTGACTCCAGGACATGAAGGCTTGGTGCAGAGGACGTGAGCTGCTGCCTGGTGCTGGCTGTGTGAGAGCATGGCAGTGCTCTGTGGGGAGGTGCTCAGGACGCAAAGCTCTGCTCCAGTAAAGCTGTAGTTCAGTAGCATGGGAGGCAGAGATGCAAACATACTAGCAGCAACAGGAAAATGGGCTTCTTGCCTCTACTAAAATCATTAGTTCTCAGTCATTAACAACTTGATTTCCTTTTCTGATTGGTATCAATCAGCTAATTTAAATTCACTGGTCCCTATTTCTAATTAAGGATGTTACAATGGCATCTTTCCCCCAAGTGAACATTCGCTTTGAAAGTCCCTAAAATATTTGCATGATTCTGAGGGCAATTTTTTAGTGCTGCTGGCAGTGCCCAGACCTGCCAGTACTGCAGGAGGGAGATCAGGGCTGACGTGAGGTTGGAAAGTGTCATGCTGCAGGTGGAACAAGTGGGCTGCAGTGCCCACGTGGAAAATAATAGATTGCACTTCTGCTGCTTTCATTGATGCAGCTCAGAACACTTAATGAGCAGTAATTATGTTTCACAAAACCCTGGTGAGATAGGTAAGTATAATCACAAGTTTGGCAGCTGGACAGATTGATCTATGCTGGTGTTACTCAGCCAAGGTAAGATGAGGTTCTAGCAGACAATTCAGAAGAAAAAAAAAAAAGTAACAATTCTTAACCCATTGTGAATTGTTTTAGATTCTGAAAATACCATTTGGTTTGCTAATTAATTGCAGAGGCACCTGGTTATCTGCTCCTACAACAATAAAAACAAGAAAGCTGTCTTATCACCTGGCCTTACCATCACATCACCACGTGATGCTTTCATCTAAGTCCAAGAGTGAATGTTTTGGGCACAAACAGGTTACTTAAAGTATGACGTTCACCTTTGTTGCTGCTATAGAGTCTTTATTTTTAGGGTCTCTGTGGTTTAATTTCTGCATTCCCATGTTCCATCTGCAAAATGCTTCCCCTCTCTCAGGCTTTTTATGCATTGGCCCATTGGATGAGAATATCACTGAGGGTTTGTACTTTCTACCACGCTGGGTGCTGCGGTGATAAGGAAATGACTTTCAAAGCACTGCTTTCCCCCAGTTGCAGTTCAGATTGCATTAAGGGTTTGGATTCCTTAAGTCCTCAGCTGCTAAAATATTTTAAAAGCAATCAGTGGATTCTAAAGGACGTTTCAGTCTCTGCAGGTCTGGGGAAGAGGGGTGCATAGTTAACACAAACATACTGAGCTTCCCCACGGTACGCGAATAGCAGGCATGTGTGCTCGATTCTCCTGAGCACCCCTTTGGTTGCATCTGAAGTGATTCTTTCTTCCCTCAATCTGGCTCTGTCTTTCAATTAGAGACTGGGATTTGAAACAGAACAAAACATTAGACTTTAAAATACCAGCTGTGCTTTATTTTAAATGCTTTCTTCTTTCAAAGACATACTTTGGGAGCGTGCAGAGCCTGGTGTTTTCTCTGTCTCTCTGAGATGGTCCCAGTGGGTTACGGTTTTGAGTTTGTGATTATGGGAGGATTTGTTTCTCTGGACTATGGTAAAATAACTTAAGAAGTGTTGATGATTCTAATATGAAGAAAGAAAGGTGACTTTTGTTTGTTTTAATTAGTAAAACCATAACCCAAAGTTTTGCATTGTATTGCCTAAAAGACATTTGTTAAATGGGCCCCAAGAGGGTTCATTTGTACCTGGCATCAGGCAAGCACTGCTCCTTACTGTCCTTCTGTGTGTGTATCTGTGCAGGGCAGGAGCGAATTGGCAAAGACTCGCACTACGAGCAGGAGGGGAAGGTGCAGTTCGTGATCGATGCCGTGTACGCCATGGCGCACGCACTCCACCACATGAACAAGGACCTCTGTGCCGACTACCCGGGGGTCTGCCCCGAGATGGAGCACGCGGGAGGCAAAAAGCTGCTCAAGTACATCCGCAGCGTTAACTTCAACGGTGAGCTGAGAGACTGCTTCCTCGGTAGCATATTGACCTGTCTATTTTTTTTTTCATTTAATTTCACCTCATTCAGTTCAGATTAATGCTTTTTTTAATAGCTTTGCTAGAGTTTGTGGCAGAAGACTGTGTTTATTTAGTGTCTATTTGAAAACATGTTTTAGCCAAGGCAAATAGGATACTCCAGTGCAGAGAAAGAAATTGTTGCCTTTTGAAGCCTGTCATTTCCTAGGGGAGAAATAGCTAAGTAAATGCCTAAGTTTGCCTTTGTTACGCCCGTTTCTCTATATTGTTTCCTCTACTTGGAGAAAACTAACTGGGGGAAATTCTGGTACCCTGAGCCCAACTTAGTTCCATGCTCAAGAGAAGGGGGAGGACAGCTAAAGCACAGGTCCGTTTGCAGAATTGGAACTACTATTTAGACAGAACAGTTACTCCAGCCTTCATTCCTCTGGTAAGTATTTAGAGGAAATGAAACATCCCAAGAATGAGGATGGGGCAACTTTCTCTTTGCTTATCACATATCTGTCAACTCCTTCCAAGGGGGCAGTGGTGGTTGCAATACCAGCCCTAAGTTTCATACAGCACAATGGGCTTTCATTTATTTTTCTCTGCATTGCACTGTATGAACCAAGCGTAAATATTAGCAAAATTTCTCTGCCTCTGTATGTTTTACTGTAACTTTATTAGTTTCATTAACACTCACCTCCAACTAGAGACAGCAGAGTAGATCGCTTTCAGAGGTAGCATTACAAACCTAATGTTATTTCCCCATCATAAACCTTGCTAATGTACATACCAGGAGCTCTGACTGCTCTGTCCTATTTCTGTATAAGGTTAGAGATCTGAGATCTAACCAGAAGTTAGACCTCCAAATATACATGTAAAACAGATTTAGGAAAGCACTGAAAAAATATCCTTTTGAAACATGGGAGGTAGCCAGGGGTGTCGCTGCCTCAGAAGAAGAGTTTGTGAAAGCTTCATATCCTCATTGGACAGCGTGCAGAGGTGTTTCTTGCCATAATCTAGTAATAAACACTTTTATTAATAAATTTAAAGCTCACATACAACCAACAGGACCTGGGAGACTGAACAGTATGCACACAGATGGTATTTCATGATCAAGTTTTGTCGCTTGTGCCAAGGACATTTTTTCATTCCTGTATAAACAACCCTATGAAAAGCAAGGTGAATATCAGGAGATTGCAATTTCCTCCCTTGAAGCAGTGGTGTTAATTACAGCCAGGAGCAAATTTTGAGATGAATAATCTGAGAAAGCCTGAAGAGTTCTTCTACCTTCCTCATTGTGGAAGTTTGTTGTTGTTGTTTGTTTTTCCTTTCCCATAGGACAAACTCACATAGAAGTACAGCATTATTTAACGCATCATGCCATGTCAGTTTTAGTGCTGGATAACAAGTCATGGATCATCATTAGAGAGTTCTTGCATATACAGATGTTGAATATCCATCTAGCTATTTTAACAGAGCTGAGAAATAATTTGAGAGACTGGGTGCCCAGTTAATTTTGCCTACTGCCTAGCTCCAAGAATTGGTTTATTCTGACTTTGTTTTCCTTATTTCTGGTTTGTTTGTTTGTGGGTTTTTTTTTGGTCAGGATTTTAAAAGTTGACTTTTTTTTTCCTCCATTTCTGATTGATTTACATTGCCATATGGTGTTTTTCTTTGCTTGTACACACGTAACTCACATCCAGCAGAGGGACTTGAAATTGCCATTCTCCTTCCCTCCAATGGAAAAAAAGCAAATGACTAAGTGAAAACAGTTTTAAAACTTTTAAATCTCTCATGGCCATCTAGCTTTAGCCATTTCCCTGAAAAGAACCACTTCCTTTAAGGTTTGGTATCCAGGTGTGGAGTTTAGCCTGATTGCTCATGGGTTTGCACACCCGTGCGCAGTGTTCAGCTGCAAGCCTTTTGGGGCTGGTTCCTGTGACTATGGGGAGAGGTTTTGTGGATCCTGCTGTTTTTCCATGTCGTATAAAAGTAAATTCCCAGAGTTGCTGTGGGTTGATTCAGCCATCCCAGTGGCACAGGATAAAAAACCATCATACAACTCGCCAGCCAGCCAGAAAAATGCAGAGGGATGCGGGAATAGAAGAAGCTGTGAGAGAGGCTTCTGCAGGTCTGGGTGGTGTAGTGCTGTTTCGATGAAGCCGGGGAGCTCTGGGGATGCTGGTGCCCACATGTTCCTTGGCTGTCACACTACAGCTGGGCTACTGGGCTTGCTTCATCTGTCTCCATTTTAGCCTTGCCCTTACCCTGCCCTTCTCTGGGTCACCAGTGCAGCCATTGAATTCCTCTTGGGGACAGGGGTGGAAAATATCAGTTAGTCTGTGCTTAAAATCCCGTTCCTACTGGTCTTCTACCACAATCTGCAGTAAAAACAGAGGAGAACAGTGGGAGTGTTTCACCCAAATTGTGAGCCAGAGAGGGAAAAATAGAGCCGTTTTCAAGCATTGTGAGCCCATTAGCTCGAGACCCTCTTTCTATGTAATAGATTTCTTTGTGACTGTGCAGCTGGAGCCACCCTGCATGTCCCTGCTTCTGGAGCCTTTTCCTTGCACAGGTAATGACATTCATGCAGAAAGAGCTCGAGCAATCTTTAATGAAGAGACTGGATTTGTACTAGGAGCTCAGTATGAATTTTGATCTTGTCACATTATCTTGAGAACAAAAAGCCCCAAAATATGGAAAATTTCAAACCCCAAGTGCTCATGCAGTGAGATGCTGAAAATCTCACCATGCAAAGTGTCCCCAGTGAAAAAGGTAAAGGCTTTGCTACTTGTGAGCCCTTTGGGTCCTTAAGCTGCAGTCAGCATGAGCTGAATAATAAAGAAACACCTTAGCTAGTCACACCTGGCTAGCACCCTGTCCTCCTCCTATTAATTCATTTCTCATCTTGTGGTGATTAAGAGATTGAATTCATACAAATTCAGTCCGATCCTGTGTGGTTTTTTCAAATGCATCCTGCAGGTGAATGTGTGTTATGTACTCTCCATCTGTGTAGTGCGAGGACAGATTATTTGTTGGGAACTGAAGATGAATTAAATTGTCATAGCCTCTGAAGGAGCAAGAAGCTGCAGCCTGCAGGCTACTACTCAGTTTCTGAAGTGCTTGCTGGAGCTGTAACAAAACTCGTACAAATCCTAGCAGAAGGAAAATAAAAACAACTCATCAACCATATATTACAATAATTATAAGATCAAGAAGTCAAATAATAAATAGGATCATTTCTGAAAATCCTTTCTTCTCCACAATGAGGCTTTCCTACATACGTGTTATTTTCCTGAGTGCACAAAGAAGTGGAGCTGCAAGGAGAGACTGAAATGCTGGAACAATTTTTAACCAGGACAGAAGTGGCAGGGTCCCTGCAGAAAGAGCACTGAAACATGCACCAGAGCCCACACAAAGGTTAAGGAAGGTTTGCACTTACGAAGCAGATCCTTGGCTGGGAGTCCAATTACTCCAACTTCAAAGCTGGAAAATGGGAAGCCTCTGCTTGACTTCTGACCTGAGATTATCACAGTTCTTTGTGGTTCCATAGCTAGTCGTCTTCCCTGCCGATCCCTGACTTTTCACAGACTTTTTTTCCTGTATAATTTTAAAGCATAAATGGTGACAGACCTGAAAACAGCAACAGGCGTTTCCTGCTGACTATCAAGTATCCGTGCATAAGGCTGGTGTCCCAGGGAGCTGAGCTGGGGAGGTGACCCAGCACCTGATGCTGGGCGGTGCTGGCTGCAGACCTGCAGCACCCAAGCCCACCACTGCTGTTAAATGCTGACAGTTAAAATCGGCCCTAAAGGCTGTCTGCATGCAGCTGCACAAACAACTGGCAGTAACCTACCCAGAGTTTTACTGCTTCCCCAGAGCACAGTAACATGATGTGCAGCTGTGATCTCTTCTTCGTGTCCAGGCTGGGTTTTGGTCAGAACGGGACTGAGAGGGGCAGCCACAAACGTCTGTGGTGCATTTTGGGAGCAGCGCTTGAGCTCGTAGACTTTGAATTGTACTTTCCTTTTTGTCAGTTCTGTGAGGAAAGGGGGAAAAAAAAAAAAAAAAAAAAGAGAGAGAAGAAAAAAAAAAAGGAAAGAAAAGGAAAATAAAAAAAAAAAAAGCTTAACTAATAATATACAACCTTTTAAAAGCCATGATTAGCTAAATCCCATTTACCATTTGTGCTGACTTTTAGTATGAGCCAAGGAATTACAGCCAGTCCTCCTTATTCCTTCTAAGTGTTTTCACTGTAAGTGTATTCTGGCTACATTAATCTGTAATGACAATTAAATATTGGCCTTGTGCTCATAGGAACCTGGGAGGAGAGATTTCAGTGGAAGATTTTCTGAGCTAGTCTTTCAGCTGAGTCTATATCTGATCTTGGAGGCTTGCAGGATGGGCAGGAAACAATCTACCAGGGCTGGAGCAGAAACTATGCTAATTTACCCCTTCAAATCTTCTTTTGCTCACTGGAATTCAATGAAGAATGGGAATCATGAAGAAAACCATAATCTTAAAGTTCAGTGCTACTACAGGAGAGATTTTTCATTGCTTTAGGGGAAAAAAAATGTTACACAGAGGGAGGAAGCTTTGAATATAGAGATACTGGAGCATTGTCATAATCTTCAATCTTGACACAATATTACTCTACCACCCTGAAACCTATTTTAATGCATCTCAAAATAAATGTCACCCCCGAAGTTTTCACCTAGATTGCTGAGGAAGTGCAGCAGTGACTTGAATTCTCATTTAGGAGAAGATTCACATCTAATGGCACGGTAATTAAAATGCAGCTGCCCTGGTGAGCACTTGCCTGTCTTAGGACCAGGAATGGTTTGTGCCAGCACCGAGTGATCAGAGCTGGGGCTGGCTCTGCTCAGCACCAGGTGTGGAGGAAGGTTAGGGGTTCCTTGCCTTGCTGCTTGCCCTGCATTTCATCACACATTACATGTAGTTACCTTGGTGTGTGGCGGATAAAGCTAATTCAGCATCATGATCCTGAACAGCTCCCAACCAAGACACTTCTCAGCCCGTGTCAGAATCACGGAGCCCACATAGGGGAGCACCCAAGGAACGGCCTTCCTGTAGTTTTGTCTGTGCTTTTCCATCCCAACCGCATGCTGATTACAGGCATAAGAACATATTGTGGAGGAGGAAGCTATTTCTGGATGCCAGTCAAGATTCACTAGACCTGGGCTGACTTCTGACAGCAGTATCTCTCAGAAGCAGATGGAACGTTTTCTGGGGGGAAAAAAAATCATTTAGAGGCTCCATTCACAGGCATGATTTTCACTAAAGAACTCCCTAAGGAAAGAGAGATGGGAAGGGAGGCTGGAGGGCAGGAAGAAAAGCCTTCTGATATTTCTTGCTGTGTGCAAAGCTTGAGTGAAGTAAGGCTGATTTAGTTTTGCCTTGTTTTATATTTTCAGTCAGTGGGTTTGGGCGGTGGTAATTAATCACCAGAAGAGGGCTAAGATTATTCCACCATGTCCAAAAGTAGCTGGTTTAGGTGGTTGGGGTGATAGATAACCTTTGCCTGAAATACATTGCCAGTCTGAAAACTCTCAACCTTGACTAAATAAAATAGCTATCGTAAAGCTTTGGCTATTTTTTTTTTTTTTTTGGTTGGATTTTGTCTCGTTTCCTTCCCCCAGGTAGTGCTGGCACTCCAGTGATGTTTAACAAAAATGGTGATGCACCAGGACGCTATGACATCTTCCAGTACCACACCACCAACACCAGCACCCCAGGCTACCGCCTCGTCGGCCAGTGGACAGACGATCTCCAGCTCAACGTGAGTCCTTTCTGTTCTTTACTTTTTTGTTTGTTTGTTTTCTTTCAGGTGCACTCACTAAATGGTCATTTTATTTTTTTCCACCATGCAAAACTTAACAATCTTTACCATTTCTTTGCAGCTACGTAGTACTTTATTTTTTGCATTGTGTCATCTTTTACTTTGTTCTGCCACCTTTTCTCTGTGCTGTGAATACCAAAGCTCCTCAGATGAATAGGGACATTAGGCAGTCATGCAACTTTTATTACTTCTGAATGTCCAAGGTCCCTAGTTGTCAGCTTGGAAAATCAACCAGTAATGCCTTGCTGTTTGAAACCATTTGTAGATGCTCTTCAGTTTCTCTAGTTTTAGGAAAGCTAAAACTATGTATTTTTTGGATGACTCGCCTTTCCTGTACTACTTTCAAGCAAAAGATATCTGTATGAACAAGATGTACCTTTTGTAATGATGAGTAAAAAGAGGGGAGAAAAAAAAAAAACAAAAAAACAAAAAAACAAGGATGTAAGAATAAGTGATCAAAGATTCAGTAGATGCTTCAATGTTGCCCAGAAGAAACAAATCTGACTGTTAGCTGAGGAAGCTGGAAACTCTTTGGGAACTCTTGCCAGCTCCATCCACGCAAGGATGCTCTGTGGCAGGCTTGTGGCCTAGGCCTGTGTAGATCTGGGTTCAGGCTTTCTGCCTGATTTTGTGCAAATTACTTGAGCCCCAAATACCTGGAGAAGATGTGCCAGTTTAACCATATAGCTCTTTGACCCCTTGTAGATAGACACTAAAGCACAAAGACAATACTTTCCATTCAATTTGACTGTTCTGCAAATTGCTGAAGAAACACCAATTCCTACCAAAGGGTTTTCAGGTTTTGGTCCAGGCTCCTCCTGGTGTTGTACCAGGTCCTTCTCCAGCTCTGGTCTGGCAGTGCCCATCCTGGTTCCTTGCCGGCCCCACAGCTGGGTTTTCTGTGGGGAGTAGGTGCAGGGAAAAGGAAGGGAAGGCTATTTCTGTGGGTTTCAAATTTTGATGCTCAATTTGAGGCAAACTTCTGTATTAACTTATAATTTACAATTCTTTTAGCAAAAAATATTAATAATTTATTAAATAAATCTTTATATAAACTACACACCCAGATTCATTAAAATTTAAAACTAAATTAATGGAGTTTAATTTGTATTCCTGTTGTTGTGCTAAATGTTTCCATAAAATGCTTACTTTCCTCACGCTCATATCCCCATGGCTACAGTGTTAAGTCAATAGTTGAGGCTGGCTCAGTAACTTCTCTTCTACTCACTTGCGGGTCCTAGTTTCTCACCAGAATCCCCAGAGGATTAATATTGCTATGACATTCCCTGCGTGTATTTTCTTACAATCACAAAGAAAACTGTGGAGTTTAGAGAAGTCAAGGATGCACTAAAATAGCTAAACAAAATAATAGCTGCTATTAAATATGTCCCAGGAAAAACTGCCAAAGGCTACAGTTTGCCTTTAGTAATTATGTGGGGCTAACACTTCAGGATATCGTCCCAGTTCTCATTTCTTTAATACCAACAGAAGAGAAACAAAGGACGTAATAATGTCTGCCTTTATTTGTTACTCTGTAAAGCATGTAGAGGTTGCCCAATAGAATGCTCTATAGAAATGCAAGAAGTTGGCTGACCAGCTCTGTTACCTGGCTGACTTCTACGAATGCAACTTGCAGTGCTTTGAGGTACCTGAAGAGGACAACACATCCCTCCTGGAGGCACTGATGTGCCTGAAGGAGACAGAAATGGATCACTCCTACAGGAGCTGGGCATTCTCATGGGAAATTTGGTGGTATTGCTTCTTTCTCTATACAGAGTTAACTCAGCAGGTTCCTGTTTTATGTTTTCATATACAAACCTCTGCAAATCCTTGAACTGTCAAAACACAAATGTAGTAGGAAAAAATCCCTGTGAAATTGTTGAATCTTGCTTTTCCAAGGATTTGTCGTCTTCATACTCTACCACAGCAGCATTCTCTATCATGTTCCCTGTGACTCCTTCCCATACTTGTCTCCACAGTTTCTCTGCAGTGCCTGAACTCCCTCCCACACTCCTATATCATTTGCTGTGCAAGCAACAGCCTGTATTGTGGCTGTCTTTGAATTATACATACGCCAGCTGGTCGGCTGGCAGGCCAAACCGAAGGGGGAGAGAGAAGTTCAGTGCAGGTGGGTCTTTCTTCTAACTATCCACTGCAGACACATCCTTCAGAAACCTCTGCTTGTATCAAATACATTTCAAATTGGCCAGCAAGTTCTGCGAGTTCAAAAGTTACAAGAAAGGAAGTTGGCGCAGACAGATGGCTGGGCAGACAGTATGCGCATATGTTCCACTTCCTTCAAATTTTGTCTGGAAATTATAGCAAAATTTAGGAATTCCCAACAGATGCGCAGAAAGCAAATTTAAGTAAAACTAATCTTGCTGTTAATAATTGCAGTTAAAGATGTAGTTTACACAAGGGTATTGACCGGAAAGTAGACTGCTGTTGGATTTGAACAAGCAGGCATACTGGGTCAGTCTCTTGCACTGAAGTGAGTGCCAGATCTCCATTTGACAAAAAAGCCAGTTTGGGCCATTTTGTTCCACCTCTACCCCACTTTTCTATTTCCTACTGACGAGCTTTTGGGGGTTCATTAAACGCCAAGGTTGCTCAAAGTGTGCAGTTTGTTGAGTGGCTCGGTCCAGGTTTGGCCGTGCAGTGCCATTGAGGCTGCTCCAAGAGCAGGCTGGAGACACCCATCCCCAGAGCTTGGGCTGTTGCACAGGAGTGCTATCCAGCTCTGTGATCTAGGACCAAATGAGCTGTGGGGGCACCGAGGCCCTGCACGGAGGACCGAAGGTCTTGGCTGAGCATTCTCCGTGCGGGAAGCGCTCTCGGCTCCGATGTGTGGCAGGCACCCGGCTGAGCTGTGCTGCTCTTGTGCTGTCCTCCCACAGCCTGGGGCACGGCGGTGGGCAGGAGGTTCTGCCTCACCTCCACGCTTGTCCTGGTGAGCAGGGAAGTGGTTACAGGAGACCTATTTATCTGTCATTAGAGAGGGGTGTCTTCCTAGAGCAGCTAATGTTTTCTTCCAGTTCTAATTAACGCTGTGCTTCTAGGCTATTAGTGTTTGCATAGGCTGCATCGTGTTGTTTTAATTGTGTTGACATCTCCAGCTCGTCGGGTGTGCTCTTCCAGCTCAGTGCTATGGCTCGTAAAGGTGCCACTGGGTGCCTGGGTGCTGATCTGAGGCTGCAGCACATTTTCAGGATGACTGAGGAAAGCGCATCCTCAAATGATAAAGAGCAATGGTGGAAAACGTTGTGTCCTTACTGCTGTTACTGGGTTAGAGGGGATTCAAGTAGCTTTAACCTGAAATACGCTTCTCTTGCAGAGCATCAGGAGAGGTTGCCTGTTAGCTCCAGATGAAATTAAAATGTCTCTAATTTGTTTGCAAATAGAAACAAAAACATATTAAAGACGCCTAAACACTGTGTGCAGAGCTGAACAACAACAAAAAAAAATCGGTATTGTTTTAGAGATGTGCCCCTGAATTGTAAATTGTTCAGTAACATTAAGCAGTGTACAGCTTGAAACGTGACTGCCACTTAAATGGAGCCTTTTGTGTGCAGAGTCAGGAAGGCTGGCTGCTTGGCAATTCCTAGCTCTTTTTATAATTTCCTCCAGCAATAAGTGATACATTGCTGCAATCTTTCTAAACAAGTGCTTAGAAGATTAATAGTATTGATAATTATCAATATGGTTCCATAAACATGTACATTACACAGATCTAACTCCTTATAAATCCTGGCTCGTGTTATATAGTGCAAAGGAAATCACTCCGTGCTTATTAATAACTCCCTCCTCCTTGGGGAAATAGCTATGCTAGGTTATTTTCTTCACTGTAGGTTCAGGCCAGTATTTTAAAGAAACAGAAAGACGGGGGGAAAAAAATCAGTCTTGTTTTAAAAAAAAAAGTCACATTCATGTACCTCAGTGTCTCTGGTCTCAGAGCAAACAAGGTGCTTCAAGCTCACTGCTCAGCTTTCACCCTACAGTGAGAGAAGCCAAGGAAGGAACAGGGAGCTGTCCCTGGCCTAACGGGAGGATTGCAAAGCAAGCAACTGCCAAAGATGATGCAATTTCTACGCTGTGATTCTTTTTTTTTCCCCACAAATAGAAATATATTAAGTAACTTCATAATCATCTGTGCAATTTATGCAGATCCTACACACTTCACCAACTATTGAAGCTACTTGTGCTCAGACTAATCCGAAAACGTCTCTGTTACAGAATTTGAAAATAAATGTTATGAATAGCAAGCTAATGAAAAGAGTAATTAAATGTCTAACCTTTTGCTGAGAGACCTATACGTACCTGATATTTTTGGTAAAATATCCAGAACAGCAATTGGATCCAAGCAGCTATTCAGTGAAGCTTGATGCTCAGCAGTATTCTGCCAACAGATGGCATTTTTCTAAAATAACGTGTTGAAATTTCTGTTCATTGTTTTCTGTGTTTTGTTTTTGCTTGCAGTAGAGCATGTTCAGAGCAGATGTATTTTGCAGAATATTTTACAGCAAAGGACGTGTCTTTCTGGAGCATATGCAAATTTCAGTTCTCTGGAAGCCTGGGATTTAACCAGTTCTGGTGGAAGGGGAGCAAAAGGGCACATATCTGGCCAGTTAGAAGTTTTTGCTTCAAATAGCCAGGGATGAGAGTTCCACCACCGGTGATTTAGGTTAGTTTTGAGGATTTTCATACATTTTAAAAAGAATCTATTTGACCTATTTTTTAAGTAGTTTATCTGAAATTTAAAAATAGAAATATGACCTTTCCCAACCCAGAAAACTTTTAGCTTAATTTCACCTGAGTAAATTCATGTGCAACTGAAAGCACAGTTATGATAGCATTATCAGTACTAGCTCCTGCACGCATGTAATACATAATTGCAAAACCTATTTGCAAACATATAAAAAGTGTTTATATGCATTTATGTGTGTCTATACGGGTGGTTGGATATACGTGCACAGCCCTTTGTCGTATAGAATCCATAAGATTTCTGTTGGTTTGCAACATGCGACTGAGCTTAAAATCATGCTTTAAAGATTACGACAAGACGGATAGAAATTGGTATCAATTTCCTTTCTCATTTCAGCTATTGTCACATAAACTGGCCCTTGTAGTGTCATTTCCCATTCCTGTTACAGACGGTAATGAGTAGCTGGTACAAAGATGATGCATCTATATTACAGCCTGCAGCCTGAAATCTTGGGAGATGATGGGTTGACAGGAGAGATACATTATTCAGGTGTCAGACAGACTCATTACGCAAATTCAGCAAATGAGGTCGGGGTGCTATCGAAAATTAAGATTTTAAGTATTAAGTATGATTAGTATGTTTTGTTTTCATGTGTCACTGCAGAACCTTAAGCTTTCAGCTGAGGCAGACACTCGCTGAAAATTGCCACAATTTACATTTTTAATGAAATTGGCTAAAGCCTTAGATTTAATTAACTCTACGTTACAGTATGTTGACATATACGGAGATGTGATTGTATTCAGAAATAACTGGCTTCCTAATAGCTGAAAAAATATGAATTATTTTAGTGACCAATGCCTCATTACATTTTCAGGAAGTAACTTCATTTGGGCTGTTCCTCCTTATAGCAGCATTACTCAGTCTGTGCCATTCCTGGTGAACTGAAACTGTCCTTAACTCTGATCCTGAACTGGGGCTATGTTCCATAACACCTAAATGCAAGGCATTCTATATTTTCTCAAGGCATACTTTGGAAATATTGTATCTAAAAATATTTAGTTTTATGTTATATTTAAAAATAAATAAAAACTACTACTAATAATAAAATCTTCCACGGTTTAGACCTCATTTAGATGAGGTAAACCTACCTGAAGCTCTCCTCCCCAGTAGCATTTCTATTCTGCTTTCCTGACCCTGGTCCTGTTTCTCCCTCTGCTTTGTAGCATTGCATCACATAGCCTGTGCGTAAAACCTGGCAATAGCCTCACTTGTGAGGCCACAGGTGCCTGGTTTTCTGGGAATTAATTCACAGAGTAAGCACTGCTAAATGCAAAGTCATCCCAGAAAGGTCTGCAGCCCGTTTTCAAAATTCCTTGCTGTAGCTGGGCTTTGTGAGCTCAGCCTTCATTGCACCTTCAGCCAAATTGGGTGTGATCTGGTCAGAAATGCAAAGGTGAGTAACTATATCGGTGTGTTGCTAAAATACATCCTAATTACATGTTTTGGTGAGACAGTTCACTGTGCCCAACGTGTCAATAGCTATAATGTACATACTAATGATAAATGTTGTTTATTTTGTTCTGTTATTAAATCCTCTGATCTTTCATTGCTCATGTCAACCACGAGCAGCACAAACACCTTTAATTATCTTAACTTGCGGAATTAATTTTCTCTCAGCCAACTGGAAGGGAATTTTTCAAGCCACTGGCCTGCTGAATGGCCATATGCTTATTCCTCAGTCCTCAGTGATTCCAGATCAGCTGCCTGAAATGTGCAGGAGCCAGCAGTGGGCCCCAGTCCTGCCAGCCCTGCTCTGGAGCCGTGGCCATAGTGCAGCTCGGTGCGCTTGTGGGATGGAACCAAGGCAGGCCACAGTACCACAGGTGGCTTTGATGCATTAAGCTTAGAAACTGCTGCTGTAAATAACTTTCTTCCAGATGAGGGCAAAACCTGAAAATACGTGCTGGTAACTATGTGAATCAAGCTTATTTTGTATGACAGAAGAGAGCTAAACAATTTGTTGCAGGTTGTCGGTAAGTGCCCATGCATTCTTCAAAGAAAAGTCAGTGCATGTTGTAATCCAGAGAATCTCACAGGTGTGTCCCCCAGGTTAGATAACCCCCACACGAGGAGGCACAGGCCAGTGAGGACCCTTTCCTGGTTGTTACCTGACATACTTGAAAATCACAAGAGAAGTATTTTAAACAAAAGGTTATTCAGTGATTCGAGCTTTCCATTTAGATTTTTGCTATATAAAAGTAGGAAGGCAATAGTTAAATCTTACATCTCACTCTGAAAACCAACTCAGACTTGGAATTAAAGGTGTGAAATGTCATTTTTTCTTTGTTACTGACCCATTTTGCCTAGGTTGTAATGTATACTGCATGAGCTGTGCTACCTTTAGGCAAAGCAAAGTGTATTAAGCTGTATCAGCTTCTGGCGACACTGAGCATCAGTATAATTTTCTTCCAGGTCTAAGAATGTCACAAGGTAAAATGCTTATAAGGATATAAATGCTAAGAGAAACCAGGCTGAGAGAATATCTAAGATATAGCACATATCTTTTCAAAGATCGAGGGAAAGTAATAATAACAATAAGGAGCTCATAAAAGCTGTAATGGAAAAAAAATATATGTATCAGACAACTTCTTGACTTCAGAATTTGCCTCATCTTGTGGTGTTCTCTTAAACGTACAGGAGCCTGTGGGCAGTCAGACTTGCTCTGAGAGCAAGTAAGGTGAGAAATAGAAGGTCAAAAAATAAATAACTTGTATTTTTAAAATAAGTGATGTTTTTGCTCCTGCACATCACTTCTTAAATCCCTTTTTGCAAATCTTCTGTACTTTTGCCAGCAAAGATGTTTAAGAGCAAATACTTTGCTGGGATTTCTATGGATAATTATGAGTTTTGCTTGCTTTTGGCAGTAGTAATAATGCCAGTTGATGTGTTATTGAGGATTTAGTATTCTTTTCCAATACCTGAAAATGGAAAGATGCTTTCAGTGACAGATGTGTCTTGTTGCATTCGGAGAACTTCATCCAGGCGAGTAGGGGCAAACCCTGTGTCAGTGCCGCTGCTGCTCTGAGCAGGAGGCCAGGCACCACGAGTTGTACAACAGCCAGTGAGCACTTCAGATTTTGCAGTTCCCTGCCAGGTAATCGAGTTCTCTTCTTAGATCCGTTGTGAACTTGTGGGACATGCACTGGGTGAAAGAGTCCTCTCAGAGGGCTGCTAACTCAGCTCTTCGGGACAAAGCACCTGGTGAGGTGCAGGTAATGGTGTAGCCTAATGCAAAGGGCAGCGAGGTTTTACTCTTTGCCTTGGTTGCAGAGAAGATGTGCTCTTCGTATGCAGAACCTGGAAGTAGGAGTACCATGCAGGCTTACAGGCATTTGATCTCAGCTTTAACTTTGTATGTTTGGCAGATCCTCAGCAGATGAGGACTGGCATTTTCAAGCGACATCCTGGAAACTGGCTCTTTTGTCTCCATTTTTATTTACTGGGTTTGCACGTACAGTATTTTAGGCTATTGTATTAACAGATATGAGAACAATTGGCTTAATGCTGTTTTGTAGCCTTAAAACACAATCCAGCTGTGTTCTGGAAAATGAAATTTTAGAACCAAACAGATGCACGTGCCAAGGATAGCAGAATGTAATTATGATGATTGCATAATATTGCACTTGTTTTATTTAGAGGGGACTAAGAAATTCTGTAAAGGGTTTTAGAAAGCTCTGCCCACACCAGGACCATGTGAACGGCCCTTAGAGTTTCCAACAATTAAGCAAATTATAAAGGTTTCCAAAGGAGTTCATGCATTGAGTAGGTCAAAAATAATCATTTTTAAAATGTCCCTGAATACTGACTTACATAGAAAAGTGATGTGGTTTGCAGCAAGACTATAACATTGGATATATAGCGTGCATTTTAATGTGTCCCAGGCTAATTGTTTGCGTGGTAGGCAATAATGGCCCCAAATAAAGAGCTGAGAAGAGTCTTTAGCCTGCACTTAAGAAAGGCTTTTCCTCAAATTTTATTTGCTTTGTTTTCACCGTTTGTTTGTTTGTTTCTTCTTCCACTCATCTGAAAATGTACGTTTAATATGAAAATGCTGCATTAAATGATTCCCATGAAACAAGCTTGTTTACTTGTTAATTGCACCTTTTAATGGCATGGAGGATGTGTATTTGACCATTAAATGTAGCATCTGAGCATCCAGCTCCCAGTGGTAACTAGAAATTGTGCCTATAATTAGATATTTTGTTCCATTCTTGCACTGCCTGTCATTTAGACAGGCTGGTGAAGTAAAATACGTAGTATGGAATTCCACCTCCCTTGGCAAAAGCAGAGATTTGGGTCCCTTTTTCTTCCAGAAAAACAACTGCAAAAGGCAGTACAGGCTGTTCTCCTGGATTTGGAATGCCTCTGTGACTGTAATGACTTCCATGCTCCTGGGGAGGAGTGGGGAGCAAGAACCCCTGTACTGGAAAGGACATGCTCCGATGGCAGTTAAATATTTTGGGTGCTTAGCTGGAGGGCAAAAGTGATTGCTTCCAGTCACCTTTTATTTATTTATTTATTTTTTCCCAGAGAGGTGAAAGAGGGTGGTGGGAGGGGAAAAGGCAATTTGTTGCTTTACTGCTAATTTAATACGCTGAAATGTGACGAGGCACAAAATTCCTAAGTTTGGCTTGATTAAGGTAGGAAATGAAGCTCTGAATTTATTTGCAGAATTTTAGTGGAACTTATTTGCAGAATTTTAATGGAACTTCAGGAAGACAGAAACATTAATGATGCAATTGGAAGGCCTGTATTTTTCCACACCCAGACCAACCCAGCATCCCATGTAGCTTTCAAAGCAGTAGCACACCAGGTGCCAGCATTCACCCATCGCCCGCTCAGTGTCTGCCTGTCACCAGCCACCTCATTTCCCTTTTCCTTCCCTGGTCCCGTTTCAGTGAGCTGTGACTGCAGCCTTAATGGAAGAGTTGCCCCAGGCAAAGCTTAATTAAAGTCCCATCAGCCAGCCCTAATTTTCTGTGTACCAGTTACAGTGGTTGGGACTGATTGACTGAATATAACCTGAGCAAGATAATTTAATAGTATTACTAATGCTGCAGCAATCCAACCGGGGCCTAAAGGTGCTGAGTTTCACTCAGAATTTTGTATATCTTTCATCTTGCTTCCCAAGCCCCTGTGTCATTATGCCATGCATGCTAGCCATGATGAGAAAATTACTGTACCATTGATGCTGATTCTTTAAAAATGGAAGACCAGGACCAAACAATTTGACTAGCAAATACTGGTCTTTGAATTGGCTCGGGAATTAGTAGGATAAATAAACTAAAGCATTCTGAGTTGGCAGGCACTTTAAGATAAATGCTATCCAAATCTCATACGTGCCATTTGGTACATCTCTAGTTATTACCCTTTCCATTTTGAAAGTAATATATCAGATTTGGCAGCTGCGTTCCTTTTTCAGAACCGTAAATAACAGAAAAAGAAGTTATTAGCTCATAAGCAGAGATAAATAAACACCAAGGGATAATCCTTTTCTCAAAACCTGGGTAAGTTCAACTCTTGGTTCTACCATGAAAAATAACTCAGGAAATGAGTCTTGGGAAAAAAGTCAGAATTTCTGGATTTGTGTCTAGATGCCACTGTCATCCAGTCTTGTTATTTGGGACTTAAACTTGTTAATTGCTGAGCGTTATGAAAGTGTTAGAAATGAGCATTTGATTTCAGCTGTTCACTTAAATATCTGAGCAATTACTTTGACCCAATATCAATCTATATTTTAGGTGCTTTGGTAGTTTGGATCGAGGGATTCTTGTAATCCTGCACAATGAATCCCTTTGGTCTTGATTTCTAGGACAGGCACAGAGCAAGTACAAAACTTCAAATACGCAGGGAAGGTCTGTTAGAGTCCTTGGGCACGTACTGAAACTCTGTGCACTGCTGCCTTGGCTTTCATCTCCCTCTGCCGCGGCTTCATTATACCAGCTGCAGAACTTCCTTCGTCCTACTTAGCACGTACTGCTGCATCCGTGTGCCACTTTGAGATCTTTGGGTGGAAAACAGTGCGGGAGTCGGATGGACAATTTTATCTGTCTTTGTCAAGAGTCATGCGTAAGGTAGCCTTACCTAATTATTTATTGCATACCTCATGACTTTTAAGTTTCTTATTTTCATTCTAGCTGCAGCGTGGCTATATTTGAAATTAGATCCTTGTGAACGTGTCCAACCATCCTAACAAGCAGAAGAAAGCAAAAAGCTGTGATTGAAGGGAACTTTGCTGAGGCGCTTTCCGACAGAATTGTAAAATATTGAACAGCTTCTCTTACATGAGTATGTAACTGGGACACCTCGCTTTGAAATGAAATCCTGCATCTTTCCCTTCTCTGGTTTGTGCCGTGGCGTGTACAGCTGTTATGACCTGGGTCCAGCGTGGTGCGCTCGGGATGGCTGCACCCAGCGCGGTCGCTGCCCGCCTGCAGTCACTGGGACCATGCTGGTGCCACGGTTTGTGCTCTCCTCCATCGGGGTGCCAGGCCTCGTCTTTAGCTGTGCTTTGTTAAAGGCCGTGACACTGAAGGACAAGCTAGCTTATGCCAAAGGGCATAAAATGTGTAAAGTAGTCCAGGCGGCTGTGTTTGTAACCTGCTTTCGTTGTCCCAGTTAGGAGCCAGACAAGCTGTAAATTGCTCCTTTAATTAAGCGGCATTTTATCTCCTTATATATGGCCACAGGAACATCAGGAGTTGGCAAAAGTGCAGGTTGTGAGCCGTGGGACAACTGGGAGGTTTTTCAGGCTGAAATCTGTCGTTTGTGAGTTCTGCCAGTGAGACCTGCTCTGCGCAGTGCTGCTCCCCACATGGGAGCTGTTACTTTCGGCATCTAAAATATTAAAGTGAGCTTGGCCTATTTCGTGAAATATGGAAGAAGAGTGTTAGACTTGGTTATGTTTTGAAAATTTTGACAATGAAATATTCTGGAGGTGAAACTTCAGGTATAACACAACTGGCATCAACATGGAGCCCCCCCAAAACACCCCATCATTCTGAGCCCCAGGCTGGGGGCTGAGTACAGAAACTAATTGTAAGCCACTTCGGGATGAAAAATTCTCTTAGATTGCTTCTACTTTCGGAAGATAGATTTGCTGTAAGCTATCAACTTAAATAGATAAGCACTGTGTATTACAAATGTACATTTGGAAGAATATGTTCTTTTTTAATTAAAAAAATGCAGGGACTGCGGGATGAATACTGAAGATGCATGGTCCTTCCGCTTCCATTACGGAGGAGACAACACAAGGCTGTAGTCAGATATAAAACCATTAAAATAATTAATTTTCAGTTTTATTGTGTGTCAACAGGAATGTATGATAATAAGCGTTATTGCAAAAATTGTAGATTAAGCATTTTTCTCTAAATCAGTGTTGTGCTAAAAATGTCCTTGGTTTAATGTAGAACAAATAGCCTTTGGAGCTCATTAAAGAAGTTATTACAAGTGCTCAGTGGAACTGGTATCTGCTGCTCTCAAAGCAGGTGAGGTCGGTGGAAAATGATGACAAATATTAAGCTAGACAAACAGTATGAGCAGAAAAGGAAAGAGGAAAATAAATCAGTCTATGTAGGTTAAGATCTGCTTATTATGAGACCACCAAAAAGGTGCTACGGATTAGAAACAAAAATGATGATTTTAGTTGGAACTTAAATCAGAAGTAGTTGAACATGTCACATAAAATGCAATGCAGGTGCTATGCAGATTTTTATGCTGCACCCAAATACCAGGTGGCCCCACTCCAGGTGGCAAGAGCTAGCACCAGGGGGATTTAACACAAGGGGTGATGCACAGAGTCACCAAGGCTTTCTCTCAGCCCTGGGCAGGAGTGGAGCTAACAAGAAAAGTTACGGTATGGGTTAAACACTGCATTTGCCATGCCTGGGCAAGTATTGGAGTAGGTTCATGTCTTTCTCTGGTAGTTTGGCTTATCACTGCAGTTATCTGTTTAAGGGATTTTAGTTGATATTTTGCAGGAGGCTTTGTTGACTGTGTGTTATTGACATATTCTTAGCTTAAAACTGTTATCATGTTAAAGCCCGGGATTGAAAAACTAATTACAAGACATTAATAGCTAAGCCCTAAGAGCTAAGTCATGCAAATATTGCTATCTGGGAAGTTGAATATACAGAAACTGTTTGAACTGCTGACTTAGTGACTGGAGCCTGAAAGCAATCTGCGAGGCAGCAATAAATCGGGGCGCAGTGCTCCGCAACTGGTTTCTGGTATGGCTGGGAAATTAACGGCACGATTGGTACAAACGTCCTGTTGGGGAACAGGGCTCTTTTTCCTGAGTAGGTTAATTATCAGTAATGTAATTATTTTTGTACTGATTTTTATTTTAATCAAACGTTGCATGAAACAATTTAGTTCAGAACAAATAGCTTATTACAGAAATGTTTGTGGTGGTGAGAAAAGAAGCGACAATGTTTAAATTACACGCAGATATCGAGTTACTTTATTCATTAAAATGAACAATTACATTGGGCCTTATGAGACAGGCTAAGCATTTCTTGTTAATGTTATTCTGTAGCGAGCATGCCGAGAATTAATCTAGGGAACAGATCCCAGCCCACCAGCTCGAGGTGTGTGGACAGGAGGCACGCAGGAGGCTCAGCCCCACGTGCCTGCTGCTGGGCTCCGGGGAGCTGGGGGGCAGCTGCTCCCACTGCAAGGGCCCAGAGCAATTTCCAGCCTTGTTTGTGGAAATTGGCATCTAGAAACGAACCCAGTAAATAAAGTAAGTAGGAGCGTGTGGCCTTCGGGAAGCATTAAATGGTGGCAGTGCACCCCCGTGCTGGGCAGACTGGTGCGGGGGGCATGTCCAGCATCCCTGCAAGGATGCTGGACTATGAGGGGTGGCAGGGGAAAACGCAGCGTAATGCTACCATGTAGTGGGTCTCGTGGATCCAAGTATCATGGAGTGGTGCCAAGTTCTTCTGAATGTCCTGCAATGAATGATATTTTTTCCGTTTATCAGATCACTTCATCAGTGGATGAGCTCTAATAGCATCAGTCTGCACATTATACTGCTGGAGATGGGCTACTTAACGTGATGAGAAGTGGATAATGGGTGGAGATGTGATTTTTTCAAGAAATTAGACATACGTGTGTCTACAGCACCTAATGCAGTCTGGGTTTTGAGTCCTTCCCAGACTTGGCAGAATTGTAATGGAGGAGTTTGTTGTGTCCCACAGCACTGATTTGGTCAAGTGCTAAGTTCAAGGTGCAAAGCTGTGGGATAGCTGTGAGCACAGTGTGTCCAGCTACATCCATAAGTGGTGTTAGTCTGGGAAAAAGTAAATCCCCTAATCCTCTGTGTGCCATTTCTGTGTATTACTGAAATGGAAGTTTGTACATAAAAAAGACACATTTGTATTCATCGCAAGAGTACTTTCTCATGATTTATTAAATTGTTTACTTACTGCTTTCTAAATGATAAGATTAGCATTTTCAGATAATTACTTTTTGGTTATGGGATAAGTGTTTATTTTACTTACTTATAAATCTTATATTTTTATAAGTACTTAGCGCTCTTCCTCCATGAATCTTGGAAAAATTGTAGTTCTTTGTTATAAACATAACTGACAATACCTCCAGCTTAGAGATGGGAAGTGGAAGAAAAATGGAGCAAGGACATGATCAAGTACCTTGCCCAAGCTGCTCAAAAGCCGAGTGTTTGCTTTCACATGAACAGCTTTAAAATACTGACTTTTATCTGAACCTAACAGCAGTGAATCTCATGGTTTGCTACAATCAGATTATATTGAATTAAATGACCTGCTATTTTGTTTTTGTAGAATGTCCTCTTACAGTTTTGTGGACAAATATCATCCGTACTATTTCAGCAGGATTCCGTGGTTCTGATACTGAAACTCTGAACTCAGCAAAATCTTGAAAAAAAGCAGTTTCCAACTCACAGTGACAAAAATATTGGGAAAATGCCATCAAATAGAAGCAGGCTTAGATTAAGTAAATGGAAGAAGTGGCTGAATATAACATTTTTTTGCCACAATAGAAGTCTTTTCTAGATTCAGGTTTCAAAAGCTTATTTCAAGGAAAATGCAGAAAAAGGGCAGCAGAAAAATGTGAATCAGGCACAATTATTAGCTCCTAAGGCAACCAAATACACAGCTGAATATTTTATTGCTTTTGTTTGCATTTCTGAAGGCAGTTATAAAACCAAAAATTTATTTAAAAGACAAAAAATATTTCAAAAATATTTTTTTGCTTTGTGGGGAAAGCATCTCCAGTTTGATTCAGATTCTCATCTCACAGCTTCAGGCCTCTGTGACAGGTGGCCTATCTACCAGGCAGTTTTCATTATTAATTTTTTAGCTAGAAGCAGCAGAACACCACGAGTCTTTCTGAGGCCAGCAATATAGAGTTATCACAGTGTGGTCCCAACAGACCAGAAAAAAGCCTTGCCATAATTTTGCCCGATCTTCTGTTTACCTGCTTACACCCAGTATCTGCGCACAATAAAATGCCTTTCGGCTTTCCCCACTGTCTAGCAATGCCATGGGGTTACTTTTGAGAATATGGAAATTCAGCCTTTTATAGGTAAAATGGCAGGGAGGTGAGGGGTTGGGGGTGAGGATAGTGCATCAATGCAGTTCTGTGAGATATTTGCAGAAAGTTGGTGAGAATCCTATAATCGCTGCAGACTGTGTCAAAATCCATACATGTAGGATGCTTTACTCATTCCATATCAATGTATGCTGTAAAGATTGCATCAATTATTTTCTCCACGTTTGTCAAGGGCTTGCTGGCCTTTCTGGTTGGACTGGGAATGAAGTGGGGCTTAAAAATGGGTTTCTTGGCTCTGGTGCATGCTCACCCTGAGCTGCCCTCTACCAGTGCAGTTCAGGGAGTGCTGGGCTCTCCCCTAACACATCTGTAAGCTGCAATCCTTCAGCACAGCACAGTGTGAGAGAAGAGTTTGTGGATCCTTTTTTCTTTCAGAATATGTATTGAATATTGAAGGTTAATGAAGTTTCTCAAGCAGTGGCAGACCTCTCGAATATCTTGTTATTGAGGGATTATTTTTATAACATTCACAGCAGAGCCTTTTGGTAGCATAGTATTTGAGCAGTCTGTGGCTTCAGTGTTTTTTCAAATATAAGAAATGGAGTTGATACAGGATCTATTTTGAATTAAATTAGGAAGGTGCATCTTAATACTTCAATTTAAGGCATGCAAACCCCAGTCTTCCTGTGCACATTAATAATCACAGATGGCTGATTCGAGCGACTCATCTTAGAATTTCTTAGTTGTAGAAAGTAGTGGAGCTTGTAAACGTTTAATAACCTAAATTATTAGCTGAAATGTTGGTTTTAGTTATACTTACTCACATCTATCCCAGCAGATCAGGCATTATACCTGTAAAAGCCATACATACGTGCACACATACAGCAGGTGGTAGAGTCACAGAAATTTTCCTGCGCAGGAGAATTGGGAATTTGGTGCCTGGAACTGACACTGGGATTGTCAGGACCTTCCCAGTGGTTATTTCAGGGAAGCTCCAATGCCAAACCTTGGTTCTTAGAAAATGCTAAGTGGCTTTAGTCTGGGATGTTTTGAAATGATTTGTGACTCTAATTTTGTGCTGTACTTGGGAAACTTTGAGCATATACTTTGGAGTTCAGGATTCCTAAGACTACAGAACAAATGAGACTTTCCATTTACTTAATATAATCATCTATAATTTGTATTCCTGGGGCATGGATGGTATTTCAAAAGCTTAATATGACTTTAAAATGAAATATTACCTAATTATTATATTTTTCATTGACTTTTTTTTTGTACTTGTATCACTTACATGGCTCTCACTGCAGATCTTACCACATTCCCACTGATTCTGTGCCCTGTGTAAGACACATTTACACCTCATTTTAAACATTAACCAGGTCCGTAGTAGTGCCAAGAAAGGAGAACTCTTGTTGTGGTCTCAGTAAGAAGCCCCAAGCTCTGGATGCACAAAAACCAGGTTCATAATGTAACTGCTGCCTTCCCGTTAGCCATTTCAGTGTTCTTACTAACTTCCATGCAGAAAGAAGGTGGTTTACACTCTATTGTTTTATCTGATGTTGTGTGCCGTTCTACCAGAACTTACTACTAATAAAAATGAGCAATTATGGTTGTAAGTGCAGTCATGGATTAGAGTCCCCCACAAAGACGTTGGTGCGCACGTTTCCTGGCAAAGCACAGTCTGTCTACCACAAATAAAGTTTTCCTGTTTGTTTGTAGGTTTCCCCTTGGTGCCCTCCTGCTGCCTGGCAGTCACATCTACGTAACCAGCCTCTTTCTATTTCAAATGTCTCATAGATCGATGAAATGCAGTGGGGTAAAGGAGTGCGCGAAATCCCGTCCTCAGTCTGCAGCCTGCCTTGCAAGCCAGGAGAGAGGAAGAAGATGGTGAAGGGGATGCCGTGCTGCTGGCACTGCGAGCTCTGCGACGGCTACCAGTACCAGGCCGACGAGGTGACTTGCTTGCTCTGCTCATACAACGAGCGGCCCAACGAGAACCGCACGGGATGCCGCTCCATACCCATCGTCAAGCTGGAGTGGCACTCTCCCTGGGCCGTGATCCCCGTCTTCTTGGCCATGCTTGGGATTATTGCCACCATTTTCGTCATGGCAACCTTCATTAGATACAACGACACTCCCATCGTCCGGGCTTCGGGGAGGGAGCTCAGCTACGTCCTGTTGACAGGGATATTTCTGTGCTACATAATCACGTTTCTGATGATTGCCAAACCAAACGTCGCAGTGTGTTCCTTCCGGCGAATCTTCTTGGGCTTGGGGATGTGCATCAGCTATGCAGCCCTGTTAACTAAAACAAACCGCATCTACCGCATATTTGAACAGGGCAAAAAGTCAGTGACAGCACCCAGGCTTATAAGCCCCACATCGCAGCTTGCCATCACGTCGAGTTTAATATCTGTTCAGCTTCTAGGTGTCTTTATTTGGTTTGCAGTTGACCCCCCCAACATCATCATAGATTATGATGAGCAGAAAACTATGAACCCTGATCAAGCCAGAGGAGTTCTCAAATGTGACATTACGGATCTACAAATCATTTGTTCCTTGGGTTATAGCATTCTTCTCATGGTTACATGTACTGTGTATGCCATCAAGACTCGGGGTGTCCCAGAGAATTTTAATGAAGCTAAACCCATTGGATTCACTATGTACACTACCTGTATAGTATGGCTTGCCTTCATTCCAATATTTTTTGGCACTGCCCAGTCAGCTGAAAAGGTAGGTGAAAATGAACAAATGTGCATCTGATATATCAGGATTCATTGCGGTTATAAATGATGTACTGATGCTCAGCTTTACATAGATCTTAAAATGAGCCGTCCGGTTAGCTCATTACAGAGACACCAGCAATATAAAACACTATTTTCCTTCTCCAGTTAGCCGGTGGGCTATTCATTTGATAAACTGGCGAATGATCAATAGCAATCATATTAGCCATTAGTTTTATTGTTGCATCCCTTTCAATTGTATCTTTTCAGCAGGATAAGTGGGAATTAACTGTCACATCATTCTTAAAGAGGCATCTCTTAACTAAATCATTTTGAATATGAGATATGAGAAACAAAATGTCAAAAAAAGGCTCAGTAGATAGCAGCGCTTCTGGAGTTCAGTGCTGAGGGCAGTGTACAGTCATCTAATGAGTGCTCAGCTCCATAAATAGCAGCCTCAGGGCATATTTACACCACAGGGTAAATAGTCTGTCCTGAGCTCCAGCTGCTGAGACTAGACTCAGGCTATCTGTGGTGGTGACTTTCAAACTTGCTCAGGTAGACTTGCCCTATAGTTTGTGGTAGGGACATAACCAGAGTCCCGGAGTGAATGTCAGGTTGCTTTTTTCATCTATGAGGTCCACTTAAGCCCCACTTAATATTATGTTTAAACAACTTAAGAAAAAGCATCCAAACATCATAAATATTGTGTTACATAATATGACAACAAAGTCACTCCCTTTTCCCCAAGCTATTTATTTTTTTATTTGTATTTATTAGTGGGCATGGTGTCCTTGGAGAAAGAAGGCAATAAACAACCAGAGGGCAGTATGATTCATTCGTGCTCTGCTCTGCTTCTCCTCCTCCTACTTCGGGGGTTCCTGAGGTAGCATTGCAGGAGGACAGCAGTGGCAGTGCTCAGGCAGGGCCTTCCTTTCCATGGCCCTTCCAGAGAAAGACGTCTGCACCAGAGCCCTGTCCTCTGCAGCTCAAGAGGTTGGTTGTAGAGATCTGCAGTTGTTTTAGCCTGGTTTTACTGCTGGAAGACGAGAGGAAGCAGGGGGAAGCAGAGGTTATTGGGGGGTTTCATGTGCAAAGGGCTTTAAAGGGAGACGTTGCATCCCTAAAGGGAGGTAATTTCCACTGGAAAGGAGGTCTGCCAAGTCTCATTTCAAACACCTCTGCTCTCCCTGTCAAGAGGAAGATAAGAAACAGCCTAGGTGGCTTTAAACCCAGCTGGGTCCACGTGTACCTTTTGGTCTGACACAGAGAGCACAGAGCAGCTTTTGTGCCTCTTGCCCGAGAATGTGCTCGGCCTGCAGGTGACCGAGATGAAGCGTTCTGAGCTGTTGTCTGCAAAGATTCAAGCAGGTGATAGAAAGACCTGAATAATTTCAAAGACTGCTGCCACCATTGAAAATCACTTAGCAGTGAAACGTTTGGTTTTCCACATAGTCACAGGGCTGAATTAACCTGCACTGCTTTGAAAGCAGAAGATTCTTGCACAAATTCATGTAGGACAGCAAAAGGGACAGTTATTAGCTGGATTTCACACCATGTGCGGGAGATGATGGTAGGCACAGCAAGCAGCCCTTCGGGTCTGTGTGTGTCGAGCAGCCGGGGGGGTGCGTGTGGGGGTCCCCCAGCCTACTGGCATCTGCAGGTGATTGTTGTGCATCTGACTGGTGAGAGGTGCCAAATCTCAGTGCTGTGCCTTTGGCTGGGAATTATTCCCCATCCAGAAGGACCTTTGTGCCTACACAGGGAGCAGGTTACGTGCTTCTTGCCTTTCTTTTCTATGTCTCCCTCTTTTTTTTTTTCTTTTTTTTTTCTTTTTTTTTTTTTAAGTGAGGAGTGTGGGGAGGAGGCATTGTACTTTTTTTGTGATTGCTAGTGATTTCCTGTCAGATATTTTCTCTGGAAAATATTGTGTATAGGCTTAGCCACACAAGTCTTTTCTGAAATGGAAATTGCTCCTGCTGAAAATCTCATGCAACGCAATCTTTTAAGCTGAGAAATGGTGTTATATATAACGCCGTGATTTTCATTGTATGGATTTACTTTATTTTATCAATAAATACAAGCATAATGTTGTTCGGTAGAAAGCATATTAAATATACCTCTCTTGTTCAGTGTAGAAAATAACCAAAAAAGAAAAAAAAAAGAAAAGGCTGAAGCATGCTGCAAGTAGTTCATCAAAGGCAAATAATGCCAGCAGCAGAGCGGAGGGAGGCAGCGTGGGCTGGAGGCAGGCCAGGTACCGTCCAGTGCTCCAGGGTGGAGGTGAAACCTTCAGGATGTATGGGAGGCTGTGTGTGGGAAAAGCAAAGTCCTGTCATCTTCCCAGCTTGCATTTGTTCAGACAGTTCTTTTTGCTGCTCTTAAGGCCTTCAGAAAACACCAGGGCAGGTACAATTTGCAGGCTGTTGGGTCACACAGCATGGGGGTGCCCAGTGGGTGCAGTTTTGGAGGCCCAAAGTGGTGCTGCTGTGGCTGTGAGGCAATGGCCTCGTAGCAGCGCTTCCAACCTGCCCATCTCTTGCTGTTTGTATTCTGGGGGTTGTGTTTTGGGTTGGGTTGGTTTTGTTGTGATTTCCTATTGGTATATGTGCTAAAACGCTGGTGCAGCCTTTGAGGGTCAGGATGCAGAAACCATGTCACGTCCGTGCTCAGAAACATCCTTCCTTGAGATCTGGTAAAAACCACAGCACGTGGAGGCAGCTGGCCCCTGCAGACAACAAGGGTCCCTTCCATTGCACTCAGAGCAGCTCCTAATGGCCAAACCCATCACCTCTGATGCCCAGGGAGTTCAGAGGCCGAGGACAGGGGACGACGGTCATCCATCCTTTTGCCTCTTGTGGCCAGCCTTCTTACCCCGTACCTCTCTGGAGAGGGTCTGTGCTGCTAAAATGCTGCTTTTGCACTCCTACCATAATTGTTTTTGACAACAAAACTATTTTAAATTCTCAGTGGATATGTGGGTATCTTATCAGAAACAAAGTGGCCTCAAAGAGCTGTTAAACCAATTACAGGAGTCATAGCTCCTCCACAGAGTCAATACAAAGTGGCACTTGAAAAGAGCACAGATTGCTCTGTAAGGTCAGGCGAAGCACAGCTGAATCAATAAGCCAAATTGAGTCAAAATTTTAGAGTACGGAAGTGAAAAGATGGGAAGGATGCGAGTGGTGTGGAGCGAGCCCTCCGTGGAACTTCTGGCCCTGCCCCGCAGCACCAGCACTGACCCAGCCCCTGCAGCCGGCGGTTGGGTTCATCGTCTGTCACCCGTCGCTTCTTCCTGATCTGCCCCCTGCCCCTGAGATCCGCAGGGTCTCACGGGTACTTCATTTCCCTTTATTTCTTTGGATTATTTTCAGATTTTTCACAGATAGTGTCCTAAAAGAGCAGCAGCGTGACAGAGCACGCAACGCGCTCTGATGCGTCCTGGAAACATCGATTCGCAGGTGGCAGCGATGGTTTGCTTTTTATTATTATTGCTCTCTCTTAATGTAAATATTTTGAAAACTTACATGGCGAGGATTACCAGAGGCAATACTTTCATGGCAAAAACAAAGAAAAATACAGTGAAGGAGAAAAGGCATCTGCAGTTAAATCAATGCGAAAGGCGGTGTTCTTAAAATACGGGTTTGTTTTTCTGTACATAAAAGTCAATTTATTGCTAAGAAAACAATACTTTTCAACACTTGTGCTTACCTTTTTGTTTTTGTAGCGTGACGCAGTTGGTGCTGTGGGGAGTTTAATAGAGCAGGAGGAATTGACTGAGGTTTGTGTTAAATAGCCTTGGTTAGGGTTTGGGGTTTTTTCTCGCCACTTCGTTCTCCCTCTTTTCTCACAACATTCAGCTCAGATTGTGGCTGTCTAGGAGATCACGAGCCATTTTCTTCTCCTGTGGTAATTCAGTATTGCCTTGTATATATACTGTTGCTTAAATTAAATTTCCTGAATCCCTAGGATGTAATACTGAAAAATTAGATCCCTTTAATGGCAAACCTAGATATCAATCTGCTTTATGTGTCAGACATGGCAGAATCCGCTCGGGTACTTAGCTGGCCCAAAATACAGTGCTGTGTTTGGCATTTTACTCGCAACGACTGCATAACTTATGAATATGTAGAGCTATATGGCTTCCTGGGAGTGTGCTCCTCCTGTTGTGAGGGGGGAGCTCTCTTTGGAAACTTGCCAGATCTGGAGCTGTTAGATTAAAAGAAATCATTGTCTCCACAGGTTTGAAGTCCGTACCTGCGCTCTAACCACGTGCAGATGCAGTTGTATACGGTGAATATTCCCCCAAGATCTTATTTTCTCAAATTATGTCATTGAACTAATATGAGGGATATGTCATCATTATATTTTTATGTCTCTCGGAGATTTTATTGCCTGGTAGCTGTGATTACTTTTATTTAGTAATTGCAAAGATTAAAATAATAAATTTCTGGATACGTCTACAACCCAGTAATAACTGTCAACATGCTCCGGGATATATGCTACAAATGGGATTTTTTCTTGGAGTATTTTGAAGACTTTTTTCAAGCAAAAAAAAAGTTATAATCATGAGTCTGAGTGAGTGATGATGGTTTCTCAGCCAGCATGGTCTTACAACTTGGGACTTTTATTCAGCCTGAAACGAAGAGAAATGGGGAAACATTGACCATACATTCTTCACTTTCCATCATCTTCTTTTTGTATCCAGATCACATTAACCTTTGGCTTTTTTTTTTTTTTTCCAACTGTAATACAGCCACTTTGAAATCTGTAGTCTTTAATTCCATCGACTCTTCCGCTCTCCCTCAGGTTTCTCTATTTTTTAATGTTCCTTTTATTCAAATCAATAAGCAGGGTAAGTCAGGTATATTTGGCAGCAGCATTTTTACTTATTGTGTTGAATGTTACATAAATACTATAATTTCAAGGCGCATGCAAAGTGGATTCTTATTCAGATTAAATAATATCACATTAACACAGTAGCACTTCAGTACCCGTTCTATTTTTTGGTGAAACTAAGTTACCCTCCAATTCTCTGTAATACAAATACCGATTAGCCAGGTAGGACACACATTTATTTTCTCCCCTGGGAAGGTTTGAGATGACAGTTGCTATAGCAACTATACATATGTGGATTTTGGAGTTATGAGGATTTTAATGCATCTGCTGGAGTTTTATACTGTTGGGCGGTTGAGAAAATCAAGGTTTGAGGCTCTTGCAAAATGTGTCTTTAAATCTCCCATATTTTGGGACACGCGGAAGGAGAATCAAGAGATGTAGCTTTATTTTAAAGAATTGTAATTTAAAATCCTTTGAAATGAATGGCTTTAAATAATGCTAAAATTTACTCTTTATAATGCCCCTGCATTTCAAAACAGAACTGAAGGCTGGCTCTAGTAATAGTAGCTGCTTAAAACTTTCTAACCACAAACAATTTTTCTCACTGTTCTGCATTTGAGTTCACCTGTTGCTGTACTGTTCTCAGCAGCTGTCAGGGATCTGCATGTTAAGTTACTGAAGTTCTTTATTTTACCCAACCTCAAGATTAAATCTGAGAAAACCAGGGACTGTCATGATCTGACACTTGGAGTTGTCCAGAGCCAAGCCTGACCCCACCAGCAGCTTTACCTAAGTATTTTTATCAGGAATAACACCACTATTGGAAAAATGTGATAAAAAGCTTGTGATTACCTGTAGATAACTACAGAATTTCAAAAGTTAAATTTTCTAGAACCAGTTTCATGCAATTCATGATTTAACCCTGAAAAAAAAAAAATAATTCTTGAAATAATAAGTGCTGCAGGAATTTTGAGTTCTAGAGTCGTTGATCTTCTGCAACCCACTTGTTTCTCTCTCAACACTGTTTTGGTGGGTTTCTTCCCCAAACCAGCACTTCTGGACCAGCTGCATGCAGCTGGCTCCTACCTTTTAGCAGCTGCTATGAAGAACCCCTAGGGGAGAGTACAGCTCGTGAAAAATAGAATGGGATTGTTGGGTTTGTTTCACGGTGTTACTGATGGCTTCAGCCTCATTGGGAATACCTGCCCACATCTCATGCTGCCTGTTAGCTTGCTGTAAAAAAGTAAATAAATGAAAAGATGACCCTAACACTTCGGTATAGAGAAGTGCAGTCATTTGTCACTTCTCTTTGAAATTACAGGAAATGGCTTAGGGCTCACCAAGAGAAAACTGAATTAAAGCTTAGGTCAGTTCAGTTGTTGGACAGGTGTGAGAGGGACAGGAGATGGGCTCCAGCTGTACAGAGTTGTCCTTGTGCTGTGGATGAGGTGTGTGATCCCTTGGCAGAGGTGGGCTGAGCTCCGAGATCCCCGCGGGGCTACGTGAAGGAGTGCGGATTTACCTCTGGGTGCCGGTTGTATTTTTAAGAAAACATGAAGCTGTTTTGCTCCGTGGCTATGCAGGATATGCCTGAGGCAACACCTGTAGAGAAGACAAGCCACTTTGTAATTTTACCGGCTGCTCTCAAGCTTTAAGTGTGCCTTTCCTCTTGTCACAGGAGACTTGCATGTGTGAAGCGAAAAGCGTGGTTGGATAATGTCTTTGTGTCGTTGCTCGTGCCGTGTCCCGTGCCATAGGGGGGCTGCCCCGAGTGCCCCACCAGGCTCCTTGAGGGGCAGCTGGGCCTTTGCAGACAGCAACACAAAAATCAGGGAGCCACCATGTGGGAGACAGAGCCTGGCCCTGAGACACCCCCTGTACCACATCATTTACACTGGTGGAGCTGCATTTTTTTAAGCTGGATTTGACAATGGGTATTGCAAAACCACTTTGACTCACTTGTGTCAAGCATTAAATATTTCCTGAAGTTTTGACGCTCTCTGAAGTGAGGCTGCAAGGGTATGTTAATGCATGTTGCTATGAAATTTCTTGTAACTGCGTGTCTATGTTGGTTAGAAAACAATGACTGGTGGGAAAATCTCTCTTAAATATGTATATTTAAATGTGTTTTAAAAGCTTTAATTTTCACTTCTTTATGGAGCTTTATAATGATTCTGGATTTTTATCCACCACTAATTTGTATAATGCTCAGCCACGCAAAGATTTTAATGTTTCATAAAAGAATACAATAATAACAGTAATAACAGTTCCTTGCGCAGAGAAGAAACCTGCAGCATTGAGCAGATGGATTTATAAACAACAAGTTGGGAGCATTGTATCAGCCGTTAAGCAGCAATTCCAACAGCACTCAGAAACACCGTGCAGGGCAGGCAGTCGGGTCTAACTCTGTGTTCTCAAACCGTGTTCATCGCTGGGGCACACGGAGTGCCCTCCAGGTTGTATTAACCACGGGAATGGTGGCAGCATCAAGGGAGGGAGCTCGGGGAATTCACTCTGGGCAGATGCCTAGGGTTTGTGTGAGATGTGGGACTTGACACCTGCACTCTTCAGAGGCATCTTTAAGAACACGGAGAATGAAGGAATTTTGTTGATAAATATATCCAGAAGTGCACATGTACTCGTGTTGCTGCCTCATATTCCCAAGTGTGCACTCTCCCAGAGACATTCCTGCCTACACCTCCAACACCTGCCTTGGAGGTCTCCCACCCGAGCATCTGGCTGCGTTCAGCACCTCTGAAGTTCAGCCAAGGCAATAAAAGGCTGCAGGATCGGTGAAACCGCAGGTCTGTTGCTGTGTTTTCAAGGCAGGTATTTAAAGCTAGGTTACAGAAAAAGTGCGTACTCTGAGTGAAATAAGAGATGATTAGAGCAATTACATCCTTCTCAGAAGACCATAAATTAATGGCAATTATGATTCTTGAAACAACAGAAGCATAAGGTACATCTAACATTGATCTGTTTTATCACATTTGCTGCATTGTAATGCTCCTTTAATGTTAATATGTACTTTTGTAGTAAAATCTAATTGAAAACACTGAGCAGGCAGAGCCCAAGGCCACAATCATGTTCCACATAATTACCTAAGGAGGAGGGTGTACGTTTGCAATGAAGGGATGCCACCAACCGTTAGTCAGGTATAAGCGGTGCACGCATTGTGCTCGTGCTTATACCGTAATAGCCTTACAGGAATATATAGGTGAATGCTAAAAGATAATTAACAATCAATTCATTTTGTGAAAATTTCAATTATTGAAACAGGTATCTTCATAATGGAGTAATAATACTGCATTTAAATTTGTGTGTGGCTGTCTCATAACAGAGATGTATTCATTTAAGCAGAAATTACTTGAATTAGCAGCCCTGCGGTGGTTCTGCAGTCACCGAGGGACTCTTTGAAGCCTGCAAGCATGCTGCTTTGATGTCTGGTGCAGAAAGCGAGGGATCTCTTCGCTGTGATGATCTGAGCCTCTTCATTCCCCTCGGTGGTGAGGACGGAGGAAAAATCTGATCTGGAAGACGGAAAAGAAATGGAAGCCAGAAAGGACCGCGTGTTTTGGCGGGGAAGAAAATGTCCTGACCCGCAGCCTGGGCAGTCACCACTGCCCCGTTCTGCCACGGAGCAGCCACAGGGCTGCTGTGTCTGCTGGTCTCTTCAGACCGCTCGAGTCCAAACCCATAGGGATGGAAACTCCCTCCCTTGAAGGTCCAAGAGGACGGGTCACAGCGGGGCGTGCTGCTGCAGGTACTGTCTGGCAGGGGAGGTTCTGGGGCAAAGCCACAAACAAATCATTTTTCACTGGTGTTTGGGATAGCCATTCTTCCATACCACGGGCATAGCTCGGAGCCGCCAAACTGCTTTGCCAGGTTATTGAAGTGTGGAGTCAAAACCAGCTCCTCCTCCTCTATTTTGCCTTTGTGACACTGGCCAGGAGCCGTAAACTCGTCAGTCGGCTCCCATGAAGCCTGGTGACGGTCCCCTCCCTGCAGGGGCTGCCCATGCTGTGCCATGCTGCCACCGCTGCTGCTCCCCGGGCAGGCATTGCTCGGAGCTGGGCGTGTGCAAGCACTGGATTTATTTCAAAAACTTGCCAGGGAAAAACGTAGGAAAATGGTATCTCTGCTCTGTGACTTCTAGTGCGTATATAACTGCCTCTGGCAAAAAAGCAGAGTAATTGTGAAATGAAAAGCACGTGGGTGTTTAATGCACAGCATTGACATCTACTTTTTTTTTTTTTTTTTTTTTTTTTTTTAAAGAAAATGTAGAACTGCCAGGAGAGCTTTCCATATGAAAAGCAATGTCTGCATATGCCCATGTCTGTGTTACGCAACAGTTCCTATCCGCAGTGCAAACTGACAACACCTCGGCGAGGAGTAATTGCAGCTCCATTGAGTCCAGCCGAGCAATTACCTTGTTGACGAAACTTTTCTCTTTGCTTGCGTTTTGATATCTCTGCGATATCAAGCTTACTTGAACTGACAACATAATTCCTCCTGCAGAACTGTTGCATCGACCATGCGACTGCTTTTTGGCGTTAGTGGGTTTTCCCAGCTCGCTGTGTGTCGGTGCTAGCGGCCGCACGGTCCTGCAAAACCCTTCTTTGTGAGCAGCACGAGCAGTGCCAGCAGTGCCTGCGCCTCAAGGCGGCTACGTTTGTGAATGAGGGGCACCTGCGTGATTATAAAACAGCTCTTCAAAGTTGGTTTACAAGGAAGCAAGCACAAAATTATCCCTTTTGCTCAGGACAGGGGAGGAGAAGTTTACTTCAGTATGGTTACAAATACTTTCAGTTTGTGTTAACATATCTAAATGTTTATTTTGGATGTCCTGAGCATGTGAGGCTTGAGAAAAGCACATAGCATGGATAGTGTGGCTTCCCTGAGGTATGGGTGTATTCCTACAGCCCTAATTCTCTCCCCATATGCATTTCTGGGGAGCATCCTGTTTCAGGGTATCAGGTGGGCTGTTTTTGGATTGTGTTGAAAGGTCATTTCCCTTCCTAAACTCTGTGGGATTTTTCCACACCAGCTTACCAGTGAATGATGTACTTTGCTAGGTCTGTGCTGCGTGTAGTGCAGTTTGAATTTTGCTGTAGAAAACCTCAGTTCCCATTAATGCTCCTTTGTTTGAACAAGAGTTAATCATCTTTTCAGAAAAATCCTGTAGATCATGTCTGACATTCTAAGCCAAATGCTAGGAACTAAAGTATCACTTTGTGAGGAGATCATAACCAGTTTCTGAACCCCACGGGTATTGTAGAAACATAATAATGTTATTTTGAGTAAGAAATAATGGCTGCTGATTCCAGGCTCATCCAGGAACAAAAAGAAAACCATGAAGGGCTTATTCAATGCAACATAAGTTATGCAGATGTTTCTCAATTTTCTTGCCGAACTTGTATGCAGGAGTCAGGGTTTTGTTTGATCAAACCATTTCAGCAGAAAGAATGGGTCCTCAAGTACTTCTGTCATTGCGTGTGGATGGGTTATGAAAGCAGTGTGTGCAAGGGTACTCAATCAAGGACCCTTGTCAGTCAGGCGCAGGAGCGTTGCTTAATGCCCTCACTTGGGCAACACATTCAGAGCTGTGCTTGTCTTCTGTTCATTTCGGAATAAAGAAAAACAAAACAGAAGCAGAAAGCCCACCGGCTAGGCCAGGTGTGCAGGGAGCCAGCCAAGGTGGGTTTGCCACGGATGTGCTCTGAGCACACCTGCGGGATGGGCAGCACAAGCATCCTGCGGGCAGCTAAATGCACCACCCTGCTCCAAACCAGTGGGGAAAGGAGAGAGAGCACACCCCTTTGGAGCTAGGAAGTCAGCCGGGATTTTACCCAAGACAGTAAGACTGAACTTACTTTTTGGCAAAATCAGTTAAAATTAGCTCAGCACTAAGTAACGGGGACTCTTGTGGGGACAGGTGAGGAGATTCCCCTCCACTGCCCAGCAAAACCTCTGCTGATCACGAAGGCTCTTGCAGTTTGTTCTGCACAGAACACAAAAATGTCAGATCTTCTGTGCATACCCGTGAGCTAAATATAGCTGGGTTTGCAGGGAGGAAGCAAACAGCTATTCCTGAAAGTGCATTTTCAGTCTAGCAAGGCCACTTTAATGCAAGGCAAAAAATAGGTTTCACTATATGTAAGAAATGCTTGCAAAATATTGACCTGGAGGATTTATTTGTTCTTTTAAATGGTTTAAGCAGGCATGTAATAATAATAAAAGTAGAAATTATGGTACTTGGTCAAAGCAATTGCCTTGTATTTTGTCTTTGAGGCATAAACTTAGAAGGTTAAAAAGAAACAACAAGGAGTCCTTGTAGACTGAGCAGAAATTCTGTGTCCCAAGTGTACCCCGTCAAAAGGGATTTGGAGGATGTTTATAATCCTGCATTTTGAAACAATGGCTTTTTTTTTGTTGTTGTTGTTGTTAATGTGTTCACATTCATCACAGACAAAGCCAGCGAGGCTCCTTCCTGCCCCACGGCTGCTGCAGGCTGGTGCTGAGCCTGGACACAGGAGCACCAGGCGCTGGAAAGGAGCAGAGCCCCAGCTTGGCAGGTAGCTTCAGGAGCTTGAAGTGCTGTTTGTAGAGAAGAAAGTGGCTGAGAACCAGCATCAGAGGGTCGATGCCGTATGACAAATGAAAAGCCTCTCAAAGAGGAGGAGGTTAGCCTGCGACTGCCAAAAGAGAGATGCCCGCGAGCATATACAAGAGGAGCTGCTTCTGATGCATGGGCTAGGAGACAAATTGGAAGAGAAAAGGGAACCTAGGGGAAGAGAGCTGAGAAAAAGTATTTCTGCTGTTTTTTTTTCTGTGTTACAGAAGGGGTCTCGCTGGGGAAGCACCTCCCGAAGTAGGGTCATGGTACAGAGCAGGGCTGCAGCTCCCAGCGGCAGCCGGGGTACCCGGTCCTGTCCCTGGTGGGGAGCAGAAACAGGGAGCTCTCTCCCCTCTCCCCTCTGTATGCCGGTGCTCTGACAGCGTTTCCACCCCAAACTGTCTTTACTGCCACCGACGTGCCCATCTTTGTATCCTGCCAGCATCAATGAAGGATGATCAGTGTGTTTTCCTTCCCTAACTGAACAGAGGAGGTAGGAACGCGGCAGTCAGCACCTGGAGACGTACCCAGTGAGCGCTGCTGCTGTAAAACACTATCTTTGAGACAAGGCCTCTCTTCTGGCAGAGGTTTCCCAGACAGATCTGTGTTGATAAGGTTGGCTGCAGCCGCACAGGAGACCCTTCTTGACCTCTTTAATTGTCAAGGTTTTATGAAGGATTTTTCAGTTTTAGCACTTTTCAGTTAATGATGTCAGGCACTTTACCATAAAATTATTCAGTCTGTGCTGGCGTTTGGCCTTTAAATGGCTGACATGTCTGTGGTGGCAAAACCCAGGGTGGGGGAATAAGGTGAAACTCGTATTTACAAAGAAGATGTTACTCACTTGACCCTAACCATCCTTCTAATGCTGCTAATTGCCCATTAAATGTGATCCATTCAGACATCAGCTGCATTCTTACTGAGTAGGAAACCCAAAGTTTCACCCTTCCCATGCCCCTGAGTCATGTAGTCCCACTGGTAAAGTAACGTCCATTTTGTGTTTATAGCAACTAAAAAATAATGTATGTGTGGTAAATTTAATATCTCAAGTGTTTGCAGGGTCTTCATTGGATTATGCTTAGAGGGAAATTTAGTTTAAAAAAAAAAAATGTAAAGGGAATAGGAAGCCAAGAAACAAGATGAACAATATGCTATCATCTCCCTCTGATTGTCCGTGATTTATATTTTCAATATCAGAGCAACTTGTAATCTTTAATGGAGATAGTTAAATTAAATTTGAAGGCAAGATAGATTATTTTTTTTTTAGTAGCGGAGCAGATCCTGCTAACAAACTTAACTAGCAACAATAATTCAGCAATAAACTGAGAAGTAAAATGCGTATCATAGCTTAAAGCTAGGCTGTGTTAGGTGATGGTACCAGGAAAATCAATTAGCACAGGCAAGGTGGTCAGTGCTTAAAGCGTGATCTGTGGCTGAGGTAAGGATGAAGTCGGTCCCTCCAACACCCAGTCCATCACGGCAGCCCTGTCCCTGGCTGATGCCGGCTGCCTCCTGCTCTCAGGTTGGGGCCCTGGCCGCACGCTGGCCGTGCAGGCAGTGGGTAGCTCTGGCGTGGAGCCGAGCAAGAGCTCATTTGGGAAAAAATGAACACATCTCCTGGACGTGCACCCTGGCAGCGCCTGCTGAGCACGGACGCTGAGTTGCAGACCTCAGGAAGGAGAAAGGTGGAGGACAGCCTTTATTCAAGTAAACTTCCCAGTGGGAGCCGGGCCAGCCTGATTTGATTGCAATCATACACACCGAAAAATTCCTCCTTTGGAGGCTTTTTGTCCCTTGAGGCCACGGGCTTGCATCCGCTGACAGAAGGTATAGTTTGTCACAAATTCAGCCTTGTATTTACAAGCTTCCTTGTGGCTTCTCATGCAGAGATAAGGGAACTACTAGATACTCAACATTTGTTTCTTGATACGTAATAAGGGATAGCAGACAGTAAATAAATCTCAGTTAAGTATAAAGGCGGGTATGCTGTGCAGCTGTGACTACAGCAATAAATAGATTATTTTTATCCAGTCAAAAATATATTTAATAAGTTACAGATACAGAGCAGGGTCTGTGGGTCATTAACTTTTGTCAGGCCGTGGATTAGTTAAACATGGGAGCTGATTTGGTTCAAAACGCTTGTTTTTCTTACCCCTCAGTATTCTAGATTGCCTTCTGTGTAAGTACTTTGAATGAAACTGCTGATAAGGAGCTCTAAATAATTCATAGCAGTGTGTAATGTTACCTCTGAGGTATGACGCATCGGAGTTAATTTCAGAGTTAATTTGGAGCTGGTAACGAGGAGTTGTGAGCCATTGTTCAGCAATACAGGCTGCAGTATCACCTTGTTAGATAGTATTGGAAAATGATTTGGCTGTTGCTGTAAATTGTCATTGCAGCATCGAATGAGACAGATCCAGCTCATTGCTATAATGATATTTTTTTAAAGATGTAGTGTTTGATAATTAAGAGAGGAAGCTCTTTCCTGATGTTCTGGATTAGAGATCACAGGCATGGATGTCTCCTAACTGTACGCCAGCGTGGAGGATTGTGGAATGACTGGAATTGAGCAGGTCCTAAAATGATTGACCTCCTGTAATGAAATCTCATATAAACGGGCACCTAAATCATCTTGTGTGCTGGAATTACCCCTTCCTGGTTTCACATACCTGTAAATGCCCATCTGCATGTCCTGGAAGCTCAGGACTGCATAAACCACAAGGCAAGCTTCCCCCAGCATCTGAGTGAGGCTGGATCTAGCAGTTGCCATGGCAGCAGTTTGTTCTAATTGTGATCCATTAGTGGCAACAAGAATTGGATGGCTCAAGTCATTTAGCTAATTGAATGCAAACTTGGGCAGCTTTGAAGGAATAATAGATAGAATTAACACCTACCAGTGCACACCTGTAAGATGTGAATAATTTGTCTCAAGGGATTACAAAGCATTTCTGTTGCCTTGATGAGCATTTCCCAGCCTTGTGTTTCACCCTGGGCATGCTGCATGCCCCGGGAGGTGTACGGGTTCTGGGACAGCAACTGGCAAGCCTTATTGTGCTACCAAAACCCCTAAAACCCATGCTGGAGTGGGAGCAAAACCACCTCAGCATCCCTGTGCAATTTCTGCCAGAGTCCTGCTGGCCAGGCTTACCCGACAGGATGGGCGCTTGCATCCTTGAGAAGAGCTGCAACAATTCTCCTTGGGGACTGGGAACGGACCACTCCAAGAAGCCCGTTAGTTCCGTGCTGCCTTCTGTCTCGCCAAGAACAGCTCCACGGGCTGCCTGCCTTAGCAGCCCCACCTGCGCTGTTTCTCTTTGCCTGTAGGTGCTTTTCAGCAGTAAGACTCCATCCAAGTAATGATGTGTCCTCAAGTAAGTAAGAGAAAAGGAAAATTTTTAAATTTTTAAATGCAGTTATTTTTCTTTCCTTTGCCATGATTTAAATTCCTAAAGAGAGCTGGTTTGGAAGGAAGGCTTCACTGCCAGAGCTAACCCCCTCCTGACTCCAGCCATTCCTTTATGCAGCTCTAAAGCACTCTTTGCTTTTACATTTTATAAAGTAAAATAATTCTCATGCTCATAACTAAATGTGAACCCAGTAAAAGTAACTGATTGGTTAGAATTACAGAATGCTTTGTTCTTAAATGCAAGCATTAGATCCCAAACCAGAGCCTGACTTCATAGTCACTTGCAGTCTGTATGCAGCCCTGTGATAATGTTAATGGGACACTCCCAGCAAGAGCAAGTTTGGTCCTAAGTCCCAAACGCAATATGTAAATAACCTGCTTTAAATAATAATTACATTATAATTTAAAAGGTCAGTGAAAAGCTGGCTTGCTTTGTGTATATGTACTTATCAGTGATTTTTAATAACTAGTGCTCTACTCTTTGAAGGTCTTTAAAGAAACATAAGGTGAGTAAGATTAGCCTCTATCTGCCCCAACCCTCTGCTGACACCCGTTTGCACTTTGAGTTCCCCTGAATGTCTCCAAGCAGAATTAGATCTTAATTTATATGCAATATATGGAATATATTCTCAGTATAGGCTTCAGTCAAACTTCTCTGACATTGAGAGTAAGATTCCCTCTGACTTTATTCAGCTTATGGCCACAGTGATGGAGGAAGCCCGAGATGCCCACAGCTAGCATGAGGAAGGGCACTGCTGTTAGTACAGTTCAGTTCTTTGTGTTAGATGAGCAAGGTATTTATTCTGGGATTGGTTTGAGGTTTTGCCAGTTGCTCTGATGCAGAAGAATCCTTGGTGGATGAGAAATCAAATTCTCCAGAAAATGTTACCAGGCCTGATGAAGCAGTTGAGATAAATGTTCGGAGGTTAGGATGCTACTTTAATCTTAACTGCATGTAACTTCATAGTAATGTCTTGGAGAAGTCAGAGGGTATCACCATGCTGTGTGTTCAGAAATATCTAGCTGTTGCTCAAAGTTAGGACTTCCAGCTCTGGAGGAGAGTAAGCCTTGCTCTTTTGGGAGAGCCGGAGGATTTTTGTTTGAAGGGTGATGGTTTGGGCTTGTTTTTTTTTTTTTGTAAGCTGGTGTGTTGGTGCATCAAGGAGGTTCAGTTGCTGAAGAGAGTGGATGCGAAGGGAATCTATTAACTGGACTGTCTCAGAAAAAGAGCAATTTTATTTCAGAGAGTGCCTTCCAACTGGGTGAAAGTGACGGGATATAAATAAAACATTCATACGGCTGGAATGGGGAAGACAAAATTGAAGGTGAAAGGACAGAAAAAAAAATGAAGCCTGCTCTGTAAAATGAATCTTCTGTGCAGAGTCCTGCTTTTCATTAGGAGCATAGCATGGACCGAAATATCTTTCTTTTTTTAACTTGTTAAAACTGAATTGACAGCTCAGGAAGACCAAGCCTCCATGGACCAGGACTGGCATGGGTGCTGTGCATGCAGATTCTCCTTTCCAGCTCCATCCAAGCCCCAGCAAACTCAGAGAAAACACTTGCACAGGGAGAGCTCCTCTGCAGTCCTGGCAGTGCTTAGCCCCTCTTGTAAAGGGGCTTGGGGACTTGGCTTTTTTGGTTTTGCTTTGAATTTGCAATATTAGCTTACTAGGCTACTGCGTGTGATTATAAACCTATAAAAGTGCCTATGTTCCGTTTGGTTTATAAATTTTATTTTGGAAGAACTGACTGAATGAAATGAGAGGGCTGTTTGCCTTCATAATGCAAGGCTGACTGATTTACCATCCAATAAAAGTAAAGAAAATTGTAAAACCCAAAATGGTTAACACTATATAGCAGGGGGGGAAAGCCATTAGGGCATTTGCGCCTCTCTTATTTCCAAGCTATGAATAATTTTGGCAGTATTTTCCAGCACTGCCAAGGCAGAGCAGCAGTGTGCTATCAGCTGCACTCGCAGATGCTGCATTGCCATGACAACCTTGTGCAAATGCGCGAGCTGCTGCCGCTTGTCAAGCCCGGCATCACTTGTGACCTGCAGCTCGATGAAAGAGCCTACCTGCATAATACACGCCGTGGTATCGCAACTGCCCATGCAGATACAGGCATGCTAAGTGTAAAGAACCAACCTGGGAACTCCAGGGAGTTTCAGGAGCTCCCTCTGCCTCCGGACTTCCCTCCTTGTCCTCGGAGGCCGGCTCTTTGCACTGCACCCAGGTACTCTGCACCTCGTCATTCTCCTGCCGCTTACAGCAGGCCCCTTGTAGCAGCATTGCATGCATAGGATGGAAGAGAAATGTTTGGTTCTTCTGGCATCTGTACCCTGATAACGCTATTGCAACAAGGTCAGAGTACATTTGACTCAGTAGGTGTGTTCAGCCTAAACCCGTTAGCTCCACGGGACAGGGCACGGCTGTGGTCTTTTGACCAGAGGACCCATGGGGAGGTCACACTGTGTGCGCTGACATGCAGACATGGAAGACGCCATTAATCACTTTTCTGACACCGTAAATTGTGTGTTCGGTTTGGCTGAAGAGGAGGCTGGTAGATGTTTTACTGAATTAATGCATACTTCTGTGCTGCTGGAAAGTTTGCATCTGCAAAAAAGTTTGGTATGTCCAGGTGAAAGTGCTCTTCAAAACTGCTTTATTATGCATGAATATTTATGAGGGCCATAATGTTTTGAGTTTCCTGGTCTACCTGCCCATTTGTATGTTTACACACATTAGCCTACTGTTCATGTTTATAATCAGTACCTTTCACTGGATGTTCACTCCTCCATTTAATAGAAATGGAATTGGCTTGAAATCATTTGACCTAAGTTTATTTCTATTCCAGGATATGTTAATAATTTAAGAAAAATCTGAAATAGCTTTGTGTCGTGTTCATTTCACAACTATTTGTTGCAGAAAAATTGTACCTGTGGTAAGGTTGTCTGGCCTCTGCCATTATGAGCAGTGCTGGTTCCCCAGGGTGTTCCTGGAAGTGCTCAGGTCCCACACGGCCATTTCTGCAGCTCTGGCTTGCCGGCGTTTCTCTAATGGAGTGCTTTCTTACCACTTCCACAAATATTCTCTTGAAAGCTGAAGATAGATGTTGGTAATTTTGGTAATTACAGGAATTAGATTACCCAAAAAGCTTCAGTTTCTGATCACATCATCTCGAATACCCAACATTGTGGCAAGGATGTGAATTTGCCTGGCTCTGGGCAGCAGTCTGTGCTTACTCCTGCGGTGGATCCCTTGTGCAGGTTGCACACATGCCCTGGGACGTTGGTGTAGCTAAGATGATAGCTGGAGCTGCTCACCTCAGGTGCAGAGATACCATGCTGCAGGCAGAGTATCCTCACTTCATTTTGCTCAAAATTTCAAACCGAGTATTGGATGTTCTATGGTGTGTGTGTGTTTTTTTTTTTCCCCTTTTGCATTGAATTATTCAGTATTTGAAGTGAGTAAAATTAAAGATTTCTAGACTAGTGACGTTTGGAATATAAGAAGGATAGCAAAATCTATTTCATTTGAACTCTAATCTCTGGTCATGTATAAAATGAATAAAATGCAATAAGTGTGGAGAAATATGATTTATAACAGCAGCTGAAGTCTGGCGCTGAATACCCTAAAATGCCAAGATTGTATGTCAGTCAATTTAGTAGTGTAGCAGTGAAGGTGAAGAATGAAATGAAGTCTTTCTCCGATGATGTAATCTTCTGAAAAAATGACAGATAAGAATTATTTCTGGCTCCAAAAAGCTAAGTGCTGAGCCACTGAGAGAGAGAAAAGCCATTATTTTAATAATAGATATTATTTTAATAATAGTCAGGGATATCTATTACTTTTGTTGCACTCTGTGTTTGTCTCTTAGTGATTTGTAACTTATTTTATAGCTATTATAACAAACACGAATGGCAAGCAAGGGATATTAGGCAGCTCTGAGGACTGATAACGGGTGTCTGAGCTATTTGCATTTGTGCTTGAAACATGCCCAAACTCAGCTGTGATTGACATTTGTTATCACCTGATGGACCTTCTCTGACCCAGCGAAATGACTTGGTGGGTCCTGGGACACTCCTCTTCTGGACAGACACCCACGCTGGACAATGGCACAGCACAACTGAGATCATTGTAGGAAAACTTCACCCATTTTATAAATTCTTCCGTTGGCTTGTGGACTTGTAATTAGCATAGAAGAAAAATAGGTGCATTCTGGAGCTTCCATGTTCTCCATGCGTGTGTTAACAGGTAGGGGACCAGGAGAGCCTGTCCTTGCAACTGGACATGGGTCGCAGCCTTGCCACCACCTCCAGCAGCCCATCCACCACCCTTGGATCTGCTGCGGGACACAGCTTTCATCACCACGCTGTACAAAACACGAGAGAAGATGAATCCAAAAGGAGACAGCTCTTCATCCTATTTCAGCGGCGGAGATGCACAGAGGACCATGCTTCAAACAGCACTATTCTTGCAAAAAGATTGTTTGGCTGGCACATCCTTCTGTGCCAGATTACCACTTCAAAGAGACGACAAAACTCAGAATCCTCGTAAAGTCAGAGGATGCCTCAGTTCCAGGGAGGCACAAATTCAAAACCACTTTAATCTTTTGTTGACTTAGGACAGGGCCATCACTGTTTATTTCTTGGCTGAGCAACTCCTAAACGACTCTAAGTAGTTCATGGGCATCTTTATTGTCTCGGTAACTGATACAGGAGAAAAATAGTTCCTTTTTTTCCAGCAGATGCAGAATCCCTGCAGTATATAGTCTGTATAAACTAGTTGACTCATGGGATTGTCTTTGATACTGTTTCAATTTCTGTTTTAGCCATTTGATGCCCTTTGAAAACAGCAATGTGCTTTTCCATTGTTGATCTGTCCAATTACCTGAATAATTTAATTTCTAGGAGATAAGCTCCTAGAGTTTCTCTGAAAGGCTGGAGAGACAAAATTCCTCCTCCATCTGCATCGTAACCCTCAGAGCAAGTGCCTTAATATTTAGTATTTTGTATTACCATGCAAGTTAGGGATAGTATCCAGAAATATTTCTTCTTCTGATGTATGCAAATTCCTTCCTTGCATAAGGAAGCTTCCATTATAAGAGAAGAAGCTGTGTCTAGTATTTATCTCAAATAGCTAGAACATTAAAAATACGTACATTTATTTCATCTTTATTCTGTGTGTTTGCCTGTGAAATGCAAGCTGAAACACTAAATGTATCGGGTGCTCTGATTTAGGAAACAAAATTTTCAGTTGGCTTTGACAGTGTGACATCAGAAGGAGCAGTTTTATACTGCGGGCAGAGGGAATTGGAAATTAGTCCTGTTGGAGCTGTGTGCTGCTCTACTGTCTGCCTTTATATTTGGCCTCTGCAGGTGGTAATCCTTCAGAATATGACCCCAATTTTCCTTTTGTTATGCCAAGCCTCCTGCTGCTAGAAACATATTGAAGTGTAATTCATCACACCCGTTACCTGCCTAGCTCTGGCGTGCAAGGAAGCCAGGAGCCTCAAATACGACAGCGTTGACAGACGTGGCTCGGGGATTATCAGCGTTATCCCTCACATCCCCCACGTGGTAGCTGTGCACTGTGTCTGCCGTGTCTTGCCAAGTCTGAAGGAGGGAAGGAGATCCCACCTGGAGCTGTGGTTTGGGGCACTTCACAGCTCTGGGCACCTTCTTCTCCCAAGCCTCTGCACTTCATAACGTGGCTTGGAGCAACCCCAACCAGGTGCGCCCAGGCCCTCGGGTGACCTGAGGAGAAGTGGGAGGCCACCAGTGCCTGGAAGGGCAGCGGGCAGCAGGACACGGCGTGGCTGCTGGTCAGGCTCTTAGGTGTCTTGGGGTGTGCTCGGTTAGGTGGTGTAAATGCTGTTAACACAATTTCAACCAGTTGCTGGTAGCTTGCTGGTGACAACTGGAAGAGTGTCAGTGCTGGGCAGGTGCTTCAGGAAGGTTGGATGAAAGTCGCAGTGCGAGCTGCAGAAACAAGGTGCCCGTTTGGGTAGCTTCCGAGGGCTCTCCGGATGAAACAGAAAGGTCTTTGCCTCTCTGCAGGGATTTTTTGAAACTGGTGCATGTCAGAAAGAGGCCTTATCCCCAGTGAAGTAGGTTGTGCTGCAGTGTTGGAGGGGATGGAGGTGTGTGTTGTACTGCTCCTATTGCTCCCGTGGCAGCAGACAAACACTGAATTTTAGTCTATTGCAGAACGAGAACGGAACTGGGTAGCGGTGAATTATTATTTCTAGTTCTCAAAGTCAACATTTACAGAAGTAATTCTTAGGCTGAGTCCCCTGTGTGTTTACTTCTCCAGGACAACTGAATATTGACATTAAATGTGGTATTTATTGTTAACAGCCAGTTCACCTTTGGTCACCTTTGGAGATACAGTTGTGGAAATGTAGCTGATGAGCTGATGTTGCATCGCGTACAATGTGCAAGGCTTGGCTTGCTTCCTGAGGCAGTTAATGACATATTTTGTTTTCTGCTTCACTGGTGGCGATTCTTCAGGCTTGAATCTTTTCTCATCTCCTATCTCATTCTTGTAGTAGGAATTGTAATTGTCTCCAGTTGAGTGCATGAAAGAAACAAACCCAGGCCTGGTTTTGTGACCATGACCCATACGGCATTCTTGTGGTGAGCTATTATTTATTACTTTTATAGTTTATTTGGAACTCCAAATTTCTATTTAGTTAAGGACAAACACACAGATCATATTAAATTATTATTAATAATAATAATAATAATAATAATAAGACCAAGCAAAGAGAAGAGTGATACTTAAATATTATTTGCAAATAATAAAATAAAAAATAAATCCTTCAAAGGAATATAGACCTGTTGGAAGAAAAGTGTCTTAAACGGCCCTAACAAAAACTCATTTTCCTTAGATCTTTGAGCTTTTAACATTTCTTGGAAGAAGATAGGCAGCTGTTTCTCCCAGCCTGTGTGAGAGGACTTTCTTCTGGGCTTGCCGTGTTCCCCATGGCTCTCCAGGACTCTGTCCTGCTCTCAGTGTAGTGAGTAGGTGTTGCAGAGCCTGGCAGTGGGTTTGGGTTTGAAGCTGTCACCACAAGATAAATATTTATTGCTGCTGTCGCTGGGTTTCAGCGCTGTGCTGAGACAAGCTCTTGCTTACTGAGGGCCAGCAGATAGCCGATGACCTCTAGAAAGAGTGAGGTATGATTGTTATTAGTCTGTGTAAAAGAAATGTAATTTGGGGAGCTACTTTCCAAACTTTAATCTTCTTTACTTTCATATCTCAGAAGGGATTGTGAAGCTATTTTGTAGGTCCTTGCTTTTTCTGTGGAACTATTTTTGTTTTTCCATTACACTGAAATATACCCGCAAAGTTAACTGGCAGTTTTTTCTGATCTACCAGATATAATGTTGTGAGATGTTCCAAAGGACACTAACTTAATAGGCAGACTATTTCCACTGATGAAAGCCATCCAGCCTCAGGTCTGCTGTAACTAGCCGGTAAAACGGTTCCCGTCAGACACACAAAGCTCCTCTCCAAGCTGCAGAACAAACATGTTTTTTAGTTGAAAATCAATTTACAAAGAAAAAACGTATGCTTACCTCATCACCTTTTAATTCTACTTCAGTCCATTTATTGCCTATTGAATTGTCTTAACCGCGGGTGCATTACATATTTCTGTACAGTGGCTGCAGCGGATAAATGTAGGGGAGATAGAGGTTAATATGCATAGTGTGCCGTAGGCATTAGCAGGTGAGCAGAGAGACTGCAGAAGGGCATTTCAGGTTGAATCTGTAAAATCTAAGACCTCCTCCGAACCTGAGAATTGTTCTAAATATTGTGATCTGTGAGGTCAGAAAAGGAGACGGCCTTAAGTTGGGGTCAAGACCCTACTCCGTTTCTGGGCTTCTTAAACCAAGACACTGCACAGTGCAACTTCAAGGAAATGAGGGGTCTTTATAAAACAGGCAGCGCTCGCTGGAAGAGTTTCTTACAAAGGGCTCCAAGCATGGAGCTGCTGCATGCATACCGTGCTGTGGGGCTGCACGCCTGCCCCCAGTCCCAAGGCACCCTGACAGCAGCTCAGTCCTGGGGCCATGCTTCTGCCTCCTGCACCCTCCCCTGCTCCAGGCGTGTGCCCAAAGCGGCTGCTGGTGAGCTCGGCTGTGCCTTCACTGAGCTGCCCCAGTGCTGCCAGCTTGCAAAACAGCCAAGGCTTAAAGGGAAATTTTCTGAAACGAAAATCCCATCATTTCCTCCAGTGTCACCTTTCATATAATTACCGAGCGCAGAATTTTTAATTAAATGGTGTGACTGATTCTGTGACATTCCCACAGACATTTCACAAAGGCTATTTGCGTGCCTTGCTATTTTGTACAGTAATAACTGCAATCAGCATAACTACTATGATTTGTTTATCAAACGTCCCTTGGGTAGCATCCGTTGTCATCTGTAAAACTTGGTGAGCATCACAATTTACATACCATTGCCGGGCTCACGGCGCTGTTGAGTTGTGTTGCTGAAGCACCATCGATGCTCACCTCCACAGGAGAGCGCGGTTGTTCCGTGTGCTGTGAGAAGCACCCACCAGTCACAGCAGCACAAAAAGCACGGCTGTTGAGTACTTTCTCCCACCCCAGTAACATCTTTCCTGCTCACATAAGCTAGTTTTTCCCCAATGGTCAAGAATGTTATATTTTTTAAGCCACGCAATTCTGCAAAAATCAGGGATCAGAAGGTGCAGTTCTTAAGCAATGGAATTAACAGGTTGAAAAGCGAGGGGAAAAGTGTCTCAAATAATCGTCCGTCTGTACCCCAGCACAGAGGGAGTCCTGAGGGCATGCATGGCCACCCTGCTCCGAATTACAGTGCTTGGTTGCTCGACCTCACAACCTTTAGTGTCTGTTGTAGGTACACAGCTCGCGTGTGTTGGCATGTGCACATACCTTTCGCCACCAAGATAATCCAATGCTACAAAAGCACGCTGACCTACTGGCACCGCGTGGATTGCAGTAATTAGGAGCGGTAGGCTACAACAGCGGCAAATGCTGTGGTCACCATCTCTCATTTGTTAAACGACCTCCTGCAACTGCAAATCTCTGTCCTCAGGATCACTTCCCAGATGTTTGCCACTGTTGTATAAAATGTGATCTTCCTGATAACTAGCTGGGGGGATGCTGGAGCTTGGTGTCCACAGGGTGTATTTTTTTTTGTTGCTGGTGGTATTTTGTTTTGTTCTGTTTTCCCAAAATAATGTTGAAAGAAAGAGAAACCACTTTCCCTAACCGCCGTTAAAACCTTCTAATCTAGGAAAAGAGATTTTGTTTTGTTTTGTTTTCAAGACTGCTCTATTCTCTAAAGGGCACTGCTAAATGACAACTTTAGCAGATTATGATGCTTAAAAGGATGGGGATGGAGGCAGGGGTCCTGGAAGTCGTCAGCAGATAAGCTTCAGGGCGGTGTGGTATTATTTGCACTTGAGCTGGTACCATCCAAGTGAAGAAAGCAAGTGTATGTCTGTATCTGCAGGAGCCAGCGGCAGGAACCCGAAATGCATGCGTGTGCTGTTGGAAAGCCTCAGTGGGGCATGAAAAGAGGATTACTGAGCCAGGTCGGTAAAGAGAGCTGACAGGATTGCTTCACACGAAATATTTTATATTTCTCAGACAACAGAAGTGCACATTCCTTGTGGAAAGTCATGGTTGCCTGGGTAAAGTCGCAGTTGCCTGAGACATCCATAAATCAAGCTGTCTGGGGACATGGGGAAGGCACGAGCTGTGCCAGCTGGGCGCCTTTCTCTGCTCGGGGCACGGCGCTGCCCTCCCCGCTGTTTTCCCTGCTTGGCACAGCCTTGAGGGCCTGGAGAGGATGCAGGAGGCTGCCTGCTGCCTGCCCCTGAATTAGGGTGTTTTCAGGGGTGCTTTGTGACTGGAGAGCTTTATGCAGTCATACCTGCCCTGGGTCCTGGCCACGGTACCAACAGCCCGTGTGGCCCCGTGAGAAACACAACGTGGCCCCTTGTAATGGCTTGGGTGGGTGACAAATGGCCAGCACCTTGTCTGGAGACAGAAGGCATTGGTTCTTTCTAGGCAAAGCTGATCTGCAGCTGTAAAGGTACAAGCAAAGCCTCCACTGGAGGAAAAAAATAGATATATTCAGCTTTTTTTCATTTGCCTTTAAAGTGCTGTGGTAGCTCTGGTGGCTAAGGGGGAGCATTAGGCACTAAAGTGTCTGAGAACAAATTTATATTCAAGTCTCTTTGCTTTCCATATATTTGCAAAAACATAATGCAGTGGGAGCTAATTTTAGTTTTTATTAAAAATGTTTCTCATCCTTACGTTTGCATAACATAATGTAGGGGATGAGATGAATCTGCAGATGACCTGCAAGAGTCTTCTGGGAGATTTATAAACTGTCTACTTCATCTATAAGAACATTTGTTTTAATTCCCATATAAAAGTGAGATAAATTGGTTTGTGATAACACAAGTCCAAAAATATCTGAAATTACCCATTTATTTCCATATTACAAAATAACACAATCCACTGCCTAATTAGAAAGCTGAATTAGATGAAAGGAGCAGTTGCTCCTGATTAGACTATGAATGCAAAAATTAGCCTACAAAAAGTACTGCTAACTAGAAAGACTTCTCTAAGAAATGCTGCTATAAGTTCAGTTATTATGGGCCAGCAGTTGGAAATCTATCCACTGCATTAGTGAAGACTGATAGGTCTGATCCTGCGGTGCTTTGCTTCTGAAAGCAATCCTAACTCATGCAAAATTGTCCATTGATGTAGTTGGTGCTATAAAAATTGCTGGTTCTTAGATGTGTGTATTCAGGACCGGTCTAATTTTCTCTCAAGGTTTTTAAGGTAATTTTCATCACTTGCATGAATAAAGCAAGAATCTGGAAAACATGGAAATCTAAAATTCAAATGGAAATCCTTTATGTAAAATAAATGATAAAATCTAGGTGTCTTTGCATGTGAATGATATCCTTAGGGTTTAGTTTCTCCAGTGCACTGCTTCAAAGTCTGAGGCATTTGTAACGGCAGCTTGTTACGTTTAACATTAAGTTAAAATTTGTTAGAATTTAGTGCCTGATTGAGAGAGAAGGGGAGAGACAGACATGAGAGTAACCCTCTGGAGTGAGTTTCCCTGGGTGGTGTAGTGCACGTGCCTGCAAACCTCCACAAAAGTGGGCTTGCAGACCAAAGCGGCATTGCTCTTAGGAAGCTTTGGTTTCCACCAGAAATACTTAGTTCAGTTCCAGTTCCCATTCAAGTCAAGGTGGAGCCTTTCACACTGAATCTGAATCTTAATCTCTTAATTTTACCTCAAGTTTGGAAACTAGCAGGTTTCACTAACCATCTAAAAAAGGCATACAGGGCTTGCATTGTCAGTTAAATCTTACCCTTTGTATTTTAAATCACCAATTTCCATTCATTTAAAATGCTTTCAGAGAGTTTATCAGAAGAAGTGAAATAAGAAATGAAATAGTTTCATGTAAACTGCATTTTTATGTTTGACTGGTAAAACCACAAAGCAGAGATAAAATACATAAAACTAAGGTTCTGCATAATAAGCATATCTATTAGTTTCCCTTATCTGTATAAAGCTCCCATTTGTCATGAGAAGCATTATGTGTCACTCATCTTGCCTTGTTCTACAAAAGCTCTCTTCTCGCTCTCCTTTTATCTCCCATCAGCATTTGCAAGGTAGCATCACGCTGCAAGACCCCACTGATTAAATAATAGTTTAACCCTCACCCCCGTAATAGCATGAGGAAATCAGGATTAATGCCTGCGTGCACCTGGATAAAAATGTTTTGTGGTGCTCTGGAGGTTGCAGCATTTGGGATGGCAGCAGTGTTTGGAATGGAAGGATTTGGGATGGTGGCAGTGTTTGGGGTGGCTGTAGTGCTGCCTGCAGGGGAAGTCACCCCAGGCTTGGCCAGGCTCCTGTTACAGCCCATGGAGAAGCCCCAGGGGAGGCCACAGGTGTCTCCACAGGGCTTTTTGAAGTAGCTCCTACTCAAAGTGCATCTTTCCTCCTGCGTTTTTGAGACCCTCTGTTGCTGCCACACACGGCGTGCTGGTGGCAGCCAGCTGCTGCTCCTCGTGCTGTGGTGATACAAAGTCGGACTGCGTAACTGGCAACTTCGTCAAAACTCCTATGGGGAGCTGCTGGGTTTGTTGCTGAAGAAGAAATAGGATTTGAGTGGAGAAAATCTGCAATCAAACATAGATGTGCTGTTTCTGTCTGTGGAACATAAGCAGCTAATTGTGTGTGAGGCTGGCAGTGCTGTGCCAGTTTGCCAGTAGCTTTTTTTTTTTTTTTTTCCTGTCTTTCCTTTTCCCCCCTCCTCCTGTGGTCCAAACTCCTGCTTTCTCTGTAAAGGTTTTTACGTTCTCTAGGAAAGTCAAAAATTAGTTGCAAGATATTACCGTACATTTTTCACCATATGGCTTCCTGAACAGGCGTGCTGAGGGTTGAAGTCATTTGAGAATAGCGCTGAGCACACCACCCCTGAGCGGTACCCATGTGTGTTCTGTACTGGTGGCAGAGCCCCTCGCTAGCACAGACCTTCTCTAACCTCGTAGAAATGCAGGTCTCATACTACTTAATATATATTCACTGCCTGTCAGGTTTAGTTATGTACCTTGTATATAGAAGCACGTTATTCGATGTGTTACAGAGCCATGTCCTTCTCAGACTAAACCAGAAGGACTGCAGATGTTGCGTTAGCTGGCTTTCTTCCGAATTATTGACAGAGAGGTATGTGGTCTGAATGCTGAGCTGAGTCCGACAGTCCCTAGGTGTAATGTAATTTGTCATGTATGCAGCCCACAGCTTCCCCGGCTTCAGAGGCGCTGTGTGCCTGCAGCTCCCAACTGCAGGAGCTCTTTATGAGCTAGAGATAGTAATTACCTTACTTAGCCAGGATGAAAGCTGGTAGAAGTTGCAAACATTTGGAGGATAAAGAGGGCATCTTCCTGCCTATCCTTCGGTCCTTAAATTTCCAATTTTCAAAAAGCTATTAATTTAATAAATATTTAAATCAGTGTTATTTACACCAGCGCAGTGCACTCAACCCCGACCGAGTTACAGGTTATTTGCTTGGATGTAACCGAAAGGAGGATTAGCTCCAAGGAAACTAATGCACAGCAAACTGCCTTCTGTCTAAAATGTCCTTATAAGATGAATATGTGCTGTGCTTATATATATAGAAATCAAGAAATGGAATATGCATACATAGTGCAACAACATTCAAAGGCAAGGTATAAGGTGAGGAATGACTAGACGTGCAGTAACCCTGCAGAGAAGAGCAGCAGGCAGCAGTACTGCCCAGCTGCACAAAAATAAAAAAGGGCTTTGGACTGGGTGACCCCTCATGCTGCCTTCCAGCCTCGAATTGTGTAGCTTGGCTCAGCATTTCCTCACAAAATGTGAAGGGTTATTTCCTAATGGCCTGGCTTTGGCAAAATTCTGATAACATCAGTGTCATTTCCTTCTGATAATGAGTAAATAGGAACTGAGAAGGCACTTTAGTTTTTGCCTGTGTGCATCAGTATAGAGAGATGTCTGTGCACAGCATGTTTTTTATATTTTCCATAATGCATTTTATTGCTTCCAGTGGTCATCTTAATCAGTATGATAGCAACAATTATGTAGCTATAACTAGCAAGTCTGGAGACAATCGTATTTTTCCAGATACGACAATTTGGAAATATCTGGGTAGGGTCAGCATTTTACTGTGCCATTATATTTATTTATGGAGCTTTTCCATCAGAAGTTCAAACTGATTAGCACTGAACAGAAGGAGAAGAGAAAATAGTGTTTTGAAGGAATTATCCACAATGTGTAATAATTTTTGCATGTGTATAGATTTGCCACATATTTAATTTCTGAACAGGATCTGTAGGAAGCTTGCTCCTTTTTCAGCTCCCTCACACCTGCATTGTGCTGTCTGTGTCCTTTAACTCAGGAAAATCCTTTCAAGTTACAAGAATTGTTCTAGTCCCTCTATCAAGTGTGTCTTCTAAAAAGATAATTAAAAAAAAAAAAGAAAGAAAAGAGGCTTTTCTAACCCTATGGATTTGCAGAATACGCTTTAAAATACTTGTGGTTTCTCTGAATGCTGGTCTCATGGGAGTAGCTGTTCTCTGACTTGCATATATACAATTTTTTCATAATAAGCATAGCTAAATGACAGGAGCACACAAATTGTTATGTATTTTCTGCAGTTATTTCAATGAATTGTACAGAATTGAAGTATAGTAAAAACAAGAAAAAAATCATTTAAAAAAAAGTAAGTTTTTTTTACTAGCCTATATTATAGTTTTAGTGTTCTTCTTTATAATGTACAGTAGAGCTAAGTTTGAATTTATACCAGCACTATCAAAATCCACATCTGTTCTTCACTCCTGAAATAAAAAGGACCTATGCCATAAGTGTACCAGAGAACTTGTCTTGTTAAAAGGGACCGAATGTTTCTATTGCTGATCCTCTGAAGGGGCTGCTGATCCCCTGCTAGCTGGTGCGTGTTGGACCTCATGGCATTTTGCAGTGTCGAAGTTTTGCCCCTTTGGTTGAAAACCAAAAAAATTAAAAAAAAATAAATTAAAAAAAAAAAAAGAAAAAAGAAAGTTTTTAAAAGGTTAACAAGTTCAGCACGCAGTGTCACAGCCACTGGTCAAAGCACCAGCATGAATACTGAGAATTGGGTCAGACAGCCCCACCTGCCCGCAGTGGTGCCCCAGGAGAGCCTGGGCTGCTCGGGCTTGCCTTGACCACTGGCTCCCGTCTGCTCACCTTTCTGCTGCCCTTTGCAACGTGCAGTGCTCTGCTGCCCTGTGTTTAGCCCACCACAGTTACTTTGTTCATATTCAGTGCTCTCTGAGTACTGCAGCCTGCTTCCCAGTCATCTTATTTGTAATAGTGCCTCATGTGTTCTGTCTCCTAGCTCTACATACAAACTACCACACTTACAATATCCATGAACTTAAGTGCTTCAGTGGCCCTGGGGATGCTTTACATGCCGAAAGTGTACATCATCATCTTCCACCCCGAGCTGAACGTCCAGAAGCGGAAGCGCAGCTTCAAGGCTGTGGTGACGGCAGCGACGATGTCGTCCCGGCTCTCGCACAAGCCCAGCGACAGGCCCAACGGCGAGGCGAAGACGGAGCTCTGTGAGAACGTGGACCCCAACAGTGAGTACCCGCCTCTCCCTGGGGTTGTATGTGTGTGCTGGAGACCTTGGCCAATGCCCCAGTGCTTAGTATCATTTGGCCCTTGCAATTAAAGATTTTTGATGACTCGATTTTATTAAATTCTCTCTTTCCTCCTCGTTTTTTTTGAGTTGTGCCAGTTGGCAGCAACTCCTTGCACAGGGTGCGGTAGCTGTGAGGGACTCCTCCTCCTTCCCCTCCTTGTGAGTGGCAGAGCAGCAGCATCCTCGAGCACCTGCAGCATCCTTCAGCCTGGGGCACAGTTTCCAGGATGGAGAGACAGGTGCCAAGCTCACCCATAGCCCTGCTAACCTGAGCTACCATTACGTTTTCTGCAACGCTTCTTTGCAAAAAATCTCACCACCCCAGAAGTTCCTATTTAGGGATTTTATCCGGTCCCGTAAAAGTGAATGCAGATCTTGTCATTGATTTAAGAGGATAATAGATCGAAAAGATGCTTCCAATTTCCTTAATGCACATAGCATGGTATATTGTAGCACAAAATTACATACTGAGGCCATCAAATTTGATTTGCATTTGAATCTGGAGGGAGCTGAGGAAGGAGACAGCTGCACAACTTTGTAGCATATTGGAAAGGTTTAGGCATGTCTGCAGTTTTTATGAAAAACAGATCTGAATGTAGAGAAATGCCCTCTCCTTGCCCATGATCCGTTCATCCATTTGCTGCTGAAATCCCTGCCACTTCTTGTCTATTAAACTGCTGTCTGAATATCTGCCTCAAAGCAGAAACTCTGCTGTCAAAGCAAAGTGGGAACAGCTAGCAAATTATTGACACAGCACTTTTCCTCCCTTTATTCACCCCTAGAGTGTGTTTCTGTGATGTCTTATCATACAGGTATACAAAGCATATTCTAACTGGAAAAACAGAATTTGTCTTCACAAACTGTGAACTGTCTTATGGGGCTGGCAGAAGCAGGAGACAGCAAGGAAATGTTTCTAACAAATTAAGGGCCGTCCCATGCCTCCTCTGAGCAGAACCGTCACCGCATGAGGAAAGAGATTTATTTCCTGCCGTAGGGTATTAGCCAGCGGGAGAGCTGCAGTCCTCTGCTACGTCAAATGTCTGCTAGGCAGCACGAAACCCTTCCGCTCTCTGTCCTTGGTTCTTCTCCACGCTGTGGTGCTGGGGCTGAGCCCTCCCGTGTGCAAGCAGGGCAGCTCCTCGTGGTGCTCGGGGAGGCTCACGGCCCCTTCAGCACGAGGGGGAGCAAGGAGGAGGAAAGGTGAGGAGGGGAGGGGGTCCCAAAGCCAGCTAGCAAGTACTGAACTGTATTTCAGTAATTCCTGGTCTGGTCAAATGAAGCGGAGTGAGCCTCTCCTTCAGAAAAAATAACATAAAATAAAAATTTTCTTTTAAGGACATAAACCAGAAGAAGAGGAAAAAAAGTTCTTATGATGAAACATTCGATGTAGAAATAGAGGTGTTGCCCTGTGGGAACTGGTTTTTGGTAGTTTCAAAATCTTGGTTTTCCCTTCTGATTTCTTTTTCCTGTTCTGCATCTTATTTGCAGTTTCCAGACTTCTGAGAATAGTTTCCTCCCCTCCTCCCAAAGCAGTCAGATTTTTCCCTGGGAAGGAGATGTTTTTATTAAAAAGAAATAGTGCTCAGTTAAAACCCCATATTTATTACAAAGCAACGTTTTCTCACCCAGGGACTATATGCCAGAATGCTCTTTTAAGAGGCAGTAAAAGCAGTAAGGGGCAGATTCCCCCACTTGCCGTGGTGTGCAGGCTTCTGTCTTAAGGATCCAGCCTTCAGCCCTGGTTTTGTTAGCACTGATGTAAAGCTGGTGTAAAGTCCACTGGGAGGGAAGCCGTCACAGCTCTGAAATTGATGTACGTGACTGGAAAGTGATTTCTCTGAGCTCTTCGGCTTACATGGAAGACTCTAAAGTCCCATTTGTTAAACTTAGCCGGCCAGGAAACATGCAACCGTATTAATTTAAATGTCTTTCTCCAAATACTGAGCTTTTTAATATTAAAGGTTTGCAAAACAAACAAACAAAAACATGTATTTTTGGCATCTTTTTGAAATTGGTATCGACCCCCTTGCCAATAAGAGGAGGCGGGGAGCTGGCCATGGCCTGCATGGGGCTGGGCATGCTCTGGCTGCCAGCTCTGCGACAGGCTCCTTGGAAATCTCTTAGGCTGAAAGTTAATTAATTGAGGGCAGTTAAGCAATGAGTCTGAGACTCGCCAGCACAGTGGAAACAAACTTAGCTGCAGGTCTGGCTTAGCTACCACGTGTTTCCTTGGAAGCATAAAAGTGCAGTTGGGTTTTTGTTTGATTTTCTGTTGAATTTCCTGGTGATGCTGCTGTTCGTGGCTTGCTCAGGTACTGGAGACTGGAGTTGCCATTTCTATTGAAAATACACAAATATTTCATATCTTCTAAGAACAGATTAACAATGAGCTATCAGCATGGGATTCATGTACCTCCAAACATCGGGGAATTTGGTGACTAAGCCCAAATTTCTAGCCTGTCCCACTTATACGGCCTATAAACAGAGTGAAAAAGCAAAATGTGGATGGTTCTACAGAAAACCAGCCTTGCACAAAACCTATTTTTTTTTAGTATTAGCTTGAAAAGCCCTCCTAATGAATGGAAGATCTGCATGTAAAATTGGACAGCCTGTCAATTACCTGGTGAGCCCCAGCAGCAGGGCTGAGCTCAGGGTAGAAGCAGGGCACGAGAGCCTCAGCTGGTGGGCACGGGTCCGAGCTGGGAGAAAAGGTGCTGAGCACTTAGGAGAGGTGTGGGCTCAAGCACTGAGGTCGCAGAATAAGTATAAAAGAAACTGTTCTAATGTGGGAGGAAACCCATTTGAAATGCAGTGACCTTACATCCTGCCCACCAGGAGCAGGGACTCGCGGGGTTGCAGCTTTTGCTTTAGAATGCCTTAAAGTGAGAAATTTCACAGGCTGAGCTCCCCGGCCCTGACCTGGGAGGGCTTCCATGCTGAATTGGATATATTAAGGCCAAGCTTCTCAATCTATAGCTGTGCTCCTTGTGACAACTCTCTTAATCATTCCAGCTTGCCATCTGGCATGTGCATGCTTTTACTCATTCAACATCTTTTTTCTGCTAATACATGTCTGCATCTGAAATGTTTTGCAGCAGATTAAGACGAACGGAATTTGGTGCACAGCAGCTTCTGCCCGTGTAACAAGTTCATTCTGCTCTTGTGTGCCTTGCTCAAATTTCTCGGTGTTTGGGAAGATGCTTCTCATCAAGCCTGAAGCTGAACCGAAAGCAACTGCTGGGCTCTGTGTTTGTTTCTGCTGCAAGAATAGGGTCAGAGCCCAAGAAAACATTTGAAACTCCAACCCATATTTAACTTATATTGAGATTTACATGTAATTACCCCTTCTCCTTAGCCACTTGCTTTAATTCGTGGCTTTCCCAAACACAGCAACAGTGAGAACAGCATCACTGTTGTTTGGTAATGAGGTGGTTGCGCTTCTTGTGGGCTGGACCAGCAGACCTTCCTGGGCAGGCATTTGTTTTATGGGCATTTCCCTCTTTAAGCACCACTGAGAAGGGAACAGCATTGCCCAGAGCTGCCCAGCTGCTGGACATGAAAGGGGCTCTTCTGGGCAGATGCTTGCCTGCAGGAATTGGGGTGGGCTTGGCAGTGTGGGGAGGGTTGGTCTCCCACCATCCCCGTTATCAGCCTCACCACCTGTGAGAGTGGCTGTGGACAAGTCCACCCGCATATTTTGCTCTTGGAGCTGATAAAGCTCTGAGATCAAGGCAAGTGTTGCAGCAATGCCCATTAGTATATGGTAGTGAACAGGAGGCGTGCGGCATCTCTGGCCAAGACTGAGGGCATCAAAGTGACAAACAGCTGGAAAGGAAGGGCACCTTGAGGGGGGACATTCAGGGGGTTTAGCTGAGATCTGTTGAGAAGTGGCAAAGGATTGGTGACCCTGTGTACTTGCCAGAAAATTTGGGGTCTGAATAGCTGTAAGGGTCTGATTTTCAGTAGCATTGTAGGTCCGTGGGCTTTTAAGTTAGCAGGTGCTTTGAGGGCTCAATACCTATGCAGGCATCTTCAAGATGATTTTTTTTCTCCTTTCCTTAGCATTACATAGAAATTACTTGGCAGATGATTCTATTTTCAGGAGTGGAGTGCATTGCCTGCCCATTTTCCTAAACAGAACAGGAATCATTTGCAAGTTTCCATTTTAAAACCATGCTTTCCTGAGTGCTGCAAGCTCCTCTCTCTCTGACCAGCATGACAACAAGAACAGTGCATGTCAGTTCTCATTTTTCTCCATGTGCTGGGAATGGACACTGACTTCATCATCAGTAAGCTGTGAATAGTGTCTGTGGGCTGCAGACACCTCTGCAGATGTATGGGCACTGCTTTGCAACTAGTCCCGTGCTGTGCTTGTGTATTTGTTTGTGCTGATCCTCAACACCACTGACATGGCATTGCCTGTTCCATCCTTCCAAGAGACAAAACTGAAATGGTTGTCAGTGATGCTGAGGAACCCAAGAGTGAGTGCATGGACAAGGAGGGACTGGGGAGTGTTAAATTGAAACCAAAATGCTCCAGAGTTTGTTAAAGGGAGAGGAAAAAAAAAAATCAACCAGACCTGCCCTTTTGTGGGCAGCTGCTCCCATGTTCAGAGGTACCTGAACTTCTGTGACCTGGTTCATTGATTTCCAGCCCAGAGCTAATTTTGTGTATTGGCGTCTCTCAGCTTTCCACTATCGCTGCTCTAATCCGATCTCTTCAGTCAGATTAATATCATGGCCTCAGTGACAGGGCAAAATTTGAAGAGTTTGTTGTGAACAGACGCATTATACATACCAATGTATTTACTTTTCCTGTAGACTGCATACCACCAGTAAGAAAGAGTGTTCAAAAGTCTGTTACTTGGTACACTCTTCCACCTACTGTATAGCTTTTGCCTGCTTTCCAAAAAGGTAAGGAAAAAATCTAGCTTCTTTTCATTTTATTCTCAAATAATTATTATCATTATAATATACATGAGTAAATGAGGAATGTGCATTAGCGCAGCTGTGTCAAAACAAGGATCTGTCTTAAAAATTGTTCACATCCATTATCCAAAGCTCCCATACGAAGGGCCTGCTTTGGAAAGTGAAAGCCCAGGACTTGGGTGATTTTAACCCCTGTGCTGCAGGGAAATGAGCCTGGCCATCCTCTGCATCCCCTCCGTGGAGGTGGATCCCAGTGAAGCCTTTGAAGATGTAGGTATTTGATAACAATTTAAAAAGGAAGAAACAAATCATCAAAATTTAATTATGGCAATCAGATCTAACAGCTAACAAAATGCTTTCTGAGTCACTTCTAGCTGCCTTACCAGCAGGGTTGCCTGGCAGCGTAAAAATAACATATGCAAATGTGTGAGCAGTCTTCTTTACTCTAAAATTATAAATTGCTCAAAAAAAAAGTTTGCAAACTATTTTTCCTTTTTTATTTTATTTATTTTTTTTCCTGTGGCTGATCCCAGTGACCACTTCTGAATAGCCACAAGTGAACAATTTTTGAGTGCTGGCTTTTTCTAAGTGTTGTGACTGCCTACATGGTGATTGTGTGAGCTGATTTTGTATTTGTGACTTCATCAGCCAAGAGTTAGTGTTTTTCTAGTGAAATTAGGGGAATGACAAAGCGTTGGGTATTGGAGATAAATAACCAACAGCCATTAACGAGTTCTCATATCTGCAATTGTGTCTGCTCATTCAGCTTTGCTACTGCTTTGAGGTTTTGGCCAGGTATGAAAGGCACTGGCCTGGATACCATGGTACTGTGCACTTGGGGATGGAGGAAATTGCTGTGTACAGCCTTCCAAACCTTGTTTAGCTGATCCCTAATAGGTGGGAACTTGTATCAGCAAAGGTAGGAATGTAGCTAGAATTGAGTCTCTGAGTCGCAGGGAAAAAAAATCCCAAGCACTAATATCTTTAGCTGGTGTAATTTGCCACAGCTCCAGTTTCAATTCAGCTCGAGTTCTTGTGAAGTGTTCAAATTGCTTTTTATTGTATTTGAATCATGCCTGTTATTCTAACTTGCACAGCTCAGGCAGAAAGCCTTATTTAAGGTGTGAAGCTCTTTATGAGCATCAGAATGACCTGACTTACCCAGGGGCTGAAGTCAGAAAGGTTGACAGGGACTGGTGTTGAGGGAAATATAACAAAGTAGTTGGAGAGGAGAAGGGGCCACTCAAAGTATTATTGCAAATGTAATGTGAAAGAGTAAAGAGCAACTACATGAAGATGAAATTGCTAAAGGAAGGAGATCAGTAGAATAAATGGGCTATATAAGAGACTGCACATCTTGGGAGAAATCACTCTTTTTTTCTATAAAACTAAAAAATGTTTAAAATGTAAAGCACTAGGAGCTAACATGTCTCTGAAAATAAATATAACATTGCTGTATAACATACGGAACTGCTATCTGCAAAGGCACACAGATAATTTTGTTATCCATGTCCTATATAAAGCAATTGGCTATTCAGATTCTTTGCCCAAATTTTAAAATCTTCCTGATGCAGAACTATGAAAAACGCTACAGTGGAGGATGACTTGGGCTTGTGATGGTTTTGCCCACTCTGGAGCTCTTCTGCATCAGGTGTAGTTCTCCATTCCTCACCCGTGAGCACCTCTTTTCCCACTGGGATGATTGCCGTGGCACTGCTTGCTATGTTCTGTTTTGTTCTTCCAGGAATGTAAAACATAAAAACAGCAAGAAACTACACACTGTATTAAAAGCAAAGCAATGATATCAGGAAAATATCAGCTTAGTTGTAAATTGACATTTGTTTTGCTAGTACCATATTTGCATGCAGGTATGAGCACAGTGCTTAAATAGCTGCTGCTTGACTATATCAATTTCTGCTATGTGATGCATGGACATGTGTACTTATAATGCCTTTAAACTGTTTCCTGTGAGTGACAAATAGGGATTCTTTACTGTTGAGGCTGATGAAAATACAAGGCTTGAAAAGCTCTACATAGTATCTGGGTCAGGGAAAAAAAATGTCCATTACCTGAATAAGGCGAAGAGACATCAAATGCATTTGCAGGACTACAGTCACGTTGTGTACCACAGAAATATCTGCAGCACTCATGTCCTGATCCATCTCCAAGCAGTATGCTTGCAGGTCAGGAGGAAGAGGCAGTCGGGCGACTGCATTGCCTGCGATACCTGGAGGACCTGGGTTCACCCCTCCAGCTCGCGGAGCTCCGTGCTCCTGCAGCCTTGCGCAGTGATTATCCCAGCACAGAGGTGCTGGGACAGAAGGATCACATCAGCCCAGCAGGACAGGGCAGCTCCTCTTCTCTGCTGCCTTCAGGGCGGGATGTGCAAGGACCGTGCTAGTTCAGGGGCGGCAGGCCTCTGTGCTCACAGCTCCAGGAGTTCCCCTACACGGTGCAAGTGCTGCGTGGTGTGTTGGGATTCATTTGGGCATAAGAAGGACAAGGAAAACCATGGCTCCTTTTCTTCCCTCTGGGGAGGACCGGAGCAGTGCCCACGGGTCCTGGTGCTCTGAAATCTGTCATTGCATTTATGAAAGCAGTCACAGAGAGACTGATCGGAGAGCACCCCTTGCTTTGGGGTTGGTTGGTTACTGGGCACTGGTTGCCGTTTGCAACGAGATCGTACTGATAGTGCTTCAGCACCTCAAGCCATCTTAGCCAGGACATCGGTGTGATGCAGCCCCACCAGCTCCCTTTCCTCCTTTGTCTGCTCCCACAGCTTTGCCTCAGCTGGGCTGGGTGCTGCGCCTCTGCGCCCTGGCATGAGCTCCCCCTGTGTGGGGCCAGCTGCTCTGGCCAGCAGCACCTCGGGGACCCAGCAGCTCTCTGAAGCTCCATGTCCGAACTGCAGGATGCTCTGTAGTTTGTCCCACCTTAAAGTATGAGATATAGAATCATTATTTTCTGGATTGAGATGTCATTTTCATTTTAAATCCTGCTGGTTTCAGCCCGAAAAATAGTGCTCTGTGTTTAACCTCACTTGAAGGATTTTCTATTTAGTGGAGACTGCTAAGAAATGAGAATATGCAGCAAAAATTGATAAGCAAAAGACTTTGACAGGTCTTCACTGCATCTATTTTTGTTTTGGAATAGCTTACTGAAAAATAAACATTTATCATGAATTTCTTCAAACAACAATGCGCTCTTCTAAGCATGGCACAGATGCCTCCAAACATCCTCTGCACCTCCCCCTGCACCCCCACGGCTGGGGGTACCTGGGCTGCAAAACTCTGCCTGGGGAAATGATTTCAAATGATAGGGAGGGGCTCAGGCATAAAATGTGTGAACGAATTAACTTCCTTAATTAGCAAATTTTTCAGGTAAAATCGGCTTTCTGTAGCCTGCCTGCTGAGAAGGCTCAGTCCTTGAAGAGCACAGGCTTCCCCCATTTCCTCTGGTTTGGGGAAAGGTGGATGCTCTGAGCTATGGAAACGTGGTGGGGGTTACAAGTTGGCCCCTCTGCTTGAGCTTGGCTTTGCAAGTTTGAACATGACTCCTTTTCCACCCCTCCACCCCAGTCTGCACTTGCACATGCAGTTTGCATTATAATTTTTAGCAGTTTCTCAAGCTCTCGGTATCCATTTGAATTGATGTTTTCCTTCAGGTTTTATATATCCATGGCAGCATCCCACTGACCAGCAGCCAAACTGTGCCAGGAATTATTCTCTCCCCAGCCATCTCATGAGTGATGCGATTTTGCAATCGCTCTCCTCAGCAGTGCAAGGTTAGACTCTTCTCATGATGTTTCAAGTTTCAAAGGGTACCCATCACAGTGAATATTTCTTAAGCCATCACAGCACTTTGTAATGGCTGAGAGCTGTATGTGTTATTTAAAGGTTTCATTTAAAACCTCTCAGAAATAAATCTGGTGCAACTGTTGCTTGAAGGAGACCTGAAGGTAGGTCAGGGAAAGACACGTTTTGTCTTTTTGACTTCAAGCATAGCTGGACTCAAGTTACTTGGGAGATTTATTTTAATTGGTATTATCATATGGCCAGGATATTTTGCAGGCACGGCACGGTCTGAACATGCGAGGGGTGGGCTGCTCTCCTCTGGTGTCTGAGAATAACCAATTCTGGTAATGCACATTAAAACATCCACATAGGTGCATGCTTCCGAGTTAATTATATTGCAGACTGTCTCACACCTTCTGTGACTTTTATGATACAAGACTTGTAAACAGGCAGGGAAGAGTCAGACTGTTTACATTTAAAAAAAAAAAAAAAAAAAAGAATTCTTTATGTACTTAAATGATCAACTTATAGTGTAAGGTTTGAACAATTCTAGTTAAAATAGATAAAATTCATGACTGTAGGTGCATTGATTATTAAAAGTTAGGTAGCTAGGTATGTGAGACAAAAATGGGAATTAGTTAGCTTGTTAGTATTAGTATTCATCTTCTGTTCTGTTTTTTCTCTGTCTTTTTCCGTGATCATTTTTCCTAGAAAATTTGGAAGAAGAGTGAGCTGTAAATTTTGCACATATATTGTTATACCTAAAAGACAGTCCCGCTGTCACTTTTTTGCCTAATAAACTCTTAATAGTGCTGAGTTATCCCTTTGACTAATTTATCAGTCATTACATCCTCTCAGGGAGAATTTGTCAAATTCATAAATTGTAATATCAGTGAGAAGACAGACTTTTGGCTCTCGTGTCTTCCATATATTTATAATGAATCTCCTCCTGAGTAGGGTAAATATCACTTTGGCAGGACTACCTTGATGCTGCTCTCACATGGTAGCTTGCTGTAGTCTCTTGCATACGCTCTGATCCTTCTCTGTGTTAATGAGATGTCTCAAAGAAAGGGATAGAGGATTATGAAAGACTTGACATTCACAGCTTAATTTCACTAAAATCACTGGAATTGCCCCAGACTAGGACATTGCAGTATTTTGGGGTCCTATTTTTTTTCCTCCCCTACCCAAGCAATGGGAAGCATTGCAAGTGCATTTTGCAGTTTTCGGGATGTGCACTCTTCTAACGGTTATTTCTACTACAATTGTAACAAAGGTTTCCCCAAGAGCAGCCATGATTTGTAACCTCAGGTGCAAAACCTGACTAGATGTAAGGAATCTTCCAAGCCCAATGAAGACTTACTAGGACAGATGCACTATGCTGTCTGGCTACTGCAGAGCAAAGTGGGGGTAGTTTGACTGGAAGTAGCTGGATTTTAGGAGAGAACAGCTAAGTATATGCTAGGCTTTGCACTCTGCTGTAGCTTCTGAGATAGTAAGGAAACTAAATTTGAGAATTTCCAGTTTAGAACCTTTGCAGACTTTCTTGATCTCATTTGTAGTTTGTGATTTTTGAGTGCTATAAATCGGTGTTGCAGACCTTTTAATTTGTGGTTATTACAATCAGTTATTGTCAATATCAATGGTTATATACACGAGCAGCCTTCACCGTCTGACATGGCCAGTCTATTTCCGAGGGAACGCACCTTCTGTCAGCCCTGAGCGCTCCCCATCTAGCTGAAATGCCTCCGCTAAATGGCCTCAGTGCAGCTCAAATACCCAGGCCTGTTATGCAGAGAGGACTGAAAGGAAAAGCCTTCAGTGAATGCTTGAGAAGCAATACTCTGGGAAAGAAAATATTTCTAATGGACTGTGAAGTGCAACGGTTGAGCTTAAATTTGATGCTCGGTGGCCATTCTCTGGTGTAATTCAGTTACCTTCAGCTCAGCGATGCCAGTGAGGGATTTCTTCACTCACAGACATTGTTATGCTCGGCTCTGGCCAATGGCAGCCAGTAACACATTCCTTGAGATACCCATTTTATCCTCCTGTTTGTCAAGGCAAGATATTTTCCTCTCTTTATTCTCCTTAAAAAATTCTGTGCTGAATTCAGACATCCCCGAAGCAGCTCTGCCTCTGTTCCTGTGAAATGGTTTGCAGCCATCAGCACCACAGCAGCTGTCACAGACTGCGGGGAGTGAAGGACAGTGATATGAATTATTTTAAGGACATCTAACATCTGGTTTGGAAGTGAGTGACTTACATTTGCGATGAAATCTATACAGATGATAAGGTTAGGTGCAAAACCTGTATTAAATGAGTGACTTAAATTGTTTTCCCCTCAGGTGTAAGAGGAGGTCTATTCATAGCTGTCGCTGAAGTAACAGGATTGAACATATGTGGTAGCGAAGTTCAGTCAACAAAAGTCCCCACAAGCCTATCTGATGTGAGCAGCTCGCTTCCTCATATTCCCTGTGGGGGGGAAAAAAAAAAAAGCACGATGACCACACTTACAGTCCTTCGGGGTTGTTTTTTTTGGTTTATGTTGCAAGAAATTAGTCACTTTGATTCAGTGTCAGATTTTCTGTGCTTCTTCGCACCATGTCATCCAGGATGGAGGACAATGCTTTGGGTCTGAGATGGCCAGGGATGCTCATATTAGTTATAAATTTTTGTGAATACAAAATATTATATCCAATAATACATCCAAGCACCCGCCCATCAGTTTAGCCATGTTTGTGTGATAGCTGCTGTTCCTCTGCTCAAGGAACTGCCATCACAGGCACTTTGTTTGCCCCCGTAATACAAAGATAATGTTATCCAAGCAGGTTCCTGCGTGCAGCTGTGCATCTTTGGTGATTTTACTCAAGCCTTCAATATATTTTTGTTATCCTTGTGAAGAAGAAACAAATACAAAATTTCAGTGTAGCGCTTGGAAATGATAGTGCTGATGAACCGGAGGAGCACATGAGTACAAAGAGTGTGAGATACAGCTGAGCATTCATTTGTCACTGACACAAAACAGTGCTGTAAAATAGATATTATTTTGTGTTGACACAGATAGCAAACAGAGAATATGTTTGTGCAGCAGGGGCCTGGTTGTGTTTGTGTTTTGTGGTGGACCACTAAGCAGAACAAATCAAAAAGCACACAAGGAATCTTTCTCAGTGTTTCTTTCTTATTGCAAATACACACCAATTTCACATCCAGCATCTCTGGAATATACCAGTGGTTTTTGCTCTTTATTAGCTTCAGGAAAGGAAATGTGTGCATCTCTTTCCAGCAGCGCATGTTGGTACATTAAAGAAGAGAACATCCTTTTATTCCTGAAAATAGGTATTTTGAGTTCGGGGTGAGTTTGTTGGTTTTGAACTCTCTGTCTGACAGTAAAGTAAAAAATAGATAAAAAAGAAAGTTTTTGCTTTCTGGCCATAGTACAAAAAGAAAGGAAGAGCACTAGGTTAATGTCTAAACACATGTAAATGCCCGTGAAACACAACTGAGATACAAAACAAAAAAGAAAGGGGCTCCAGTCCTGGGGTCTGCTGTTCTGCTTGGTTCCTGCTCGGTACTTTGGAGCACTGGGGCTTACCTGGGGGAAGTCTGGCACTGCGTCAAGCGAGACTTCTGTTCTTGTGGTTCAGTGGAAAAGAGGGGGGAAAAAAAAAATAGTTGCCATAGTTACACCACTTGTCATGATGCTTAGCATGTCTGTGAAATAAAGAGCTTTATATTAAATCTGTGCTCTAACTAATATCAGCTGTTAAACATTTTCAAGATATTTGAAATCAAGGCTTTCTGGAAAAAAAAAAAAAAATGAAAAAAAAAAATTGATTGCAGTGAAAAGGTGCTGTTTAACCACGCAGCTCCAAACATAATTTTGTTAGACACTCGGTATTACAGAATTATACAGCATGAATAAATTTTCCGGTGAATTTAGCTTCTTTGCACTTCATGAGCATTCTTGGTTTTTCTATTAAGATGTTTGTTACTTGCAGCTCTTAGCCAAAGAGTTGGAGCAGGCAAAACTGGAGAAGAGGAGGGCAGTTCCCTTCAGCTGGGGAAGCACCCCGGCAGTGCCATGGCTGTGCCTGTGCTCGGTGCTGAGCTAATTCCAGCTTCCCACGTGGGAGGGATGGAGGCGGTGATCACTGTGCACATGCACAGAGCCTCTTCTGCTTTCCAGCAGGCATCTCCCGGGCACATAGGTAGACCAACAAACACACACACACACACACGTTCTCTGTGAAAGCATTTGAAGGCCATGCATCTTTTTAATGTCAAGAGCCCCTTGGTTTAACATGGTATTATTCTTCTATTTGGCTGCCAAATCCTAAAGCACTGGGGAAATACTGTCTAAAATGTCTTCTACATGTGTACCAATGTCTAGTAGTAAGAGTGTCCCTATTGATCTTTCTCAACCCTTGAGAAGTCACATTTGGACTTTGCCTTTTGGACTTTCTGATACAAGTTTCATCTCCTTTGGGGAAGCAGGACAGTGCCACCCTCCTGGTGATGGATCTTGCCAGAAATGGCCCGCAGCTGACCACCCTACACATTCCCATTTTTACAGCTTTCATCTTGCCCATAGCATTGGGGCAGGAGCTCCATAAGCCTCCTCTCTGCTCCCAAATCCAGTTACCCACCAGCTGCAGACGTGCTTGTTCAGTCTCTTTGGTAGCTGTGCTTCCTTGGAAGAGCAAATGGAGCAGTAAGTGTGACACTGAGTGCTGTGTAAAATAAAACTGTGACCTGTTCCTCTAACACAGCGAGGTTATATTCAGTGCAACCTTGTCATTCATGGCCTGGGCTAGTTTCAGCTTAACAATCTTCAGTGCCATGTCATTTTTCTCCCCGCTGCCAGGTTTTGCTGTCACACACGTCGGGTGCAGGGTTACATTTGCTCGGGAATGAGTGATGGCACTGGTGGGCAGTTCGGTGACAGGGAGTTCGACGCCAGCCAAAACCCAAATTCTGCAAAACTTTTCTCTCCAAGTGTCATCTCGTTTTCTTTTTTCTATTTAAAAATAAATAAATAAATAGTATGCATTTCCAGATTTTGAGTAATATGAATCAGGATTTGACTCTGTGAGTGCCACAGCTGCTCAGTGGAGATGGACTGCTCTGAGGGAGCCCCCGTCCTGGTGAGCTCTCTGGTTTGGGCACTACACCTGCTGTGCCAAGGGAGATGCTTGGAGGAGAGTGCACAGGTAGGAAAACCTGGAAAAGCCAAATAATTAGTTGTTTGTAAGTCATTAAGAGAGTAAATAGAAAACACCTTTGATTCTGTATGAAACCCATTACTGAATATGGGATTCTTGTTCAATTCTACATTCCTGTTGTTTGGCAGCTGCACAGTGTTCTGTTTTTCTTGATTTTTGTTACGTATAATGATTAATTACAAAAATATTTTCAGTTCTTTGATCACTGAATGGGTATAGTAGCTAGACATGTAGAGGTGCATATACTGAATGTGGGTGTACGAAACAAATGATTAATTGCATAGGCACTTTTCTAACAATGTCTTTGTATGTCTGCTTGGGTCAAAAAACGGGGATTTGTGTGGAGAGGTGCTGGGGCACTGCCAAGATAGGGACTGACTGAAGAGGAGCACTGTTTGAAAAGGGTATTAGAAATGCTATTTCTGGGCAGGAAGGCATGGTCCTCAGTAGCTGGAGCAATGGGAGTAATTCCTGCAGGATTCCAGGAGGAGTGATGGAGTGGGCAAAGCTTTGCTTCTGCCTAGGTTCGGGGGGGGGGGCTGCAGGGCCCACAGGCACAGGGCAGGGAGCAGCAGCAGCAGTGAAGGACACGGGGACTGGGTGTGTTTAGGAGCCAGGTAGGACAAAGTCAAGAAGAAGGAGATAGGGAAGAATTGTTTCTTACAGCGCTGACTTGAGGCCTCCTTCGGGATGTTTTAGAGGATCACTCAGGTCATAGCTCTAATTATTTTTCATGCAAACTGTTTTCACACTTGGCTTTAACAGCTCTCAGCAGAGCCTGGCTTTCCAGGTAAGATAACCAAAGTACTATTAATTACTTTGTTTTAAGCAGGTGAAAATAATTTGCTACCATTTGTTATCTTTCCAGTCAACAGTATTCAGACTGAAGCATTTTACATGTAGTTTAAATGGGTATGTTTGCTCTAATGTCAGTTCCAATTAAGGAGCAATATGAATTGGTTTTGTTTCTTCCTTGCCACAATCTCACAGAGATTTGGAAACACATTTCCTAAGCTGCTGTGCTCTTCCCTAGCTGCGTGGGGGCTGTGGCACTGCTGCAGACATGGGTGGTGTGCTGCCCAGGGAATCAGCTCACCGCTGGCTCCTTATTGCCCTATCTGTGCGGATCAGGGGGCTCTGCTCCCTGACCTGATCCCTTCGCTGCATCTCCCACCTAAGTGCATAAACGCTCCAGTGAGCCATGACTGTTCTTCCTGCGAGGTCTTTTTTAAGCCTCTCTGCAATCTTTCATTTGCTGGGAGCACTGATAAGGCTTTCTGCTGTTTGTTCTTTGATCCCAGTGCCCGGTGCGGCAGGCACTTTCAGACCTCACCTAACCCAGAAGTTTTTATCTGCAAAGCAGAACCGGTGGGAGATAGGAGACAGATGCCGCCAAACACACTTAGGATTGATGTTCTTCAGCGGTACAATACTTTGTTGATTTTAGCTTTCATTTAGGAGGATAAAACTAATCCTCTTCTATTGCAATCTTATTACCTGACTCAAAATCTCGGTCTTACAGGCATCTTTCAGGCAAAAACATGATGCTTTTGCAGGCCATAAATGTTATGTCTGCTTCTGTTCTTTGAGGTAAAGTCATGTTTTCCTGTAATGGCTCAGATGGGAAAATTAACATTGACAGCAGCCTCTGAATCTGTCTCTGAAGGCACCTACCTCAGTAATATCTTGCAAAGTAGTCAAAGGTGTGGCTGATAAAAATTATCTTTTAGCGCAGTCCCGAGGAGACGGAAAGCAGCGTCTGTCACTGCAGGTAGTTTAGATCATCTTTCCAGCTTAACAAAAGGAGTTTATTGACTCTGACAGAGTTATCAGCATAAGCAGTTCAGAAGCAGAGAAATAAATGACATGCTTTTGTGTGTGTTTCCAGAGAACTATGCCTTCCATTGGTAAATATTCATAAATGATGATATTATCTTGCCGTTGCAAAGGGGGAACATGTATCACATATCTCATTTATGGCCTATTTTTAGAGCTGATGAGAACTGATTTGGGAACATACCTTTGTAATATTCTTCAGAGGAGTAAATTTCCCCTGACTCAGTTTTACCTTTACCCGATGCGTGTCTCCCCACGGGAGGCCATGGAGTTTTGGTGGTGTTTTTCAGTGACATGTGTTGACCAGGAATGGCATCTAGCCCCTTAGATGCTGGTGATGGTTTGGCTGCTGGCAGGGAAAAAGGGCCATGGGTTGCACGGCTGGATGCAGAGAAGCACAAGAAACACGGGAGTGCTCCCTGTGTCCACATGGACAAATGATACAGAAGCACTGCCGGAAGCCAATAACTTTGCCCAGTAATTTTATACTACACTGTAAACTTTTACTGCGAGCAATACCAACTCTGCTGAGGCCAGAAGGTGCTTTGCCCTCCACTCAGGCAGGAGCAAGATTCCAGCTGCAGAACGCCAGGCCATGCTGGTCTGCAGAGCTTGGGAGGGGACATCACCACTGAGCTGTTTTAAACACGGACAGGGTGTGTTTTGTGCTACGTTCTGCAGGATTGCTTCCTTGCTTGTCTTCACAACGCCAGCTTCTGTTTGCTGTCCACATGGCAAAGTTAGGGAAGCGTACTGGTAACGCCGTGTCGTTAGGCAAAGCCATGTACACCCGTATTTCTTTCCCCTTGTGTTAGAGAAGTGTGGGCTGTGAGAGAGGTTTAGTATGGAGCCGGTGCACTGCATGAAAGTGTGCCCAGCTCTCACAGAAGCAATTCATTCTTTTGTTCAGGAGGAGAGTGCTGAGTGCAATGGTGCATACTGACTTTGTCAACTAATCTTTACATCTTTTTGTGGGTTTTAAGGTGATCAGTATGAAAAGCATCCCATCTTTTCTGGGATTCACTGTGGTAAAGCCTGCTTCACTGAAATTAATGAGTATTATTCTACTGACTGGAAATGAAGTCAGAATTTCCCAGCTCTGCACTGTGAGGCAAGCATCTGTCTAATACAATTGCTTTCTCTGCATTGGCTGAGCTTAGAGTTTTCTCATCCCTATCCAGAAAAAAATTCAACAGTCCATTGGTCTCAATCTAATACATCTGCAGAACAACAAAGCAAACATTTTATCTACTCAAACCCTAACAAACTATCTTAAGCTATAAAAATGTCATGTAGTTGCCACTTTGACCTGAGATGATTTTCTATCACTGTGCCATTACCTCACCCAAGAACTGCGTTTATTATTCTTCCTTTCGGATACATTCTCAGACCTCACAAAAAGTGCATCGTAAAAAAAAAATAATAAAAAAAAAAAATAATGAATTAAAAACCTGCGCCTCTGGTAGCAGCTACTACTTGAAATCCTTATAAGCTAAAATGGACTTTTGTTTAAAGAAAAACCCTCTTCAAATCCCAATGTGCTCTGGGGAACTGGCAAGGTCACACTTTTACTTCCTATTAAATCCTTCTGGGGACTTCAAAGCAATCCTAGTTAAAAGAATCCATTATACTGGATATTTGTAATTGTTACTTATGGCCCTGGCACTACTCGGCACGATATTTTGCCAATCCCCTGGGTACAAGGCTCACTTCAAGTGTAGCTATATAATTCACTTCACTAGCTACGCAGGCTGAGTTTGCCTAGGGGCTATATAATAGACAGGGTAAATATCCATTTCTAAAAGGGCTAATAAGAAGAAAGCCTTAAAGGAAAAATGTAGTCCTGGTTAGAATATGACAAATTTAGGAGAGAAATATGTTTGTGTAAAGTGAGGGATGTGTGAACACTCTTTAGATAGAAATCTGTATGCAGAATTTACCCAGCCCTACTCTGTATATTACATTTGCATGCACTTGCATAAGCATAATTATTCTAATAATTTGAAGTGATTGTTTCACTTTTAATTGCATTCTGAAAGCACGGAAGTGAACCAGGTGAATCCAGGTTATCAAATGTATGTAAAACAGCGCTGAAGTGCAAGATTGCTCAGGCTATTATTTTTGATTGTGCTCTGATGACATTAATCACTTTATTCAAGATTTCTGGGCATTAGCGTTCACCTTATGATTTCTTTCTGAGGTAGGAGCTTATAAACATTATCACTATTTTGCAGATTGGAAGCAAGGCACTGGAGTGGCATTCAGTGGTGAAACTTGGCTGGGCATCTGGTTTCTAATCACCTTGTTTGAGCTCGTAGAGCTGAGCCAGTAGAGAAGCTGGCCTTGCCTTTCCAAGTGCTGTGTGTAGGCATGTGGGGGAGGCTTGTTTGATGCATTTGACCTTCTTGTGGTATCTCATTAGACTTCTAACCTTAAGTACTGTGGTATGTAGTTCCACTAGCTAAAACTTGCCTGTAGGGTCCAACCCGATGTGTGATGATCTCAGCAGCATTAGGATTTTCTTCACCACTTGCCAGTTCTTCACAGAGAGGGTGGTTGCACACTGGAACAGGCTCCCCAGGGAAGTGGTCACTGCACCGAGCCTGACTGAATTTAAGAAGAGATTGGACCGTGCGCTTAGTCACATGGTCTGAACTTTTGGGTAGACCTGTGCGGTGTCAAGAGTTGGACTTGATGATCCTTAAGGGTCCCTTCCAACTCAGGATATTCTATGATTCTATGATTCTATGATCCCACCAGGTGCTCTCTGCAGCACTGAATTCCATGCCAGCACCTCTTCCTCACAGCACCAGGTGAATTACAGTGGTGGGATACTTTAAAAAGCTACTGCCACCAGGTTGTTTTTGCTTCCCAAGTAGAGGTGGTACCGTTCTTCATATCCATTGCCCATTTTGGTGTACAGTCAGAGGAATGACACTTCTCACAAGCTGGCAGCGAGAGTGGTGCCTGGTGTGGATTTGCCCACTCCCCGCATGGCCGTTTGGTGCAGCCTGTGCAGCAAATCAGGTTCTACAAAGGTATTTGCATTTTGTTGCAAACTTTTTAAATGTATAGAAGCTGAAAATGAGAGGACAGTTATATTGTGAAAACTGCAAAGAAATATCTGAACATATATTGTTAATTTTTAAAGCTAGTCAAATTAGTTGTTCTACATTTGTCTAATGAACCTTGTTAGTTTTTGTTTTTGTTTTTTTTTCCCTGTTAAAATCTGCAGGACTTTTTTATTATTCATATTCACAAAACAGCTATCCTTAATTTGAAGAATTTTGCTTCAGGTACATTATTCCATGTTTTTTTCATGGTTTTTGTGTACTTTTTTTTTTTTTCACAAGCTGTTTGCTTTATATAAATACACAAGGAAAAAAAAAAAGCAATACTTTCATCTTCCTGACTACATAAAAGTGTTTTCTTCCTCCCTGCTAGCAGGAATCTCACAGATAACATATTCTATGTTAAGCAGCAGGAACACCTCCTCTGCATGCCAAACCCACTGCAGACAGCCCTGGCTCCTCCGTGGAGAGGTGCGCAGCCATGGCTGATACAGGCAATTTTTCAAGCTGCATTTTACAAGCATCTTCTAGCACTATCCCTTGAGTACTTTAGCCAATCTAATGTATCTCAGCAAAGTCAAAACAGATCCCATAATGGCACTGGAAATTGTTTGATAGCAAAACTCATCTCTCAAAGAAGATCTGAAGGAAATATTCAAATTACCTTTGGCAGACTTTTACGGCTATTCCTAATACCTGGTGCGTTTTATTGTTTTGGTGGTAACTGCCCGGCAACCTACAGCACTTCAGTTCAGATGAATAAACCTCGAGAAGAGATTAGCAGTGAAAAAATCTCTAAGTTCTTAAAAAAAGATCGAGCCCTGGGCAGGAGCAGCTCCTCCAGGGGTGCCGATCGGCCGAGCACGGGGAACGTGGCACCAGCTCCCCCAGGGCCGGGGCTCATCGCTGGTGACTCAGGCTGCACAGGCAAACATCACTGCAGCGTATAAGTGGATTTAAATGTTATCTGCACAGAAGGATCTTAGATGAATGACTGCCTCCAAAGCCACAAGACTCCTGACGGCGGGGTGAGGAACCCCTTGTCCCTGGCTGTTGGGATCTGCGGGCTCCTCTTGTGGCTGCAGAGGCCACAGGGGTCCCCAGGCTGGGTGGGAGTGCTGGGGCCACTCAGCCTGGCTGCCAAGGGAAATGGGAAATGTGTGCTGCTGGTCAGCATCGCCGTGCTCGCTTTAGGTTCTTTGGGTTTGCAGCTGACTGCTGAGGATGTCCTGGCAGGTGGATGGGGAGGGGGCTGTGAGCAGGAGGAAAGTAAAAGCTGTGCTGGGAAAGAGCTGCTGGGAGGGAGGTCTGGCTTACTGGTATTCCAGACAAGTTGCAGCTTTTAAAATTATTTTTTTCTCCTTGCAACAGGTCTCCTCTCCCTCCCCCCCTCCTGCCACCACTGCACAGGGACAGGGCAGGCACAGTACGTCCAGGGCTGCTCCGCTGGAGCACAACTGAGACAAGTGTGCCTATAATTAACGTAGCATTGCTTTAATCAAACTGCAGGCCAGTTGTGTAACTTCGCTTACACACTCGTGCCTATGCCAAACTGGCCAAGCTCAGTCTGATCACATCATACCTGAGACCTTAGGCTCACAGAGGGCTTCTGACACCTCTGATGGGAAAACAGCCTCAGCATAGTGGTGTGGGGAGCTTGGGGAGTTGCTGGCACTCCAACAGGCTAAAAGCTGGTTTTGTCATCCATCCAGATAGCAGTATCACTTCCATCCAGGAAATTGGCTGCTCCAGTACACTGCTTGAGTAAATTAAGAAAATATAGTCACTGTGCAAAGCCTGTGACCTCTTACATTGACCTCCCTCACCTATAGATGAGAATGGAGATACACAACCGTTGTTGGGTACCTCCAGGAATGGCTTTTCTCTCAAGTGGACTAACCTCACCAAGTGGGCTGCCATGGGTTTTGGCCCTTAAATGGAAAGTGACAGTGACACTGCTTGGACCCCTTGTGCTCCTGGCCTGTGGCATCACTCTGGGGCTGGTCCTCGCCTGGCACCGTCTTGTGCTCCTTACCGCTGCAGCACCCACCAGACCTCGTCACGCAGCGGTGTGGAAAAGCTCCCCTACATTACCAGCAACAACTGTCGGCGGTGCCGATGTTTCTGGACTCACAAATCCACAAGAAGAGGTTAGGGTTGCTAAGCAACTCGGCCCCTTTTTCCTCTTATGCCATTTCAGTTCCTTCTCGATTTTATGCTCCGTGTCTGCGGCTGCTTAATTTGATCCTATTTGCAGTGACAATTTAGGGTCCTGTGCCTTGGATACCAATTCACACAAAATGTACCGATGGTCACACTTAAAAAACACATTTGGGTTTGGAGCTTGTGAAGCTGAAATGGAAACTTGGGCTTGCTTCCTGCTGGAGCAGTGTTCCCCGGCCCTCGCCGTACTGTCCTGGGGCCATTAGCTCTCCCCACGCTCCCCTCTGTCCTCCTGAGCAATCTTTGATGGCATTTAATGAACTAATTATACTGCTCAGAGATTCCTGCTCTGCTACAGAATTAGCCAGCCTCAGGCCTCTTGCTCGCTCGCTCTCACTGCATGTATTTTTGCTGCTGCTGTAACATGCAGAACATCCGTCACTAAAATCCAAGCTCGCATTTCCTGAGCTTTCCTTAGCTGAAATTCCCGATGGGCAGAGCATGTGAGAAGGCACGGCAAGGTGGGATTTCCAAGGGCTCTGAGTTCTCGTGGATAACGCCCATGGGAGCATCTCCTTGCCCTGGCCCTGGATTTAATGTTGTTGGGAAGAGGGGGCAGCACTGCTGCCTGCAGGAATCTGTCACACCGTTTCCAGGCAGGTATCGCCCTTATGGCTTTCAGAATTTCATGGTGAGATCACTCGGAATACTGATCCCCCCCCCCCCCCCCCCAAAAAAAAAAAAAAAAATCCAAGAGGTAAGCGGAGAGAAAATATCATATTAAGAATTTTGAGACATTAAAAAATGTAAGGAAAAGGCAAACTTAAAATACAACTGACACCACCCACTTTCATTCTGCTTTTAATTTTCTAGCACGTTGTGGAGATTACAAGTCGTATATTAGTAATACATGCCATAATGCACAGCGTGTCACAAGAGTGGCTAAATAGATATGTGATGACTGTATAAATCCATACAGTTCTATTTCATAATTGTTTTTCTATTAATTTCCAAAGTGCATTTACTCTCTAAGCAGTGCTTGTCCCTCTTTATGGAGTTCTGCATATCGTGATTTTTCAGCCTTTGCTCTGGACTGTTCTGGGTTTCCCTCCACCGGGCACTTCAGAAATTCCTAAAGCAAATCAATGCAGTTCTCCTACGTGGGGAGTCTGGAGGGCCATGCTCATCAGAATATGCTCTGCACATATTAGAAAAGGAATAAAAATCGACCTTAACATCCACTCTTCTTAATGTGCTGCTACCAGGTATATTGCAGTTCAGCAAGGCTTTTAAGCAGAACTGAAAATTATTCATAAGCTCAGCTGAGTGCTTTGGGTACTGCAATGTTTTGCTACGTACTTACCAGAAGCACGTCCCACACTACACTGCAGGAGCTGTGAAGAACAGGTGGATGATAAAATTACACGAGGAGAAAGGCCTCCTTCCCACAGCATTTATCCTCGGAGCAGGACCCTGTCTTCTAGGTGCCATGTCAAATGGGACAGAGCTGGGCGTGGGGATGGATTGTGTGGCTGCTGTCAGGGGCAGCGAGGTGGCAGCGCCGTGTGGCACTGAGGTATCGCTCCTTCAGGGGAGGAGCAGCCGCCTGGCGTTGTCTTTAAACTTGTCACCAGGTTGCCAGCAGGCCGGTTGTGTACCGGATAAATTAGTAATCAGGAAAAAGAAACAATCTCTTTAGCAACTTCTCACTCCCTGTTGTAATTCGTGATCTGCTGACAAACCTCCTGGCGACTCAAACAACGCTGCTATTTATGGTTGTGTTCAGCATCGAATCGCTAATTGTTGCTGCTTTGCTGAGAGTGACAAGGAAATATGACAGCTAAATATGATATAATTTATGAGAAGAGAAGGCTGTAAAGCAATTACGGAGGAACACACTTTTTTACTAATGTTATATTTGTAATTTAATATATTCGTATTCTATTATTAAAACATGAGGTTGTGTGTGCTAATCTGCATAAAAGTCAGGCAGTTCGAGCTGCAGTTCAGAGACAAGCAACTACCCCCAACACAGGCAGTGAAGTATTTTTTTATACAAGTGTAGGCATCTGTATAGTAGATAAGTTGCCAAGAGAGTATACGATAGGGAGCACAACAGAAGAGAGATGAAAATGTGATATAAGGGTTTATTTACATTTAGATATTAAATTTAAATTTTTTTGTGGTTTTGGGCAAAAATGTAAAAATATTTAGGTTTGTTGCTTTCAATTCCTTCTCATGTATTCCCTGGTTAAAGTCAGAAGAACATATGGATAGCTCTGTCTCGCAGCACAGAGCCACAGGGAGCCATGAGTATCTATTTCCCCTTTAGGTAGACCAGCAGTAGAGTCTAATAACCAGCCACAGCTTTACCTGGCATGGATGATACAGGTTTCCAAGGAAAAAGAAAAAAAAAAAAGAAAAAAAAAAAAAGAAAAAAAAAAGATGAGGTAAGCATGATATGCCACAGCAACTACAAAGGAAATCAGAGCAGAAGATTCAGCCTCACAGCCATCATGATGTCAGCTCTTGTTCAGTGCTGGAAGTACTAAGGCCATGCTTCATACCATTGATAGCTTGAGATGCCTGTAGGCTGTAATAAAATTCATCTTCTGCACTCTAAATCTTTTCTCTTTAAGCTTGGCAGAGGTAACAAATGTGCATAAAATTGAAGTGAAAGTGATTAAATCTCACTCTGAGCAAGTATTGACAGATCTGCCTTGCTTTTGGATGCTGTGGGAGCTTCTTTCTTTGTGGCCTGTGCTCAAGATAATGAAAACCAGTCAAGTGATGAAACTTATATATCCAAAGAGGATTTTCACTTCTGTGTATTTGTTTTTAATATGTTGTTGGCACAGGCGATGCAGTTACTTCAAATCCTGTTATCCACTTCTGGCAGGGGACAGGTCTACACTATCACTGCCCCCCCACCTGTCAGGCAGGTCAGATAATAGTGGGAAAGGGAAGAGTTTTAATAAATTATTGTGTTTTAAAGAAGTGCAGATATTTCCATGTGCTAATACACAGGCTTATTTCCATAACTACAATAAGTGTGAACACATCCTTCTTGCTGGATTGTGTGGCTGCAGGCTCCGTGAGGGCGTCCTGAACTGGGCACGTGAGGAGAGTGGGGCTCTGTTCATGGAGAACAGGGAAAAGTACAGTGCATAATTAAGAGGACAACTCCTTGCTCACATGCAAGTGTTGGTTGTTGCTTTCTTGTACACAGTGCCATTGATCTCAGGAAATGGGGATGCAGTTGATATGTGTATCTGTACAGAAGGCACGGTGCAGCATTGTGCATTCTGCATACCACAGCTACTGGCTCACCTCCAATACATCTAAGTCAGTGGCCAGCTGATGTTGACATAATTATATGTATATTAATTACCATGTATATGTTACGTGCAAGAAGACAATCTGCTTTCACTGTTGGAAAGTCATCATCTATTAACATGTAACAATAATACAGTGTATGAGATCTGTATCTATTTTCCATTTAAAGAACAGGGATTGCTGATGTATCCTGGATTAAAGCATGGTGAATTCTGGTGATGCTAATGTTTCATTAGCATTCCCCATTTTCAGGTAAATTAATTTCTTTGAGAAAAATCAAATGCGTACCTGGTGCTAATTGCCCAGTAATAATGAATATCTGACACTCCATAGAGACTCAGTTGAGGTAGACTGTTGCTGAAGTCTTCATATCAAGATTGGAGCTTGTTTGGAAGGCACACATCAACTAAGCTTCAAGTTACTGGAGGTAGCGCAGGAGCAGCTACTTAAGGAGAGATGTGATCTCCTTAGGTTTAGCAGTCTTAGAAAACAGGGAAAAATGTCTTTCCTCTCCTAAAATAACCATGAAGCTTTTATTGATCACTTTATCTGAATTATGGATGATACTTATGTCAACTACATTTTTCTGTTGAAACAGAGAAGTGCCAGAGATAATTTTATTGTCTAGAGCTGGGATACGTGGAGCCCATCTTTTCACGGGGGAGTTACAGAAGTGTACACTATCAAAAATATCGCTTAGTTGAATTCACTTGGCACTGGTGGTTCGTTGTCATATTGAAAATGAGAAATGAGAGGCTGTGGTAGAAATTGTGAGAAAACTCATCAAGCAAAATTTCAGGTTTGCTGACTGGTAGAGTAAAAGCCCTGTAAGCATTAGAGGGGGTGACATTATATGAATCAGCCATGGAAAGTATCAAAATCCTTCTCCTTATTATAGGAACTCTGCTGCTATTTGAAATTGGAGCATGTAATGAATAAAGCTGAAGTAGATCACAAAATAATACATGTAATTACTTTGCAACCCATTTCCTGGTTATACTTTTTTTTCCCATTGCATTTTACCTCACTTCAGCATTTAATAGTATACCACAGTTTATTGGATATTTGTGGTCTAGTCTTGCAGAATAATGAGTTTTATCTTCCTGTGTGTTGAGTACCTTTATGCCCCAGAGAAGTTAATGGAACTAAAGAAGATCAGCATTTTGCAGGATCAGACCTAGACTGAACACACAGCACTAATTCCTGTGTAGAACGTGGTACAACAAATAAATGGTCTTTGAGAATAATACTGTAAAGTAGGTTCTTTAGAGCAGGAGGTTCTTTAATGACAATCTTGAAAATACCTAGAAGTAAAAATGCTTTTTTTCTTTTTCTATAAAGAAGATAGTGAACATTGTGAAAAATGTATACATTTGACTGCACCTTCATTCATAATAATCTCAAAATATTCTGTACTGTTGGTGGAGAGCCAGTCCTTACTGAAGTAAGTATTGCTGAAAAGCGTGCCACCTGAAAAATTAAGAGTGGTGTCTGATTAATAATGCTTCTGACTGTCAGACATGCCAAGAGCAAAAAAGGCCCTTACTTTAAGTAGCAAAGGGAGATGTGTCTGGTGTCTGAGGCAGTCAGGATGCTCTCAAGGGCTGGTCCCACCTCATCGTCTGGCATGGGCAGTGGCCAAGGCACAAAAAAGCAAAAGGCTTTCAGCAGTCCCAGAAAATCAGCCTCATCCCTTTCTCTTACTTACCTTCCAAATGTGTATCAGGGGATGCTCTGAGGCTCAGGTTTGTTTATATATTCAGTTATTCTGTGCATAGTTGATTATAATTCACATTAATGTATTTTGTTGACTCAAAGTTGCTCTAAAAAAAAAGAACCACAAATGCTGAATAAGAATAGTTGATAATAACAGCAATGATTGGTAATTCTAACTATTCGAGAATATCCATAGTATAAACTGGTCTCACAATAACTCATTTAGTCAGAATATTGGATTTTAATCTTTCCAGCAAGAGCATGCATACTTCATACACGTTTTTTTAGAGGAGTGAGTAGAGAAAGACCTCTGTATTCACTGGAACACAGTTCAATATAAAATCCCATAAGCCCAGTACATGTAGTTACATCCTCATTACAGAATTTACATATAAATAGTGATATTTTTGTTAATATGCCTGATGCAGAACATGTTACCGTGGTCCCTAAACTGTCAGTGTTGCCAAGCTATTGCACAATTTTGTGCTTTGTATTTAGCTGTAACTATTTTCAATTTTTACTGACAGCAATGTGTAGCATCATTCATGAAGTAGTTACTGACTGGTTTTAGTTTATGTTTGCAAACAGATTTGATTTGAAGGTCATAATTAAGAAAGCAGATACCTTGATCCCCACATGGTAAAAATCTCAGAAGTCATAAATCCTGAATAAGATTTTTTTTTTCCCCCATGAGAAAACCAAATTTAGTCCTGAAGATCGAAGAAGCTGGAGGGAATGTCACCATTCTTTCCAAATAATTATAATGGCACCTAGTTATGGTGTCTCAGCAGTGAAGCCATACAGACTGGGAGAGCATAAAAAAAATCAGTCTCTGGTAGTTTTGCTGGTAGATAGCGAGACGGCCTTTCAGCTGCCGCAGCAGCAATCCACCCAGACTCATATCAGTGAGCACGACCGTCTGAAGAGACGGGTTCACTGCTAACCCCACCAACGCAGCAGAGCTGCCACCCACTCCCAAGCTATCTCAGGTGGCTTTCCTCAGCCACCCCAAATGAGGGACCACCAAGAATCCTCTCCAAAGCGTCTCTCTGCCAACTGCTTTGGTGACTGTCTGCCGGTTTTCTTTCAGGCCCTGCTGCAAAAAAGAAGTACGTCAGTTATAACAACCTGGTTATCTAGCCCGCTCAGCCACGTGGCGCGGAGGACGGAGGAGGACTTCCACCCGCCGCGGGCACGGGCCTCCTCCTGGCCGCGGGGCGCCCGCACCGGGCAGCGGGGTTCAGGCCGCGCACGAGGAGCCGCGCTCCCCACGGCCGCTCCGTGGAGGCCCCGCGTCGCCCTCGGCTCAGCGAGGCGCTGCCGTGGGCCCCGGCCCTGGCCCTGGCCCTGCTCCATCCGCGGGAGCCGCCGTGGCCACGCGGGAGGAGCGGCTCCCTGGGGGACCGCGTGCGGCTGCGAGGACTCACAGGGGCTAATTCTGTCTTTCTATGTACTTCCAGACTGCAAGTTTTTGAACTTTCTGTACAGTTTGTGAGGGTTTTTTGCATATGGCCATCCATGTCGTTTCGAGTTCACTGTTTGTTTTTTTTGAATGCACAGTTTCATTGAGGCCCTATTCTCTCAGACTCGGAACATTAAAAAAAAATAATAAAAATCTACGGATTTAAAAGACCTATGTACATGACTTGTATGATTGCTACTGTATCACTGCAATCCATATACGTTATTTTTTTTAATGAAACAAACAAAAGAATTTAAAGACCAAAAACTGTGCTGGCGAAGTTAGCCCCCCACCCCCCCTTCACAACTTCGATGGGCTGCAGAGGAAGCAGACAGGATTTTTGCCGAGTTTTAGTACAGGTCTTGATATTTGGAATGCATGCCAGTAATGTATTTTATGGTACATGTTAATTTATGTTTGATATTTGTATTTGTGTTCTATTTTGTTATTTTATTTAAGGTATATGACTATTTTGCAATAATTTCAATAATTCTTATGATATTTGGAAGAAAGAATATGGCTTTTACATGTCTTGAAGTTTTTTTCTTTGTTGATGCCCCACCATGATTGACCAGTGTGATAAGGACTTACAAAAGCATGTATGTTTTATACTGTTTGTAATAAGTAATTTCGTTAATCTTGCTGCTTATGTGCCAATTTAGTGAAACCGATCTTTGCCGCAAACTCCTCCCTTCCTTTCCATTCTCTCGATCCTGTGATATTATCCAAGAATGTATCAATAAAGGGTTTTGGTTAACTTTTTTTTATTTACTCCAATAAATATATTTTTTCAGTTGTTCCCTCCCCCTTCCCCCTTGTGACTACGGTTTATTTCATGGCGTTGTCAGGCGTGGAAAGCCCAGCGCCTGGCGGAGAGGCCCTCGGGCTCTGTAAGACCTGAACCACAGCTACTGAAATCAAGTCCTGTTTAACATGTGCCAGACTGGGCCTCAAAACTGAAGCCATCCACAGCATAGGAAGCTTCTCAAAATGCAATCTGCACATGCTTTTCTCCTCACGTCTCCACCAGCGCAGCCCTGATGAGTCTGGAGGAAAGGGCTCAGTCACTCTTTGGCCCCGTTACATCAGATGGGGGGCATGAGCTGAAACTGCTGTGCAGGAGAAGAATGGAGGAACACAGAAATGGGGAAAGCCAAAATGAATGTGGCTCTGGCAACAGGGATAGCACAGGAAATGCTTCTGTTACCTCTGAATTATTATTATTGTTGTTGTTATATCACAGAGCTGCACAGACTATTCTCATTGCAGACCCTTTCAAGAACAGAGACAACGTGCGAACCCAAAGTGTTCAACTTTGTTCTCAATGGGAGATTTCAGCAAATGTGGTAGGTATGGTAAGCTACTTTCAGAGAGAAAAAATAAAATGCATTTTCAAGCACTAGGATCCAGAACAAACCCCAAAAACTAACATTCAGTCATGCAGAGATAGCCCTCCCCTCTGTGTTTCTCGGTCTCTGAAGCTCCCTTCCACTATTGAGTCTTCTTTATGACTTTGAAGGATATTATTTTCAACAGCCACTAAAAAGCAGTTAAATCAACAGCTACTGAAAGTCAATCTACCAGGCAATTGTTGAGTAAGCTGGGGGAAAAAAAGGGAAAGGATTTAGACAAGAGGTGAGAGGAAACTCATTCAAATTGCAGCACAGCACCTGCACGCTGCCTGCAGCATAGTAACAGTATTTTGGGTGCAATGTGACGATTACTTGGGAAAGTATTTAGCCTCCCATTTTCTCTAGACAACTTGATCAATTATACTGATGAAGTTAATCAGCATCAAAAGAGACTTTGACAGCTGCAGGATGGGCCACAGTGCATAGTGATGAAGACCTCTGTGTCAGACCTTGATTGACTCTTCATGCGTATAAGCATGTGGGCTGGATAGATCCTGGCAAGGCCTTCTTGTGGTTGTTTTAATATTCATAGATACAATAATGAATTACAGCAGACAAAAGATTAAATTCCGCTCAAGTAAAGGCTTTGTTAGCAAGAAATGAATTATCAGCCCAACAAATAATGAAGACAGAGAGGCTCTGCAACATTATCCATTTTCTCTGCGCTGTCCATAATCACAAGGACAGCATCCAGCTAAAATAAGTATGTTGCCATCAAACACTGATTCTTGCTCAAACTAAGACCTTTTTTTTTCTTTTTTCTTTTTTCTTTTTTTCCCTGAATGAGAAAAAATGTTTTGTTGGTTTGTTTTTCCTTTTTTGGAGAGGGGGTCATGGGGAGGAGGTGGAGGAAATGGTGCTGTTGAGATGAAATGCTGTGGGTTCCTTTTTAATTTATTCTCCCAGGTGATGTTGCCTTAGACCCAACAGCAACTAAAATCTGAGCATTTAATTTTCCCGCTTATTTTATTTATATCCAGGTATGGGTGTTCAAGCAGGTGCACACACACAGGCACACACGAAGTGACTGTGGCAGCCCAAAGCCTCTAGTTCACGAGCTGCATTGTTCGCTAAAGGTGAGCTGGCTGATGTTTTATACATCTTACTGCAGTTGGCGCAGCATTTCCTCTGAACATGCACAGAGCCTGCATCAAAGTTCTCTATCATTTACTTTACGTTACCACAGTCAGTCTTAAATGATTTATCCAGCCTGAATAGCCTTCTGGTCTGATCACCGCCTGAAAACGTAAGTAAATCAAGGAGGAATGAAAAGTCTGGAAATATTTTCATATGTCAAAGTACTACATGGAATGTGCTCACTTTGATCACTGTCATTCACCAGTGTCTTCTACAAGCAGCTTTCTGCTGAAGCCAGTGCAGACTCTTGTGGGTACAGCTTCCCTGCTGGGACAGCTGGAAGTACAGCATCTGACCAGTTTCTCCATGCACAGCATGTAGAATTCAGGAAAGCAGACCTGTACTCATACGTCTCTGCTATACCTAACTATATAGTGAAGCACATTAAAAGCTATATATGTGTGTATGTATGTATTTTCATATATAGATAACTATATGTGCTGCATACATAAATACATATAATTTATTACCAACATAAAGTTATGCTTGTGTTAACGTATTTATGGATGACTATTGATGTTTAATAATATAAATTTTATTACGTTTTTGAGTCACCTCTCCCTCTCTGCCACTATATATTAAAACTCTGAAGTGAGTCACAGAGGTGAGTAGCAGAGGCACTGTTCCAGCAGCTTTGACGTGGTGAAGATGTTACATTGCAGAACATTTATCTTTTTTTTTTTTATCCTAGAAGCTACACCATGCTATCACACCCACACATTTTCAAACCAAAAATGAGCCCTTAGCTTCATTTAGGGTCCTTTATTTTACAATTAACTGTACTTACCAGCAGTGCAGCGTTACCTTTGTTTTCATAGCTTCATCTTATTAACAATTCCCTGCACATTTGTATCAATACCGTTTTTTTGTCCTGTATCCGTGAACTGAAAATATGCATGTGTAGCATCACGTATTCTGGCATGTAAATGATATCTGTTGATGACGTGCCATTCCCTGAGTAAGAAGGACTCAGTTTAGACAAGAAAGCTTGTGGGATTTTCCCACCACAAAAGCCATGAGCTTATGTTAGTGTGCGCAACAGGAAATATGTAGCACTAAGTAAAGCTAGCTCTTCCGTGGGTATAAAGGAGGCAGACAGGCAGACACTCAAGGCTGTAAATTAAGGGCACAAGAGCACAGCCAGTAGAGCAGCCACCAGGACCAGGGGAGAACACCCCATGGCACTGCTGATGCTGTGGGGCACAGCAGATTATCTGCACTTGTGCCCACACTCAGTCTCTGGCATGCAATAGAGAGGAAACACCCAAGGGAATACATTTTTCACTTACGTCGTGATGAACAGACTGTGGAAAAAGCCTGCGTGATTACAGTAAAAAAAAAAAATCCCAAAGAATGGGAGTGGGTTCTTCTCTTGACATTTATTATTTAGACTGACTCCAACCCAAATTGTATTAGTATGTTAATGCCAAGTTTATTGTTCATAAATACCATTGCAGAGTTAAGTTTCCTGGACATGCTATATGATAGATAATGACAATTATTTAGGCTGACTCAGAGCCTAGTCTTTATTTGTGACATTAATTGCCTTTATATATAATTAAATGCACTATAATGCTTCCATATACAGAGTCTGTGCATCCATGAAAGTACTAATCAAACATTTTTATTAATTTCTAAGAGCTTTTTGTAAAGGCTTTGATACAGTTGAGTGTTTTTTGGTAAACAGTCTTTTTGATAAGATGCTTAGGAAAATGTTTTTATAATTGCACTTTGTGCTACACGTGTAATTAATATCATTTATAACAGATTAATAAAGGCGAGGGGTGAGACACTGCCTCACCCAGCTGGGCGGGCATTCTGCCTTTGCCTCCCCAGAGCCTGGATTCCACCATCAGCCCACAGTGTATCCGGCCCTTCCAAAACTGCTTCAAAAAGATGGATTTTGGCTATGCTGAGGGCAGCTGTGTGCATGGCATTATAAAAGCTTGAGGCCAGCTGAATTCAGGCCATGCCCTGTGGGCCTGTTGCTGTCGGTTCTTCACCTTCACCGCAGGAGCTTTTTTGCTGCACTGCTGCCCCTGCACAGCCCCAGGCCCTGCACCCATGCACCGCATTTTGGGGGTGTTTGCTTTGAGCCTGGGTCAGCAGTTTTTGGAAAGGTCCCATGTGCTGCATGCCCAGTATTTACAGCCCAGCACTCGCTGAGGTGTCTGCTAGCAGTGAGCCGTACTGCCCGCACCACTCGAGCTGCCCTGTGCCACAATCAGCGAGCTCCAGCAGGAAGCACGATGGTGCTGCCTTAACGAGTGCTGTTAGCATGTGCATGGCAGTGCATTTATTTTCCAAGATTCCTATTTATTTCCTTTTCACTGTCTCAATATAGCCATTGAGCTTTGTATTTTTATCAGATGTTTATTTTCAGAAACTGTTGTATTTTAAGTCACTGCTTTATTTTTAAGGAGAATTTTACTGCCTGAGAACTCTCACTTTTTTCCCTTAAGAATGATCTCAACTTTTTTTTTTTTTTTTTGGTGCTTGTAGTATACTTGGCTGTATATAATGTACAAAAATAAAAATAGTCCCTGTATAAAATAAAAACGGTACTGGCTTTCCCTTCCAACTGCTGCTGGAAACTCACTCGGAAGGGCTAGGCTTTATTTTGCACTGCTTAGCAGAAGAGCCCATGTGCAGCATATGCCAGTGCCTTTAATCCTCTCTTGGTCATTAGGGCCAAGAAAAAAAAAAAAATTGAAAATTCATTTTCAATTATTAATACGCTGTTGTTGAGGAATATGTAGTCATCAGCTTGTTATAGCTCTGACTCCTCTGCCCCCTCCCCATCCTTTTATTAGCACCATGCTCACACAGTACCTGAATGCTAAGAAAAAAAGGCGAAATTCTGTTTCTTGAGATCAGGAGAGAAAGTAAGTATATGTGCCTGCAATCATTTTTCGAACCTGCAATGCAGGTGTGAAAGAACTTCACCAATGACAGCAGGTAAAAATATATCTATTTTTCAGTCTGGACATATGCAAGTGATGTAGTGAGGTAAATGGCAGAAAAGACTGGAGTTTGGGATGTCAGTGAACAGATGGCTGAAAAGGGTAATAATTTACATGTGATGCTGCCTGCATACATCAAATTTGGTAGGGTCTAAATATTATGAAGCAATATAATGAAGTAAAAAATTAGCCATTTTTCACAAGGATGCAAAAAACGTGCCTGAAATCCCTCACAAGGTAACCATTAGATGTATTTGTTCCGAACTATCCGAGCTAATCAAGACGAGCTCCGTGTATGCCAACGGCAGGCACCACGAGGGCTGGATCTGACATGTTCATGCCTGAGGTCTTTTATTTGGGGCTGAATATTGAGTATATCTTAGCTTCAGTCCATGGGGACAGGAGAATCATGTTAAGCCAAGATTTTCATGAGGTGGAGCAACTATTTCCCTACCAACTCTTGCTGGACTCCTCCACAGCAGCCAGTGGTGTGCAGGGGGTGCACAGTGGGACCATTCTGCTCACCCCACGTGAAGTCAAGGAGGTATCCACGCTTTCTGAGTCCTTGCTGCCTTGTTTGACGGGGCCCCTGCTGCTGTTCCCCTGCCCGCACGTTATCAAAGAGCGGTTTTACAAAGCTGGATTTGACCCTGGGATTCCCCAGTGCTGCAGCCAAGGGCACTGCCCCAGGCAAACGGCGTGAAACTAGGGGAAAAGATAAAAGTGCACGAAATACAAGGTGCTTCTGAGCCCTGGCTATGTAGGTAGGCACTGTTACAACTGCAAAAGAAAGAAGTGATAGGGAAGTAACTCGTGCCCCTTGGCAGCCACAGGCCAGGCGATAGATACCCTGCTGGAGGTGTGCACAGGGGGTCCAGAGCCCTGCAGTGCTGACTGTGGGAGCACATCACAACCCTGCAGCTCAGGAACATGAGTCCTGCTCCTCACAACCAGAATAAACCAGGCTATTTCCAGCATAAATTAACCTGCTGCTGGAGTTGCACAGTCTGTAACGTATGTCCAGTAAGGCACCACAAGCAAGAGCTGAGACAATTATTTTCATTTTGTACAGGTGTTTGGTTTGCTTTGGTTGGTTTTGGTTGTTTTGTTTTGTTTTGTGTTATTGTTGTGCTTTTTTTTTTTTCTTTTCTTTTTGAGAAACCTGCAACAGCGTGGAAGAGTTGTCCTATAAAAGGGGGACAACTGCCTGAGAGGAATTGCACTCTCTTGGGAGCCAGAGATCCATGGTCTTCAGGCTTAATTCTTAAAGATCTTTGTCTTTTGTATCTGCGTGCCAGGATGTGTCATAAATTCTGCCAGCCTCTATCCTATACCTTCACCATGAAGTGTATAGTGTACAGGATGACGTGCTTGTATACACACACCCCCTTTTACAAGACTGCTGATATAAAAGCCTGCCTTTTCAAAATAATCCATAAAAAACAGTCCATAGCCCATTTTTGCCTGGGTTATTATACACATTGTATTCATTTTGCAGACAGCAAAATCACAGAGTGAATATTAATGATTGTGATTTTACTCTGGCATTATTTAAAAATAAAATGGTAAATGTTTACTTACAGCCAGCAGGATTTTTTCTAAGTAAGGATCATTTATTTCAGGCCACCGTGGGACTTTGTCACATAAGAATTTGGGAAGCAGGAGCAGGCAGAGCGAGGCGGTGAATGCCAACTACCCGAACACCAGAGCCTGGCTGCACTCTGACATGGTGATGGAGAGACGAACAGTGCTGCCACAGAGGGCAGAGACTGATCAAATTCCTCCAACCACACTGTCAGGTTCTATTTTTTAATTTAGGAAGGTGCTCGTGGTTTTAGCCCCAAAGTGCCAGGCTCAGCCCTTGTTGGCAGAAATACATCAAGGCTGTTGTTAAGCAGTGAGTCTGCCTTTCTTTCATCCTTGCTGATGCTGCTGTTGTCCTCCAAAGGTGGCAAAAACCTTCCTTAACCTCGGGAACTGAGGGGAAAAAAAAAAAAAAAAAGTATATTTGTATGATTTGTGTCATTAGAACAGTGGGGGATCGGGGCTGTGTTTTGCTAAAGATTTTCAGATTTGAAAGGATCAGGATCAAAAAACTGAACAGCTTCTTGAACATCAACCACGTTCCGCAGCCATCCTAAGGCCAGCTGGGGAGGAACGCGCCGTGTTCTCCCCAGATTTACCAACAGTAAATTAAAGGTCTTCATCAAAACCTTTTCTTTTTAGGCTACTACTTCCTTTATAAATTTTTTACAGGTTGACTCAAGCTGTCAAACATGTGTTAGTCAAAGAGGAAAAAATAAACCCTTTAGGGTACATGTGGGTAGTGCTTAGTGAAGTATGAATTTATGCACTGCAGTACCATATGGAAAAGCATAAACACGCATTTTGCCCATAGATAAGTGACTCAGTGTTAACTTTTGTTCTGTTTATGAAATTTTAAGCTAGAAGGATCTTGAGGAAGCTTCCCAACTAATTCCTGATAATAGAATAAAACAGTGCAGTAGAAAGTAGAGAAGGCAATTGAAATAGCCTTCCCTTGGTACAATGCCCAGGCTTCAGCAGGAACTTCTCACTCTGCCACTTGGATGCAAAATGCAAAACTACTCTCAAAATAGTGTTTTAAAAGTGTATTGTCTAGTTATCATCTAGCCAAGCTGTTTTTATTAATACGGTGAGCTCTTTTTATTTAGCACAAAATGTGTTTGTCTGTTGTCTTTCATTTATAAACATAGGATAAAGAAGTAACTTGTTGAAATAACTTACCAGAATGTGACTTCTTGTGCCAGTTCCTTCTTCAGCAGTGAAATTAATTTTATATGTAATTCATCTCATAGTACTTATACAATGTGAATAACATGTGGACTGTTGATGCTATTCAGCGAGCAAATGGGTTTTCTTGGCAGCCTAATGGGCTGTGCAAAATGTATTTGAGTAGCTTTAGCTATTTTTCTGAACCCATTAGCTGCTATGAAAATCTTTAGTTAACCTAATCTTATGACTCCATCCGTCATAAAGTGTCATCTACTCTGTGCCACGGAGTTCAGGGGGCCCAGTCATTGCTTCCAGCCCTCACCCAAACAGAAGTTCATGGCATCTCCTCTTCCCTTTGCTCTTGCTGCATGGCCAATGTTAAGGCTGCCTCCTCTGGCCTCTGCCCTGCTCCCACACGTGTCTGCTCCACCAGGCTCTGGCTTTCTGTCCTCAGTCTGATGTATTGGAAGGGGCAAGCCCTGATGTTTATCTGCCTAAGAAGCCCTATAGAACTGATAATACGTGATTTGTGATGGATTAGTCAGCATGGGAAAGGTCTTAAACCAGGCCCCAGGAGCATGTCCCGAAGCTGTGGCATGGCCAGCAATGCTCCAAGGGGCTGATGAGGACAGCTGAGCACTTGGGGCTGGTTATCCCCACCTCGCAATTAGTTCTAAAGCGTGGTAATTAGGCTATGGCACATGAATCAGCCTATTGTTTAAGGTCTGTTAGGCAATAATTGTGTATGCTGGCATGCAATTGGCCTGGGACAATTTTCCGTGTAATTTCAATTCTTATCCATGGGATGAGCATTACTGGCAGATAATGGTGCTCCCTGTGCGCCTGGTGAGACATCTTCTCAGCCGGGGACACTGACCCTGCTGTGCACACAGACCCTACTTCAGCCCCACCAGGGGGTCAGTGAAAAATTATTCAATTCCATATCTCCTTTCCAATTTTGGGCAGTTTTCCCCCGTAGTATCCTTCATTTTCTGATCCAGCTCGCTGCAGGTTGGTAGCAGATCCTGGCTGACAGGCCTGGGCCACTCGTTATCAGCACGTGTGTGGTGGAAGTGCTCTGGCTGGTGGAAACGAACTGGCAGCTTCTCACAGAAGGATCCAGTCTGCAAGTTTAAAATAACAGCAAGGCCCACGTCTACAAAGGCTTTAACACACGTACAGGTTTTAGAGAGGCTCTCATCACCTCTGCTAGGCCCATTTTATCCCACGTTACTGTCAGTATTAACAGATAAATATAAACATAGACAGAAGTGAAATAAAAATATAAATTACGTACACACACATATATATGGGAACTTTTTCTGCTTTGACAGGTGGAGATTTGCCTTTTGAACCCTGGCTAATTCCCTTTGTGAAATAATAAGCAGTGTGACCACCACAAACTGTGCCATTCCCTTGCACAGGTCCATCCCAGAGCTGCATGGACAAGGCAAATCTGAAATGTTCCTGGAGAACTGTCTCAATTTAGTATTGGATCTTAACTCTCAATTCTTAGTATATTCACTCTAATGCAAACTGGAGATTTTTGATGGACCCTAAAGTTTTTCAAGACTATTACACAATCATGAAATGCTCTACCTAAATGTTTAGATTCCAAAAATTCTACGGTCTGTTGTTACCTTTAAATTACATCATTGCTGAGCTCTTAGGATATTAAGTAGATGAAAGGTATTATTACAACTTTTTGGTGTATGTGTCTAGTTTGTCACCACTTGAGGACAAACTGGTGATAAAGGTAAGTGTCTGCAGAAAACATTTCTTTTTACAAAGAATCTACAATTTCTCCTTCAAAGAACGTGCAATTTTTCTGGGAAGCAAAATGCAGGAGAGTAATTCCCTGCTTACAGCTCCAAGCCTTTTCTGGCCCATATTTTTGGCTTTGTGACTGCCAGACGTGTGTGCTCACTGGGTGCCTGTGCTGGGGTGTGATGGAGCTCCAGGAGGATGGAGCTTGGCCGATCGTGCCGCAGCAGCGATGCTGGGCACTGCCTGGGGTGACCCCATCCGGGGCACAGGGCCCAGTGCTGGGCTCCCAGTACAAGGCCCAGTTCCTCCCTGAGTCCGTGACTGTGGGCTGTGCGGGGCAATGCTTCCCCTCCTCCCTTCTTCCCACGTGGATTCCAGGAAGGTTTCCATATGCTCAGCAATATGCATTGCCCTGAACCGCAATGACAGAACGTCTTTCTTTTCCACCTGCCAAAATAACTTTTAAGCAGTAGGCTTTGTCTGGCTTTATCACAGGCTTATTGTCCCAGGAGAGATTTATTAAATCCAGCAAATGACAGCAGTTCTTTCTCCGAGTCACAAGGTTTTATCTTGTTGTTAAAAGTTTTAAACAGCATCTCACACAACAATGAACATCGCATACATTTCAATGAGCTCTTTTGAGGAAGAAATTCAGTTAATCTGTGATGAATGTATCACAATCTATTGCTTTTTAACTTATAAAAATGACTGTCTCCTACTACATTAAATCATAAGATAAGAGGCTTGCTCTTACTTTTCAGTTGGTATAACCCTGTATCTGCTCTTTCAGAAGCTTTGGAACAGATAAATTATACAGCATGTGTCTTTCCCAGCTGCTAGAAAAGATGGTTACTGACTCAGTGGAGATTACTCGACATGAAAAGTCAAGCAACAGAGCATTGTCAAGGAGCAGGGGGAGTATTTCTGGCCTCTTTGTGTCTTCTGGTTGCTGCTTCCATACTCCCCTTGGGTCCCCATCACTACAAGCCTGTGTGGCCAGTATTAGCCACAGCTGGGCTAATTCATCTTAGCCATGAGCCAGGTTAATGCATTATTTACATGGGAAAACTGGAAGGATCTACAAGTAAAAAAAAAAAGACAACAGGACTGGCTATTAAAGTGAGTTATTTGAATATTTCATACAGGTCAAAGCTGCGTCCTGCCCCAGAAGGACCATGTCTGAGCCTCCATTCCCAAGGTTACTTTTTGCAATGATCTGTCTGGAGTGTTCAGTCTCGTCATAGTCAAAGAATGACTGAGATACAGAGGGATGCAAAGCACAAAATACACTTCCTCACAAGTATATTTGTCTTCATGTGCATCTGCTTATCCATTTATATTGTGAAGTTGATCCCAACACTCTAATTACTACTTCAGAAGCATTCCTTGTCCTAAAAATACTCCTCAGTTTCATCTCTTGTGTGAAGGCTGGAAGACAGTGTCTGCTGATTAAGTAAGCAAATGATGATGTGCCTTCAAGCAAATATGATTCAAAACTGCAAGAAAAAAAAAATAAAAAAAAAAAAAAAGGAAAAGGAAAAAAAGAAGATCTACAATATTCACATGGAAAAAAAAAGGAAAAACTGAATGACGGGGAAATGTATGTGTATGGGGCATATGGCTCATGCAGATCTACACCCACGAATTTCATACACCAAATGTATTAAATTACCTTGTTGTCAAGGATTGGTCAGAGGGTGATTGACGTCCACTACATTTGCAAAGCCTGGAAGGAATCCAAAAGAAAGTAGGAAGCGATACGGCGTGCACCACTCAGTGCCTGTGGGCTCTGCAGCCCCCGCGGGGGACGTCGTGCTGAGCCCAACTCCTGCCTTCACCCACACTGAGCCACACGTGGGGCATCCCCGGGAGGGCTGGCACCTGCTCACCCTACAAAGCCAAAACTTTTCTGCTTCTCTTCAGACCTCTTGAGATAGGGAAGTAAAAACAACAGGAAGCCCTATAATGATAAATGAATGTATTTATTTTATATTGTTAAAGGAAGACAGGCTGATCCACCTGATTACAGAATAAATCACACTGGGCAGTTACAAAGATTTTTTACCCTTAATCTTTTGTTGTTGTTGTTGTTATTCATGAACACTCCCAATTTCTTAATCATGAAAGTAGTTGCTTAGTGAAATCTAGATCTAAGTTGAAACAAGCCCCACTTTCTGTGCACACAGCTTTCAGCTATCTCCAGCTAGATTGATTCATCTTTATCAGTCGTACACCCTTCTCTTCTACAGACTTATCTGCCTCTTTGGATCAGAGGAGACAGGCCAGCAAAGGGGAGAAGCCTGACTCTTCCAAAGGCGTTACTGTAACTTTCTAAGATCAATTCTTATCATATTTTATTTTGTTCTCCACTTGCATTTCCCTTTCCCCCTGTTTCTCAGACACTGACTCCTATCAGGCTCACTGCTCTTTGTTATATATAGCAGCGGTAGGTGTATGATGAACTTGTGTGTGCATGTGTTATTTGTGTCTGTGTATGGCTGCAGTTTGCTCAGAAACACCAGGGTAACTCACAGAATTAATACCAGCCCCTGGCTCTCACGTTCTGCTCAGCAGTGGCATTGCCAACAGGCACAGTGAGAAACGGAGGATTTACAGAGGGCCTTCAGCTTCATGCTTTGTGACCTTCTTGTAGGAAGCTGGAGCAAAAAAAAAACATAAGGAAAACCTAGAGACGTGCACTAAAAGGGAGGCAAACATGATCGTGGTGTCCCAGAGTGGTGGAGGTGTGCAGGGACCTCTGGGTGCCTCTGGTCCACAAGCCCCAGCAGGGCCGCCCCGAGCAGGGTGCCCAGGCCCTCATCCAGTGTTTTAATGACTGTGACAGGCCTCAGCCCACGTCTGTGCCCCCATCTAATGGGGACAGCAGTGTGACTCCTTTTTTACGGAGGTCTGGGCTTAGAAAGACCTACTTCTCTGCAGAACTGTTATTAAACAATAAAAGTATTCTGCAGCTTTTTTAAGGGATTGATTACAACCTGAAAGATATCTTTCTTTTCCTCACATACATGTCAGTGTCTATGGGACAATACTGAGCACTACTAGTCACCCTCAGGACAGCGATCCATGCCACATCTGGGGTAAAATTTACAGGCCCTGCTCAGACGACAGCACCTTCTGTGTCCACTTCTGACTGATGACATTTATAGCAGTTTATAAAGAAAAGGACTGCAGTACTGAGCTTTTAGTCTTTACATTTTTCAGGGTTTAGAGGTCATTACCAACCTCATTTGCTTCAAGCGAACCATGTCAAGAACGTTGTGTTGTGCAGGGAGTCTCTTACTCAGTAGTATTTGTGTGTCCGTTGAGACTCACGGGAACCAACAAGTAAACTCTGAGAGAATAAGAAAGCAAAATTCAATGTAGTTTAGGAATAAAACTAGAAAGAGCATCTCAGAAATTTCTTAATTATTTTTAATCTTTGAACCACTGTTGATCCCTTTTCTTCTTATCTGGAGCCTTCAAGAAACAAGAAACACAGTGAATAATGCAATAATCTACAACAGCTGATTCCTGTCACTTAAAAAAAAAAAAAAAAAAAAAAAAAGAGGGAGAGAGATACTGGAGTATTTACTTATGATAAGCAAGGGTGACGTACAAAATGTAGACACTAGAGGGCAAGGATGTATATAAATTTACTAAGGAGGGCACAAGGTATTGGGCACAGCATCTGGGGTGCAGAGAAACAGCAGCCTGACAACCTGCTCTTCTGGCCCTTGCCCTGTGCCCTCGAAGCTGGCATCATTTGCTTCATTCCCACCTCAGCACTGCCAGCTGATGACACTTCCCGAGCTGTGGTCTGCACTGGGGCACAGATCTGGCTCTGTGCACACACAGAGCTGCTGCCCTGCCCGCTCAGCGCCGCACTGAGCTGCCCGCGGGGTGCTGGTTCTGCGCAGAAAGCACACCAAACTCTGGGAGTGGCAGGAGGTTGCTTGTGCAACCTTAATTTGTTAACCTTAATTGTACCCCTTAATACAGCATTAGTCGTCCTTTAATTTCAATTAGAAGCCAGCATACTTTTTTTCCCAAGAGACTCTAGCAGGGCAGTATTAATTAGCAACCTTCCCGCATTTCATTTTATTCACATCATTCACCAAGAGCCCCAGGCCTTACTTGCTGTGACCAACACAGAACCTTCTCTGAATATAACTATTCATGTAATTTAATGTACTAACTGATACCAGTAACTAAACAATGCAAAATGATTAACTTTCCTGTCAGGCATTTCAATGTCCTTTGTTCCAGTGTGAGTGTTTTAGGCAGAGGCGAGGTGCTCAGCAGTGCCCAGCCTACTGCTCCGCTCTGGAGATGGCTCACACTGTTCCTTCCTCACGAACACCACTTCTTTACCTCTTTGAAAAGATATATATGGGTGTAGGTGTCTATATGAATGCATACATGCCCATATATACATACATCCATATACACACAGACTGCAGAATCTGTAGCATCTCCCATGTTTCTACTCATAGCACAGAGCTCACATGCCAGTGCAGGGAAGGAGAGAGTGCTGCATTCTAGTCAAAAACAAGTCATAAAACTAATAGCCATCCTAAGTCTGATACAGGGAAAGAAAGAAAAAAAAAAAAAAAGAAAAAAGAAAAAAAAAAAAAGAGGAAAATATACAAAATTAAAAAAAAAAAAAAAAAAAAAAAAAAAAAAAACAATCTAAAAACGTTATCTTGGAACTGAAATATAGACTCTAAAGGTCACATGTGTAAGTTTGCCATACCGTGACAGGAAAACTGCTGGCACTGTGTAGTTCTACTTTGTAAGTGGAAAAGGAGTTAGAAGGAGAAGTAGCCAAATCCCTATTTGCCTAAATAGGATTGGACACAGTGGGTAGGTAATGCTTATGTCTCATTTTATGATGAGTCAAACTGAACTAAAATGTTACACCTTTGCATGTGGAATTTATGATGCGATTCATAACTCTGAGTACATTTTATTTTATATCAGATCACCAGCCACCCCTACATAAAGGTTCAACAGATGATTTAAGAGAGCAAAAACATAAAAGATCTAGTTTCTAAAAACTAGTATTAAATGTGACAGAGATTATCAGGTCAAACTTCACAGAGTTTTTCTCAGGTTAATTCAATTAAACAAACAAATAACCAAGCAGTACCCGTACTGGAGTTTCAGAGGTAGTGAGACCACTGAACTGGAGAAATTCCCAATTAAACACATGCAACCAGTTTGTGAAATCATGAATCATCTGTAGCCTTTTCTGCAGGTGCAGGGAGAACATTGTCTGCATTTCTCTTTGTTCGGCTGGATGCTCCTCCATAGCTTGTTCATTCAAAGTAGAGAACCCAAGTGGGAGTTGGTAAAACAGAAAGAGTTGTTTAAAGCTTCCAATCTGAGAATAAAACTATGTAAAAGAGACCCAGATCTATTAGCTGTAAAGTCTTAAATGACTCAATAGCCAGCAGCCATCAATTCTATTCAGGAACTTCAGCTTGCGTTCCTATTATTCAGTACAGAAAAGATCTTGTCAAGAACTTTTCTGATACATTTAACATCAGAAACTACTCAAAGTAGTTTTGCTTAAGTAGCAAAGGAGTTTTAAGAGGCTGCCGATCTGCTTTTTAAACCAATTTTCCTTACCTTCCAAAAGCTAACAAGAGAGGGTTCAACATTTCACATCCAGGTGCCTGCTCATAAATCAGAGAGTAAAATAACCTCCATACCGCCCCATATTTTATTATTATTAATAATTTAATTTTGTTTTGGTTTGTTTTGGTGATGCAACAAAGGAGACCATGCTAAGAAAGATCCAGGGATGGAGCTCTGTGGGTGTTTGCTGGATAGGCAGGACAGCAAAGGCAAGAGATAACGAGCAGGGAAGCCACAGGAGCAGCCCATGACCCTGCTGCTCTGAAGAAATAGGCTGCCAAGTGATTGCAAGCAATGCCTGCTCTCCCTGGTGGTCTTTTTTCTTTGTTTGATGAGTGGCATTAGAAAGAACTAAGTGATCTTCTTGTTTCCCAAACTGATAATTGCTACATTTCCTCTAAGAATTGCTCCAGTTGCAGGGATGGATATTTGGGCATTTGTTCTCACTATCATGAAGGTAATTTGACAGAGCATTTCCACCACATTATCCTGCTTAACACAATTATAACATCAAAGCTCACAGCGCTTTAGATTCTACACAGGTTGTTTTTATTTACAATGAAAAACCTTCGGTTTCGTTTACATGAAGAGAGTGTGCCAGGAGGAAGATGTGCCAGGAAGAAATCGCCTGAAGTCCATGACTTTAAACGTGGCAAGGCTCATGGAGAAATCAGGCACGATGAAAAGGAAGATAATTTTCCCCTAAGTATGCTCCTTCGAAGGTTTTTAGCTTTCCTTCACGATTCTTCACAGGAAAAGAGAATGTAAATGGGTGAAGAATAATGGATTCATATGGGTAGATAACCAAGGCCCCGTGTATTTCCAGCTCCTCTGTACAACAGGAGGAGAACACTGAGGTCTGTGAGTCCCTGCACGTCTCTGAGTGAATTATGTACCATCCCATGGGGGCACCGACTGTTAAAATTGTTTTGTACTTTCATGCTTTAGCTGCTATATACATAGCATCCTGGATGATTCAACCTGCTTAACCTCCAGCTTTGTCATATCATATAAATAAATCAACATTTCTGTTATGAGACTCCCTGGTCAGAAACAGATTTTCACACCTGATGGAGGATGACAATATAACCACTATTGCAATAAATACCATATACCTGCCTATAGGTCATATAGTAAATGTACTGTGTGTTATAAATATTAGAGATACAGAACACTTTGCAAATATGTAACACATGCAAATACGTAACACTCCCTAGGGAAAATGCTAGAGTTTCAGAATCCGTTCTGTACATAGAAAGGAAGAAAATAAAGATTAAGGAGAAAGCAGAAAACAAAGACAAAGAAACCCAACATCAGAAGGAAAAGTTTAATACACAAAATCATTCAACTTGGTTATTAAATTATTAACTTGAAATTTTATGTTTATTGTGCTTTTCACTCAGATTTTTGAGGTTGTTTCCTTCAGCTGTGTTTTTTTATTGTTTTGTGTGTTTAGCATTCCTTAAATATTTATGCTATTATGTTTTGTTTGCTTCGCTTTCCTTAAATATTTATGCTATTATGCTGTACTGGCATAAACATTTGTTTTATTTAAATCTATTTAACTGAAAGATAAATAGCAAAATAAGAAATCAGAAATTACACTGAAATTTCAGAGGAAGAACAGCAATTAACTCTGCCAAGGTGTTAACCTTTTTAAAATTACGTGATTTGCCTGTATGCCGCATTTGATGGGCTATGCACCAACGCATACGAGCTGTTTAAACACCACTTTCTTTGTCCAAATTTGACGCTCCCCTTCCTCCCCTTCCCCTCCCCAGCACACATCAGGCTGCTGCTGTGCACGGGTGAAGCTGTGGGCACCGCTGGGCTCCACAGGCTCCTTTAACGCCTCTGACTGGGCCAAGCATAGCATTTACTCATACTTTGCTCATGGCCTTTATTCCAAGACTTTATTTTATCACACCTACCGAAGCATTTCTAATAGCCATACCTACACAGGAGACATTCACAAAGATACACACAGTTAATAAAATATACAAGGCTTAAATGAACTCCATGGGACTGGATAAGTAAAATGGATCCTGCCATTAATTATTCATTAAGAACGCTCTGTAACTGCATTAGTTCAGTGTCTCACAGTCCTTGCTTGCACACGATCATCGCCACCTGCTCCAGCTGTTTCCGCAGCCACCGCTGAGCCCAGCCCAGCTGAAGGATTGAGCCACCTCCTCCATCACGCCCTGGGCTGTGCCCCTCTAAAGCTGGTTTCCTAGAGAAGTGATTGATGGCCTGTGCCTGGAAGTGTGCAGGTGGCATTTGGATAACTCTGTCATTACTATGCTTTAACTTTTGGGTAGCCCTGAAATGGTCAGGCAGTGGGACTGGGTGAGCTTTGTAGGTCCCTTCTGAAGTACTCCACTCCACTCCACACCATTCCATTCTGTCTCCTTCCATTCCATATTTGTGCTCATGAAACCTCACCAGCTGAAGATAAAAGGCCCTAGATGGCTACAGGTTTAGTGTTTTAAATCTGCCAAGGTTCCTCCCTTGTCTAAAGCAAATAAAAATGACATACAGGTAACTTACTCTATGTTCTCTTTATCTTTCTATTAAATAATGAAAGGCTTATTGGTCTACACCCAGCAGTTCACAGTAAGAAATCTGGTTCTGAGACTATTTTCTGTCAAATTAAGTCAGCACGGAGTTCAGCTGACAAACTGGTACTTACTCTGCTCTGTGTTTGCTGTCCCTTGCATATTTAAATGAGGAAGAAGTAACATTTTTATTCCTGACACCTGTCATAGAGTTTAAGCACTATAATTATTTCTCTTTAACATCAGGTGTTACACACATTATATGCAATTTTGTAGGCTCGGTTATCACCGCAGTCTGCAGCATAGAAGTGTGTCTGCAATGTCAAAATTGAATAAAAAACCACCACATACTTCTTCCACAGAGCTCGAGATGAATTAGCATGGAAATGACATACCTCCAAATATATATATATATATCTGATATATATCACGTATTTTTCTCAAATTGAGGTCGAGCAAATCTCTCAAGATTTTTCTCTAAATCAATGAACAATAAAGTGTTCTCCCTAAGTAGATACACGGTGTTTTTATGACACTGATGTCACAAAACTAAAAAGAGTGGCATGTCACGGTAAAGTATTGGTTAGTCTTAACAGCTCTACGAAAACTTAAGAGCAAGGCTTTTAGTAACACAGACACATCTTCTGCACCACTTTCTGGAGCCAAATCTCCAAGAGCAGAATATGTGAGACACTGGCCCTGCACAAAGCCTACACCAGTTCCTTCAGGTACTCATGTGGCTTTAGAAATATCTTTTCCATCAGAAATCCCATTAAAATAGAGCCCGCTAGCAGGTCACATCGTGGAGTAGAGAGGAAGCTGGAGCTACTTGCCCGCAGCCTGGTCCCTTCTGCATTTCTCCAGGAGATGCTGCTGGCACACGAGCTGCAGCCCCCAGCAGCATTTCATTGTCTGCCAAGACGTGCAGCAAAGGTTGCATCTCTCACCTGTGCTCCATCTCCTAAACCCCGCAGTGAAAAGATTTGAGATTCAGTGGAAAAACTGAATTCCTTGGCAATTTCTAACATGTAATTAATGCACAACCTGCTGCTTTTAGACAGGAATGCTTAAAAACACTTCTGGGCCTCAAGCTTCAAATACAAATTAGCAGGTGGGCTGTTAATGCATTTTTTCCCTTTTGCCACAATGATGGATTTTTCATTTTAAAGATGAGACGTTGCATGATAGAGACAAATATTGACAGAGGAGATAAAAAGGGTTGTTATGATAATAGGCATAGCAAAATGTTGTTTATAAAACTATAGCTGGGAACAGAAATCTTTCCCTGCTGTGGAATATTGATCCCCTCAACATAAAGAAAATTAGCTTCCTTCTGTCTGCTATAGCTACACCTACGTTTTATACCTGCAGTACAAAGATCTAACTTTTAAAAGGTCTCAAAGTTTCTTGTTGCCTGATTCTTCATGAAACCAATGCCATCAATCCCGGACTGCGTGGCTGAGGTAAGGGTTCAAATTCAGAAATGACCTGGTGCACACCTAGGGACAAATTCTGTCCCCAGGCACACACCAGCCCGATGCAGCTCACACCCACCTCAGGCCGCCAGGACTTCCACCGAGCCTTGTGCTCCATTATTCAGCACTCACCAGCACAGCTATAACTCCCATGAACAAGCTACTTTTCCACTTAGTCTCTAATTAGTTGTTTACCCCAAGCCAGCTTGGAGATATTTCTATCTCAAACCCCTGATATTTCAGATGTGTGGTGCAGCTGACCCTGGTCTGGTCCTTTTTTTCTGTTCCTGCTCACTGCTCTCTGCTTGCATTTCCCACGACTGCGCCAAGACACCAGTGCCACAAAGCACTGGCAGGCAGAGGCACCTGCAGGTCTCTCCCTTGAGCTCTGCTCACCGTTTTGCCATCCCCAGCCATGTGCAGAAACACAAGGTGCACCCGCACGGCTCGCTGCCCGCAGCCCTGCACCCTGCCCAGCGCCGTGGCGGAGGAAGCTCCGTGATCGCAGAGCTCCCTGGAGCTTTCCTCTGTAATCCATCACCGAAATGAAACTATATCAGTTACCATAGAAACTTCTTGACCAATAGTCTGAAAATATTTTTGCAGAAAGTAAGATAAAGTTCCATTCAAGCAAAGACCTGCAACTCCTGTGCTGTGTTGGAGAAGCTGATACCCTGCTCGCTCACGCACTCAGCAGACGACAACCTTTCCAATTTCCCTCTAGCGTACTGGTAGTACAAGTTATTTCTCCCACCACATCCTTTTTTCATTATGAACAATCTGCTGAGTAACACTGAGCTGTAGAGAAAAAAAAAAGTAATGAATGTCCCCAGGTTGAAACTACCCGCTAATATATTTGTTTAGGGCTCTCAATTTTTATTCAAAAATCGTTTGACATTGGTTTCCACTCACATTTCATAATGAGGAAAGTGAGCGACTTCAGCTGCAGCTCCTGAGCAGCCCCTGGGAAGCGTCTGCCCGGCCACGAGCCATGAGCTGTGCAGCACCTCCATGAGGAAGCCTGGTACTGCAAGGCATGTATTTGCTGTTTATGTAAACTGGTGTCATCTTGGGTGTCTGAGCATCCACACCTGGTGCACACATGAAGAGGAGATGATAGACATTTCCTTGCCAGCCTTTGGAGATCAAACTGCATCTATACCAAGCCACTTTCTTAACCTTGCTGGATAAGACAGCAGCGTGATTCCTCAGTTTGTGGCATTAAAGTTTCATTGCAGCCGCATGTTTATTGAATCTTTAGATCTTTAGTCTCAGCAAACACTCAGACGAGCTTTTCCCACCCCCGAGAGCAGATTTCCCTGTTGGAGAAACAGAGCTGATGCAGCACCGCACAGCTGACTGGGTCATTGCTCACATCCTTACAGGACGGTTTTTATCTCTGTACAGTTGTTGAGATTTATGGTGTAATTTTATACATAAATTTTCCTTGTTCAACAAATCAAGAAGGCGACCATATGTTATTACATGAGGCTGAATTTTTACACAGCTGTATTTTTTTAATTTCTGAGAAAGTACAAAACTTCTGCTTTCAATCCAAACAAAGCCTGTTATGAACATTTATTTTATTTTTTTTTTTGCATAGAGTCTGTATTTCAATAGTTTGTTTAAAATTAAAACCTAAAGTAGTAATCGTAATAGGCCTGATTTATTATTAATCATGGGTGAAGACAAATGCTTTTAATCATATTATGCCTACAAAGAAACCAGTTCCCACTTGTATCTTCAACTGTTCATGCTGCTTCCTGGGCATTTTAATCTTCTATACCCAGGGGCCAAAATTATGGCAATACTGGTAAATAATGAATAGAGATTAGTATTCAAACAACCACTTAATTAATCAGAAAACAAGGATAACTAAGCACTAAAAGTGCCCGAGATGCTCCAGCTCTGTGCACAGTGATGGCTCCATGTTAATGTGTTTACTTGTGGGACTGTGAACACCAAGTAGCCTTTTCTGAGAGCATACATGAAAGCTCCCATTGATTTTTTTTCAATGTTTGCAATGTAGTAAAAACCCAGAGGCCATTAAAAATCTGTGAAATAACTGCTTGTAGTTTCTTGGGTTTGGGTATAGGGTGGAAGAGATAATATGCGGTCACTGATAAAGACCGTGATCCTTCATGCATCTAATGCAATTTCACAGTGAAACATTTTGCCATTGGTGAAATCATTTTCTGACACTGGATTATTCTGGTCACTCAAAGATTTATTAGGGGGTAGCTAAGTTTTAGGTTGATTCGCATAAAGTGGTAATTTCACTGGACATGGACTGAATACGGACCTTGTGGCGATGCCAAAGGACTTTATCTCATGGATGAGTTGCAGCCCTCAGGCTGCAGCACACACAGCTTCTAAAAGCAAGGATCAAGACGCACACTTGCTGGCAGCATATGAGGAGCTGACCCTTATCTGACAGCTTGTGATCTACAGCAATGGACTGGATAATTACAATTATCCCTAGAGTTACCTACAGCACAGGAGAGCAGTATAACGATCTCCTGCAGGGCTGTAACCTCCAGCAGCTTCCCGACGTGCAGGCTGCGTGGCACAGGGGCTGGCTCCTCTCTACCTGCACGGCCGGGCACCAGTCACCACCACATTCTCACCATTAGGAATTTCCACCAGTCTTAATGATCATGCCATTTCTTTTCCATCCCCTGTGAAATGAAGAATTTTCAAGCCAAAGTACACACATTCAGGTGCATCAATAAATATGTGCATACAAATAATATGAGGAGTACGACAATAGGATGAAGTTCAGATGGTGAAGATGCTGTCTGGAATGAAACACGATGTAGAGACATGTAATACTTTTCCACTAGGGCTGACCACTGTAAATAGAGTAAATTGCGTCAAGATTAAACTCAGAAGAAAAACAAATGTGTCTGCGGTGTGAAATTCAACTCAGTTTTACCTATAGAGTCGCAACTCTCACCTCTATCAAAACAATAAGAATTTTGTTACAGGCACTGCAACCTCTGAAATTGTATTTTCACTTATTCATTCCCGCTGCTCACAGCGACAACAATAGGGAAAAAAGTTGTTTTCGTATACATTTCAGTTACTTTTGTCTCTCACGTATTTGGAAACTGTTAAAATAGAGTAAAATGACAGGAACAGCAACAAGGAACTGGATCAATACCCACTTTTGAGATTACTGCTGCAATAATCTCCCGGCGGTTTACTCCGTCCTGCCAGCCTCTCACGTAACCACTGCAGGATCCCAGGGCAGGGGCTCTGCACGCTGCCTGCAGCCAGGGGCACAACGGGGCTGCAGTGAGGTGGCAGCAGGACGAGGGCAGCAGGAGCAGGGCCAGTGCAGGGTGCTCTGCCCCGACCATGCCGAGCCCCATCGCCACCTTCAGCAGCTCCTGCTGGTGCTGGCTGCTGGTGCCGTGTCAGGCTTGTAAGGGGCAGAGCAACGCTGCCTGGTCTCAGAGCTTTGATGAAGCAGCTCTGCCTTCTGTAAAGCTTTGACAATGGCTAAGAGAGAAACACAAGCCAGAGAGTGTAATACCCGCTGGTAGATGAACATTTCCAGACTAAAAAGCGGTGCAAAGTGTAAAATGGCTGGGAATGACCGGGAATCGCTTACTCACCCAACATGGTAACAGTGGTAAAGGTGATGCTTTTTGCATGACCAAAAAGGAGCTCCCCTTCTTCCAAGTGAGTAGCAGCAGCCATACTTATGGAGATTTGGGAATGCTGGCAAAGTGCTCTCAACCAAGGCACAGCCTGTTATTACAGGTGCCTCCTTACGTTGGTGAGCAACGTTTCAAAACACGGATCTCCTGTTGAAGACCTCCAGGACAACAGCTTTGTGGAACTGAGCTGCAGGAGTGAAAGGCAGCACCTGTGCACAACATTCACTGCAGATCCTCATGCTGTCTGCTTGCATTTGGTGAACACTGTAGCTGAAACAATGGTGAGGAGTAATGAGAATAGGGGAGGGAGAGGAAACTGCTCAAGGTGATCGGCTTAAATTAGCAGAAACCTCAGTCTGCAAGGTACTAACTTCTTCAGCCTGCTCCAAAGATTTAAAATCAGGAACGAGGAGAATAAGACTAAATTCTGGGAAGACTCATCAGGTCCACAAAACATGGAAACAGGGATGTGCTTACCTGAACCAAGGCTTTATGGTTTAAAAGTGAAGAGTTGGTCAAAAAACAATCCACTTATAACTGAGAGCTGCAGCTCTCCAGTATAAATAAGAAGTAATACAGGTTTGTCATTTTTTTTCTATAAATGCATTCTCCCACCGAAAGAAAGAAAGAAAGAAAGAAAGAAAGAAAGAAAGAAAGAAAGAAAGAAAGAAAGAAAGAAAGGAGGAAGGAAGGAATAAGCAGTTATGAGTTATGAACACAGTTGTATCATCATAGTCACTCTCCTTAAGCATTCGCCAGGTGTAAATCTCATAGTTCTCCAAACTGTCAGATTTAAGCATATTTTGCCTCTCCTGCCATCTGCACATCTGCCATTTCCAACACACACAACGTTTAGCTATCCAATTTATTGTTCTCATCTGCTTGGGGCTTTTAAGTGTCTGTTTAAGTTTGGGTCAGAAGTTCCCGTTTTGGTATGGATGTGATTCATGCAGAGATAACAGATTTAGAAAAGTCAATACGAAACCCAGTGAATATGCCCCATAAACTGTGAGCTAAGTTTCCCTAGGGAGTGTTTTGCTTACTCAATAGTAACTGGGATATGTATCAGCCTATTCTCCAGCGATGGTTAATGCTGACTCTCAGTGAAGGCAATGAACACCGCTATGGCATGTAACTGACTCAGGGAAAAAAAAAAAAAAAAAAAAAAGAAAAAAAAAAAGAAAAAAAAAAAAAGAAGCTGCTGCTTCTGCTGGGAATACAAAGCAGATGGTAATTACGCCTGTTGCTGCCACGCCGGAGCAAAAATCCCTTTCACTGAACTGGTGCTGTCAGCTACAAAAGATAAATAGCTGTACACATTCTTGAAAGGACAGAGTTAATACCCTTTGGATTTAAATTGGTCTCTTTTTCATGAATATGTGTCCTATTTGCTGCTCAACTCACAGTATTAATACAGTGAATTATTTTAATTTCTGCAGAGTTGTTTACTTGTCCATTAAGTGAGACATTATGGCTATTACTGGATTGTTGCTGCATTGAAAATTCACTTCTACCAAGTTGCATTAAGCCTGCTCTGCTGTGAACCACATTTTCCCAATACTGAGAGTTTCTTCTATAATACTTTAAAAAGCAGGATTAAGTGCATCCTGCAGCTGCATTTATTTACAAATAAACAATAAATGTACAACTATCAGGAAGCCTCGAGACCCCAAAGCAAGCCTTGCACTGATATGCACAGGAAATACCGTAAGGTCTGGTTTTGTTTTCATCAAATATTCAGCAGCCTATGAAAATTTAAAATGGGAAAATGACTGAGGGAATGCTTTTCCTGAGTGCAATATGAAAAGGCAAGCCTTGAATCCTGCGCTGTGCCCGCCATCTGTGCACAAGCCTTGCCGGGGGGGCACCGTCCGCCCAGGAGCAGCCCCAGGGTTCCTGCAGACAGGGGACGCTGCTTGTGGTCACCTCTTGCCAGCCACCAACTGCCACCGAAAAGAAGTTCAGGTTGTGTTTATCACTCTCCTGCTACTATGTCATGGTGTAAAACTATGTTTCAGTTGCTTCCAAAATGTTATCCACAAGATATTTACAAGGACGTATCTTCTGTTGCTAGTGGGAGATGACGTGGAAGAAAATTGTTTTACTGATATAAGTTCTGATATAAATTAAAACCTGGCTATTTCTTAACTTGGAGAGCAGATATATAAAATTAGCATGCAACCAAGGTTCACCTCTACTTTCTGTACCTGATTCTGGGTTCTGCAGGTCCCCTGCTCACTGAGCCCAAGACCACGAGCATCACCAGCCATCTTCCTACTGCCTCGGCTCCCAGGCTTTCCTCTGCACAGGGAAACAAAACAGCATCAGGTGAGAACCCCTCCCGGTGCACAGCAAAGTTCTTATCACTGGGCATCCCTCCTTACGATGTCCCAGCGACACTGCTCCTGTCCTGGTGCGGGCAGGGCGCCCTCCCTGTCCCTGTCCCTGTCCCTGTCCCTGTCCCTGTCCCTGTCCCTGTCCCTGTCCCCACACCGGGGTGCTCGGTGATGTTTCAGCACTCAGGGATGGACGCGGGCACAGCCGTCCTCACAGCACATGAAACGACAGCAAATTGCAGCAATTTGCTTTGGCAAAACAATTTTGAACATTTATCCCAGAATTGCTCTTAGCTGTCAGCTACCAAGTTGACAAACTAACTGCAGAATACATGTGAAAACCACGGATGTTTAGGACAGCGTATATTTTTATTACACATATAGATTGTCCACGTCTCAAAAAATATGTCTACATGGCCACAATTTTTTGCGTAAGGGCAGTGAACAAATGTCAAAGCAGCCATCAAGCACAGAACCAGTAAACTGAGTAAAATGGTCCATTCTTTCCTGATTTGTTGCTTCCCACAGTGCTCTGTGGGTGGTTTTGCTGTCTGCAGTGCAAAGCATGGGCTGTGCTTCAGCACGAGAGGGTTCCCATCATTTCCCTCAATAGTATGAACATTATTGAGTTCGCGTTTTCTTTCTACATCTTGCCTGTTTAAAACATGAAAATAATCAAGAGAAACTTTCTAGCATTAATGCCTGACTTTATTCTACTTGCTGGTGGACCAAGCAGAAGCTTTAAGCTGCTTGATGTGGGTTCTCAGTGCTGCTGTGCAGTGCAGCTCCACACATAGCAGCAATGCTGCATGGAGTTAACATCCCCCTGTGTCCAACACAGGCTGAAAGACAATTCCCTCCCATCAAGGCAGGGGGTAAAACCCGGCTTTTGGTCTGGACATCCTCATACCCAGCTGTAGCTCAAGGTTACGGGTATAAACCTGGAGCAGCTCTGCAATGAATTACAGATTAATCCTGAGTTGACGACAGTGCAAACAGAAGTTCTGGCAGAAAGCAGTGTCACTCGGTAAGAACACAGTCCACCACGTCTGTATTTGTGAGCCCGGCTATCACAGATGCAAGTTACATCTCAAAGAAACAGAAAAAGAGTAAAGAGGAAGGGAAAACTCCCTCTGGATATTCTCCTAATTTACCTTGTGCGTTTGCCTGGTAGCAGACTGACAGCTTTGCCTTCACTTATTTGGTGGCTGCAGTACTGGGATCTGTCACCCTGCTAGGGCACGGTGATTTCCAAGGGATTTCCAAGCAGAAAGTGAGGCTGCGCAACACAGCACCCCACTCCCGAAGGGCCTGCAGATTGGGGTGACAGCTGCCTTATACAAGGGCATGTGAAAGGACTGCTGCTAAGTAAATTCATTTTTAGAATGCATTATAGCTCATACCTGCCTCTCACATAGCACAAGAATGGAAAGAAAAAAAAAAAAAGGAAAAAAAAAAGGAAAAAAAACACACACACACAACAAGTTTGTGAAAAGAAATCATGGCCTGGGAATTTGGAACAGGCACTGATGGAGAACACTGATATGCAATGGCTGCAAGATGCCCTGATGGCATTTACAGCAAGCCTTGCCTGTAGCAGCACCATGGAAGAGGAGCTAACTACCGACAATGGATGCTCCCCAAGTATGATGGCACAAATGAGTTCAACTGAGGAACAAACATACATGGAAGATAAATAATTTTAAACGCTATGTCGATCTCTGAAGCTGTAAACAGATGACACCAGTTCTCCAGGGGGTTGCTGAATCTTTCCTTACAGATACAAAATAGAAACTACATCTCTAAGATTACGCTCCGCCTGAGAGCAGGCAATTAAAACCAGGCCACAGTGTTTGATTTTCAATATCTCATTTAAATCTTGTAACAAAGTTCAATTAATGGTCTTGGAAAAGTTTTATAAAATTTAATGCTGCTTCACTGCAATACTTTTTATGACTTTTTCTGCTGCAGAGCTTTTCTTCTTCCTTTTGAAATCAGGCAATATTATGGAAATATTATCTTTGCAAATGCGGGTGAAGTTGATGATGTTATTGATTTCAGATAGCCTTCAAGTTTGAGACAAATTTCCACATCAGGCTAGAGGTACTGAGCAAAGATTTCCAATGTCCTACATTATTTAGAATAGGCATTCCTAAATTGAAGGGTGAGAAATGTCTCGGGGAGGAACGGGGTGGTGGCACCTCGGAGCTGAGCGATGAGGGGGAGAAAAGAGCAGGGGCTGAGCAGCCCTGAGGAACTCCAGAATGAACAAGCTTGGGTTGTGCTCCAGTCCCAGCCGCTCCCAGCAAACATCCCTGCCCCTTCCTCAGAATGGCCCAGAACGAGCACCACTGGCCTCAAGACCTGATTCTGTTAAGCTGTTCCTAAAGTGAGGCAGCCTGCACACACCAACAAGTGCTAGGCTACTTCCTAACAATCAAAGGCATCTCTAAAGTCAAGAACAAATGAGAAAGGTGCTTTTTCTGCTATCACCACTTAACACTGTTACAGCTCATTGTCAAAGCCAACCTCCGCCACCAAGACGGGCTCCAGAAACTTCAGCCAGTGCAACCAAACAACAGGACAACCTAAGCAAATCTAAGCTGTACTGCACCTACACGGACAGAAATTAAACTGTTATTCTTGCTGTGGATGTGGGAGACCATACTCACTTTGGAAAAAAAAAAAAAAAATCTATCATTTTATTTTGGGCTCTACTTTCAGAATTACGCAGCACCAGGCTTTTTTATGCTGTACCTCCATTATGTGGAAATCAGGAATAACATTTTTCTCTCCAGGACTCCACATTTACCCTGTGAATGTTTCACTGAGAATATGACATGATTTAGACACCAGTGCTTTTAAAAAAGTACCCTATTTCAGGAACAAATCCACCTGTGAAAGTGGCTGCGGGGGGCCAGCACCGTGATGCGGCCGTGATCCAGCCAGCAGCTGAAACCCTAAAGCTCATTGCAACTTCTTCCACTGCTCCTGGACCCTGGCAAATGAAACGGTGCCGAGGCCTGAGCCACATGGCTGGGGATGCTGGAGCTCATCAGGATGCTCACGAAGCTCTGCAGCCCCCCTGCCAGCTGGGGACAGCCCAGGACAAGGAGAGCCCACCTCTCACTGCGCATTCCTGTGGGCACCATAAAGCTGATCTTGTAAAATTATTCTTGTAAAATTATTCTTGTAATATTACACAGCCTAAGGAAAATATAACCCAAGTAAGCGTTAACAAATTCCATCACAAATTATTACGCAGATTAGTGTTGCAGGCCAGTTTATAAAAGATTATTTGACATCTGATCTGTTGTCCACAGATATCCAATCTGCAGCTCAAGACCCCAGAGAGTGTCATGAAATGCTCTTATCAGTGAGTGCCTTTTAATCAGTGCTCTTATCAGTGGGCGCCTACTCCTGACAGAAGCACCTAAGTTCAGCATGGTTTTGCTTTTTTTTTTTTTTTTTTCTTCCCCTTCTTTGGTTAGTAAGCGAGAAGGCAACTCTCATACACTAGGTATAGCTTTAGCCAAGTTTAAAGCAAACACAGGGCCTCCAAGCTCAAATTGCTCTAATAATTTATTCTGGTCTTGAAATCCCTAAGGTTATTTCAGAGAAAATGTATTTTAAGATGTTTGGCTCAAAAATGACAAGATAACAGATGATACATATTCATTTTCTCCCCCAAGATGGTGATGAGATGTAACAAAATAAAGCAGTAGTCTTGGTAGCTACTCCCTCCCCCAAATGTAAGTCTTGTAGTTTTATCTCCCTGATACCACCAGAATCGTATTGCCATTTATCTTGAGGGTGTATTTATGAAAGGGATTGTTTGCAAGTGAAGCTACAAGGCATGAAACAAACTGATAATGGAACTTTCTTTTGGAGCTTATTCTTTTTTGGTGGCATTTTTCTTTCTTTCCTTTATGAGCTTCGTGACAGCCAAGCAGTCATTTCCTTTCTGTATTTTAGCACAAACAACAGATTAGTGTCACATTGTTTGCTGTGAGGTTTTGCTTTCTGCTTGCAGGGGGACTAGTTGGCATTTGGCATGTTCCAAACAAATAATGTGGTCATTCATAAAGATAAAAGACTGAAACATCTTCTTGGCATACAAGATGCATTACTAGCACGTATCCTGAATGTGGTGTGGAACAACAGAGGCAGAGGTGAATAATGTAATTTGAAACTTGAATCACAAAACACAGAGGCCAGGGTTTTGTCTTCTGCAAGAGACATAACACAGCCTTTGGCACTGCAAACATGATAATCTACTGCAGCCGCATGCTCAAGAAAAATGAAATTTAAATTATCAGCATAAATCACAAATAATAAATTATTTATTTTTAGAGCAAGAATTCAGAATATAACCTCATAGAAAAAATGTCTTTAAAACATTCCTTCTTAACACCATAATTTCTACAGTTTTTTAATATTCTTAGAAATATTTGCAATACTATGAACCATGAAGGAAACATATTGCATGGTGGTCCTCCCCTTTTCTCTCTTACACATGTCTTTAAGGTAAAACTTTCTGTCCTTGCTGCCCTCTTCCATCACCTAAACGCCATCTTAACAAGTATTTATTTTATTTCCCCCCATGCCTTCAAAGCCAATGCATCTCAGACAATTTTTGTTTTCCGCAGCTTGCTCAGCCTGCTTTGCTAGGCTTTGTATTCTGCTTGCACCCTCACCAGGAACCAGTAGTTCTCTTACAAACACCTTCCTTAATTCCTGTTGCTGAGGCTTCCCCAGACCAGACTCAGCTCCCAGCCACCGGTGCCTGGCTGGCCTTGTCCCACGGGGACAGAGGACTCTGTAAACGCTGTCTAAACCAGGCACAGACCACCGAGCATACAAGGAAGCTGCTGTTGTAAAGGATAAGTGTTGGCTGAAAACCTCATGTTTTAAACCAAATCCTGAGAATATAACATTTTAGCAATAACTTACATTGATGACACGTTATTTCCTAGAGTTTTGTGAGCACACTGCCAATTGAGTAGCTTTGTGGGGTCAGTGAAGTGAGCACACAACTGTTTGAGTGGTTAAATGCTACTTATTGCTAGCTAAGAGGCTTTGGCAACAGAGAAGGCAGCAAATAGAGAGGAAACAAGAGAAAACAAACAAGCAGAGAAAAGACAATTAATGATAGCATAAGGGAAAGGGCAGGAATATGCAGCTCAGGGCTGGACAAATTCAACTGACGTGCTGGAAAGAACTCCCTTCATCAGTAGCATGAACTGAAAGTGTGGTTCCCTTGTTTAGAGCTCTTTCTTCTCTAAGGAACGAGTGGGGCAGGGGAGCGTGGACTGGGCAGCATCATCACAGACCCGACACCACGAGCAGGGCACGGGCTGCCCAGCTCCCTTCTGTGCACTGCTTTTAGCATACATTTGGAATGGAGCAAGGCATACCCACACAGAGGGAAATGCAGAGTTTCCAATGGTAACAACAAAACTGTATTAGAAAAAAAACACTTTTTGGCCAGTGTATACTTTGCTTTGGTAAAAAAACCTCAGCTTTTAGGGACTCGGAGCCTTTCCTCGGTGCATTAGCGCTCAGTGGCTGTTAGCACTCGAAAGCAATACTTCCAATGCTACATCAAGTCATTCAAGTGGCAGGAAATTTGAGCAGTTGATTTGGGAAATGGATATTTCATTAGCAGCACAACTCATGATAAATGAAAGTTTTCCGAGCACCTGCACTGGGAATACCAATGAGCTCTCAATCAAACTGCCTGAGAAGTGGGGCAAAGCGATGGCCCTGCGATGCTGCCGCCTGCTAATGGGGAAAGGAGCGGAGGGCACCAGGAGGCAGTTAGGCTGTGTTCAGCTTTTATAACTTCTCCTTATTGAGGCCTTTAGGTCAATTTCGGCTGCACTCGAGGCCCTGACAAGAGCCAGAGCTCAGAGGCCACTCAGCCCTCAGGCCCTGGCCGCAGCCCCCTGGGCACAGCAGATGGAGGCCAAGGTCCCAGCCCTGGCACAGAGCCACCTGCTGCCAGCAGGACAGGGCCACAATCACCTCCCATACACACTCAGAAGTCAGAAAAGCTGATGTGAAATGGGCAGTAAGGTAAACTGACAGGGAAAAGAGCTGGTGCCATTAGAAGTAATTTAACGATTTGTTAAGAGCTCTGGGTACATATAGGCATCCAGTGTGAACAGCTCAGGAGGGGCCGATGAGCCACCCCAGCAGGCACCAGCCCCCAAAGATCTTCCCTGGGAAGTGCTCTGGGGCTGGAAGGCCCAGCCCTGGCAGCAGGGAAAGCACAGGAGAAAACTCTCTGCAGCAGGAGCACCCGCCCTGACCAGAGGTACCAAACCCTGTGCTGCAAGGCGAGCTGCATAGGGCCTAGCGAGAGTTTTTACAGGGCCTGCAGGAGCCCTGCCAGGTTTGGGTTCACATCCGGAGCCCCTTGAAGTGGAACACGTCACCACACAGAGCCGCCAACCTTCAGAAAATGGATCGAGCTCCAGACCGAAATCTTAGTATCTTCTGAGATGCAGATTACAGAGTTGTGATCAATAGCCGTGCTATAATTGCAAATGTGTTCTTACAGTTGAGCGTGCTGTGTTCCTAATACCCAAGATACTTTGGTGGGTTTGATTGATATGGAATAAAAGTAAAGCCAATGAACCACCATCTGTATTTACTTGCTTGATGTATGTGTTTTTATTAAATTCCAAAACAACTCATGAAAAACAGTGTTTTGTGTTTCTTGCACACCAATACAACATATGCATGTGGTGATTTGAAAGAAAATAAAGGAAAAAAATATATCTTTTTAAAGACCACCACAAACAAATTATTCAAAGCAAACAGCACATTTTAAAACTAAATTACTAAAAATTCCCTTTAAAGTACAAAAATAAATTCAAAACAAAGATTCATCAATTTTCTTTGCATTAGAAGAAATAGCTGAAGTGGACTCTGCTTTCTGAAAATTGAAATAAAAATCCCAAAGTGGGGATCAAAAGCCTCACTCTATACCTTTGAAGCGAACGGGAACATTGCTAGTCATTTCAGTGAGCAGCAGAGCCGGACACTGCATTAGACAGACCACGTCTTGCACTCGTAGCCTAACATCGAAACAGCTGTGGGTTGGGGGACTTGGTGGGGCTGTTTCTGCAGCTGCTATCAGATAAGAATTTGGACATTATGCGATGATTTAGCAATCCAGAGCCTTACCCAAGCTCCAGCAACATCAGCCGGGGTCCTTCCTGCAGCCCTGGTGGTTCCTTGCAGGAGACAAAGCCATTCTTCTGAAGCTGTCCCACTGCCATGCATTAGTAATCAGTTTCCTTGCTTTCCTCTGAAGTTCAGGGGATGAGGTCAGCCTTGCCACACGACTCCTCATGACCACGACCGGCAAAGGGGCACTTCAGATCTGACAGGCAGGTATTGCAGAAGGAAAAGAAGGTCTCAGCTGGCTGCCCTCAGGCTGCGTGCCAGCAGGACTGGCTGCTGGCCTCCTGCCCCCTGCTCCTCTCAGGAATACCCCTGGAAATGCAATTTCTGAAGATGTCACAGTTTCAATCACAAGTGCTGCAGGCATACTGCTTTTGCTCAGGCCCAGAAACATCACTCAAAGCAGCTGAGAATTGGCTGTGGAGTGCAGGCATCCGCTGCCACCTCTGCTCCCTGCAGCGAGGAGCAGCAAGAAGTCTACATAAGCCTCTGATTCCCCCAAATGTCCATTAAATGCTATTTCAGTGACCACATTTTCTTTTGCAAAGACACTCTGACTGTCCTGCTTCATCAGGCTCAGGTGCACAGCACAAAGCCCATCCTGCTCCCCCTCCCAGGGCCACGCATCCTCTAACGGCAGGGAGCTTCTGCACAGGAGGTCGTGGGCTGCCTGGCAGCCCCACTGGGTGGGCAGTCAGAGCTAGCAATGGGTCTCAACCTGTAAAAAACACAGAACAAAACAATGCTAGCGTACTTCAGGAAGGAGTTTATATCATGCGGGCAGTGAATGTGCTGTTTGCAATCCAGAAGTTGCTATGGCAACTTGGCAAGAACCTTTAAAAATTACACAGCAAACAGTCAAAGAAAACCTAAACGTATACAAGAGGAGTCCCTAAGCACATCTAAATTAAGTAGTGGCCAAATGAGTTCTTTTTTTCTTCTCTGTCCTCCTAGAGAACGTTGCCTTACCAGCCTTTTCTTTGCTGCTGCTTATTTTTAATTTACACACTATCTGTCTTTTGACCATTGATTTCCTACACAACAAGACAAGCGTGAGCTCTGTCCACAGATGCCCCTCACCTGTTCCTTGAGGCTGGCTCTTCACCATCCTGGCAAGTAGGTTTATGCACTTTTTTTTTTTAAAAGGTCTCCTAATTACCCAGAGAGCCAACATTTTATTTTCTAATATGGTGGACAGTTATGCCTATATTACTTTTAAAATATGCAGGCTTCCATGGCAGGAGTCGACCTGGGAGGGCTTTTTTCAAATGCTGTTGTCGCAGGCTGATGAGCTGACCCCTTGTGCTGAGCTGTTACATCTCCCTGGCACTTACAAAGGAGACAAGATGAGGTTGCATGTGTGTCTCAGCTGAAGTTAAATTCTGAAACGCGCAGCACATGTAAAATTCAAGGTTAATGAAAGGTTTATCTTGCCCATAGGACTGCTCATCAGAAGGAAGGGTAGCTCATGCAATTACACTGTGATGAGATATTGATTTTTTTTTTATTATGATTTCCAATGTTATTTCAATACAGGACAAACCAAAAACAGCCCTGAAAAGCAAAAGCAGCGTATGGGCTACAGCCAAGCATCCTAATAGCTGTGAAGTCCACAGGCTCAGAGCATATTGTTTAGGATAATGATGTTAAGACATGAAGTCAAGATTGTTCTATGGCAAGAGATGCAGTGGGTCACCCTCCTGCACCGTGCTGTGCAGTTACTATATTAATTTTGACCACCACTTCTGCTGAACACCTTCATGATACTTACTTGTAAACGTGTGTTAAACACATCGCATCCACCGGAACAGCACAAGCTTACCAACCAGCGCTGGCCCAGCACCCAGCTGGAATCACCTGGCACAGAGATAAAGCCCGAGTCCCCCAGCAGCTCCAGGCCACAGCTCTGGACACCCCCAGCGGGCAGGGGACTGGGCAGGCATGGGGACAGCCAGCCCTGCAGGGCCACCAGCTGCTTGTCACCACACGGCGCTGGTTCACACTGGGCTCTATTGCCAGCAGAGCTCATACATCTGCCTCCTTGATCACAGGATATCTTCTGCACAGAGCTCATCTTCTGCAATATATGAATGTTTTATAGCTACAAATTACAGACAAAAAAAAAAAAAAAAAAACACCACAAAGTAAAAAATTATTATTGGGGAATTAAAAGAAATCCAATTGATTTCTGATCATTGTAAACAATGATCGGCGTATGAGAATTACATTTTATTGAGCATATTCCTTCTATATTCCCACATCTAAGTTGGATTTAATCTTTTAATTGATCTATAGTGCATTTACATATAAATCTAGAAATTTGGGGTTGGGAAGACTGCTTTAAATGAGCAACAGAGGAGATGCACTCTGCAGCAAGTTAGGAAGAGGGGAAGTCGTAAAATTACTTTAAGTACACTTAAAGAAAAAGGAACAGGCTGCAGTGTCAACACTGAGTACCAAACAGCTCCGTTTCGTGCCCGGCTGCCAGCAGCCTGCCCAGCACAGGACAGGGAAGCCACGGAGCCCCGGTGGATGCTGCACGCAGCCCTGCACCCAGGGCATCGCTATTTATGCCTAAATTAATCAGAGTTTTGTCTTAATTTTTGTTACTGCTTTACAACTCCAGGAGGAATCAAATTATCAGTTAAGAAATATTTCCTGTTGAAAGATTATCCCTACAACTGCCTCCTCCTTATGCCTGCCCTGTGCATATCGCTGCTGAAATGAAATAAAACAACAGGGGGACACAGAGCAGCCACTAAGGCTTATAAAGATACTCCATGGCAAGATACACGATCCTTCCTTGGCCTAACGTACAATAAAGTTATGACACACTGCTGCTGAGTTGTGTCTGAGGAGGACACAGAGGCCATTTAGAAATGGCACAAGTGGCACCCCGAGTGCAACAGGATCAGAGGATAACGGTGGGGCTGCAGCAGAGCTGCTCCTTGTCGCTGTTACTGTACAGAGCACTTCCATATCCAGCCAGACGTGCACAGAGAGAAAAGGCCAGGCACTCTTAGCAGCAGCTAGCAGTATCTGTGCCCAAACCCCCCAAAAACCCCAGGACCTGTCCCACCATCGTGCCTCGCTCCAGCACCGCTCCCAGGCGAGGCACTGCCCTCGCTCCCCACCTGCAGCTGGCGGCACCTCCAGCACCGAGCCTGAAAAACGCACGCATAGGTAGAGGAGAAGGTGGAGGGAGCTTCTTTCTGTTTCAAGGGCTGCCTTTGAAACAATCAAACACGCTTTCAAAAATCCAAGGGCTCTGTGTTCCTGAGGATCAGCCCCGACCCCAGCGCTCGCTCCTTCGGTTAGCGGCAACCATCAAAGGCTGAACCCTGCGCTGTGAAGCCTCTGGGGCTGCTCCTTTACTTTGTAGAGGTCATTTGTCTCATTATTTCCCTTCCGAAACTGCTCAACGAACCAACACCCACGCACTCTTTCATTTAGCACATTTAAATATTTATAATAATATTAAAATACTTGAACCGCTTTGAAAGAGGTTGTTGGAAAACCACAGGCTCGCCTCCCGCTCCCGTCCATTTCTCACCCCGCAGCCCCCGGGGCTCTGCAGCACCGACCCACCACGGCTGGGTGCTGATGTGCTGAGTGCTGGGGTCATGTCCTGTGTGCCTGGTGGGCATCCAGGGGCTGCAGGTCTGCTTACAAAACCTGTAAGTTGGCAGAAAGGCTGTGTGGGCTCCAAAACCAAAGGCAGTCCCTACCCCAGCCCGTGGGACATCGCAGCCCCAGCAGCCCCTCCTTCCCCTGCTTTGGGTTCTGTGAAGAACCAAAATATTTTTTTTGGTCTCAAGCACTTGCTAGCTATGCTAACTAAATTACCTGGTACTGTAACAAAAATGTTTTATTCATAGCTTGTGCAATGCCTGGCACCTGCTTTTCTTTTGGTACATATTAAACACACATTTCATTTAACTTATTTGAAAGCACTAGAATATTTAGTAATTACCTGAAGTACTTAAGTGGTTTCCATGCTGTTAATATTTTCTTTTCGTTTGCTGTTGAAATAAAATGACCTGCCCACAGGGACCAGACACCTCCCAGTCCCCATGGCAAGAGCCAGCAGCACGAGGGATGCAGGACAGGACACGGGGCCTCGTGCCCGCTCCATCACTGCCTTCTGTTGCTGTGATTCATTGCTTTTTATTTTATGGAAGGACAACTAAATCTAATCTATTACTGCTGCTTTTTTAAATAACTGCACGTCTCTTCTGGCAGTTTCATTACTTGCAGTGTTCGCTGGCATTAATTTTGTTAGGGTTTAAGAATTTAATGAGATATTAAAATGCTAAACGCTTTCCTCCGAGCTGATGACAAAAGAAAACGACCAGGCATGGTTTGGTGGGCTGCACAAGAACCCGAGGTAACTGCACAGGGTCACTGGGGGAGCCCAGCAGGAGCCCCACACCATGGCACAAATCCACCGAAGTCACAAATCCACCTCCTAGCAGCCACTTTCGACAGGGCCAGCAGGATATTTTTCCAAATCTGTTTAATACAATTACACCAAAATAATTACACGAGATGGAAATGGATTCATCAAGCAGTACATCTGAGCTGGCTTTTTGTTTCCTCAGACCTCTCTAAGTGCATGTCCAGGTCTGCTCACAGAGTTATTTTCTACCTCTGCTTCAAAGCACTCTTACTGCTATGCCTTGGGAATGAGATATATTCAGTAGATGTGTTTTACAAAACCAATTTCTTCCTGAAGCAAAGATACCTGCTAAGAAAATAATCACCCATTATCAAGCCAGATAAAATTTCATGGAAAGATATATTCACAGTGTTGGGAAATTTGACTCATGTTCTCAAATATCATCATCTCCCTGCAATCACTGTCAAAACAGCTGTAACACTACTGTTATGGCAATCTTCACCAGGTAGTGGTTTTAGGCTTTCTCCCTCAGTGCTGAGTCTCTCGAAGGTAGGTTATCCAGGCTGGATCCAAAACATGGAGAGAGACCAGTATTTACCCTGAAAAATAACATGTGCCAGATTCCCCAGGGTAGATCATCACACAGTGGATACAACTTCCCGGCCGTTTGTGCAGCACCAGCTGCAGAACATCACTTGTCTCTGTTTAACCCAGTAACCTGAAGTTGGGCCACGTGCACGTGTTCCAGAAGAGCATAAAGCCATGCTTAGAAAACAGAGAAATCCATAGGTTGGGCTTGGTATTTCATCCCAGTGACAAATCTCCTGTGCTGATAAGCCATCTGGACAGCCTGCCACTTGGAATAGCTCTTCTGCAGGAGCCGTCCTCCCGTGAAACACCTTCCAAGGGCAGAAGCACGTCTTCACTGCTCCTGCCTTGACTGCTCTGTAATTAAGGAGAGGACCTTTACAGCTTTGGGATAAACCCATCTAACACCTCTGGTGTATGCTCCGTCTTCTGCACAAATTCAGGCTTGCCTGTGCAGGCTCTGCACGCTCCTGTTCACACAAATTGTACCTGTGCTGCCTGAAGACTTTTCCATGGGCTTCTCCTTCTACTTGAGGCACAGAGAAGAGCTGGAGATGTGCACGTCCCCAGGGGTGGCTGCATGCAGCCGTTTGTGTCTCCACGCAAGTCTTCTGCTTCCACGTCACTGGCAGGAAAGGCAGAGCCGCCAGCCACTCCTGGGCCTCACTCACAAGTAGTTCACAAGAGGGTTGTAGCATGAAATTAGCTGGGAATGATTTTTAAAGGCTGATTATAAATGAAGGGATATTGCTTATTTGGGAACTGAATGGGGTGACACACAGGTTATTTGTTTGGCTTCACAAGAGAGATGACAATACTTGCTTTTTCTGCTATCATTGAGCTCTTTGCCATTATTTACTGGTCTGAAATACTGAGATTTCACTACCACGTACATGCCTTCAAAGAAAAAACATCTCTTGCTTTTCTCTGTCTGAATCCAGCTAGTTCTATTGTACCAATTCTAACAAAGCACAGAGAGCCATTATAACCATTTTGATCAGATGAATGAATTCTACATGTTCTCACAAAGCTTAGAGTAAGGCTAAAACTCAGGTTAGTGACCAATTGCCTGAAACGTTTGTTTGTATGCTAAAAGATAAGAACAGCTTGTTTCTGCTTCACAGATCAGAGCGCTCGCACATTTTAATGTGTCACTGTGGTTCTGTTTGTTGTTCCATAAAAGTTACTGCCTCAAAAAACAAAGACAACAATATTGAAATAGGAAGAAAAAAACAGAAGAAAAATGGGAGGTTTCATTACTACAAAAGAGACCCAGCTGAGTTACTCAGGCTGCTTATCTGGTAATGAAAGGAAGGGGCAAATTTGTTATTTTCCAATAAAATCTGGAAAGCGCACTTCAGAAATGAAATAAAAATTGAAGTTACTTACCGCTCGGCATCTTTGCAAGGGAGGAGCTGATGGGAAGGCACGGGCTGGGAGAGCCAGCACAGAACTGTGCCAGCTCCAGGTTCTGCAGGAATTCAGCTCCTTACCGGCTGAAAGGTTCCACTCTTATTACCAGATGATTTACAGAAGAACCCTTGTTTTAATGAGGCCAATCTTTGACGCTGCTTACAGTTTGATGCCCACCTGGGAGCTGAGCAGCACCTGCCCAATGCCCGCACACGGCAGGGCTCGTTAGGGGACTTAGGAGATGAGGCACGTGGAGCCATGCAGCCAACCTCTGCTGGGCAGGGAGAAACGTTGGCACTCTAACTGGAAGCAAAAGACACTGTGAAAACGAACTCTCTCGTTTTGTTTTCACCTCTCACTTTGAAATGAATATGAGAAAACCCCAGGAACACCACTTGTTCCACCAGAAAGCACCAGGTATCCAACACACACAGCTCCACAATAACTCAAAAGTATAGGAAAAGCAGCGCAAGTTGACCTGGTCTAAATGTTTGAGCTAAAACATGAGTCTTTGTTCACGTTTGGGACTCATTGATCCAAGCAAAAGGCTGGCCAGGGCACCCCACAGCAGGCGCACTGGCAGGGTGCTCCCTCGTGGTGGGTTCGCGCACTCCCCATCCTACAAACCCAGGGAACAGCCGGGATTTCTGAGCACTGCCTGCTCCCAGCTGACACCCAGCAGGCTCTCCCAGGAGCTTCATAAGCCTCAAGAGGCCTTAAATAATGATGACCTTTACTTATGAATCAACAGAAGTGAAGACAAAGAGCACTTCAGGCACTTGCTCTCCGGCAGAAGGGGATTCACAAATGTGGCCTAGTTCAGTTCAGTCGATTCTCAAAAGCCAAGAAATTCCTCACGTGTAACTGCGGGGCAGGGATCAATGCAGTGGTGCTGGACAAATGGCCCGCTTCGCAGCCAAGACCTCCTTCATCTGGGAAGCATGATCGAAAGCAAAAGGCATCACACGGCTGCAAAGTTTGTTTGTGCACTGCCTAAAATAAAGTCAGAAAAAAGGTGATATACTGCTATTTCCTTGCAAAATGTCCAGCGCTGGCCTAGATCATGATAAAAATTCATCCAAAGTGTAGCTCAGGGTTCAAAGAGAAGCCTGGGACTGCAACACAGAAGAGCAGTGAGGCATGGATAAAGTATATTTTCTATTAACATTCTTCCCTCTGTATCTATGAATATTAGGTATATATTAGATGCCGCTAATATTCAACACCAACCACAAATGAAATCTTTTTTTTAAAATCAGATTGTGACCATCTTTATAAGTCAGCCTGTCTCCTGTACAAAACATTTGAAATTCTTCCACCTCCCCATGCTTTATACTGACACTACTTTAGCAAATCGCTTACCACAGGATTTTGAGCTTGAAATTCATTTATAGGCATTCCCACCTCTGCCCTCCCCCCTTTGCCCTTTTTCAACCAGTTCAGATTTCATTCCAAGCGGAAGGGACCCCATGGGAAATGCTGTGAATCGGACCGATTCCTACCAGGACATTCTCCAGCACACGAAGCATCCTTCCCGACCGGACGGGTGCACACAAGACTTTCTGCTGTCTGAGCAGACAAAGCCCGCTGGCGGATTTACCCAGCCGTGGGACCAATGCCAGGCAGAGGCTGGCACTCAAAACAAACAAACAAAAAAAGAAAACAACACTCAAAACAAAACAAAAAAACAGCTGTTTGGGTCTGAGCATAGCAAGATCTTTTAGCAATCACTGCTCACGCTGCATATTGTTGTAAACACCTCATTTCATTATGCACGAAGCAAAGAAAGATTAGCTCCTGAGGATACACCTAAAAGAACGGAGAATTAATTAAAATTTATTAAAACAAAACCCGCTAGAAGATCTTCAAAGCAACACAATAATTTTAAAACTCATAACAGAATTGCTTTGGGAACGAACGCCCTACACAGATTAAGTAGAGTCTTTTACCATACTTGCAAATTTTAAGCCTGGGTGCCCTGGCAGCACCCAGAGCCACGCACACAGGTTTTGAGAGGTGGGAGCAGGGAGGCATTTGGCTGTCACTTCCAATCTGTTTGAACACTTGGAGGAAAAGTAGAATATATTTGTATGGATGGAAACACCACAACACCAAAATATGTATTTAAATTATAACAATCAGGCCTAGAAAATGTGTACAGGTTTCAGAGCCTTTGTTATGTAGATGTTAGCTGTAATTAACCTCCAATTGAACATAACAAATGCAGGCATACACAAGAAAAATATTACTAAAAGCAAAGGCTTCGCAATGTATATTTTAATATATTGCAAGCAGATTTGACCACCAGATCAAGCTGCTACAGGTGCAGTGCATGAGGCTCGCCATGGAAAGGACAAGCACAGACAGATGGCAAACACAGCAATACCTGGTGTTTTTCTTAGTGCTCCCCCTTGTAGAGGCACGTCATATATTTAACTTCAACATTTCTGACACAAATAAATGTTTGTTCCTCAAGCTTTTAGAGACAAGCTTAGAAAGCTCACTTGGGTGCAGTCTAAAGGTTCAAAAAGAAAGAGATGGACATTAAAGAATCTCTCCAAAGACCTCCACACAGCAAGTGGAAGGACCGAGTTGTGCCAATCACTCCTCTCAAGATGCTGACCCATGAGGTTTCCAGCACAGGACCCCACACTCCGTGCTGTACCTGCCATTTCAGGACAATGCCTTGCACTTCATCAAGTCCTTTGATCTCAGGATCCCGTGCAGTTCATACTAACACCAGAGCAAGGTAGGCAATACAGGAAAACCCAACATTTTCCCAGAAAAGTAGTGTACAAAGTGGTTTGCTTACCCAGCTCTGGGAGGCCACTGTCACAGAGGGGGACAGGAGCAGCTCCGTTATGTGCCAAAGCCCCTCTCCAAGCTTCATGGCACTTCGGAGAGGAGAGGCAGAGCCAGGCAGCAGGGGAAGCTCCGGCAGCCAGCTGGACCTCGGCCAGCACACCCCGATTAACATCTCTAACACGGTGTGAGGAGTGCCAGGCGGTTTTTAATTACATGATGCAGGTGAGACCTTGTGTTCACACTGCTCCAGAGGAGGGCACCTCCAGCAGCAGCTCCTGCTCAGCATTGAGAAAAGGGAGCAGAAGGAATGTCGCTGAGTTATAACATTACCCACAGCACCCAACGTTAGCACTTACTGTCTGAACGAGGCTGTTTCTGATACCAAGCAACACGGCCATCAACAGGCTGAAGTATGCCAATCAAAATGAATAGAAAAGAGCATTTAACTGTTCACAACACAAAGGAAATACTTTAATCTTGGCCCACACTGTGCCTGTCCATACCCCCGGACTCCAGCGAGCACCTCAGTCACAGGAGGGACGCGGTGAGCAAACAGCTGGGGAAACAAGACCACGGAGCTGCTGGTGTTGTCCTGACATTACTGCAGCACAAAGGCACCTTCCCACCTTGTTTTCCTTCCTGTATCTATGTTTTATATTCAGCAATATTTACAAAGTCATGTAAAGCTGGAGCAGTGCTGGATTTTGATTGCAAGCTGTTTAAAAGCCAGCAGCCTTGTTTAGCAACTTGTCTGTAGAATGCCCACCGCACCGCCAGAGCCACGCGAGCAATAACCCAACTGCTCCCAACACGTGTCTGCTCCAGGTCTATTACTTCCACGGGACATAGTTAGCGGGGTTATTATAACTCCTGCCACTAAGCAGACCGAGACCCGCATACACCTAAGATGTGTCAAGCATTATTGCAATAAGCAAAACTGGTTGTAGCAGGCAGCGATGCAGGCAGGAGGACACAGTGTTACTCCTGAGCATAATATTAGAAACCAGCGGAATATGAAAGCACAACCCCAGGAAACAATATGTCAGATTACCAGAATCACTATTTACTGGTATTGTACATCAAACAGTGAGCACCACTGATGGAAAAATTGTTTACTCTTTGCAGAGAGTTTGACTCCCTCAGAAAAAGGCAATAACAATTGCTTTTGTTCATACTACACTGGGGAGAGAGGGGGAGAGAGTGAGCGAGAAAATACAGAAGGGCTGGGACTAATAACACAGGAACTAATGGAAATAGCTGCCGAACCACTGAGAAGTTGTGGATATTTACTGTGCCTTCATCTCTCCCACTCATGATGTTTCCCTACCTATTACTTTGCTTTGCTAGGCTTCTTATGAGGCTACAAATAATCTCGTCTTATTTTCCTGTTCTACTCCATTTACTATTTTACTTTTTTGAGTGTTTCTTGTATAAGTTGGGGAGAGGAAAAAAAAAACAAAAACAAAAAAAACAACAGTACAAGTTTCTTTCACTATCAACTTTGTAGAAGGAAAGGAAGTAGAAAAAACCAGTGTGGCATACAGGGAGCAAGTAATTATCCCTTTCTTTGCCAGTAAGCTCTAATTCAGAGCCATTTCTGCAAACTTGTCTTCATTTTTACTTGTCTACATGGACAGCCCCACCCAAAACTCCCATCCTTCTAGCCATACTCAGCCTAGGCAAACGCTTGAGCTTAGAATGACAACTGCTGTTTTCGGTTTTCTAATGCCATGCCAAAGGCACAAACTGCCTTCAGTTCTACCCCGAGAACAGATGCAACCACTTCAGTTCCTCGCTTTACTCAGCAGGCTCGCAGAGGGGGCTGGATGCTGAAGGTGTGTGCTGAGCATGAGACGAACCCTGGGTGTCCCCCCCAGTGCCACTGCACCCACACACATCGCTGCTCCTGCCGAGCTCACCAAACACTGCAGGAACCCGGGGCACACCATAACCCTGCCCAAGGACAGCCAGCAAGCGGGGGCATCCCAAACGTCACTTTCGCAGCAAATCTCTACTTCCACTCCCATTAATCTTTGCTCTACCAAGTAATTATGCTGATTGGGGCATTACACAATCAGGCGCTCATCCTAATTCTAGGTAGCACTTACCCTCTGTAAATTAGGGGGGTGATGGTTGCAGTTGTATTTGGGTAAGACAGAGAAATGTAAGGGGGATGGAAACCAAGCACCGTGTGGTTTTAGCTGTTTCAGGTCTTGTGGCAGAGAACTGCTTTACCTTCCTATGTTAACACGTACGGCATCCAGACTCAGCTCCTGCACCAAAGGCAGCATTGCACCCTGCAGATGCAATTAACCTGATGGAAGCAACCCTGGCAAATACAGCCCGGTGGTGGCCAAAGGCATTGCCTGAAGACAGAAGAACCTACTTGAAACTGGCTCAGCAAATGCTCCCCACACCAACATGAGCAGCAGATCCGCAGGATGAGGGCTGGATTTTCCCTCTGCAGCTCTGTGCTTTCCTGGTTAGAGTCACTGGTTTGGTTTTGGGGGGCTGAAAGGACACATACAATCGTGGCACAGCTCTCCCATGGAGCTGTCCAGCTAAAAGCAAGGGGGTCAGCAGCCCCACACCCGCCGGGTTTGGCTCTGCAGGTGCATATTTATATTTTAGCTGATTTAAATCATCCTTTGGAGGAGCACATCAGAGCTGAAATGATTAAAGACTGCAGTTAAAGACCACATTTGCTATGCTGAGCATGGCTGTACCAGAGGACACGAAAGTGCACTTCCTTTTCATTAGCGTGATGGCTGGCTTAATGTATAACCCTACATTACCTGTAGTAGCTGCTAAATCCCATTTTTTCCATACAGATCAGGTCTGTGCCTTCCCTGCTACCACCACAGCCTCTTTGATTACTTAATCAGAAATCCAGAACAACTAGAACGTTCCTCATTTCATCCTTGATTTTTTTCTTTTTCTGTCTTCCTCACCCAGAGAAAGTATTACTGTTGAAAGACTTTTTTTTTTCACCAAAAAAAACTAGATAGATAGCAAACCATGGTGAAAAAATATATGTTTTAAAAAAAGGGGGGAGAGAGAGAAGAACACCTGACAACTGCAGTGCAGTGTTTGTCTTGACACCTTCGGGAATGTCTTGGGTATGCCAGACATGGATCATTTTACAGCCACCTGTTCTGAAGACAGGGACAAAGAGATACCAAAATACCTTTCAGAAAAATCCCCAGAGAAGGCGAGCACGCAGAGGGGAGAGGGAGCCATGCACCCTTCATGCTGCAGATGGAGTCCCCGGGGTGCTGAGCAGCAGGCGCTGGGTGCGGGTCACCCACTGGTACCTGCTAACACCTGCCCTGCCCTCGCAAGGCACACACAGAATTGCAGCCCAGCTAGCAGGCTGGTGTTTTTGTCACTGGCCATCTTTTACTTCTTCCTGCAATATTTATTCTCACTTAAACTTGACAAGCATTGTGCTTGGGCTGAGATGGTGTAGTAATTGGGCTTATAAATGGAAAGAACTAAATGCACTCTTACTCTCATATCTCTTAGCAGCTTAATAACTGGAGATGACTGATGATCAGATCCACCTAGAGACCACAAGTATCGTTTCTGTCATTACAATCAGCCACAGAGCGTTATTTAATAACGGCCCAGTTTCTCCGCTGCACTTGAGATAGGCTCCGGGGAGAAGAGGACCGCTGATTGCAGCTCCCCGATGCCCATGGCAGGCCATCAGCTGCCCAAGCACCAGCTACAGCAGCAGCACAGCAGTGCTGGCTTCTGCACAGCCCCAGCCAGAGCCAGGCACGACACAGCTTGTAACACACCCGCAGGTAACAGCACCCGGTGTCACGCACCCACGCTGGGCACTGGTCACTTCGTGCCACCTGAAGCACAGTGCAGCAGGAGGGGAGAGGCTCCGATTACTTCAGTGCAAGCAGGGACACAACAGGATTAAGTTCAAACCGATTCTCGCTTTCTTTTAACCTTTTAATATTTAATGAAGGTTGGGAACGATGAAGGTCACCAGAAAGCTTGGCGATGGATAACTGTAATGGCCGAAGACAGCTCCAAAGCGTTTAGAGCCCTCCTCCCAGACAGGTATTGACATTCCCTGGATTGTATTGATGTTTCATCTCACGCTTTCCTTTTTCAGACTGATGTAGAGGTTGTGCCTGAAAGTTAACAAAACACCCCTCACCCTGCTAGGCAGCTGAACCCATAAATCCTGGTGTAAGGCAGCAAAGCATAAGCAGAGTGACCCCTGAAGCCTGCACTGGTGTAGGGCTCCAGTCGGAGCTCCTTCTGTCATGTTTCTGCCATGTTCCACCCAGCAGAACAGAGACTGTGTGAAATGCGACTGCCAGGCATTTTTCTTAGAAAATAAAGAGGTAAGAGGGTAGAAGGAAACGCTCCTTTTAAGAGGTGCCAGATGGCTACACAACCCCACCGGCGTTCAGTGAGAGCAGTGCCCATCAGCAGATTTCACATGGATGGTTAGGATCCCCGGGGCACTGCCCAGGTGGTGCAGCACTGCAAACATCATGAGCTAAACACATCCCCGTGGCTGTAACACATTGCTTGGAAGCAGCACTGGTCAGGTATTGCACAGGGGAAAACATACTGCCCTGAACTCTAAGCCCAGTAACAGCTTAATCTGCTTGATGCTCAGGTCTTTAATAGGAAAGGGTTAAAATAAAAGAAACAGAATATTCCTTCAGTGTCAGAGAAAATGCAGTTTTCTTACCAGACCGAAGCAAGCATGTAGCACTATAAATACTGGTGCTCCCCCCTCTCCCTTATTTATCTGTTCTGATATTTATTGCATCCAAAATAAGAAATACCTGAAACCTGACAGTAACTCCAAGTTGTACATTTTCAGTACAAAGTTTTAAAGCATTATTAAAAGAAAAAAAAAAAAGTAGATGTAGTCATACATGGAAAGCTATGTGAACTGGAGAATGCTCAATCCCACCCTCCCTTGGCATTTGCACTTCTGTCATTGCTGAACCCCAAATTACCAAAATTCTGGGGGGATCACTCCTCACTATGGTAAAGTTTCCAAGATGCATTCCCAGAGGGCCTAGAAAGTTCCTTGCTCCAATATCGATCCCCTCCGAGTGTCACTTTTCAGTTTATTTCCAGGCAGGGCCGTCTGTCAGCCAAGGCCATGTGAGACGATGCCCACGGCCGAGGCACCAGGCCCTGCTGAGCACCCCAGTGACTGCACAGGAAGATATATCCCTAAGCCTCCTCCTGCACTTACAGCTTCATTGGTATGTTGGATGGGTTTCCGCCACCATTTCAAGAAAATTGCTTGAGGACAGAAAGGAAGATTAGTTCTTCTGAAGACTGGAAAAACAACAGCAGTTATATTCCTACCTATAAATCTGATTTCCTTGATTGCAGCTGGCTTTAGAGTACCACAGGATTCCCAGGAACTTCACAAACAGTGAAAATTGGCTGTAATTAAGCTTGACTTTCACAGCTATATCCAAATCTTGCTAACATATCATGTCTGAGGTTGAGTACCTTTATAGTAAAACACATCACAAGTGCCTCCAGAACTGAGAGTCAAATCCTGATTTCCTACTCAATAATAAAAGGCTGGGAAACATTTTAAAGATAACCACCAGTTCCTACAGGTTCCTGCTGCCTCTGACCCCTCCTGGTCACTGCTAGATGCTGCTCAGCATTTAAACAGAACTTAAAACATGTCACCTGTGATTTTCCCCATATAATCCTCAGCCTTGGGCTAAACCTGCCAAAGGACTGGGTTCTGCTTTGAGGGGTGGCAGTGGAGGAGCAGGGACTTGAGCAGTTCCCTCTTGGTTTAAGACCAGAGCAGATACTGATGTTTTATGGATGATTTGCATCTCCCTAGACCTGGTCAGCCCCACAAGAGCCCAGTCACAACTGTGGCTCAGCACCTGAAAGGTGATTAGAAATCTTCTTGTCTACAGGCACCAAGCATGAGCTGTATTTCACCTGGGCATTTGCAGGATTAACTCTGATTTTAACCTGTTTTAAGTTACCTGGTTCCAGCAGCAACCTTACCCTACTGCTCACGCACACACACCTGCTTGCAATTCCTTTTTGTGCACAGCAGCCCCAAGACACAGGTGGATCAGGTCACCACCCCAAGCTCTGCCCCTGGCCTTGTCCTGTGCTGCCCCAGGGCCCTGGGGGGCTTCCCCTGCTCCACAGCCACAGGGGGGTCCTGGATGAAATGGTGAATGAAATTCTGTTTCTGGAGTTTCAGAAGCAAGTGACCAGCACCACTGCAGTGCCCTGGGGAGCAAGGAGAGAGAGAGAGGGAGGGGAAGGAACCTAATTCTCCCTTTTAAACAGCCTACCCATATTAAAATGGAATGCATCTTAAGTGCACCATAAAACATATTCTTCATCCCATTTGCCACTTAACTGGAGCTCTTTTTCTGCCTGCCTAAACACAAGCCTAAGGCCCTTTGCTACTGATACCCATAAGCACAACTTAATAGTGAGACCAGTGCTGGAGATGCAACTTTAATAAGTGTGGTTTGGAAGTGGCCTGGAAGAAATGTAATGAACATATTGGTTGTTTAGCCTGCTCCGAGTGCTTAGATCAATACAACAGCGTTTCCTTATTGCAACTTATTAGCCCAGTCATTTCTTTTTTGCCATCCCTGACCTCATGCGCAGCAACCAGAGAAGTGGCAGGAGAAAAGGACTCGAGCTGTGCTGATCTGAATGTAATTAACATAAGCGCACTCTGCACAAGGGCTCAAAAGATGCTGTTGTAGGAGCTGATGGCCAGGATGCTGGGACCAGAGCCCAGCAGGGAGCAGGAGCCCAGCAGCTCCCACCCTGCAGGGACCCCCCCAGCCCCTCCGCAGCCCCCAGCTGGAGCCCCGAGGCTTTGTGACAAGCACCAGGGACACCAAGCTCGGTGGTGTGCAGCTCCCTGCAAACCAGCAAGGAGAGAGGACGGCTTTATCATCTCCAGCACCGAGCTAAATCTTTAGAAAGAATAAACACCAGGAAGAAAACGTGGTATTGACCAAAAGCTACCAGAAATTTGTAGAGGCAATTGAAGGTTATAGTCTAACGCCGCAGAAGATAAAACTTTGGACAGCCTGTATAGATACCACCCCACTTGCTCTTTGCCAGGAGCCTATCTATTTCCAGCACATGTGAGCTTTGCAGTGTTATGCTTTATTCATACGCTTCAGGATTAAAAAAATGAAGACAGTGCCTGTACTGCCAGAGCATGCTACAATAATACCACATTTGAAGACTTCTTTTTTCCCCCCATCTATCCAATTATTTTTCTTCCTAGGTTCTAGAAGGAAAAATACAGGTGAGGGAAAACACCTACCTAAAGTTCAAGAAACTTAGGTTTTTTTTGTGCTTGTCAAGTTGTCAAAACTCACTGGCTCCCAGTGAACACAGATTACACTGAACATGGATTACTGCCAGACAAACTCAGCAGCCCTCATATGCTATGAGAGCTCCACATCCAAGTTTTTTTCTTTCCTGCTGAACATTAAAGACTCGTAGGCTGTGGTATCCCTAATGGAAGGGGATTTTCTGTGCTGTTCTATGTTGAAAACTGCAGTTATGCTCCTTTCTGGTTTTTGGCCAACACCGATTAGGATCTGCTGTTTGCAGCAGAAAATGCTTGTCCTGTCTCTGCTTCCCTCTTCCCCACCCCTTCTCCCAGCTCTCCTTTCTGAGGTGGGTATTTGTCTCATTTCAGGAGCATGGAAGATACCGGGGTAAAATACCTCTAATGGAGCAAACCAATGGGACAAACAAGAGCATCAGCTATACCAGACCTGACTACTGCTAATAAGCACTTCATAAGCAATAAATCTGCACAGAGGTTTCCTAACGTTTCAGTTAGGAAATGGCTGTATTCCCCAAAGAGATGAAAATACTCCGTTAGCAACCAATTTTATCTCGGAGATGATGCGTGGCCCGCTGAACATAATTTAATTAAAACTGTAAGGCAGAATAAAACTTTGTCATATAAATGCTTTGTTTTTAATTATAACACTTCATAAATATTTTCCAGAATTACGCTATCTCAGGAAACAAGTTTTCATTGTTTTGTTTAGCTTATTTGAGACACCCAGCTTTAATAACAGCGTTACCCAGATGGCAAAATCCGAGCTGACACGCGTACTCACCCATAAATTACACAAAGAAATCCGCCTGGTAACGAGAAGCTGACTCAGATCCAGGTGACACATCAGTCTCTTGCAGTGCATTCACCACTTAGAGAACCACACGTTACAGTGAGCATCCTGCCAACAAAAGGCACCAAGGGGAAAGCCCTGGGTGCTGGCTGGGCTTGTCCCTGCTGCCTGCCTCCCAAAAAGCCTCCGGAGGCACCAACAGCAGGGTGAGGCCTTGGGCAGGCAGGGGCTGTGAGGGCACGTGGATGAGGATGGACTTCTAGGAGAAGAGCGGACAGGACAGGCTGGCTGGGGACACATGGCACTGGCACAGCCCCAGCAGGGTGACCGCATGTGGAGCACGGCCGCAGGCGCCGCTGCACAGCCCGTGGCGAGGTGCATGCCACACGTCTTATCCATCAGTGGCAAAACTCCACTGAGCACCAAAACAACAGCATCCATGAAAGCCTAATGTCTACTTAATAGCCCTAAGTGATTGAATTAATCTCCCTGGCACTGCTTCTCCAAAGCGAGCCACAGCCAGGCTCCTGGTACACTCTCACCCGTCTCAGGCGCAGATCCCTCCTCTTGTTACTGAGGTGCAGGCTCTGGCTCCTCTTACCTCTGGAGATGAAGTGTTCATACAGAGAAACCCTCAGCTTTTCTACCAGCAGCAATAAATATGATTGTGCATTCAGTTTCCTGAGGGAATCACTCATCAGCTCATGCTGCCTGAACCATTTTTAATTTTTTGCTCTCCAAGGCGAAAACCTGGAATTCCCTATGTTAGACCCAAATAAGATTTTGCTTCAATCTAGTTTAGTCTCATGCCTCATTACCTGTGAAGCCATACATACAGCATTTTCCTCACTGCTTTATAGTGATATATATACATATTGCTGTATACATTTACCTTTTTAAGAAAAGCAAACAGCATCCCAAGGCAGCTTCTGCTGCAGACTTCTCAAAGCACAAACACAACCGTTTTCTCTGACCTTAGACAAGGCTGTCAGTAAATGAGGTCCCCCCTGCTGAAAAAGCCAGTGGACTTCTTCTCTTCCTCCTCTTGCTCATCTCTGACAGATGTTCAGTGCAGAAATTCCCATCCTCAACCAATTTTCCTCCCTCCACGACCTTCGTCCCTTAGCAGATCCCGACTGCTCGGAGCGGAGAAGCAGAAAGCCCTGGTACCACCCAGCTCAGTCCTTTACTACATACACGTACCGTGGTCACCATGGGACCCTGTAAGCTCAGCACTCCCCTCCACCTCATGGCCATGGGGCAGGAGCAGCACGTCACAGCACATCACAGCGCATCGCCCACCGCCAGCAGCTCTCCGCCCCGCACACCGCCCTCGCAGGGACCCACGCTGCAGCTCCACGGGCGCTGCATGAGAAAAGAGGATGTGCGAGTCCCACTTCTCTTTTCTGTGGCTGAGGCTGGAGGACTAGAGGCTAAAATAAAACAGAAAAATAGCTTTTCTATAAGCTCCCAGGAGCTGGAGGTAGTTTAAATGCTACTCAACAGTATTAAGAAAATAAATCTTCAGGAATCAAAGTCCCCAAACAACATTTATTCATAGCTCTAGACCCACTTCTATCCCCCTCTTTGAGCTGAAGAAACTTTTTGTGAAAAGCTTTTTATAATCCAATCTGAAGTTCGCTGCTCTGCATTTTATGCAATACAGACAGACCTGGAAGTTTTACAGAACAAAATGATCACTGCTCTGCCTGCTACGATAAGAGTCCCATTTGGCGAGTGTACTAACAGCAGCCATGTACCACATGAAGGCTCATTTCTAACTACAAGATCTTATTATCTATTAAATATGAAAGCAATTTTTTAAAGTTTTATGAAAAGTTTAAGATACTTTCTTAGAAGTGAAAAAAGGGACACGAGTTTAGTAACAGGAAGATGTAAGGATGCTCATCCAAAGAAGCAACCATAGACCATCACACACATATAACACCTTTCAGCCAAAGGCCTTGAAGCACTTTCCAATACCAATTTAACTTCTTTACATCTCTCAGGAGGTGGATGAAGCTTAAAAGAATGGTGGAATGAGGTAACAAAGATACTAACCAACCGGTCAGTCACATAACCCTTCACAGAGAGGAGGCTCCCAAAACCAAACCTGGCCAGAAGCTTTCCACTAGGTAGTCTCCAAACATGCACTCTTCAAGGTCTTCCCCCAGCCAAAAGCAAGCCTTGACTGATAAAACACACCAGGTACAGCAGAGCCTAGACAGATCAATGTCCCCAAAAGCCCATGCTGCTCATCAGGCAGCAGAGCTGGGACCAACACCCAGCCCAGCAGTGCTCTGCACTCCATCGCTGCACTAACACAAGGTTTAGTCTCATTTATCTCTAGAAAGTTCAAAAGCACTAACGTGACTCTTCTATCTTAGCACTGATACCCTTCAAAAGCCCAACTGAGGCTGCCTCTCAGCATTAAAAGGAAGAAGATCCATATCTTGGCATTATCAGGAACAGCTGTTCCCTATTCATCAAAATGAGTTTAGCTGTGAATGCATAGCATGTGTAATACGGCCTTAATTAGAGATGTGCATTCTCTGTGAAATCCTTGTAATTAGTGATACGAGAGCTGCTCATTTTTCTGGTAGAAATGAATTTACCACAGCAAGTTTGGCAGCATCTTATTTCAGAGAGGCAGGTATCTGCACAAGGCAGGAGTTTTGTTCATTTTCGTGGCTTTTTATTTTTATTACTTACTGAAATGTACTATTACCTACAAATCATGCACAATAGACATAGGGCACAGTGAGCCATGATTTCCAGACCTGTAATGACAGTGCAATACCTCATTATATCGACTATTTGTTCTTGATCATAGTAGCCCACCTGCACCTATGTATGCTGCTGTCAGCAGGAGGCGTCAGGATAGAGCACAAGCAAATACACCACACACAGCAGAGTTGGAGGAAAAGAACAGTTCTGATGAAAAATAAACAAATAAAGAAATAAATAGCCCCATCTTCCACCTCTCACATCCTCTAGTATATATACACAACAACCAGGAAACTAAACCAGCAATATGTGACCGATACTGGCCGCAGAGTGGAAATAGCAGCCAGTACTAACAGCAGCCTGCTAGGGAGCAACCCTGGCTAACATTCACGCTGGAATTTTAGAGGACGAGAAGATGAACAAGTCAATTACAGAATGCCCCGCTCCTCATCTTCCCAGAGTAATTGAAGATTCAGTATCATTTTTACTGAGTTATTTTTAATTGGTCTCATTTGCTGAAGTAAATTAGGTGTAGCATTGTCCTCAGTATGATGTATGCATCTGTGCAAATAGGAAAGAAAACATTAAAAAATTTCAAAGCACTGCCATGGAAAAACAGACAAAATCAGATAAATGCAATTAATTTCTAAGCCTACCCTTGAAAAATTATGATGTTAATCTATTTATTTGACTGTTAGTGATGGTTTCCATCAAGGTCAGGAGAAATTGCTCAATTAATAAATGTCTGCTTGCACCTGACAACAATAAAAGTTTCCCTGGAGTGCAATAAGCTAAAAGACCGTGACCTCAGACACAGACAGTGAACTTTGTATTGTCTTTTCTTTTCTTTTCTTTTCTTTTCTTTTCTTTTCTTTTCTTTTCTTTTCTTTTCTTTTCTTTTCTTTTCTTTTCTTTTTTTTTTTTTTTTTCCCAAGATTGAACAATAATCACACTGCTTGTGGGCTGCATTTCTCAGCGTCTGAGAACTGTTTGCTGTCCTGGGGACCTGAGGTGTGGCTGCAGACGGCTGGCTGGAAGCCAGACCTGCAGAAACCTGAAGAAACCTGCAGATCCATCGCTGCCTCGAATGCCAGGACAGCTCTGATGGATGCAGCCCTGCTCTGTGCCCAGGCTTGCACACACGGGTGCTTGGCAGCCTTCAGCCAAGCTAGGGGACAGCGTCCCAGTGGCCAAGCGTTTGCAGGCAGCATGTACCGAGCTGCAGCCTGAATCCAATGGCAGGGTACTGAGCAAAAAATAAGCACTTTCAATGGCCTGGTCAAACCAAAAACCACCCTTCCATGTTCTTATCCGTGGCAACCAAACCTTCCTGTTTGTGTTGTTTTCTTATCAACGCTCTCTCTAGTTAATTTACTAAACTCCAGCAAAACTAATTTAATTCCCCGGAGAATGGCAATGAATGTACTGGATAAGCACGGTTCCATCCCAATTTCCCCCTTGGGAGGAGTAAAAGCGGCTTGGCAGAGGTGCCCGACCCATTCCCACCCTCAGCACGGACCCAGATTGGAGCTGGCACAAGTGGAGGCTCCCATGAAGTCTGACTGACACTGCCACAGCCAAGGCTCTGCCTCAGGGACCCTCATGAAACACATTAGGTGCAGTGGTTTTAATTACCCCTGCAATATGCTTTCCCTAAATCTGAATTATTTCCAGCAGGGTGTGTCTGTACGCGGCTGGCAAGCGAGCGTGGCCCTTGCGGCTCTGCTGTGTCTGATGTCTCTCGGGTCTTTTTTCTCCCCAGATTAATTAAGGTCTGAATTCAAGTTTCTGTCAATGTCTGGAATAAGGTTTATGGAGGTCCTTAGGGTTAATTTATAATCCCCTAAAGAATAAGTAAATATTTAAACTGCCCCCACAGTTGTAATTGAATGTTTTAATTCATGTCAGCAGACTGAGCGAAGCAAATTCTTCCATTGCTGTGATTATTTATTAAACAAAATTACAATAGAAAATCATTCTTGTCATTTTGCTAGAGTGTGTATGTATACCAAGAAGTTACCCCTCAAATTTATGAGTCCCAGATGACGACAGCTTTCCAAAGAAGCAGGTGAGTGCAAACCACTTGCTGCCTAGCTGAACACGCAGGTGAAACCCAGCGGGACAGCGGAGGCTCTGCTGGAGGCGAAGGAGCTCCCACCGAGACCCAGGCCCTGCAGTGAGGGGCAGGAGGGACCCAGGACACTGCAGGAGCTTGTCATGGACAGCAGCAGCAGGAGCACGGACGGCAGAGCTGGGGCCACGCTCGTACCACCCGGTGTTTGCTGTAGCAAAGTCACCTCCTCGCCTGCAGCAGCACATCACAGCCTTGTGCTCCGATGGCCTGCTCCGGCAAAAGGCACCACGGGAGTACCCCTAAAGACATGGGGGGAATGTGAATAATGGCATCGCTTCAGGTGAAGCATCACCTGAGCCCCTGAGGGAAGAGGAGGAGAAGCCGCAGGTGAGCAGAGGCAGGGCAGGAGCTGGGACCCGGGAACGAGAAGTCACGGAGGGGCCGGGCTTCCCGGCTCCCATTCCCATTCTGCTTACGTGGGCTGACGGTAACTGGTGGCTTTTTAAATTTAATAGCTTCTAATGGAGGCCAAAATATTATTGATAACCACAATCATCTCCTGATGTGCCCATTAAGGCAGTGCTGCTCATTTCTGTCGTGCTTTATAACATCTATTAGTCACCAGTTTTTACACCAGAATCCTACTCGTTTCAGGCAGGAACAGACATTACCGGGAGGAGCCGTGGCCCCAGTACGAGCTGGTGGAGGTTTCCACAGCAGCATTAGACGTGCTGTGCTCCAGAGCGCTGCCCTGCGCCCCCACGTCCTGCCCGGCTGTGTGTCCGTGCTAGAGACGTGCGTGTGGCCACCCCTTAAGGGATTTGGGGACTGGAATTTCATTAAGACCTCAGGTGATGAGGTTTAGCAATGAAATAACCAATAAGCAAGTGTGTCATGTCTAAAAACCCACAGGGGCAGCAAAATTGTTTTGAGCCTTGACATTTCTTTTGCTAGCCCTCTCTAGCCTACCGCATTTTGTTGGGGTGTTCACAGACTCCCCGAATGGCTTGGGCTGGAAGGGACCCCAAAGCCCACCCTGCTCCAACCCCGTGCCGTGGGCAGGGACACCTGCTGATCCTCCTGGTGAAGGTAAGCACCATTGCCAGACCCTTTGTGCCCTCGTAGCAATGGGGTCAGCGGGGTGTCCTCAGAGCCTGCAATTAGCACTGCTGCCCCGGGTGGGGTAACGACGGGCACAGGGCCAGCGCTCTCTGGTGACCAGCACCACGGCTGAATGAACTACCAGCAAACAGTGGTCCCCAACCTCATGGCCAGCAGCCGTGCTCCTCGTGAGGACCTCCACTATCTGCTATCACCATGGGCGAGCCCGGCTCGGCTTTGCTCCGACCTGGCTGTGCTGAGGCTGTCACCCTGCATGTGGTGCTGCTACAGAGCGAGGCTGGCACGGGCCAAAGTTAATCATATCAGCTGGGATGTATGTTACAATTCAACTAACAGAGACAAAGGCAGCTGGTGAGAGTTTTTGTGCATCCAGGAGAACTTATCAATGTTTTATAAATACTCAGTTTACATTCTAAGCATCACAAATCATTGTAAATCACCCCTCCTTCTCATGACAGTGATTGCATTTAAATTTTGCTGAGGGTTTCTTACAGTTCTGTCCCTTGAATAGGAGGTTTAGATTTCTGATACTGCAGGCAAAAGACAGAGATGTATTGAAAATTAAGGTACCTAAATAATTAACCCCAATACTAAGTCTTAGAGGCAATTCAATAAAGTACTCTCTGGGACCCAGCTGACAGTGAATAATATCCACCCTCCCCGCATCACACAGGCTGCAGAAACAATTTTATGTTGCCATTACACCATGGCACTTAACTGTTTGTGTTCTTCGGAGAGACAGCATTGCCTTGAAACCGTGTCATCAGAAACCGTTGTGCACCTGGGAAATGGGAGGAATAAACCCACAGGACGAATGGGTGAGGCTTCCTCATCCCAAGGTGGAGCCACACCTTGAGCCTAAGCATATTATCAAAGCCATGTAACTTGTTGCTCTAAAAATCCCCTTCTGTCAGCCGCCATGCTCGGCGATGCCCTGTTAGAGGCGTTTTAACAACCTGGCTCTGATCTAAGCCTGCCAGCATTTTGCAGAACTCTTCAGCATCCTAAGGATTTTTATGTGTGTTTGATGAATTATTTATGGACTTTAGATTGCAAATACGGTGCAGAAAGGAATAGACAAGCTGGGTGAGTCCATTTGGCTAATGTAAGATCCAGCCACAATTCCTGGATTATAATGTTGGAGAACCAGAAATGTCCTTTTTGTTCTGGAATTACTCTTCACACTGACAGCCTCTGCAGCACGGGCTGGGTTAGAAGCAGAGTTAATACGGGCAGCTGAAACAGCTGAAAGCCAGGAAAACTGAGGGTGTCCAAACAATGAGACACATCTCTGTGAATAATGGTCAAAGTATTAGTCCTACAGGTGAAACAGAAGAGCAGTTGACCATGCACATTAGGAGCTGTGGGTTTGGGTCCGTTTCTCCATGATGGAAAGGTTTCCAAGTGGCCTCCACAGAATTTTTCTGTACCTTGGCATTATGGGGAGGCATTACTGTTAATGACGTGAAGTTGATAATGGGGAGAACTGGCAGAAAATCTTTCCATGGAAGAGTAATAAATGCTACGGGTGCATAAGGTGACAGCTGCAATTTCAAAAGGATCAATACATGTTACAGCGGTATTTATACCGGGGATGATGGTAAGGAGCAATTCTCTCACCAACCCTCACTAATACAATCAGTGCTCAGCTGAGCTCTTCTGGCTCACTGATAATGAATGGGGCCAGTTTGGATGTGGGAAATGGGGAAATGCATTAACTTCTCCCAAGGCTGCGCACTTCAGCCCAATCCCTTGCAGTTTCTCCTCACCACCGAAAACTCCTGCCCACGCTGCTTGGGGCTGGGTGAAGCTGTCAGATGTTCCTAGAAGCACTGCTCAGCCCTCAATAGCTAACACGGAGACAGTGAACGCTGCAGCAGGTATTGCCTCCTCTCCTGGTGCGTGCTGCAGGTGCCCAGCACAATGGGGCGGCTGCTCTCAGCACTGCTGGCAGCTGGGCAGCAGCCCTGGGGTGATCTCACATTGTCCACTGCTGAGCTGCTGAATTGTTATTATTATATTTGCTTCTGCTTATTAAAGAAGTACACAACAGCACTACATCCTGTAAGGCTGAATACGCTTAGCAGGACCTGAAGGCACTCTGGATTTATACACGTTCGGGTCATTGTTAATGATCTCCTTGACTTGCCTTACATAATGGCTTTATTCACTCGAGTGCAAATTTGCCATCTGGGCATCCACATGCTCCTACACGTCCTGTATGTGCGGGACAGCCATGTCAGGGGGAGCTGATGCTGGAGAGAGAACAACACCAACTCCTGTGCATGCCGCGGGCAGGCTGTGTCTCTTGGTTTTCCTGATGGCTGCTTATTGCTTGGTAAAGATGCAGCTTCCAGATTTTGTTGTGGAGGGGTGGCAAGAAAGAATCTCAGGTAAACTGTAATTAGGAAAGTATTCCTAGAGGAAGGAGGGTTACTAAATCCTAGAAAGGCCCAGTCATCCTAACCACCTGAACGTCAGCTCTCTGCAGTGGAAGGGCAGAGGGGTCCGGGTGAGAGGCCGGGCTCTGCTGCACGACGGCCTCCAGCTCCCTGCTCTCCTGAAACCAACCTGTACCTAACATCTCCTTCCTTTCCGCCTGTGCACCGGGACTGTGCTACCAAGGCAGCATTTGGGATTACTGTATGACCATCACTTAGTATTGACCACCAGCATGTCTGCAGCCAGCTGCTCTTGCCACGCAGGAGAAAAAGCAAATGAGGAATTGCACAAAAGCAATACTCCAGCAGTATCCCAACAGTACTGCAGGACAAAGCCATCAATACCTTCAGAAATGTTCATTTCTTTTGAAAACAGATTTCTCGCTCTGCAAGCAATCAATACCACTTGCTGAGACATCCGTGTTTATGAAAGCACTGCCAAAGGGCTGCAGCCAGGGCAGAGGCCAGCTGGTGGGGAGGCACGGCACAGAGGCTGCGCACCCCTGCCAGCCTGGGTCTGTGACAGTGATGTGGGTTTGGGGTCCCTGCCTGCCCCTAAGGAACAGCCAAATAAACCTGATACCTCTGAGCCTGATACCTCTCTCTTTTCTCCTGCTAATTACTCCATTCAGCTTTATCCTTATCTCCCAGTTTTGCTGGATATCACTTTTCTAATACGCACTCTAATCTAAACAGCTTCCAGCCATAACACTCCTGCCTCCCTTCCATCACTCTCCACTGTAAAAGCCTACAAAAAGCAGAAGGGACCTCAATGCCTTCTCCTCGTGATTATCTTACATCCAAGTGACTGATCCTGACCCAGCAACAACAGCTCTCCACATCATGGATGGGACTGAGGAAGATGGCTATAGACAAATCCTAAGAGACACTGGGTATTTGGTTCACCAAAATTTGGTGGGGGCACCATGGCAGTGGGGAAGAACTGCCATGTACCTATATGATTTTGCTTGTGGATATACAAGGGATTTAAATGCCAGCACAGAAAATTTCTGGATTGCAGAATTAGAGACCTAGGAGCGGTCGTGCAGACCTGATCTGGCATGGTGCTGGCTGGTACGAAGTCAATCAGCACGTTGAAACTCTTGGCGGAGGGCTTATTCCCAAATCAGTGCTTTCTATGCTGTGGCTGCAGGGGTTTTCATCCCTTTCTGGGAATCCGGATATCACACTGCGGCCTCACACAGCTGAACGCTTCCTTATGTCTAAATCAGGACAATTATTTGATTTAGACATGCAGTAGATGCTGGGAGTACAGAAAGGAGGCAAGAAAAGGGAGGGAAAAGAGGAATAAATCACTGAGCACGAGTTTGCCATATAAGCCCTTTATAAACAGCTCATTTAGGAGAGATGACTCCTACTGTTTCATTTAGCTTGAAGAAAATCTGTTCTTTTATCTTCGTGCACTGTTCCTCCAGGAGTGTGAAGGACTCAGCTAGACATCTGCTGGCTGTGGCCACTGGCCAAGGCTGCACTAATTGCATAAGTGTTTTGGCTTGCAAATGCAACAAGTTTGGCATCCCCATTTAGTGCATGCCGCATGACATTCTTTTAAGTTATTGCCGTTAAGCATCTGAATCCCAGCCAGGTGCACATGAAGTGACTGGCATGAGATGTAGCTTTATTCACTAGGCTCAATGAAACAAAAGGAGCTGGTGTCCAGGTTACTCCTGCTCCAGGTGAAGGCTCTGAAACACTCTCTCAGACCCTGGAAGGCCACCCCTGCAGGCACAGAAGTGAAGGGAGCCGCAGCTTTTGGGAGGAGCACAAGGATATGTGCAGCAAGTACACTGTGTTGTGATGAAAGACGTGGCCATCTGCCAGTGCTGTGACAAGCCACTTGCAAAGTTACAGCCCCTGCAAGCTGGTCCTTACAGAGGCCCTGGGGGGAAGATGTGTTCATCCCCTTAGGGTCCCACCTGGGCTGTTCCGTCTCACTGCATTGCACCCTGCTACAATCCAGATCAGGGAAAGCACCCAACATGCAGCAGCAAACAGCTCCCTAGGATAAGCAGCGATACAAATCTGTGTTACTTGCACCTCATTGCAAAGGAAGCCTGCAGCAAAAAGCCACTGCTTGGCACCACATGGGGGGAGTGAAGTCCAGGCTGTGCTGGGCGTGCTCCCATGGGATGCGTGGTGTTGGGGCTGCACAATGGGTGGCATCTGGTGATGTGGCCTGAAATCCCTGCACTGCCAGCACTGCAGGACAGCACCAACAGGTGCGGCTTCAGCTCTGCTGCCATCAGTCAATTTAAAAGAGAGACTATAATTGGAATTGATTATGATCTAGATGTTCAGGCTTCATCCCTTCTCTGCATCATAACAGCTGTTTTGCATTGCAGCAGTCCCCAAGTGTGACCGCAGGGCCAATGGCTCCAGGAGGGAAAAGCCTTTGGGGCTCCATGGCTCCAACCTGCACAGGACTACGAGTGCAAAAAGCAAAGCATGCAAGTTTTGGACAACCGAGAATTCCTGACCTGTGTCCTCTGCTTTAGTTATCCACCTGCTTTGACTTGTTTTGAGTAGTGATGGAATTTCACTTCCTGTAATTAATGGGACATAGAGCGAGACTACTTGCTTTCTTATTTCTCCAGTGACAACAAAAGCTTTCTCTATCATATAATGCATTTCCATTGCAGTATTAAAAATCTTTCTGACCCAAATATACATATGGAGAACAACAATAACTGTAAGGAACACAGTACTTAATCTGCCTAGATTCTACTCTCAAAAGATATAATCTATTACAAATGTTATCCCTTGCCTTTCCTATTAATCCTACAGGAACCAGTGATTAAGTACTTTTGCTAACCCTCCGGTCCCTGGTGTGCCTGTGATCCAGAGAATTATAATCACCCTGTGCTGCACATCTGGTGACAATGATGGGCAATGCTCTCTTATTACAACACTCTCCTGCTGCTGCTTGCTGGGTTGCAATAGTATTTGATTGCATTCGGCACATTTCTTGTCTTTCCTCCCTGAATTAACCAAATAAGCAATGCTTCCTGACTTGAAGAAGGCTTATAAGGAAAACACAATTCTAGCCATATTTGCAAAGGCAGAAGAAGAGTACGAGTTGCAGAATTCAGAGAGGACATGGAGTAACAAATGAACAAGACACACCTCTGGCATGAGAAAGCCACAGTAAATGAGATATAAAGAAAATGGCATTTTTGGGCATCCTCTGCCTGCATTGTCCCACATCCACTGTGGCCAGACCAACAGCGGGAGCTCAGCTCCATGGAGCATTTTGAAGCAGGGCACCACATGCGGCGCTGCCCCTGTGGGTCCTGCTGCCCGACACGGTTACCCCAGCCAAACGGCCCCGTGCGTGGCAAAGTGGTGCTCCTCCAGCTTAATTGAGCCACTGGAGCCAGTTATGGGTGTGGGCGTTAGGTCTCTCAAATTAGTTGTAATTACAATTCAAAGAAAGAAAAGCCACTTTAACATTTCTAATCAACAGGCATCTAATGAGGCGTGTTAGTTCCTGCAGTCTGAGCACAGTAGGAAATTTTTGGAGATAATTTACTTCATTAATATTCAGCTAGAAGTGGATCATCCAATACTTTCTGTGGTGGCATTGAGATGAAATATGTCAAAAGGAAAATTTTACATTTGACATGGACATTAAGCTTCATAAGTTTCACTTTATCTTTGGAAAACACACTTCTAACTGAAATAAAATTGTACAACCCAGATTGATCGGAATGGGAACAGGCCTACCTCAACAAGAGCAGTGCCCGTGCGCTATGACCAGCAGCGCAAAGCAAGCTGGACTGCTCTGCCTTCAGCCCTACCACGCTACCCTGCAGCTGCCCACCAGGCCTGGCTGCCACCCAAAAACATTGACTTGTTGGGTGAATATGTGCTACTGTTGTTCCACAGATTTTGAATCTGTCATGTATTTGTGGAACTAGTATATAGATATATGATTATTCTTGTAGGCATATACAGACAAACCAGAAATGGAGAGCCCATCAGGAAAATGAGGAATCATGTCTGTGAGATTGACAGATACCATTGCCTTGTATTATTTTTGGTACAGGAATTGCCAACAGCCTTTACAAAGTTTTCAGGCTCATTAAAGAATACCAGCTTTAGTAAAACAGTTTAGTTTTCATACCTTCAATATGAGAATACTTTGGATTGATAGATTTCAATGGAAATTTAAAATAAAATTTAAAAAAAAAATAAAAAGGAAGGAAGAGAAAAGAAGAAAAAAAAAAGGGAGGGGGGGAGAGAGAAAAAAGAAAGAAAGAAAAAAGGTTTAATGAAAGAGCCACAAAGGGACAAAGGGACCAAAGTTTGTTTGGTTTCCTGAATAATGAATGGATGTATAAGAGACCAGTGAACAATGATGAGATCCACCTTTCTAAATCCATTTGAACTCTAGGAGTTTTACAGTGTTTGAACTTAATTTCCATTCATTCCTTGGCACACAGTGTAAATTGATGCTCTGGACAAGAACAGTGCTCTCTGAAGGAAAGAAGGACGTAAATTATCCGAATATTCCTTCTTTGTTTGTCTGCCACAACTGAAATTGTATCACCCTAAATGAAGCACACTCTTGTCCACAGGTCGTGACTGGTTTTACCACATTTCCTGGAATTTTAGTCAAAATGTCTCCCTGTTTGGGGAAGACCAAGTGACACAAACCCAAGCCATCATCATGGATAAAGAAAACGTAAATTTGGGGGCAGCCCTCCAGCAGATGTACCCACAGGCCACATCCCCAGCCCAGGCCTTGGCCTGTTCCGCAGGCCGTGCTGCCACCAGGCCTCCCGCAGCCCCGGGGTACTGCTGCCTCTTCTCTGATCAGGGCCTGTCTCACTGTGCATTTCTAAGCAGACTCTCTGTGTCTTCCTTTGTGTGTGAGCAACTTCGGTTGCTGAAATATGAGCATTTGTCCTATTAGTAATCCATCACTCATTAGCTCAGTGAATCGCTCCTACAGGTGCTCAACTATGTGGCCCCTTTCCTCCCACAGACCTGCTCTGGATGTCTGCTGGTGGGATTTTAATTTGCTGCCCTTTGCAAAACAAAAGACTACAGATGCAAGCATTTAAATGCCAAATAGTTACATGGTGGTCTGCATCCTGAGTAAATAAAGAGGCTTTTTTCATCACAAGGACATTCAGGAGGGCCTATTTAGAAAACACATACATTACTCTACAGTCCATCTCGATACAAATAAATAAGCCTGTGTTAGGTTTTCTTTCAGGACCTTTGTAAACATCATTTTTCTTTCTCTACAGTACTTTAAAAGGTTATCCTTATAAAAGTTGTTATTCCAGATAACACTACCCCACAAGAAATTAAAAATGAAATCATGAATATTTGAAGAGCTATGTTCTGAAGATGTCTGTATGGCTGGGGAGAGTAGGTTGCAAAAGGTATCAACAGCTATTTGGACTCCTTTCTGTCGCACAATGACTCAAAGCAAACACATGCAGCTCTGGCACGGTAGGTCAAGCGAAGTCTGTAGCATTTATATAAAGTGCAACCAAGAAAAACAAATTTCTGACGTGGTAGAAACTGAGAAATGGCACCAAAATCTTGAGAAAACTGCAGAAAAACAATTGCTTGCCATGACACTATCAAACAACCCGCTCTGGAGCCATTTGGGTGTTGGTGACTTCTCCCTGCAGAGTTTGTGCCTGGGTGCATCAACCCCTCCACTCCCACCTGCCCGCTGCTGGGGCTTGGGACATGCGGCCTCGCCACGCCACAGCTGCCAAAACCCTGAGCTTCCCCTTCCCACTCCTTCGAAGATAGTGGCTGTGTGCTGGAGTGCTGCCAGCACAGGGCTGAGACCTCCCTTCCACTGGTCTTTTAAACCCAAGCTTCAGTCACAGTTATTTCTCTGCAGTATGAAAAAAAAAATCTTTTTGGTCACCACAGCTAATATATAAATCATACACATATAGAAGCCTTAATTTTGATTTCTCATATTTCCAGCCCTAATCTTAATTTTCCAAGACTTGGCTGAAGTGCTATGAGATTCAATTTTCAGCTCATAAGACGCTTGTTAGTGCCTGCCTCTATGTGACTCGAGGGGATCAAAGTTTGATTTTTACCAGTGTCTTTTTTTTTTTTTTTTTCCCTCAATCAGGAAACTATATATGCTCATAAACATAAACCTCCTTAAACAGACTCAAAATGAAGACAAACCCTATTGCTTTCTACCCCTTGCTAAAGACTCGGGTCTTGATCCTAAAAGGGAACATGCCCATAATGGAGATCAGTGCAGAACAGGGTGTTAAATAGCCATCAAAAATAAGTAAATAAATAAATAAAATAAAATAAAATAAAATAAAATAAATAAATAAATAAGGCGGTTTTGCAGTGCTGATGGACTCTGCTCTCTGCTTCCTATCCCAAGATAATGAAAGCTGCTGGTGAACAGTGAGACTAGGCGCTGGGATAGGGCTGATTCGGAGGAAGAGGACTGCAACATTTGCTGCTTCACAAAGTAACATCAATAATGCTGTTGCTACCCTAGAAATATGTAGGGCTGGGCACAGTAATAGAATTGGCAGAGGCAATCGGATTGTTCCTTGTCAGCATCTCGGATGGCTCCTCGTATGAGATGTGCATCAGACCAAGGCCTGACCGAACCACTGTGCCGCTCAGCCTGGCACCGGCTCTCTGCTTGTGCTGTTTGCAGCAAGCTGCCGCTGGAATCTGCAAGGCAGTGGTGGATATGAACTTTTATTCTGTTAACAAATCCCACACAGAGTGGGGAGGATTTGTGGGACTAAAGTGGCAGGGCAAGCGGCGCTGCAAGAGGGCATGCGGGGACTGGAGCGCAGAGAAGCACAGGGCAGCCACAGGGGCACCTGTACAGCCTTGGTGTCACACAGTCATGGTGTCACACAGCCTGGTGTCATGGCTGTGCTGTCACACAGCCTCATGTCACACGGCCTCATGTCACACAGCTGTGGTGGCACACAGCCCTGGTGCCACGCACCCCCTTCCTATTTGATTCAGCCTCACTAAAAACTGCCCGGCACACCCTCCCCACCCGTTTCCAACTGCTCCATTAAAAAAAAAAGACCGTAACCCCAAATAATGAAATGTTTGGGTGAATATTATTCCACCTCGGAGCAATTAGTCTCTAATAATAACACTGCCTACCCACCACCAAACATTTCATTACTTTCACTCCCGAAAATATGACGGGAAGTAGGCTTCAAGTTTCATTTTGTTAATGGATTAAATTAATTTACATTTTACATTCTCGTGATTCAAAACCACTTAGATTAATTTAAAAAATATATATTTTACCAAAAAGTTGCTTAACTGCCATGTAATTTCTTGCTATTTCCTTTTCCATTATTGCTGATTAACAAGATACTTGGGAATAAATAGAAGCGCTCTCTCTGCTATAATTATCCTGTCCGTCCCTCTGATTAGTTCACTCCTATTTTGTGGCAGGAAACTTGAAAATCCTAAATATTCCGGCTTGACATCATCATCAGAAAAGGAGCAGAAAGAGCAAAACGGAGGCTTTCTAAAAATGTATTGGATATATTTTAATGAACACCTGGAAAATCACCAAGGTCCAGCCTAAACATCAATGAAACAAATGGATTTTGCTTCACTGAGCTATGAAAAGAAAGCCCAAAAGGAGTCAAGCCAGAATAAATTCTTCAGCCAAATAATCAAAAGAAGTTTGATGTATTCAGGCCGAAGCGTTTCCCCAACTGGTCCATCCAGCACAGGGGACCAAACATACCTTGGGAGCAGTGGGCAAATGGGGAGTAATGCCATCAAAGGGTGATCACTGTCATACAGCAAGAGGGCGTACAACAGAAAACCTTAGGGCTACCAGACAGATAACTCAAAGGGAAACATGGCAAATGTGAACAAACCTCTAAAGTTGCATCTCTAAAGCCATTATCTAAAAGGCACTGAGTGTACTTGCACTTCTCCTGTGTAAAACTCCCAATGCAATTTACTTTGGAAAACATTAAAAAAAAAAAAAAAAGACTTTCAAAGTTCCTTCAATCTATGTAACAACTGGTGTTGATAAACACAGATGCAGATGCTAAGAAACGTGTATGTGCTGGTTGTGAGAAGTGGTTTCACTCCTTATTCAACAGGCAGCAGAGTGAGGAGTGGTGTAAGCAGCCACTTGCCAGCCCACGTGCCTGCCTAAAAGAGTTCAACATTCAAAAACAGACAGCTGGATAATGCTCTTTGCAAGAGGCCTGAATCTACAATCAGCCCAGGTGCACAGCTTTGAATGAAAATGTCTCCCAAATTCATTTCCTCCTCTCTTCTCACAAGGTGCACACACCAGCACAGCCCTGCTCGGTGAGAAAGCCACAACGCTGAGCTGCCCTCGCACAGAGCACACAGCTCCGTGTAGGTCAGCCTGACACCGCAGTGGCTTCAGGCTGCTTCGGGTCTAACACCTTCTTCTTCACCTCTCTGCAGCTAATGAGTGCTTATGCTGCAAGAGTCCTTCTCCAGATGCACATTTATGTTGTGCTTAGACTCTGACAGTCAATGAGATATTTTTTCAATGTGAGATTTAATTTGGAAAATGCTTTCAATAGATATGTACCTAGCAGTGAAAGGTGACAAGAAATAAATGTTTTTTAGCAACGTAGTAAATAGTGACCCCAAACCCTGGCTGTGGAAAAATGAACCTTCTAAAGCTTTAAAAAATACACACAGTGGGTACGTTTCCTGCCACCTGGCACAGAGCAGATGCAACATAAGAGTAAAGGCAGAGCAAACTATTGCAAGAGAAAGCATTTCTGCATAATGCCTTGTAAGTACGTGAGATAGCTGTGCCTCTAATGCGATGAAAATGTAAAGCCCCATTTCTCTGAAAAGGAAAACAAAGATGTTTTCTCTGTGGAGTAAATAACTGTCACATTGAATACACCCTCTATCCTCTCATCATCACCAATTGCTAGAAGCCATTCATTCTGACAAATTGAAGAGAATTCAGAGACAAGAAACAAGACGATGAAGTGACTGGGACATTGTCTTGTGAAGGAAGATTAAAAAGGAGTAAATGTTGTATGTCATAGGTGAGCAATGACTTTAAAGAGGCCACCCAAAGGATACATATGAGAGAGAATCAGAGGAAAGAATAAAGCATTGCTGTGACACAAACTATTCGTGGGTCAGGAGGCGAAATTTAAGATGACAATGTTCCAATGCCAAACCAGATTCTTGCTGAGACAGAATGGCCACATCCATTGCATCATCTGGACACACACAAAATGATTTTCTGAGTACAATAAATTGATTGTTGAAGGTGAACTTCCACTGGCAATGAATATGAGACTGAATGACCCACCTGTGCTCCACCTCCCACCTTCATGCCAGCAGAGTGCGGAGCTTGCTCAGAGCCAGCAGCAGGTGGGCAAGTGGCACAGGTCTTGTTGCAGGGCTCCAGTACAGAACCTGGGGTGATCTCTCCAGCTTATCAGGCAAAATGCCATTTTCTTACAGTGGTGCAGCTCAAAAGGGAAAAATGTACGAAACCAGGTTCTGCCTGTCATTTTCCCTCATAGCTATCAGCTCAAGGCATGTGGATGCTTGTTCAGCTTGTTGTTTGACAATACGAATAATTAAGAATCCCATCACACCTGTATTATTCTTGTTACTATGAGAAAATAATAATAATAATAATAAAAAAAACACATCTCTTTCACTGTTCATCCCAAAGAATATTGGCTGGTGTTGGGTATTCATGCATGAAGCTGTGGCCAAACCCTAGCCAAGCACACCTTGATTTCGGGCTGCTGCCGGACAGAATCTCCTGCCCAAGCAGGGACGGGGGTCGGGGCCACGAAGTCTAAGCACAGATTCAAGCACCGGAAAAAGTCACAAATATAGTTTAATATATCCCAACTGTACTCTGTGGTAAGAGGAACGGAAAGGGCACAAAGCAGCTCTGCCTGCTACAGAAGTGGCTGGAGACCTGATCAGATTGCAAACGAATGCAGATGCATGGAACTAAATAAAACACTGCCTGAGATCTCCGTGTCAACAAATTAGGTATCTGTGTTGGCAACTTGGCAGGCTGCTCTTGTTTGCATTGGTAAATTAAATTCATAGTCTCTGCAACTGCAAGGGGGATTTTATTTTACTTTTTTTTTTTTAAAAAAAAAAGGTGTCATTCTTGAAAGCTGATTGTGTGATATTCCGGGGAACTCATCACCACAAAGAACTTAGTAGAAGAAATTTTGTGTCTGTGGAAATGGCTTTTATGGGGGAAATCTGGAAATGATGGGACCAATTCAAATGATGCATTTTTCTGGGGGGCAGGTGATGCTGCTCTTCTCCATTATCTGCACTCTGACCCAGGGAATGAGATTTAACAAGCTGGCTTTTAGAAAATTCTTTCATTTCTATTCCTTTATACTCTGTGATCTGTTGCACATTTAAACAGACACAGTCGGTTTTCATGGCTTTCCAGCATGAAGGCCCCATTCTTCTCCCAGTTACACCACTAAAGATGCACTGACTTCAGCTCCTGTGACAAGGAGCAGACCAAAAGGCCCCCTGTAATGGAAGCAATGTAATTGAGCCTGATTGCATCCTTGAGAGACAGATTCTGCCTACAAAACTACTCCCAAACTTGTTCAGTGTTTCAGCTCTTCAATCTTTTTATTGAAAGCCTTCAGATTTTATATTTATTATTGAAGGAGACACTCCTTCCTCTCTCATCCAAAAGTGGCTGTTCTTACCTTGGAGATCTAACTTATGGCTTCTGAAATCTTTGCCTTCCAGCGCTTCGAAGTGCTGCAGACATACAGTCCCTCAAATCAGCGTTTCACGTTGCATCAAGTGACACCACCGGAGGTTTGTCAGAAGGTGCATCCCTACCCTCTGCTGCAGGACTGGAAGAGAAGAGCCATTAGAACAAGGGAAGCCAAATCAATCTCCCATTGTTGATAATCTCAAGGGCATTAGGAAGCTGCCTGTCGTGCATTTTATCATATGATTGATCGTGATGATGTATGGTTTAAAGAGCAATCTCCACCTTCAAGGCGCAGCGGAGTGCATGTCTTTGTTGAGCAGTAATTCTCAATTACCCCAGCGCGACCTTGCAGGACACTCTGATCGTTCACAGGGAAGCCTGAGCTGACCAGTAAATAGAGTCCTGTGATAAGAAACGCGTTATTGGCCGTGGATGACTGATGGAGAACTGCCCGCTATTTTTTACAACAGCTTTTACAATAGCTCGCAGGGACATTTTGGGGCCTGACTGTGATAATGCCTACGTCTTCTGGGCAAGTGATCAGTAGAACTCGCAGAGAGATCAATCTTTATAATAATTTACAGCTATTTCACTTTGATGGGGTCAAGTTATAAGGTGCACATGAATAATGCTCTCACCCAGAACAAGAGGTTGTCAGTCCTGGCGGTATCACCTTGCCTGTCCTCCCTGAAACGACCTCACTGATAATCCTCCTACAAACAGTGAGCAAGCAGCGGGTCCTCTTAGACAACCAGAAGGAAATGAATGGCTCCAAGAGTCAACAGCAGCCTCCTGCAAATACTTATCCTCTCAAAGACTCTCATCATAAAACTTTATGATACCTTTTTCCATACAATAATCCAGTGTAAACATAATTTAATGGTACTAGGAGGAAAACAACCACAGCAACAAAAACAACAGGCAATGGCTGTAAAGTCTCTGATCTCATAATATTTTTTTTTGTTTTCTCTCATTCACTGTCCTTTGTTTTAAATGTGTATTATTTTAGTCGTGCTGTCACTGGATTATTACATGTTCTCAATTATACTGGTATAAAGCTAGAAGATCTTTTGTGGTTATATTTTACAACATTAAGGTGTGTATTCTTTTTGCTAGTGAATTTAAATGAACTTTGCTTTAGGTTACTTTTGTTCCTGCTAAACCACTTACCCAATTTTGAAAAAAAGCAACACCTGTGTCCAAGGGACACGTGGTTAAAGACAACCCCCCAAGCCATTAAGTACACATGTGGACTTGCTAAGAAAGCTTTCATCTCCTTAAGCTGTGCTCCTGGGGGAGATGCAGCTCTGCGTTCACTGCCTGCAGCAGATACAGAACACACGAGAGTGAAGAATTTTTCTCCTGTGCATAGAGAATTCCAGATTCTGTTTCCTGCTCCAATCCAACCCTCACACAGGGCGGTTCAGACCCTTGTTTCTAAGCCTTAGCATTTACTTCCTAGTCCAGTTTGATCACCACTCTGGTGCACATCATTTCAAAGCCAAATGAGAGTAGTCCAGTCCTGAGCCAGTGAGCTCACAACCCAAACCCAGCCAGCCAGACACAGCTGGATTTCTCGTCTGTGAGGTTGTTTCCAGGGGACACACCAAGTACAGGTTTACCCAGGACGCCTGCATAAATCCAACAAATTATTTACCACTATTAGAACCCTCAGAAATGAAATAGAATTACATCTGATATGCAAAAGTTGGCTGCATTTTATAAACAGCCCATTAACTGGGATTAGAGATTATACTTGTCTGTAATGGGTTTCACTACCACAGCCTATTTATTGCACTGTGTCAGCAAACTGCTGAAAGAAATCATTACGTAAATGAGCACCAGGGTAATATTTACCTGTTTTTCCTATGCCAAGGCAATAGGAGCAGTGCACCCTCTGTGGGCACAGTGCCCAGCCCCGCTGTACTTCCCTGGTGATGGGCACCGTGGACTGCGCTCACCGCACTCCTCCTGCAGCCTCCCAACACGAGTCTGGGCACCAGCATCCTCCTGGCCGTTTAGGTGGAACAGCCATGTCAGATCACAGCAAAAACAATATTAACTCCTTTAATTAAATTTACCAGCACCACTTATTTGAGTGACACAAGCTGGTCTGAGCCGCAACTATGAATATGTAATATCGGCAGCTGCACAAAGAGGGAACAAAATAAGCAAATAATTCATAACTTAACTAAACAAAGATTTCACAGTACTTGTTTGTTTTAATAAGTGCAAACACATTGAAATATTTTTAAGCAAAGAGATTCTGCCAAGACTTTGTGTGAAAAACTTGGCATGCCTAGTGTGCAGGCTGCTCCCCTGTTTAAAAAAGAGCAGCTCCGGGATGCGGGTAGTGAAAAAGTCCAGCAGAAACCCACAGATAATCAGCTGGATGGCCTGGTCCCAGAATTAGCTAAGATGTACTTGAAAAGGAAAATTGATATACTTGAGAGAAGGAGAATCTATTTCAAACGATCACGTACTTTACAGAGGGGCTGTGCAGCACCTCCCTCCTCTAACACGCTGCAGACGTTGCAGTGAACAAACTCCAGGTAGCGCGCTCCACAGGTTCAGAGATGTTCTCATTTTTGCATAAGTCATGCTAAACATACAAACACGCACAAATTGCTTCATTCCTCCCCTTACTTAAAATGAAGTGGGGTAATCTACACCCTAAATAAGATTAAAGCGCTGCTATACATCCCGCTAACTTGTGGCAGGAGCTCAGCATCTCAGAGCATGCCTGCCTGCCACCTGAACGCCTGGAGCAGCTGCTGCTCACTGGGAAACAGCAGCAGAGGAAGGCAGCGATTGGGGGCACCATGGGCTGTGAGGGGAGACCAAGCCTGGTCACTCCGCCAGATCCCCCTGGCAACAAAGGGGGCGGCGAGCCCATGGCAAGTAGGGCGAGGGACCAGGGTGCCACACAGGCATTTCAAAAAGCATTTGCAGCTGCAAGCCCTGCATCAGTGCCGCATTGACTCTGTTGCTGGAGAGGAGAGAGACGTGCCCATGTCTCAGAGGAGCTGCAGAAGGAGCTGGCGGTGACCACGCATCAGCGGAGTGAATGACAGGGCGCAGACAGAGCCAGCAGGGGCAGGACCTCACAGCCCGCGTCTGCTCCCCACCAGTCCTCACTGACAGCCTCCACACGTTAACCCTGCCTTTTTGGCCATACAGCAGAAGCCTGGAATGTATTCTGAAATATTTAGGAATACAAGCAGCGGTAGTAAAGATTTTTGCACAAAAACAAACAAACAAACAAACAAACAAAAAAAAAAAAAAAACAACAACAAAAAAAAAACTTTATCCTACCTCTGAAGTTTCCAGCCCGGTAGAAGCATGGGGCCTCACCTTGCATCCAGATTTGCATCCAGACACGCTGGCTGCCAGTCCGAGTGGCCGAGCTGAGGGATCAGAGCCCGGCTTGAAGGCAGGGCTGCTGCAAAGACGGGTGTGCAGAGCTGGAGCTCAATGCAGGCAGTGGGAAGGTGGAAGAAGGAGATGGCTTGAAAGCTGAATTGTCCCCCCAGGACCATTCACAGGAGCTGGCATCCCTCAGCTGCACCCCCTGCCCTCCTCCCAGCCCGCCGAGGGAAGCTGTGGTGCAGACAGAGCCTCAGACATCCTCGTCTCAGCTACGGCGTCCAAGCACGCCTGCCCTGCAGGTCGGGGCACCGCTCTCTGCTCCACCTTCTCACTCACAGACTTTGCAATTAGGGAGCCCATTTGGGGCCTGGAAGGAATTCCTTGTATTTCTTTGTTAAGAAGGCTGGAGCCTAGATTGAGCGCTCAGGCACCCAAAGCGCTGCCCAAAGACGTGATATACCTGGTGTTCCCCACTGGCTCCTGTCCCCCTCTCCTGGCTGTGTGGGTGCCCTTGACCCAGACACTGCAGGGAAGAAACCTCCTCGTGTGACCACTGCTGGCCAGGGAGGCACCGTGTGTGCAGAACAGCATGGAGGAAGACTGACCCCTGAAGAGGGATGTGATAACTGCACAGCAGACACCCCACAGAATAGATATTCCTCTTTCTTTTCTTCTCGTTTGCTATTTTTTTTCCCCCGTGAGCCAGGATTCAGGGCTCACAGTATTTAAAATCAGATTTCTAAATCCAGCACTTTGTACTTGAACAGGGTAAAAGGAGCCCCTGCAACCTCTTCCTCCTCCTCAACCGGGCATGAGGATGGCTTGGTGCCTCTCGTGCTGGGGACCACTGATGCAACTCCTACACAACACATCTCTTCCAATTCATTTCACCATGCAGCCGCCTAATTAAATCCCGTCCCTGCACAAATGCACTCAGAAATCCAGCCTTCTGGAGCTGCAGTGAACTCCTACTCTTCCATTTCTTTCAATTACTTCAAATGCATCGCTGCAGGAGAGCTCTCACACTGGGCTAATTTTTGACAATTATCATTATTTCTTTACACATCTTGGTAACGAATTTGCACAACGTAGGCATAAAGCAGGGGAGGGAAATGGCATCTCCGTCAGTCTTTCTTCATCATAACAAGCATCTTCACCATCAGGAAATAATAAGCAGCCTGGTTGGTGCATTCACCTACTCCCATTGAAACATGATTAGCCCTCCTGACCCTTCTCTCCACTTCTCTGATGCATGGAGATGCTTGGCCTTCTCTCAGGCTAGATACCACTGGGAAATACTGGAGTACATCTTCTGCAGAGGCTTTGGATGTGTGGCTGCTTCTCCCTAGGCTGAGGGCAGGAGCAGACCTACAGCTGCCAGGCACTGCCATGTAAAGCAGAGGCACCATGGTGTCACGGCTAGACAAAGTGTAACGGTTAGAGTCCCAGCTGGAATTTGCTTTTAAATGAAGATGATGAGATTCTGCTGCCAACAACAGATCCTGGCTGGAAAGCAGGCTGAGGGATCTGCCTACCCCTGCCCTCTGGGAATTGAGGCTGACATAGCACTGGGCAAAACAGCATCGACTGATAGCCTGGTGGGTTTACAATACTGCCTGCAGGATGTTAATGGCTAGTCTTATCCTATTCAGGTTTAACATGTCCAATGCCATTTTAATTTGAAGATCGTTCGTCTTAATCTGGCCTTAAGAGGCAGAGAAGTTTAATCACTAACAGACTGGCAATCCACAACGAGCCATCTCCACTCAGCTCAGGTATTTGGAATCACAGAGACAGTATCAGATCACTTACAGATCAGCTCCTGCTCTAAGATCCCCTGCGGTGTTTATGTACAAGAGGCAAGATAAACAGCAAAGCAACAGGCTCAATTTTGAGTTTCCCTCGCTTCTTTCAGCTGTGCTTATCTCCGCAACTCTGTTTTCAAGTAGATTCTTTCCATGGGCTTACACGACGGCGGCTCTCCCCCGGGTAACACAGCTTTTCTGCAGACTCATCCAAGTGAGAAGCAGAAGAGTTACCAGAGAATAAAGGCTGACATCTATTCCACTGGGGGTGGACTGGGAGAAGGAAGAACTAAATAAGAAAATTTTCATCCAAGGAAAATAGCAAAGGCATGTTCTTACAGCACATATCAAAATGGCAGACACTGTTTTAAACCCAAATGTGCATGGAGCAACCCTGGCGCGTGGCTCTCATCTGAAGTAAAAGGTTCGGCTGTGCCCATGTTTCCTGCTTAAGCTAATCCAAAGTGACACTGGTTTCATTTAGGTATTCTTTTAGCAAGAGACAGACCGTGTTTCAGTTCACCACGATGAGCATTATCCCAACTGGTCGCTCCTTCTACCTGCAGCTTTGGCCTAGTCCGAAGGGGCTCGGCCCCGTGGGCTGCTGCAGGCCCCAGCCACACTCCTGCAAACGTCACTGTCCAGCCAGGCTGTTCCTGTGCTTAATTACCTCCTTTTTAATGATCTTAGGCTGTGAGCTAAACCTGCCACTGTGCAGTTATATAACCAGATTCTTCTTATGCTTAGCTTACATCATGCTATGCTAGCTTCTTATGCTCACATTGCCATAAAAGCGCCTGTCTTTAAGGAGGTGCAGAAAAGATGCAGTACTGTGGTGCAGGCTATGCCCCGACGAGGTGGCGATTTGATCAGGTGTGACACGCAAAGAGCAGCAGAAAGGAAGCATCCCTGCATCACAGGTGGGATGGGAGAGAGAACAAAAGCTGTCTACGCCAATCCTGTGCAGATGCTGTGAAGTCAGGAGCTGACTGAATGCCTTTGATGCACTTAGCGCATTGTTCAGGGAATTCTGCTCTCTGCTCTGCCTCCCATTTCTTGGCCTGTGTCCCAGAAGTGCCTCTGAGCTTCCTTGGGAGTAACAATTCTCAAATACATTTCTTGGGGGGAAGACTCAGAAATGTAACAGATTTGAGAAAATTAAGAGAACAATTATTCTTTAAAAAAAAAAAAAAAAAAAAGGTGCAATAGTAATATGTTAAGCTTTTCCAAATAAATTATATAAGCAGCTTCTACTTTTATGTTTTCTTCTGCACTAAAGGCCCAGCAAGCCTCAACTTTAACACAATGCTGGAAGGGCCCAGCTTTTCCATTAGGAACTCTTCTGGAAGTGCCAAGAGGCCAGGGCAGAGGTCCTGAACTGTGCTCGTCCTCGCCCTGAGCAATGCAGCAGCTGGCAGCTGCAGCCCTCACTCAGGGAAGGTGACCAGTGTTAATAAGGGAGATGAAAGATGCGTGATCTGCAGCATGAGGCGCAAGCAAGAGAGAAAATAATACATTTCCATTGCATAGGAGAGAAGGCTGGCAGTAATACCGAGGGAAGACATAACCTTTAGCTGCGAGGAAGACTGTATCCAACCTCTCATCTTCTTTACTTCGAAGTGCAACTAAAACCAGAAATCAGTCCATTTTAGGATGGCATTACACTGACTTGTGTCACATACTGCCAAATCACTGATTGCGCACTTGGATGGGACTGTACAGATGGCAATGTGTGTTTACAAAAGTCAGGGCACTGTACTGGACAAAGGCCTTCATGCTGGGGATGCTGTTTCAGCCACACAAAGTCCCCTTGTTAGGTGGATTTTAATTGGATGTTTTATCCTGCCAAATGGACAAACATTACAGAAGTCTCAGGGATAAGCAGAGCCCTGGGAACATATAGATAACAGCAAGCATAACAGTATGTTGGCTCAAGCATTGTTCATGATCAGGTCTGTGTTTTAAAGGAATACAACAAATTGTAATTCTGAAGTGTCACTTTGAATTTATGACCTTGTGTTGCATTTAATCACTTAGAATGCATCATCCTGTGTTATGTCTTATCGCATTAGGCTACAGCCGAACACAGGGAGATGCAATGTTACATGGAACAAGTTGGAATCTGAAGAGATGCAAAAGCTTTTGCAGGTAAAAATGTGCACAGCTGAGTTTCAGGAAGGCTTTCAGCAGGGGTGACACGCAAATTCCCCCCACTGCTTCTCTTCCCAACAACCTGACAGGCTCTTGTCGTTTCATTTAGGCTACAAAGAGTGAAAATATATCTTGTGAAGAGTGTGGAACACAGCCAATGCTTTTTACTGTCTTTTTCCCTAAAATATGGATGCACAAAGATCACATGGGAGGACACCATGCAGAACCCATTTGCAGATTCCCACCTTTCTCCTGTTCACGGTTTTCTGGAAACAAGGAATGCCCAAGTCATCTTAGCAACTGCTTTTGAATGCATTGAATCAGAACTACAAACTCAGTAAAACTGAGCTAATTTAAGAATTACTAAGGTCCAGAGGGATTGCTGCTAACAGACAGTCTCAGCCTGTATATAAAAGCGGCCAGGCAATCTCCCCTGTAATTCCTGCTGGCAGCCCTGACACTGGAGGCGGCATCGCTCCCGGCTGGTGCCTCCCTCTTCTTTCCCCAGGGAAGGACTGGGCAGGCTCAGCACCGCTGTGCCCTGCGGGATGCATGGCCCCTGAGCCGAGCTGGCTCCATCCTCCTGCCAGGGGACTGCTGACCCTCCCGTCCCGGCTGTAGGGCAGCAGGCGGCTCAGTGCAGGGATGTGACCCAAGAGCAATGAGGGTCACACTAACGCACCTCCGAGAAGTGGAACCCAAGGGGCTGGGGAGGGAGAAAAGGAACACAAAGCCTGGCAAATTCCTTCTGATTGCTTACAGGCTGTACTTGGAGTCAACGCCACCCATTAGCAGAGCTGAGCGGCGGCAGTGCGGGTGGCGGCACCACATCGGCTGATTCAGGAAGCAGATGCCCTTGAGTGAGGCAAACGCAGCAAAGAAGCCAACTTCAGGCTGCCTCCGAAGAACTGCTGACGGATGCTCCTGTCACCTCCTCTGCGTCAGCCGGCCGGGCACAGCCCGCTCCTCCCGGCGGCGAGCTGCCCCTCAGGATGGAGGGGAAGCTGTAATGGCATCTCAGCTCAGCTGGCACTAAAACTCAAATTCAGATTAATTGAATACAGCTTCTCTTTCTTCATGGACTTCAATTTTCCAGGGCTTTTGAGATGTCTATATAAATGTCCGGAGATTAATGTACTATCTCTGAAAAGTCCATATTAGTTTTGCTTAGACTGGGCTTACTCCTTTATAGCCCAAATCACAGTGCAACAGGGGGGCAGAGAAACAAGGCAAAACCTCTTTGTGCTTCTTCTTAGCTAGGACCTGTAAAATGCTTTTCCAAAGGTTAAATAACATTTATGAGTGATATTTAGCCAGGTAAGCCTTCATTTAATGCCTAAAAAATGACTTGAGTTCCGAACTCACTTCCTGAGGTGCTATTCATCACCTAAGATGACATAAATTGTACAGAACCTGTTTTACCACTCCAGTTTCACAAGCCCATAATGTCCATTTATAAAATTAAAAAAAAAAAAAATGCAGCACAAGGAAGTTTTCTTTGAGACATGCAGACTTTGGCACTGCAAAGCGGGTGTGCAGGGGCAGCAGCCTGGCTGCAGCAGCCTCCAAAGCTCTCCCATCTCCAGGGAGCAGACCAAAGAGCTTTTCCTCATCAACAAACGTGGTTTCTGTGCATTTAGAAATCCTCGACAGATTTCTCTTCCACGAGCCCAGCCACCCTGGGAGCCCAGATAAACATAACACCCACGCTCTCCTGTGACAGAGTTCAGCAAGCTCAGCGTCTCTTGGTGGCAGGCTCCAGAAGCCAACATTAACGTACCAGAGTAGTCCATTTGCAATTCTGCTGACTGTGTTTCCTCTCTACCAAAGGTCTGCATTAGATATATTCACAAGAAAAGTTTCCCACAGAAAATGGCAATGATAAAAGCCAGTTCGTGACAAGGCAAGGCAGCGCCACCTCAGGCTCTTCGCTCCTCGTACTGTTTCATTGGAGCAGGGCTCTTCATCTCAGGGCCACAGCCAAATGAGTTTTAAAATATCTGCTAAAGGTGAAGTCGCTCTTCTACACTAAGTATTAATATATTGGCTGAGAAGTATCTCCAAGCAAGTAAGATTACTTACAGAATTAAGTGGGAATAAAAATATTAGTATGGACATTCGTGGCTTGCCCGTGTCTGTTGCCTCCGTTACTCTTCGATGGCTCACCCTGGAGTACAATTTTCTGTTACCCTCTGGACTTACACAGTGAAGTTTTGCAAGAACAATAATTGCTAAAGCATTATACTAGTATTTAGGCATGTCACTTAATCTTCAATGGACCATATAGTTTCAGAGAGAAGTATGCATCTGAAATGCTCTGTTAGATCTTAAGGTCGTGTTGAAAAAAGAAAAAAAGAGATGGCCACATGCTATAGAGCAGGCGCTCATCTACTGCCAGGTGTAAAGACACAGGAAGAAAACAAGAGGCCAGCACTGAAAGTCAGGACAATGGCTAATACTTTCCAGCTGAAGCATGGTAATGAGGATGATGATAATAACAACAATAATTGTGACCCAACGGCGTATATGTCATTTGATGTTTCTAAAATTCGTGGGGATTCTACAATGAACTCATGTAAACAGGTATACGGTTGTATTATAGTTCTTGCTGTTGTTACAATATACAGTATTTTAGAGACTGTACATACCAAAGTAGGTTAAATTCACGCTTTCAGCATTTTCCACTATTTTTCCATTTTTTTAGGGACTTGCCAGTTGCCAGTTTCTAGTAGACTTAACCCAAACTTTTGTGATCACATAATTTGTCTTCATTACCGTAACCATAAAATCAGCCAACAACCTGTTACGAATCTAATCTCAAGTATGGAAAAAAAAAAAAAAAAAAAAAAAAAGTGCACTCAGGAGGAAGATAAGAAAACCCACATCTCTTCCAACAAAGCAACGCAAATTCTGATTTTCTCATCACAAAACTGGCCCACTGTCTACATGGGAAACCACAGCAAGCCAACCACAGTAGGTTGTTACATGATGCCATGTTCATTATAGCAAGATTTGGTTTAACTGCAATGTGGAAATTGACTCCCTCAGTACTTGGGAGAGCAAGGAAAAGTTCACAGCAAAAGCTAAATGGTAGTGTCTACATTCAATCATCTGCATTTAACTGATAATAATGTAATTAATTTGAAGAAAAGATCACCCTTCCTATGCTAATTTTGCACAACACAAGATTTCTCCTCTGGCTAGTGTACAAAATTCTAGCTCATTTAATTCCTTCAGCATCTGCATCACAGTTTTAAATATAGTATTTGTAAATGTAAATTTAAGAGAAACCAACTGACAGGTAATTGATTTCAGTAAACTACTAGCAGATTTTTGCCTTCATGGACTTCACTGAATCATTAAGCATTTGCTCAAAGCATTATTTGCTCAGATTTAACAACTGCATGAAGTTATGTTAATATTCACAGACTTTTACTACAAGAACGAGAGGGCAGATTTTGTGACAGTAGCTCAGCTGCTCAGCTTCCAACAGCTTACCTTACCTTCCAGAATTTGTGTCCAGAACCTGACACAAAATGTCCAACAGGGCTGATACACAATTAGTGTATTTAGCTATTTGTCCATTCAAGTTACTGGTGAGATTCATGCAAGTAGAGGGCGAGTCTTGACAATCAATTTTTTTCATATTTCCTGATGGTATTTCTAGCTCTTCCAATTTCACTCCTGGCCAGTATCTGAGAAAACAGAGGTAAACAAAAATGAAAAATGATGAAAAGGAAATGAGCCACCTGCTTTGAACCTCGGAGGGTTGGTATTTATTCTGAACAGGAGTCTGCAGGGTATCTGGGGTTTCTAATTACTCCAGTTGGTTCACTTTGTATCTATGACCATCTGGATATTTGTGGGTTAGCAATTAAAAGCAGTAAATGAAACAGTTGAAAATATTACTGTTCGGCTTACGGAAGTATTTTTTATTAAAGACTAAGAAAAGACATACGAGAAATCTCCACTGCAAATGGAACAATGATGTATGTGTGTGTCTCTGCTAGGGCCAGGTTTTCTTGCTGATCATGGAAAGCCCAGTGGAGGCTTTTTGTGAAGGAAGCTCCATAGCTTGAAAATGCTTAAGAAGAGACACTCCACTGGCAATAAGCAAATTCAAGGTACCTGTGAGAAGAGTATTGTTTGCATGCTTATTTTTAAAGTTTAATTTCATCAATTGTTGCATGTTCTGAATGAGTGCCATGGGACCAATCCAACTGATTGAAAGCACTCAGAACCCATTCCCACCTCAGGCAGATGATCCAGGTGCAGAAGAATACTTCCCCTAACACCCACCTTTAGAGAGGAAAACCTTAAACATCAACCTCTCCAGAAAATCCCCAAACCTTGCTGAGCAAAGCATGAGCCCCTGCTCAGCCTCCTGCTGCCTTGTCCAACCCAGTGCTGAACCTGCAGACCAGCTCCCAGCCTTTAGGGAAGATTTCCTTCCAGCAGGACACACTTACAATCAAGCCTTGGATTGTGATGCTTTCAAACTCTTTCCATATTTATGACAGATACCAGGGATTAACTTCCATTTATGAATTTAACAATGATTACGCTTTATTATCCTCCACACAAACAAATATTAGGAACAACTGAATTACACATAAAGGCATTCTTTATGCATTTATTTACATATCCCAAGAAAGACAGTATTCATGTTGTATAATTCTGATTGCATGCTTCGTCGAGCATTAAAAAGGTTTACCACCGCCTGACTTCCAGAGTTTGACAATTTTGACAGCTTAACTCCGAATGTGTGCACGAACAAACAAGCGAGTCGGTAAAGACACGAGGTGTGCTGAGCAGTGTGGAATGCTGTCAAATGACTCTCCTGTCACAATAATCATTTCTAGTAGGTGTTACTCCACGCTGACATCTTTATTTCTGAGAATTTCACATACTAACAAGCTATTCATTTGTACTGTATCTATTTGCAGATAGACTCCCATCCCTCTACGTGACACCCCAGGATGGCCTGCAAGGCTGAACTTCGGTTGTGTTCTGCCTCTGAGCTGGCTGGAGCTTGTCTGTGTCTGAAAATGGGGCCAGTACAAATGGAGTGTCTCGAGGAGAGTCACACACTGAGCAATGCTCGTATCCAGCTCGAGCTTGAAGAAGAGGATCTGCATTTCCACGTCCTTCCAACTAAGAGGGTGTACAAGACCATTAGAAATAATAAGTAATGGAGAAAAAATAATGAATCTGTTCAGAAGATCATGTTTAACAAGGGAGAAAAATAGAAAAAGGATGAAAGCAACCCACCTGCGTGGCCTAACATCATTTCCTCCCAAGTTAGTTGATGTCGTGTTATTTATTCAGTTAGCGTTTCTGAAGCTAACATTATTTACCTAGCTGAAATCTCTGGAAGATTTGTTTATAAGGATCTTTTCCTCCAAGATTTTAAGGTTAAATTGTTAGATCGTCTCGTGTTTCTATTTTAACATGAGCAGAAGTATACTGCCAGTATCTGAAGCATACAATGGTCCTCTGACTGGTTTAGTCTAATGAAGAAAGTTTATCCTGATTAAAAATGTCTCCTGGGCAGCACAAATACACTGAAGATACCTGCTGCAGCTTCTTTTGAAATGTCTTTTCCCTGGGAATGCCTTTGGCTTTCCCACAACTCGGGAAAGCACAGAGCCACTCCCTGCAAGATGAAGGCACCAGCAAAATGACCCAGGAAAGAGCAGGGATGGTTTGCAGAAGTGTCAGAGGGACCACTGGCTGCAGACCTATCTCCCTTTTTTATTAATTTCTCATGCACAAATATTTCCCAAAACCTACTGATGCCCACATTTCTCCACCAGTTTATGCTGAATGGCCCATGTCCACAGCCACATCCACGTCCACGTCCGTGGTCAGGCAGCGCAGGGCTTGGGGGGGGCTGTCAGTCCCTCTCCATCCCTGCTCTGCACTCACTGTGCATTATTGGCTGCATGAGTCGCACAGAGTGGAGAATGAACCTTTTAAACAGTGAATACCAAAGTATGAGGATTTGGCTGTACAAACATTCAGATTTGAAAGATGTCTCTGATTTGTCAATATTTTTACAAATTCCTAGTAACTGGTGTGAATCCAATCCAGAAATCTGAGCCAGTCATAAACAAAGTGCTGGAACAAATAATGCTGCTGCTGCTGAATTAACTCTATGACAATCTGTAAGTACCTCAAAATTATTCATATGCTGAGAATTCGTGTAAATATTGCTACCATGGTGTCCTTGGTGACTGATCAGATGAGTAACTGCCATTTGTGTTTTGTTTGTTTGTTTTGAAAATGTTCCTAGCAGTTTTACTGGCAGGTAAAAATGGGATTTGTCAGAGCAGCAAGCCCAAGGAAAGCCCTTCTGGAGCCCAGTGTACAGCTCAAACTGGGCTCACTATTGTTAGTAATCTTCCCTCTCTTTTGTGAAAATCAAAGGTGTTTTTTTGTTTTTGTTTTTTCATTTTCAGGTCTTTAAAGTATGTACAAAGCACAACAGGATTTGGTGTTTGTAAGTGTGGCTTTTTTCTTTGGACTATTACCCAAAGAATCCAACAACATTCATTCCACGTTTTTCCACACAAAGATGACAGAGCACTGCTGATGTCTTAATGTCTGATTTATTCTCTAATTTATTATTCATTTACTTCTAGCTCATAATGCCTGATTTATTCCCTAATTTATTCATTTATCCCCTGACTTAGCCCTATATCATCCAATCCCAAATTAAAAGAAAAAAAATATATATAGTCCGTGCGGCAGGTAACCAATAAGCCACTGTAATTTTGAACAGCACGCAGAAAGATAAAATATAATGGTGGAGGTAGGAATTTATGTAAAAAGCTCATTGCTAGATCAGGCACATATGCCATATTGAAGAGGATGTCAGAAGCACCTTGCTGTAGTTATAGCAACCATATGTTTAGCTAGAAGAACACATTGCTGGGGATTCAGGGGGCTCAAACGCCGCCGGGAAAACAAGAGTTTAGATGGTTAGTAGGAGGAAGCAAGTACTCTTTACCAGATTCTGTGCCTTCTGCTAGGAAGGGCCCAGAGCCTTTGGTGAGAGAACAGAGCTGGTTAAACAACCAGCAACTAGGACATTAAACGACACCTGGCTTGTTGGAAACATGAAATCTAGCAAACATCCCTACTGACCTCTTCTTGCTTTAATGTTCTTGGAGGTCTGAAGGTACTTAGGGAAAAATAAATTTTCAAAACAAAATCTTGATCCTCAGGAATAGCTCGTACAGCAAGTACAGTCTTTATATGTGAAACCATTTCAAAAAGTATGTAATTAACATACTCTTATTATATATATAAAAAAAAAAAAGATTGTAGGTTTTGCAAAAAATAGTTTCAAATAGGTACAACAGAAATAACAAAAGCACACACCGAGTATCATTATTGTTACTAAATTTTCAATTATTACTATTGCCGCTGGACTTTAAATTATTTAAACCATGGCACATAAGAGCGCTGAACTGTGCCTGTAACTTTGGAGAGGGCTGTGATGCTCCCAGTCAGCAGCAGCACCCAAATTCAGCCCGCAGCCGCTGCAGTGTGAAGCGTGTCCAAATGCATCAGCCCAGCTCTTCAGCACGAGCTCTGCCGACCAGGCACCGTGCTTCTTTTCAAAACAAAGCTGGTTGCAGCTGATAACTGCACAGGAAATTATCCCAGCCCCACACACTTCTTGTACTTTCCTCCTCCCTGAATTAAAGCAGTTCAATACCTTGCTCACTTGTCGCCTCCTAAGTATGCAAAGAAATAAGCACCCGTGCACTAGCTGTACATTGCAGCAGAGGGCAAGCTCCCGTAACCCACAGGGAGCAGTTTACAGCGAATTGCTCGGCTATAATTAACAACAGCAGCAAGGCCTCAGAAGCTGTAATGATTTTTATTGTCTTATCAATCACGATGGGCTAGCGTGTTGTTTATATTCCTCATTAATAATGTCACGCCTATAGTGATGGATTGTGCCAGTCTGTGCCCGTACGTTCTCAGGGACTATTCGTGCAGAAGACTCCCCTTAACTGCACCTTTTATCTGCTAATTAGGGTCAGCTCTCCGGGGCACTCGCTCTCAGCTGCAGCCCTGGTGGAGAAAGACAGCGGGCAGGGAGCCACCTCACCTCACCTCACCTCCATCCCAGGACGAGGGGCATTTCCAGCACGGGGCATTTCCACCTGCCCCAACCGTGGTCCTGCTCTGTCCTGCAGCACTGCCACCTGCCTGCCATGCCTCCTGCCCACCAGCTCTCCAAGAGAAGTGGCTGCAGCAGTGCTGGGGGACACAAAACCCCCCGGCTGATTACACAGGGCTATTTGCACGGGCTGGGTTGTCTTCACGCTTCTGGCAAAAGATCCATGAGGCCATGCTAAAGCAATAAATGTTTTCAATTATCTGCTTAAGGCAACAGCAGGAGGACTGTATCGACTAATACTAAACAGAGGCGTAAATGATCTGCTTTGCTGGAACTGAAGCTCTGTACCTAGTTCCCTTCATCCCACCTAGGAAATGAAAACAATATTACTTGTCTTTCTCCCACCCTTCCTCCACCTTGTCCACGGAAGAGGAGTTTTCCTGGCAGGGACACGGTGCCAGCTCAGCACAAAGCACACCAGCAGGTCACGATCTTTGCTGCTGCAGCAGCAATGACCAGTGATGAGCAGCGATAAGCAGCAAGGAGCAGCGAGGAGCAGTGGTGGGCAGCAGCGCAGCCCCTGCTCCAATGCAAACCGTGGCTGTGCAGCATCCATGTGCCCCAGCCAACGCCACGGAGCAGCCTTGCACCCCCTGCCCTGGTACTAGCTCTGGGGAAACTTCCCCAAAGCTGTTTTTTGGAGTAAAGCATACAGTCAGTTTGATTACATTTAATTGCAAATAACTAAGCACTTAAAAGGAGTTGTTGGTCATCCTTTTGATAGCATTAAATTGCCAGATAAACAAGCTATATGTTGTATTAGGCAGCGCAACAAGACTGTCATTTAGTCAAGAGATGTTATTCGTCTGTTTGGTACCCTATTGTCTACAAATCGTTTGTTTCACTTAGATGAGAAGCTGCAGCTGAATTCCCTAAATCATTAGAGAAAAAATATGAAAAAAGCATCACGTCTTCATTAGTTCCTAAATGTTTTTTTATGGAAGAATACCAGGTTTCCTTCTTTACCTCCTAGGAGATGGAAGTTGTGCCCCAACCAGATCAGCACAGACATGACAGCAGGCCCGTGCCAAAACACTGCCCTCTGCCAAGACAAGCACTTGGGGGATACTCTCCAAAGTCAACATTTGAAGAATAAATGGGAAATTTTGTCTTCTGACGCGTTTTTGCCAAACCGGCTGACATTTTTCAAATCAACCACAGCTTACTTGTAAAGGACCACTCTCATCCGCTTTAGGTTGCCTCCAGACTGTTCGGCTCAGCAAGACTTCCACTCTGATTAGTTTGCTGTCCACCCATAAGCTAGGTTAAGGTTTTAGAAATATTTATTTATTCGAAGAGGATATATTACCTCCACAGGAAAATGAGGCTGGGCGTTATCCTCTGCAGCAATATTTTGAATTAGCTTTTACTCTGTTGCTTCCACTACCTCCCACCTTCAATCAAAACTGATGGGAATAAAAGTTTTTTTTTCTGTTTCACTGGGTAATTTCTTCATACTCCTCTTTTTGCCTTTTCAATACTATGCACTGCATGACAATGAAACCTGGAAAAGTGCCATCTCTACATGAAAACACTGCAGCAGAGGCTTCCTAGTTTGTTTTAAATGAAAACAGAGCTTCTAGGTTGGCAAACAACAAAACTGTGTGAATATTCCCGGGTATCTGCACAGACATAAGGGAGTAAGCATGTAAAATAGTTTCTTCCTACTTCTGGGTGTCTTCCAGACAAGGCACGTGGCTTGCTTCACCAGCTTGCCCCTGCCTGTGGTAACACGCAGCTGCTGAAAGCAGTGGCTGAACATGACCTTGACTTCGCAGGAGTTTTTATTTTCACTTGTATTCTTTCAATAAAGAAATGTTACAATGGGAAAGAAAAAGAGAACGGATAAATGGATATGAAAAATGAGCTCTGCAGTTATCCCACATTTCTAAATCCAGACAAGCAAGCTTTCAAGGAGACACACATTGCCAAATTTTGTACTATTTATAGTATTTACCACATAAACAGCCCTTTAATATACTTCAGAATCTCCTCATTTATCTTCGAGTGAGAAGTGAAGCTCCAAAGCGGCACGTCTGCAGAAAACTACAGCCAGACAAATCTCCCCACTCACCAAAGCATGCTGCCTGGATCTTCAGGCCTCCAGCAAACCTCAGCAGAGGCTTCAAATCCCAACACCCTTTCAGGACCGAGCTCTCAATTTATCGATAAATTTGCCTGAAAATGCTAGCTGAAAATCAGAATAGGCAATGAGTTTTTGACAGGAGATATTACACGTAACAGATTTGTTTATTTAGACATGGAAATCATACTCCTGTTTTTGTTGGCAGTAAAGCAGAATGACCTCTTTTATTTAAAGTACAGACTTCAGAGTTTATTCATAGTGACTATAAAAGAAAATAATTCAGAGAGACGGGCAAAAATAGTAATCATTTCACAATATGCAAAACTGCATGATCACTATTGTATGGACATCTCCGTGGAAAGATCTGGAAGGAATTAACTGCTACATGTTTGTAGTTCTAAAAGCTGAAAGTGAAGCTTAGCAAAACTCATTGGGAAGGTTTTACAAGGCAGATGGATTTCCATTTGAAGTAATATTTCAATCTGTAAATAGAAGCGCCATTAACTAGCTGTACTTCAGGATGTGAAGACCTGCTTATGGCTGTATTTAGACTATGAAAATAGAACAGTTTGATTTAAAAGAAAAAAATAACCAATTATAAAATTCATCAGATGAAAATATATCATTAAGTGTAAGTAAATTTTAAAACGGAAGCATAATCAGTAAGTTAGAAAGGAATAACTAATTTAAATCTTCATTTCACCTAAACTCACTTAAAACCAAGATTGAAGAGCAAGATAATTCCTAAAAATGCATCTTACTGGTGTGTCAGCAAAACAGGATATTGGAATTTAATATGAGTAATGGAAGTCAGTTTTAATGACCTCACAGACCTATTTTTCATCCCAATTCTTACCATCAGTGATGAAGTTTAAGTTTTCAAGTCTCTTTGTTAGTTCTGCAGCCCTGTAGGGCGCCCCAGCCCCACGGTCACTGTCCTGATGCTGCTGCCAGAGCCTCCCTGGTGCCCGCTGCCGCTCGTGACTGTGTTCACAGCTGGACCCACCTGCTCCTCATCACACCCACTGGTGTTCAACAGTGCCCGAAAGCTCATGTGAGCAGCCTGACACTTGTACCATTTCTGTGACCTCTCCATCATCGCTGTGATGTCTGCGCACAGAAAGCAGCTGGTGGAGGCATCTGTTTGCAAATTAAAGAGCTGCTCCCGTCCAAACCCCAATGCCAGATTTTTGGTCGAATCAACAGGCTAGATAAAATACTAATTGTCATCACACTGGTCTCTGCACCAAGCCTGGCCTAACTTATCTGGACTACAAAAGTGTGGGAACTGAATTAGCGATTTTGCTGGCCACGAGTCCTTGCACATCCCCTGTGACACTTATCAAGCAGTAATATGAGATTACAAGTAAGAGTCAGAGAGTGCTATGAGAGACAGCTCCACGAGTAACATTTAACATCCCTCCATGTTTGTTGGTGTGGTAACTCCACACAGCTTGCCAGAGAAGCTGGAAAGGAAGCATCCGCCTCGGGTAATGTCAGGAGCAGAAATGCTGAGAACATATGGTTCTCGAAAACTGCTCGGAAAAATCTCTGCCAGTACAAGCGCTTGTATATCATACCAATGAAAAATGTTTTATTTCCTTTTTTTTTTTTTAATATCACTTACTAGTATCAGCCTCAAGGTAGCAGCAAGCTGTGCCGTCTGGACCCTCTGGCATCACCACTTTGACATGTTTTGAAAGACCTGTTATTCTTTTGAACATCAGTTAGATAAAGAAACAGGATGTTTGTCAGTCAGGCAACACAAACATTTTAACTTTGCTCACGCCAGCCTGTGTTCTTTGTTGACAATTTTGACAAGCCAAGCTGACCTGAAGGTACAACGCCTGAAGGAATAGAAGGAATATGGCTTGGGCATCCTGTGAAATGTAGCTGATGTGTCATACACACTCCATGATGGGGGTCTGTGCAGCTTGTCATACGATTAGGAATGACTGGAAATGTCAACTCAAACCATGGGAGAGCAGATGCAACCTTTGCTTTAACGTTCTGCACCTTTACATTCAGGTATCTCGGTGGCTTTTCCTTTCTCCACAAACAGCCATCAAGGTGCTCTCCTTGCCACGCCTGCTATGCAAACAAAAATCAACAATTTTGTGCAAAGTCTTCATGAATTGAAACAACTGAAAAACAGGCAAAGAAGCTGATGTCAAATATTTGCATTGGGAAAGTATATATTTTTAAAAAATCCCAATATTGAGATTACTGCTGATGCTATGGTTTATTATGCTGGCCTGCGCTGTCCCCTGGTCCTTGGCTTGCTCTCTGTACCCATTTGTTGCTTCTCGTTAGACAGTGCAGTGCTTTGGGCATTTGAGATATTTTGTTTCTTTGCTTCTGCAGCATCTGCACAAGTGGTTTAATGGTCTGTCACTAAAGCAACATAACACTGAATCAGACGAAGAAAAAGGGATGGAGATTATTCTTCTCTTCCACACAAATCATGCACCATTCATTAGGTCTGTATCAATAAAATTAAAGAGCATTAGAGGCACTTTAAAGAAGGTAAGAACATAAGTCAACTTCTGATGGAAAGTAAAAGAAATACCCTTTTATTCCTGAAAATACAGCCTAACACATTGCTAGCTAAATTGCTGCATTCAGGCATGCTTCTTGAAGTAAACACATATATGTGGGCATCCTACAAATGCTAGGGAAGATCTTTAGTGACAAATTCTGCCTGTCACTTCAAAGGATTCAGCTTCACCTCTAACAGTTACCACAAGAAATTCCTAATTATAAATCATATTTGATTAGTTATATGCTAAGGTAATAACAATTTATCATAACAAAGCTGGGATTGCACTGTTTTCTGGCCCAGAATAATTAAAAATCTCACAAAAAGCTTCACCATGCAAAACTGTCTCCTACTTTTCTGGTTGTGGTAGTCGGGGGGGTTGGGAATTCCGGTCTTTCATGTGAACTTGAAGCTGTTTCTCTGTCAGAGCTTTCATACCTTTCCCAGCTCACTCATTCTTGCTGTTTTTGCCCCGTCCCCACCTCTGCCTTCAGAGCTCTGCTTTTGTCGATGTCAGTGCAGGCTACCTGAGAAGGAAGCTGCTCCTCTAGGAAAAAATTCCTTGACCTTGCTCAGCTGGAGATGGACTAGATGATTCATCAGGGTTATCTGGGATTTAGATTGAGCTGGATGTTGTCTGCTTTATACTTCGGACCCTCTTCTACAGGTATGCTGTAAGAAAACTTTGTTTTCTGTGAAACAAAAACACTCAGAGAACTGTATATGTTTCAGAGAGAATATAATTTCCTAATCGATTTTGTCATTCAGTACTTCAAATCTGTTTGTGCAGAGACATAATTACAACAATTCAAATTAGTCCAGCTTGAGTAAAAAGTAGTGGAACAAAAAACAAATGTGGGAAATTAAGTCTATTAAGGAAAGCAATTTTTGCCATGCTGGGAAGAACTGACCTCCACACAGAATTCAGAATGAGAAGCCGAAGTAAAACAAAGTTTCAGCCAAATTTCAAGGTTGCTAAAAAATTCTGCCAGAGAAAGTCTCAATGATCTACAACTGAAAAGAAAATAAATCCAGGACTGAAAGGAACAAACAACCCAGAGAGCAGTGGGGGGGGGGGGGGGGAATGGGAAAACAGTATGGTGAACACAACAGAGAATGGAAAAATTTGCGACCACAAACCCACACACTATTCCAAGCCCTGGAGCCTTGCTATCACCAAAGCAAAGTGCAAAGTATCGATATTTACCCTATCAGCTCACAGAAGGATAGCTATAGGCTTCGTGTTTTACGTCTGAGATGAGAGAACTGCACAGATTGCACTGGAAATGTCCTTGCCAAAAAGCACATGGCAACACTTTCAACTAATTGTGAGCATAATTATTCACATCTCTGCAGACCTCTCCTTGGGCATCTCATGTGCTTTTCATACAAAGATTTCTCTAAGCCACGTACTCAGGCATATTTGAACCTGCTGTGAGAATCCACAGCTGCTGGCTAAGGAATATGAAATTCTTTTGGAAAAGTATTTATTTTTCTTTAAACTAAAACCACTGAAAATATTTTGACCAGATGTAAAGCTGCTTAGCTGTCTTCATAAAAGATGTTCCTGCAGATGTTACCGCATTTCTCTACATGCTCTAAGCTGCTGCACAGGCACCACGCATTAATACACACACAGCGTTTGCCCCAGCGACCCCGGACAGCGGTGTAGTTACAAAAACCATTCCTTTGTGAGGCCGGCAGGCCAAGCCCTGCCCTGGGTTTGAGCTAATTATGAGACAGAAGCTTATGAATTATTTAAATGACCACAAATATGTTTTCAATTAATGTTTGTATTAGGTTTTTCCTGGCACTGCAATAAAGCATGCAGCAAGGGGAGCGGGCGTTCTGCAGAGCAGTGAAGCCCCTGACAGAGGTTGGGCCCTCGGCCACAGCATGAGGGGAGCACACCCACAAACCATCCAGCGAGAGGTTTGGCGCAGGCTCACGGAGCAAACAGATCAAATAAAGGACATACAGGAGACCCTCTCAGGAAGAGAAGCAGCAGACCACCTCCTGAGTCCACGCTGCAGAGCTGATCGCATTCATTCCAGAGGTGTTGGCAGTCTCGTCACATAGGAGGAAGAGCTGCACAATTACACCGAGGCAGCAAGTCCTCCCTCAAAAAGCAGATGGAGAAAGAAAATAATGCTGTCTTAGCCTCATGATTCACTTTCTGCAATCTTACTCCTTTTCCCCCAGATTGTAAAATTTAAAATTAATGCCGGACACCCTTTATCCCATTGAATTTCTGCCACTTCAAAGATTTTTTTAAAACATAAAAATGCTTTTGCCTGTATCTCTGTTTTCCTATCTGCTACGGTACATTACCCATTAAACCTGGGCCTTCCTCTGTGATAACCTGAAAGCAAAGACCTGCTTGGAACAAGCTCTCTCGTGTTTCCAGCTCACTGTCCATATTTTGAAGAGGTTGCCTTGCGTTTCGGGGCGTCACACTGACACTGCCCTGCAACATGCAGGGCTGACGCAGGGTGACAGCCCACCACCGATGCAAAAGGGGCCAGCACCTTGCTGGTGGGTGACCTATGCAATATTCCCTAATGTGACCTGACAATGGAAAAAAGAAAAAAAAAAAGACTTGGCAAATGAGTTATAAAAAACTTCCAAGACTTACGGCTTAAGAAACTCAGCCTCTCTTACTTTATCCACAAGAAGGCTGAACCCAAAATCTGCACAGAAAAGTCATCTCTGAAGGTCGGTAGCTTTTAAAATCAAAGTAAAGAAGTGTAACAAGACACATGGGACCAGAAACTGAACAAAACCAGGCTAGAAATCAGCATTTGCTCTCACTCGGGAGGGGTACATACCATGGGAACAACTTAAAAGGAACACTGTTGGGTTTGATTGCTTTGTATCTTTTTATCAAGTTTCTTTAAATGTCTGGCCAAAGAGAATTATATGATTGAGAAATTCAGGAGGATTTTGAAGCTTAATTTGCAAGAGGCAGAATCGAAGCTCTTAAGAAATCTCTCCAGCCTCAACATCACCGTGCTGAACTTTCTAACTACAGAATGGAACATTACAGGAGCTGAGGTGAACACCAAGTACCCTGACAGCCTGGAAAAATCATGGGAATTGTCATCAGCGAGACAGACTGCCCGGTCGCTGCCACGGACAGACCCGGGGCTGAGATGAACCAGTGCAGATGGTGATTGGGGTCCTCTGCCTGCCACCACCAGTGTCGTTGTAGCACATGAAGAATCCCTTTCTTTTACCCAATTCATGCTAGTTGACAATATTAGGTTTTAGCACTGTATTTCCAATTACTAGCAATAGTTAAAGTATCATGAATTAATAAAAATACAAGTTGGCAGGCTTTTTCAGTATTCCGTTGTCAGTCTAGTTACAGTCATGCAAATTGGGATATGAGAAAAATGGGATAGACACTGCTGAAACACTATAATGATCACCAGATAATAGACAAGTGGACATGAGTTTCTGTATAAAATATTTAATAATTTTAAATCAGTTAAAAGCTGATGATGCATGCATGCTGCTTTGCAAAGAGAGTAAACACAAGGACTCTGCTTTGCAGACCTTGCAATTAAAGTGTCACCTAGTTTACATACCTAAAACGGGTTGCAAGCATTTAGTTTAAGGTAGTGAATTCTTAATGAGCTGGATTTTTTTTCTATTGATTTATTATTCCCCAAATATACAACAGCTAACCACAACAGCAGAGCTCTAAATCTTCTGAATGGTTTGGGCTGTACCAAGTGCTCCCTTTTGTGAGCGCATCATCTCAGAAAAAGCGAGGTGGGACTGCAGAGATTACAAAATATACACAGCTCTCCCAGCAGTCCTGCTGGCCTCCCAGGAGCAGGTGGAGGGTGAGCCCAACACACACCATTCCTGGGTCAGCTTCATCCTGCTTCACCTGCATCAGATACTGAGCTTTTATAGGATTTTTACACAGAAACCTCCTCCTCTGGGATAAACATTGCCTTTCAAAGGGAGCACTCAAGTGTTCACATCATCTAGGTTGTCATAAAGATGTGTTCCTCATATGAGAAGCTGGGACAATAAGCAGTAACATAATCTGTTACAAAGACATTTTCATCAGCATTAAATGTCTTCAACATAAACTACAACAGGAACTGATAGAAAATATTTTGGGGGCTGCACCTATGACAGCTACAATTTGTTACTGGAGAAAAAAAAAAAAAACTCCATGCAGAATTAATTTTTCAATGTCCTATTCGTCACCTCAGATACATTGTTTTGTGGATATTGATGTACTCAGAATTATAACAATTAAAGAGGTTTAGCAGAAACCCCTTCCTCTTTGCGAAACGTGGAGCCTCCAGCTTGCACAAAGGGGGGAGCTGGTGGGGCTCAGCTCAGTGCTCGTGGGAACGCCAGGTAACCCAAACCTGTCTGTCTGTTGGAGGGTTTGTGCTGGAGCCAAATCGAACTGTCAGCACCACCAAGGCTGGCCTAAAGGACGGGTTTTGCAATCAGAGCAAATTCAGGTAGATAAAAGCAGCTCTGGCTGCACTTTCCTGCCAAATAAAGTGCCTTCTAAGAGCAAAAATACCGCGTAGAGTTTTGAAATAAGCAGCTAAAATGTTGCTAAATCATTTAAATGTGTTAACTTTCTGCAGATGAAACAACTGTGAGCACACATCCTGCTGTCCCCAGGCCAGCCCTGCTCCCAGCGGGTGAGCAGCGAGGGGCTGCATGCACGGAGCCATGCTGCAGGGCCTAAAAATCAACCCATTCTTTTTTTTTTTTTTAGTATCTGGAGATTTTTATAATTCCACAGCAGTATATATATTTTTTTTAAGTGCTGCAAGATAACTTTCACAAAACCGGAATTTTCAAAGCAATTTTCACACTAGTTGTCACTTTCAATCACAGGCGAGGAAATGTCTATGCTAATCCTAAATTGGATTTTGAAACTGAGTAAACTGAAATTTGACAGAAACATTAGTGTCACAATAATAGCAATAATCAAGTCAGTGGGCTGATGGGGATTGTGCATAAGTAATGAATTTAAATGTATTCATTGCAGATTCCAGAACTCGCATAATGTAATATTCTCACAGTGAAAAATTAATACCGTTGAGGACTTTGCAATATATCTCTTGCCAAAGAGGGTAAATATTATGGTGCCCCTATTAGCAACTGCACGAACTCATTACTTTCTTACTGCAAGATAATTAAGGAATAAATGCAACTAAGAGGCACGCGGACCAGTACAAACCACAAGGAAATCAGCAGCTGGGGGGCTGACAGCACTAGAGGCAGCGCCAGACCTGAGCCCCAGTAACACCAGAAACGTTTTGGGAAGCCAGGGGATGCTCCCGGTGTGTGGCACAGACAGGGTTGGAGGACAACCACAGAGGCTCTGCTCGTTTCCAGCCCCCTTCGTAGCTCCCCTGCCCCACCATGGCCCACGCACACCGCAGCATGGGGACACAGAGTGCTCCTGGTCTGCAGAAAGCCCACAGAACAGGAGAGGAACAGACAGCCCAGGCGGATGGAAGCAGGTCAGCTTTTGGGGGGGAAATCTCAGCACACAGCCTTTTCTTTCAAGCGGCTTGTTTTTTTCAAGGTCACCTTTGTCACATTACTTTATGGTTTGTCAACATCTCCCTGCCACCTGCCTGAGAAATTCAATTCTCCTTCCAACAGGAAGACCGGAGCCATACTGATTTTCATTACATTTTACACTGTTGTCCTGCACATGGACACCTTCACCCTTTGACAAGTACCGGTGGGTGAGACCAGGGCTGGAGCGGAGGCGATGGGTCTGCAGGACACCGCTGTGCACTTGGTCCCCCCAAGGACGTGCTCATCTCCATCCTGCTCGACGTTCCCACGTTTCCAAGACACCTGCATGCAGAGGAGGGGAAACCTACGGCTCCTGCTGGGGAAAAAGGCTGAGGGTGGGAGGAAGGCAGCACTGCTGCCCTCTCCCTCGGAGCCATCGGCAGGGCCAGCGGTGTTGTGCCGGGGCTGGCAGGACAAGAAGCGCCGGGCGCCTGCTGCCCATGGGTGCCACCGGGTGCTGGCTGCCACGGCTCAGCCCAGGCACTGGCAGCTGCTGCTGCACACCAACACCAAAATCTCCTCAAACCTTATTTTATGACTAAATGCGGTCTTTTTTTCTTTTTTTTTTTTCTTTAATGCAATCTTCATGGAATTATGTCGGTCTTTCTTGCTCGTTTTTACAAAACGGATAAATTAATACCCATAAAAAATATTTTAGTTTTTATTCTCAGGGTATTGTTGTCTCTCCCCTTTACTCTCTTTGTACTTTCAGTAGCACTGTAAAAGGAATGAAGAAAAATAAATGGTGTATCAGCCATTCCAAGGACAAAATTTAAAGTTTTTTAAATTCTCTTTATTTAAGGGTTTATTATCGTTCATTATTTCCATGACATCAAAGTGTTTTTTCTCAAGTAAGCAGTCAGCTTTCAAAACACGGGAAATGGGAAGAAAGTCAATTTTACAGAACATAGTCGTAAATTAAATGTTACGTTTTTCCAAGTGAAAGCGTTTAAAAATGAAATGCATAGAAAAAAAAACTGAGCACTTCTTAACTTAAACTAAGATGGCTTAAAACATACAAGTGAGTGATGTTCCTACTGGCAGTTAAGGATGGAGATCATATTTGCATCTTTCTTTCTCTCTTTTCCTTTTCTGTATTTTATACATTTATCAGAACGTGTGCTTAATTTCAAAATACACTGTAGGTCTAAAATTGGAAACAAAAATATTTTTTTAAGCAAACACAACCTGCCCTGTCCTGGCTTCAGCCCTCAACCCAGCCAGCCCTTGTGGCACACACCTCCACACGCCGTGAGTTTTCCCAGGAAGAAGCTATGAACAGGAACAACAATATCAATTATCAACGGTACTGTATATAAATAAATATTCTACCAGGTATCAAGTTTCAATTTCGAGCAGCTCTGTCTTCCACTATTAATCACCCAACCCCACAGCCTGGCTCTCTCACTACATATAGCAATTTATGATAATGCAAAAGCCAATACCTGCTTTAAATGGTTCAGTGAACCGTTAAAAAAATTACACCGACTTCCAGTTACCGTTTGTCTTGCTAGCTTTCAATCATAGGTAATTTTGCCTGTGTAAGATGCAATTATTTGAAAGCGAAATATGAGAATGTTTGTGTCACCCAGATCTTATTCCAGAGGTACCAAATTTGCATGTTCTCCACCCGAAAATGTCCTGTCCACCAGGGAGCAAGGAGGGATCCAGGGGCCGGGGAGGAGCTGGGGGGCAGCCCCTGGCCCTGGTAACCCACACGCTGCTGCTGGCGCATCATGGCATCACGCTGAATGCTGTGGATCTGTCCACCAGGTGCCAAAAATATTCCCGGGGCGCAGGCAGCCACGGTCCCCATGTGTGTACGGGGCTGGCTGCTGGCATGGGCACAGCAGCACCGAGGAGCACTGGCTGAGGAGGGGTGGCCCAGATGGGCTCGACAGTGGAGCCGCAGCTCTGAGCTGGCGCCTGCTCCATGCCAAACACAAAGCGCGACCCCGTGGCTCTTCATCAGAAATGAAAACAGCGTTTCAATCAAATAAAACGTTTCATTCCACATGAGATCACATTTTTTCTCCTTTCATTTTCGGGTCAGTTAACTGTTATCGTGCTCTCAGTATAAAAGCGTAAGGCTGTATTTAGAAAGAAAAGCACCACTTGAAAGCATCAAGTCAAGAAGTTCCCTGCTAAAAACGTCAGAACAAAGGGCTTCACGTTTCATAAAAACCTTTTTCCTTCAGTCTTCTGACCAAAATTCCATTTTTCATGGATTTGTGAAGTTTTGAATAACCCTTCACCCACAGTTAGCAAAGGCTGCAGGGAGTCGGAGCACGCTGGGAAGGACAGACCCGACGGCCAGTGTGCCTGCTGAGCGGGCCTGGCACAACAGAGGCACGGAGGAAAGCAAGGAGGGGAATCACAAAAGCACGGCCGCAGAGCTGTGCTGATGTGCACGTTTTCAGGGACAGTCCCTAACCCTGCTGATGCAATGCTTGGTCTGGGATTTTCTCACTTTCCAAAGCTCCCCAAAGTTGGGTTTCTGTCTCAGACGTGGAGAAATGTCTCCCTGGTTTCCAACTATTTTCTGTAGTTCCTTACACCTACAGAAGAAAAAAAGAGGTCACCCCAGTCCAGTGCCTCTCACCCCCAGCCCACATCACAAAGAGCAGGACTGAGGAACGGGCGATAGCTACGCCCAGGATCTCCTTCTTGGTGAGGAGGGCCCCTTTTGTGGCCAAGGGAATCTGTACCTGGGAGCGAGCCCCTTCTGGCACCATCATTAAAGCACGTCTTTTCCCACAACCTGCCCAAAACTCAGCTTGCCAGTTACTATTAGAAAACGGTATTACATTTTAAAATGCCAGAACTTCATCTGTTTTCCTCCAAGCTCAATTTCACCCATATGAATTCAGTGTCTGTGAGAATTTCATTATATAAACTGTCAAACCCAGATCCTCCCATCCCTACTGCTGCTGGGTTCAGTCCAAAATGCAATGATGTAAAAATAAAATTCCTATTGACTTCAGGGCTTTGAGGCAGACCTATCGATTTGTTATTTCTCCCTGTGTCTGTCCCGTTGACATTAAAAGAGCCAACTGTGCAGTAAAGTTTTATTTCATGTAAATAAGATTGACAGAATCTAGCTCAGTACCTTAAAGATAACACGGAGGCGTAACAGGACTTGGCTGGTTTTGCCAGAGAAGAGACGACTCCGGGGAAAATGTTTGTTCTTTGCAAACATGCCAGGGACGGGAAACAAATTCTGTGACAATATTTGCTTAGAAAGGGTAAATATAAATTGGCCTTCAGGGATTTGGGCTGGGATTGGAGATTTCCCAGCACCTTGGCCAGGAAACCAGTGGAGCTCAGGGGACAAGGTGTGCCCACCCATGCCTTACTGCCCCATGGCGCAGCCTGCACACTGCTCCTGCTCTGTGTGAGTGCTTCTCATCCCAAAATGCTGCTGCCTCCTCTTCCAGATGAAGAAAATACAGCTCAGTAACACTGTGGCTACGGCTCCCCACATGGCAAGCACGTGCCCTCCTGCTTAACCTGCATCAGCACATGTGCTTTGCAGCACGTGCAGGAGGGACTGTCCTGGAGGGCAGCTGTCCAGCCCTGTTCCACTGAGATATTAGCGTACACTCTGGTTTCCTTTACATGCAGACACAGGTGTGCAATACAGAAACCTGGATTCCAACATCCACATTGGCCTCATCCTGTTTTCTTTGCAGTCTCCAGGCTGCTATGGGGCGGGCGTTAAGCCCCTCGCACTGTCACTGCGCCCAGCCACTGAGCAGCCCTTTTTCTGCTGCCCCCGGGGAGCCCGCAGTGAAGGCAGCATCACACCAACACCTCTACCTTTTACAGCATGCCCCTAAGTTCCTGGTTCTGGAAACAAGAAAAGGAAGAATGGCAAGCACGAAGGAAGATGTTTGGGTTCCTGGTGGAGCCTGGCCACAGCCGTGCCGCCCCAGCCCGCTGGCCGTGCAGCCCCTCGGTGTGCTTGGTCCCCGCCTCGCCGCCCAGCACCCTGCGGTATGGATGGCTGCAGGCGTCAGCTGCTCTCCTCAGTCCTGATTCATGTGCAGCAGATGGTGTCAATGACACCCCTTTTATTTTCTGGATGAATTCATATCACCCTGCCAAGATGCTAATTTTTGTTGCTAGTCGTTGTGCATCGTGTTACCGGCTACAAAAAATGGCTTTGCCTCCAGATGGAACAGTACTGCAGTCACAGGCAGGTTCGAGTTATAACGAGTCATTAGTTAGAGCAGGTTAAAGTTAATTATGGGATTTGACTAACTAACTTTATTTTGATCCTTTGGTTTTGCTTGTGGGTTTTGGTGGTTTTTTTGTTTTCATGCTTACCCCTGTTTTCATGCTGCCTGTTACGTACAGCAGCAGACCTTTCTGAAGCTTACTTGGGTATCGTTTTGTAAAGTGAATGTTTGTCACTAACTTTCCAATAATGGTAAAGAAATCTCTCTCTCTGCCCAGACTTGTAATACATCAAACCAACCCAATAACAAAGGAGCAGGAAACATCTCCCCGCTCACCTGTCAGCGCCCCAAAGCACAGCACACCCCATGCAACACAGTGACCCAGCTCTTCTCCATGGCCCCCTGCAAACACACTCTGGATGGAGTTTCCCTCTTTGGAAAGAGCTTTGAAGTTTTTACTCACACTACGTGCATAGATGCACTATGTACATGCATCTACACATCAACATGCTTCTCCAGCTTACTTGTGCAGATGCTGCGGAAACACGGGGTTTCTTTCTCCCAGAAGTCAAGGCGTACCGTAACTATTTGCTCCCCTTTACCCACCGGGGCAGTTAATTAGCCTAACCTGATACAATGTGCTTTGGACAAATCCATAATGGTTGTTTTGTTTTGATTTTAGTCACCTCTTCCGAGTGGTATGGATTGATTTTTTCATTAATTAATTTGAAAATCTTCCTGAGAATTCGTTAGGCTTTTCAGTCAATAATACACTAGACTGCATTTCTTGCCCGTTTATTTTTAGGATCTGTATTTGCATTTTGGTAGTTCTGAGACCTCCTCTGAGCTCCACAAGCTGTTAAAAATAATTGCTACTTGTTCAAAAATAGGTTTGATTAATTCTTTCTAATTCTAAGGAGAATTTCCTCAGATCCTGTGCCCTGACCTATCTAGCAGATCCAAATAAACTCTTGCCTGTTTGCTCTCTGTTCTGGCTCCTTATTCTATACTCTGGTCAAAATTAACCAAGTTATCAGGATACTTTAGACACTTTTGCTAGCAGCCACTCTATATTTTCTCTCCTATCTTCTTATTTCCAACATATTTATAACACTACCTCCTCCTGCTTTTTATCTTGCTAAATGAAACACATTTTTTGCCTTAGGCTTTTCATTTTACCCTTATTTTCCTTCACCATCATTTCTCATCAAGTGTCTCTGTCTTCACTTTTGCACAACTTCTTCCGTTTTCAGCTCCTAAAAGAGCTCCCGATCTTTCCAAAATGGCTCCCATGACACTGCTACCATCCCATGCAGGAGGATGCTCTGCTGCTGTGTGCTGAGAGGATCTCTTTCAGAACCTGCCTTTTGTTACCCCTTAGATCATCATCCCAAGGGATCCTACCTCCCAGCTCCCTGTGCCTGCCGAGGTCTGCCTCTCCAAAGTTCACCACACTTAATTCACTGCCCAGGCTTCTTCCTTTCCTACAAAAGTAGCCCCTGTCATTTCATCATCAGCCTCTCTCAAATTTCCCATCTGCCTTCAGTTCCCCATCAGTGCTTCCCTGGTAATCAGAACTCCAAGGATAGACCCTCTCCTCTGTGCATTAAACTGCCTTGTGAGTGATAAGGGTTCTTTGCTCCCGTGACCTTCTCTTTGTATCAGCAAGCAGGAGGACTTGCTGCTGGGCTCAGCACTGGTGCAAAGCTGTTCGCTGGCTGTGAGCAATGCACCAGGCATCTCGCTGGCATGCACGTCCCGTGGTGCCCATCCCTCAGCAATGATGTGGCAGCAGTTTCTCTCCACCTGAGAGCCTATGCTGGCTGATGGCTTCTACCTCCACTTCTCCATCAGAGGAGAAGGAAGCCAACATGCTGCGATTAAATTATCTGGGCACGGGAGACTTGTATCTTTCAGAATCAATCCAGTGAGTGTGGAAAGGGGGAAACTAGGATAAACACATAAAGGGAAATTCTGAAAGCCCCAAAGAGTGGCAAGCTATTTATTTCCCATTAAAAATCACTGACAGCTGGGTACTTAAACACCCTTCATAGTTTGGAGAATCTCCTTCAGGTTAGATGCCAGTAAATATTTCTACTCCTTCTCCCTCTGCTGGTACGTTGAGAACAACTACAATCAATAAAGATAACTTGAAGCTTTCAGGTACTAATGCTGAATTACAAGCAGTCAGTTTCTTTTCCAAGTCCTACAAATCCTCTAATACACAGAAGTTAACCTCTCAGTCTCAGGACTCTGAATGCTTTTCTGCTGTTCACCCTTCTGCACTGTTTGATTGTCTCCCTTCCCTGGATGGGCTGTCAAAGTCAGAAATGCTTCATTTTCTGAGATAAAGAGCAATATATTTGGGAGTGATGAAGAAGAAAAAGAAGAAAAAGCACCTTGCAATTAAATATTTTAATAGACATTTTGAAGATGTTTTTCAAAGGATTTAAAATTAATGTTAACAATGGTATGCATCAAAGGGCTCAGGCTGAACAATACCTATCACTTATTCTGATTAAGAATCTTAAAAATAATACCCTATAATATTTTATACCAGCATCTCTTTTTACTCTTCTAGACTAGGCAGACTTTTCTGAATAGCTGTGCAGAGCAGCTCTAAAGACTCTCTCTTCCCATATTCATACCAAGCAATCAGTTTATGATGGCTTTGGTAAAACTTCTGGATGATGTGCAGCTGCATTAACTTTTCTCCTGGGAATTTTCCAGGACCAGCTACATACCACCAGCCTTCAGATCAGAAGAGACGTTGGGTTTTTACTTCCTCCCACTACGCCACTCCCAACTAATTTTTGATTTAGTTAGGTAGCAATTAAAACAGGATACCAAAGACAAATGGAAGTACAACAAAATGATCAAAGGCAATCCTACACCATACGTTATGCTCAGCACCCTATGTACTGCCTCTGGCATGTGACCACAGGAAAGCTGGGATTTATAGTGTTGATTTTCATTGGATTCCAGTGGAGGAGTTTCAGCAAGGAGCCTGAGGTCCTGCTTTATGACTGTAAACCCAAAGTTATGACTCCTTACTGCACTGAATTGCACATTACTCCAGAGTTAGTCCCAATGAGGCAGTGATTTTTTTTCCTGGGTACAGACCTACTCAGTGAATGCAACTGAGGTTTGTGGAGTAGTCAACACAACCTCATCAACCGTCCAACTGCTGTTTTGTGCCTCTTTCTGATTTGCTAACAGATACAGGCAGCCCTTTGCACAGAGGTGAATTTCAAATGGCACGAGTGACTAAGAAGTTACAAGCAGTCTTATAACTCTTAAAAAATATTAAGTGCAAACATTTATATTGGTTAGAGATATGAATAACAAACTTTTCATCAGTATAAACAAACAGAACAGCCTTGTTTATAATTTCCCTCTAATTTTTATCTATAATTTTGCTCAAATTTATACAGATGTTCATCATAACTTCTGTGCCAGAGCTTCCAAAAATGTCACAGTTGGCACAGACACTGCCTGTCATGACTTCAAACTGCATCGCAACAAACCTCAAGGCTTCTGCAATGTGATCTAAAGCAAAATTCAAAAAAGTTCCAAAATTCAAGATATTGTGCTTCAGTGCGGCATATGGAATACATACCACTCAACCAGGTTATTATCGTGTATGAGACTATACAGATTCCTGGTAAGAAAACATTATTTCCATTACATTTGGCTTAAGCCCACTTATAATTAAGTTACTTATCCATGTGTTGGTGTGAAACCACTCTACAACATAAGTGCAGCAATAAGCTAGAACAAAATCTTTAAATAACAATTGTCAAGTGAGAAGATATATATAGAATATATTAAAATTAATAGTGTTCATCCATCTTTCAAAACAAGTTTAATAGGCCTGCTTCTTCTGGAAAATCTGTGTTACACTCATTGAACATTTCTTTTTCATTAAATTTGAACCTTTTGGCAGAAATAAAATATACAATCAAAGAAGGATGGCTGTTTTGATCAGTTTTCAGACGTTTATGCATTACAAGAAAAAGGAAATGCACTAAGATTCACACAGAGATTCATACTGTTGACCACTGGAAAGGAAGCTTTATAAACTCAGAGTAACGTAATCAGAAATGACAGCTTGAGCATAAATCTTATTAAACAGATATTGTAAAACAGGCTTATAAAGAAAGAAAGAATTCCTAGCATTGGGGATATTTATATGAAGATTGGACAGAGAATTACAAAATAGCATGCAGGGAGCAAGCTGTTCAAGCCACATGCCATGAGAGTAAACACAGTGAGATCGTAAGCATTGTGACTCATTGCTGAAATGTCACAGTCTGCAATAAGAGTGGTTGACCTTGAAATATGAAATATTTCCTCTTTGAATATGCCTTATACGAGTACAGTCTACTTGTTTCTTTTTTTTTTCTTTTAAACAATAATAAAATGCCCAACAAAAAATGTTGACCTTGCATACAGATCTCAGAAGAGCTTGCTCTTTAGTAAAATTCTCATCACAGTGGATGTGATGAGAACATCAATACATTCCTACTGAGGAAAAAATTGAACGCAAATGCGTGTGATCTTAGTACGTAAAACTTGTTTGCCTTAACTCATAGGTGTACCACCACTCAATCGCAAATATTCAGCCAAATCTCTGGAAATAACAACGTTCATCCATGCTGTTTTCTGTAGTTCTGATTCATTAGTCGTTAGACCATTACTGGGTACTGTGCAAGTGGCTGATAAGACCATTGGCCACCTATTATGATTAAATAGTTCAAACAATCTACCTGTCTCTGAGGAGCAGAAGAAACTTCTGGTCATCATTGACAGCAGGAGACCTAAAAGAGGTAAACAGGTTTAGTTGATGAGAGAGCACATTAAATGACTTTCCTGTAAGTAATTAGACAGGAAGCCAAACTGTTCTTGGTTGATGCTTAGTGCACAACACTTGATGTAGTTTTCAAAGTACTGTTTTATACATCCAGTCCAAAAAACTTATGTAGCTGGACTGGTGCATGTATGGAATCACAGCCATGACAGTTTGAAAAGCATTGCTACTAAAGCAATTCATTATCTGAAATGCTTCCAACCCTTTGCAAAGAGATCTAACCTCATAAAGAAACCATTATCCTCAAGTTTCTCAATACACTGTATTTTCAAATTCATTGCTGACTCTACTGTATTTTCTCTTGGATCCTTTATAGACATCTCATTTATCTTTATTGGATTTTCTTTCATTTGGCTTCAAAGTTAAATGCCAGAGAAGTTAAGCTGTATCAGAGAAGTAATCAGTGCATAAAGTCTGAATCTTAGGAAAGTGTGTCCTATCTTGCTGAAAAAGCAGAATATTGTGAAGAGAGATGTGCTAAAGAGCTTGCCTCAAACAGTGCTATCTGTGTGCGCTGTCACAGGTGAAAGAGCTGGATAAGACGTGCTTGCACTTCAGAAATCTGACTCAACAGAAACTCTTGTCTGTAAGTTATCAAGTGTTGCCAGGCTCCTGGGACTCACATGAATACATAAAGTAGTAAAACATTAGGAAAACAGAAGACTGTAAAGCCACAGAACTGATAGCTGCTGCAGACAGGACCCATGGCCATGGTCATTCTTTGGCATGGAAAGCCCAGAGGTGAGGTCAAGGGTGGGAGATGCCTCCTTCCTACAGGGATTTGTGGCTTGATTTAGGGTTCCCGATGTTGCCACCTCCAGTCCCACTTGTATTTAGGTGGTATGAAGATTAAAAGAGCAATGGAATTAAAATTTTAATTTTTCATCTCCTGGATTATTTAAAGATTTTTCAACACAGAGGAGATCATAAAGACACTGTTCACAGCAACCAGTGAATAGTAGGCACTACAGAGGCTACTCTGAGACACCGGTTCCTCTTTTTAGACTTCCTTTTGTAAAATGTATTTGTAAAACAGCTATACAGAAGCCTTGCACTTGACTTCTCAGATCTTTCATACTATTTGCCTTAACACAATTATTTTAGCCTCAGACATCATTAAGCTTCACACATTTATTAAGCTAATAGGTACTTTACACATGCTGCACCTAAGCTTACACAGACATACTTTAAATACTTAATATTTGTCAGACTACAGCATTTATTGTGCTTTTTCTACACTAAAGATGCAGAAGAGTATAACTATGTTGAATACGTAACTCTTCATACCATTATCCTTTTCAGTTGCTCACAGAAAAAGAATCTTCCTCCCCACTCTGCTCTGCTGCTCAGATGTCACAGGCAAAGATGAAAAGTGAATCATTTTGTTCTGCTGCTCCAAGCTGAGAACAACCCAAAATAACATGTTTCCATTGCGTATGAGAATATCCCACCCACGTGAGGATGGCAGCGAGCTAAACCGATTGAAACTTGCCATGAAGGGTAACACATACAGACAGCACACAGGTAAGGGACTGCAAAGAAAAATGCAGGTAATAGCAGATGGTTGTGGTTACCACTGCACTGGGAGCTGAATCTAGCCAATGCCTAGGTCCTTCCTTGGCTCTGAAAACTGGATAGCTCAGCGTTTAAGCTGCCTGTGGGCTGGGACTGCACTCAAAGAGCCTTTAAAAATTGTAATCAGTAGTAACAGAGCCTATAACACTGGAATAATATGTGCTGCTTTGCACATTGTAATTTAAGCTGCAGTTGGCAGTATGTGAACCTGCGATGACAAAACAACCCTTCAGCGTTTGAAGAGGAAAGGAAATGCCCTTAGCACCAGAAATGTGTGCTTTTCACCCACCGGCAGCAAGTGCCCAGCTCCGCACCGTGCCTGGCAAACAACCTGAGCAGGGACAAAGCTGCCACCTGTGTCAGCTCGCTCTGCAGCTCCCGGGGTTAGCGTCAGGATAAGCAAAAGGAACAAACAACAAAACTGTTGGTAAACTCCTGCTTTTCAGGAAGTGTTAACACTTTCTCTGGACATCTTCCTTCAAATTTACTTATACACATGACCACAGGACTTTGACTCGGTGTAACTGAGGTTTACAGAGCTTTGTGGGAGAATCCAAGGGAACCCAAACAAAATGAGATAAATAAAAAAAGCACGAGCCATTTTTATCATCACTCTTCACGTGCTTCAGTAGTTTGCAATGTCCTGCATAACTTTGGATGCATTGCTACAATAAAATTCGTCTTCTAACTCACACTAAGTGCTCTCTGTACACACTGGCACAAACCCTTCACTTTACCCATTGCAGGACGTGCAAAAAAACAAATTAATTAAACTCTCTGGACCCTACAAACCCTTCCTTGTAAGAACGAGGCAGACTGACTCAGTTCAAAGAACTTACCTTGCATAAAATAAATAGGTTTGCTTGGGCTAAGTCAAGCATTAGCATTGCTTATGCATCTCTGGTGTTAGTGCAGGTATAGATTTGTGGAACAGTTCATCAAATGAAGCAAGCGAAATCTTCCATGTTTTGCATTTTGATCTGCAAATAAGCTGTAGCTCACGCTCCCTTTTTGCCATATTCACTGCTGAATCAGATCCATCAGAGGAACAACTGGTAAGTGTTTGTGGCTCCCCTCTCTCCCTCAGTTGTAAATCTCCTTGGTGAACGATAGGAGACTTCACAGCTAAAAGCACCAATTAGAAAATATGGACGATCAACGTATACCAGTGCTGTTTACCCACAATTGATTAAAGACTGGAGCAAATAGCTCCTCCATCATTTGTCCCAGGGGTGCAAATATAAACACTGGCAAATGTTTGGTTTTACTTCTACCAGCAGATTAAAACAACACTGCTCATAAAAAGCACTTTAGGGAATACGGGCTCAGTTGCAGGGGTTTGAATCTTCCATGATATACAGATATTATTTGGAGTTTATCTTTATTGAGTTTGAAATACGATACTGTAAAAAGAAAAAAAAAGTTAAAACTTCCATTAAATGAGTTACAGATGCAGCTGCTTTAGCATGAGATTGCAAAATTATGCAGCTATTCCACTTTAACCTGTACTATGGCACTCCAAGGAAAAAAGAAAATGGTCCAAAATTCAATATGAAAAAAATCACCAAAGGAGACATGTAATCATCCTGTATTATAATGCCTTTCAGGATATTTTGGTCTTCTTCATAACTCACATATTTTAGCAGCTCTTTTGATTCTATCATACCCATTTTCAGTCTTCTAATCTCACTTGTACTTGTAAATCAGAATAGCTAGAATAACTTCCCTGAAATTACAGTATAACTGTACATAACTGACTAGAACTGTAGGATCTGGCTGTAGATTTCTTTTCCAATTATTTTTCTAATATGCAACCTGCGGTCTATTTGTGAGCTATGAACCCGTCCCTTACTATACACAACTGCAATTTTTTATAACTGATACTGGACTTTGTTGTCACAGTTCCAATTTGCACTTCAGTATCAGTAAGAAACAGATCGAGGATGTCTTCTTCCCTGCCCAGCATCTCAATTTTCTGGATTGTGAAACTGTCTTCAAAGAACTGAAGAACTGACCCATGTTGCACTGGCTTCAAGTAAAAAAAAAGTGCAAAGAAATGGTATTTTGGAATCACCGATCATTCAGAGAAGTGGGGAAAAAGAAAACAAAATAAAATAAATGCTAACATACTCATGCATTAAAAAAAAAAAAAAAAAAAAAAAAAAAAAAAAAAAAAGAAAGTTGAAATAACAGTTTTGGATTAAATATATATTTTTATCTCTTGGCAACGTTAAAACTTAGACCCCATCAATGTAATATAGAAAGTTTTCAGAAGAAAATGACAATTAAAATTTTCTAAACAAGATGTCAACAAATCCAAGAAAAATAATATATTTTTAAAGCCTCCATTTAAAGCCTCCATCTGTTGTATAATTCAAAATGAATGCATATTTTTCAAATCTTGCTAGGATTAAATTATTTCAGTTGAAAACATTCTGTACAAAAATGTTATCCAGTCCCAACCTGAGGTATCAGAACAAACAGTAACAAAATGTCCTACTCAAATCCTCATGTCTATCATCCTCCTTTGACTTCATTCTTCCTCCCTGATATCCTTAGGAATTTCATTTCTACCCATTTAAATGGCTGAATTGTAGCTTCTTGAAAAATGGCAACAATCCATCCTGCTAGAACTGATTTCTATGAGTGAACCAAAAAAATTTAAAAAAAAAAGTGTTCTCAACTAAGCTGCAGCAAGGGAGGCTCTATCCCATCCCCTGCGGCTCTGCCTACATTTGGAAACCTGGCAAGCCTGGGACTAAATCTAAAGAGCAAAACTGCGGGTGCTGAGCCTCTTACAGGCTGACAGCACTTGGCACCTGGTGGCTTTGCTCTGGGCCCTCTGCCCGGCTGGTCGGCTGGAGCAGGGCCCTGCCTCGCTCCACGGGACAGTGCCAGCCGGGGCTCCGCGGGGCTCTCTCTTCAGGGGAGCGGTCTCGATCCAATGTGAGACGTCTGCAGAAGTACAGTTCCCCCCAGGAGCTCTGTATTTCTGGATCAAAATCACGGTTTCCTTTTCAGCCAACTTATTTTAGGATTGCAGTTTTTCATCAAGTACTTGATTTCCTAGCCAGCAAATGCATTTTGGCCATGAATAGCCTGGTAGGATCCTGTTAAGATAGGACAGGTAACCTAGTACAGCACTGTGCTTTAGGTCCACAGTGTGCAGTTCCTATGGCAGGTGCACAGAAGCCTCTGGAAAATGACGCAGACATAAGCAAAGTCAGGAATAGTCATTAGCCAGGCTGTTTGGAGCATCACACAGAGACAAGCTGCAATAAAACAACACTGCTTGGGTTTCTCTGTGCTGGTTTAACACCAGGGGTGCACAGGAGATGGCAGCAGCAGGGAAGAAGAGCACCGACACCGCGGGCTGGAGCCTACTCCTCCCGGTGACCTGCTGCAAGGCATCGCATCTGCTGACTTCACAAAAACAAACCAAGCGGCCACTTGGAAAACAAAGAAACCTACAGATGCTCAACAGCTGAGGAAAAAAAAATGAGAAAAGCTCAAATAAAATATATTTGTTTTGGTTTTTGCATAAGTGAAATGGAGAAAAGGCAGTTCCAGTGTGCCAGAAAACACATGTTCATCCTCATCGCTGCAGCGCATGCACGCTGTCATTAAACAGCTTAGGAAGTTTGTTGGGATCTGGCTGACGTCCCTGGAAAACAAAGCTCTTAGCTTGACTTAGCTTTAAAGAACCTGTACTAAAAATGCCTTAAAAAGAAATTTAGCAAGGCCAGAAGGAGAGCAGATACACGTCTTTCAGCCACTACTGGGTTAATCTTGGGTTTCAAAGCACCGTTTTAGCTGTCTGGGGGAAATAATTGAGTAGAAATCTGTTGTAAGTACTGTGCTTCGATTTTATCTGGGAATACAGATAATCAATCTCTGGCCTGAAAGCTGTGGATTACAAAATGCACCAGAGCAAATGGGAGTTTTATTGGCTCAGAAATACATACGAAGGGGCAAGCGTGCAGGTGACCTTGTGGGGACAAGATAACCATGGGGGGGCAGGCAGCCGGCTCAGCTTGCTGGATGTCCAGCACCCCCCTCTAGGAGTAACGTGGCCCCACACAGCGCTGGCATGGAGCTGGGTAGGGATCCGGGGGGTCCCAGAGCATCCTGCACTTCCCTGGAGGAGGAAGACTCACTGGCACCAGCCTTCCCCAGGTTCATACGGCAGCAGTGCGATCCCACAGCACTCAGACCAGACGCAGGTTCACATTGCTCAGCTCACCTTCCTCTCCCGGCAGCTAACTGCCAACCTAGGCAGGCAAGGAGTGAGTCCCTTCGAACTCGGAATATTCTGTGATGCTGTGATTCAGAAAATATGGAAGCGATGCCCTGAAAGACCAGACCTGACAAACACGGCTTGAACAAAGTCCCAAACAGGGAACTGAACAGCCAGTAACTGCTCAGGGGTCCTATCACACACAGCACACACTGCTTTACATACACGGGGGGCGTGTGACAAACTACCTGTGAACTTTAATATTCAAATATTTTTAATGTTAAAAAGGCTTTTGAAAACCTTTCCCCTCCTCAAAAAATCTCAAAGCTACATTTGTCTTAATATGAAATAGCTTTTTCCTTGCTTTTCTGTGTAATACAGTATGTTATTCGGGAGCCCAAAAGTTGTCAGTTTTTATGTTATGATAATCTTCTCAAGCATCCCATTTTATTCTGCTTTTTTCCCTTCTTGCTGTCACTCACATTCTAGTCTTTCACAAAAGAAAATGTCTGAATACATTAATTACAACCTGTTAGACCTCCATATAGTTAATGCTATTGAGGAAATCAAATCACTTGGAAAATAACTAAAGAGAAACAGTTGCTGGTATTGCAGAATTTTTATGCAGCGCACTTCAAAGCTGGAGCTTTGCAAGAAAACAACAATGATTATTACAGAGAATGAGAAAATCAAATACAATTTGGTCCTCTACTCTTGGAGTGTTTTCTGAGTGCAGTACAAAATATATTTTCTATCCCAAACAGAGCAGCTGAACTCTTTTCACATACTACCTTCTGTTAAGGTGTAATTACAAATGCCCGTTCTGAAGTTGCAGTATAAAAACTTTTTGGAGCTAGGAAGATATCCAGGTCTAAGTCCCCACTCACACAAACATCACCGCTGACACTGGTGGCTCCATTAACGTGAATACAAGGAAACTGGTGGGTCAGAAAACAGCAAGTTACCGTGGGACCAGTAAAGGGGACCAGTATTCACATGGTCCCCCTCAGTGAGGCTTGGCAGCTTGTTCCTATGGCTCTGCGGAGTGGTAGAGCTAAATCCCACTTAGAAGTAAGTTTACAAATAACCATCATTTTTATAAATGAAGACTTTATTTTTGTAATCTGTGACTCTAAAATTACCGCAATAATTTGGATCACTGTGCAGAGCAAGATACTTGAAAAGGAAGAAGAAAAAAGTACTGAGTGCCCATCCGATGTTCATGGCAGCAAAAACTAACACCAAGCTCTGTACGTGGTTCTTCTAGAGAGGCAGCTCTGCTGAAATTCCTACAGGAACATCTTTGAAGACTGCTGCTAATGAAATGGGATTTCACTGAACAAAGAAAACGTTATTAGGATTATGAAGAATCCTTACACACAAAGGTAGGCAAATGCTTCCCAAATCTAGGCTCTGCTATCTTTCTGCTACCTTAAAGGCATTTAATTATTCTTACATTTAAATGAATAGCCACTTTCACATGTTTTAAATCATATTAGTACTGGGAAAAGACAATGAAATCTCTCTGGCTTTGAAGAAGTTACCTAAAAAAGCAAGTCAAAAATAAAAGCACCTTTGGATGATGTTGAGCAACAGCCTAGTCCACTCTCTCCCAAAGGCAGGGCTTTGTGAGCTGGCCTGTTGAAGATCCATCAAATCAGTCTGGACAAATCGATACTCACGCACAGATATTTTATCAGTATTTCTGACATTTAACTTTTCACGGAAATGTCATTGATGCAAGGAATTTTTGAGTCACGTGTAGCCTTTACTAACCCTACAACTTTGGCAAAACCGAAGAATGAGGTTAAAACACACACGGCTCCTCTCATGCTGCAGAAGCTAACGACACTGGGTGCAGCACCCACAGGAACTCGCAGTGTGGTTCAGTCTTGCCAGGGAACTGCAGTTTGATGCCCAAACCTCACCGTTTGGCACAGGGGAAATAAATGATTTTGCATCAGAGTTCTACCTCCACAAGCCACATGCAGATTTTCATCTTAGAATCAACATACTAGAAAACAAATGTGGTCACTTCTTTAAATCTCTGAAAGTCAGCTGTCATCATACAAATCTCTCACAATGTTTTCCTTCTCATTTTAAAGAAAAAATGGTCACGAGTTGAGTTCATGGTTTTCTCTACACATAAGGTTTCCACACTGCTTGATTCAGAAATAACTAGCTTAAACACACAGACAAAATCTTTTCTTGAGGACCATGTTTGGGTTTCTCTTCAGTAGCATCCCAAGAGGAAGAAAGGAGACTGTCTGTAAGTGCTCAGTAGCAAAATTAGAAGTCTTAGGTAGAAACGCAGTAAGTATTCTTAATTCTCAGAAAAGAACAATTCAGTAAGAAGGATTTCAGTAACAAATGCTGTTCAAAGCCACAGAACCAAATTCTAAGAAGTGATAAAAACTGCTGCTCATTTTGTTTCACAAGTGAGATGCAACTCGTTTTGGACACGAACACATGCTGGAGGAGGAATAATCACTTAAACCCAAAGGCTCTGGCCCCGAGCTCCGGTGAGGCACACCATGCTGACCCGAGAGGCCCCCGATGCCCACCCCAGGTAAGCCCTCAGCAGGGCTGCCCCGCGAGGAGCAGGCACACTACTCCAGGCTGTGCAGCTTGCACAACACAACAGTGCAGGGAGGGTCGTAACACCCTTCCAGCAGCGTGCCCTTTGGATGACAGCCTGTTCCCTCGGCTCTCCCAGCCGTGGCATTGCCAGACTTCGCCTTCCTGTGTTCTTCCTCGCTGCTGCTTCTATTAAAGTGCAGCTACCTCGGGGTGATGGGAGACAAAAGCAGAATAACAATGAGGTGGAGAGCACACAGTTCTCAAAATCCAGCTTGATCTGGGAGGTCCCTCACACAGTTAATATTACGTAAAGAACAAGGAGACAACTACATTCAAAAGCTGAAAGTCTTCGCTGAATAACTTAAAAGCAAAAAACTTGTCTAAAGTCACCCAGCAGATCAACAAGGCAGCTGGGAGAAGCACTCGACTCTGCTAAGAAAAATTACTGAATATGACTGTGTAAAAAGGTTAACTGTGTCCCAGGCCAGATTTATCTGAAACATTAACAGCAACAAGAGTTAGACAAGGAGCAGCATTCTCCATCACCATTGTCCAATTTTTCACCGTGAGAGCACCGTTCTTAGTCAACTGGGGAGGTGGGCAGGGGGGAGTTACTGAGTAAATTGGCATCAAAATGGATTGCCCGATTTTACTGAACAGATGTCAAATAGCCATTAGCATTACAATGATTAGTAAACTCAAATTAGGTGTTATGGGTTTAGAGCCTTAGATTAAGTGTTAACCTGTCGTAATTAAATTGCATCTCGGTAATTGATTCCACAGTGCTGAACTGTAAATAACAAATTGCAGATCTGAGTTTTGGTTGGTTTTGGGATTATTTCTTTGTTTGTTTGCTTGCCTGTTTGTTTTAATCTAGCAGCAAACCTCCTGGTCTCTGTTCCTTTTGGTGGGGTTTCCTCCCCCTGCCTCTGTTACTTAGGCACAACTTTCTCTGCCCTTTACAGGTACATTTTATCACCGCTGCTCTTATCCTTCTTGATCTGATAGCTGCTTAGGGTGGGTGGTACGGCGGGGCCAGGGCCAGCCAGCCCATGGCAAAGCAATAACCCCATCATACCAACTTCCTTCCCCTCGGTTCTCCTACGGAGTGTGACAGCTTGCATTGAGTAACAACATAACTAACAGTTTTATTTTCTTTTGACTGCACTGTTCAATGTAAATAAATGCACTCAATAGCAGTAATCGGGATAACCAAACACTGATCAGTATTGTGACGTAAATTCAGGTTCTTACTTCAATATAGGTTGTATGATCTTCATGTCAATTAAGTCTTTCCAAAATAAGAAGCTTGGAGCAAGGTGACAAGGAAGGACAGCTAGGAGAAAATTGCTTGGTGTGAATTGTTCTCAGTCTGGAGCTCAAAGCCAAATAGTTGGATAGCAGGGACCACCTGCCCTACAGCAGGATGAAAATGGGAAATTAGGGTGAAAAGGAAGGCAAAAGGGAAAAAAAAAAAAAAAAGTTTAGGAGTTATGATGAGTAAGACATCTTGGGAAGCTAAAGCACAAATAGGAGTTAAGCAACAGTACAGCTACTGAAAGTTGAGGTGGTGGAGTAACATGGAGTAACATGAGGCTGCACTGCAGGTGACCATAAGGATGAATGGCCCAGAAAAGCCTAGAAATGAAAAATTACCATTTGATGAACAACACACATCTGAGGTGTAACTGGATGCTGCTCAGACACCTTGATCTACCTCTGCTTGCAATCTTTACACCATTCTTCTGAGTAGAGTGGTGGGTGCAATGCTGATGGTATAGCTTATAAATTAGAGCTGGAAAGGCACTGATTCTAGAACCAGTTTTAAGCAATACATCACATTTCAGGTTAGAATGAAAAAATAAAAAAAAAAATGAAAGAACATCCAGCAGCCTTTAAGTCTCTTGTCCAGCTATTTTCTTATACCTGTAACTGCGTTTCTGAGGTATCTGTGTTGTTACATGAATTGCTTTGCTCACCACAGAGCTTACAACTGTGTCTCATAAACATGAGGACCTGGCATCTGCATTCATAATTGCTTGATCAAGCATGATGAAGACAGATTGGACTGATTTGCTCGAATGCGACTATTAACCCTTCAATACCACGTGTTGTCAGTGCCACAAACACAATCGTTTGACCACGACTCAGAGGGCTTCACAGACATAACCCAACACTGGCAAGCTGTATCACTGTAAAGACGATGACCCTGACAAGCAACTTCTGTCTTCAGAAGATTACAGCTGCTGCACGATTAATTAATGTTCAGTAGGCTTACAAATCCAAACAGCAGAGTCAGCTTGACCGTTATGGTCCAGCACATCATCTTCTCTCAGCACAGTCACTTCCATATGTCTCCCTGCATTCATTGCAGAAATGCCAAATAGCATCAGCCAACCTTTTAGCTCGTGGTCTCTTTCCAACCCGAACCTTTCCATGGCTCCACGTGATCTGGTGGGATGCAGCCATGGTTGCATCCATGTGGATGCCCCAGAGCAGCACCTGCAGCAGTGCCAGGCCTATCACCGCCACCCTTCTAGGAGACACCAGTTCCTTCATGCTCCCTCCTGCACTCCCCTTCTGTTTCCAGACTCGGGGCCAAACTGGAGGGCTGTCCCTGTGCTGTAGCTGAACCTCAAGCACAACCTCCTTGCAGAAAACTAAGCAGGCTTTCCATGATTCTTAATGACTTATTCCTTGCCCACTATTGCACATTTCTTTGCACAACAGCTTCTTTATACCCTTCTGTATGCAAAGGGAGGCCTGGGATCACTCCCCAGACCAAATATTCAGGGTCAGGCACAGGCTGCCTGCGCAGTGGTATGGTCAGCGGTGGGGAGGGAGGAGAGCACCTTGCCCGGCCATTGCACTTTCAATGAGCTAAGGAGATCACCACTGACCCGGTGGATCTGCTTGCAGATGTTTCTGCTGGTACAACAAGGGTTTGTTTTAGGGAATGAGCACTGGGCTGGAAGTGCCTCCCTCCATATGCGCAGGAAAAATGTGCCGAAGCGCCTCGCTGCTCTCCCGCTAGGAGCTTCGCACAGCGTATCAGTGAAAAACCAGAGAGGTAGCTGCTGAGAAACGGCTTCCTGGCACTTGGAGATTATACCCTGCAGTGAGCTGCTCAGCTCTGGGAGTACTGGGGCTTATCTATTTGCTTACAGTTGTAGAGTCCTGTTTTTGCCTTGTCATATTACTGTAAGCGCGATTAGTAACTGTAAAGAATAAGCAAGCAGTAATCTACTTAGGAAGAAACTCAGATCTTTGATTCTGACTACTTTTAGGTTGCTGGATTGTGACAGCTTCTATCCTGCAGGTCATTTCTAGGATATTTCTCCTGGATCCTATCCTAAATCCCGTTTTATATACTTCCAGTAGAATCAATCCTCTTTGCCCCTGGGTCCCAATACGTGAAATGAACATCTACAGTTCGCTCAGTAACAGCACATTACTACAGAGAGTGACTCCCATTAGACAATTAAGTGACATACAAAGTTATGTGAATTTCTGTTTTAATAGACTTCCCCTGTCTAATGTCCATGTTCGTAAAATATTTAAATGTCACTTTCACTGTGCTGGCGCTGCAGCAAGACAAAAGACATGCACACAACGGAGACTTCCATGCCCACCTTCCAGTACTGCTGATAAAAACCACCAAGTTTACCTTCCCTAATCCACCTTGGATCATTAAGCATCCGTAACGTTCTTGCTTAGCTCAAAGAACTTTGCTCCTGACCTTTGTTCTCAATGGTGAAAATCTGGAAGCCACTGAGTGAAAACGAGCAGACCACGTACAGGTCTCCTGAGTGGGGATGAAGATTTTATTAGCTCTGAGATGGAAAAGCCTAGTTATTTATACTCTCTGCTCAGCTCCTCTTAGCAATTAGAATTCTTCCTAGCATGAATGTCTTTATCATTTTGCATTTCCCAGCTGAGTACATGCTCATCACACAGCTCTGCTTTGTTTATTCTGCTCTCAATTTTTGTGCCATTTTATTTTGTCCCACAATACACATTTCCTGTTGTTTCTAACGAGCAAATGTGGAATACAGCTTCTTGTAGAACAAACAAGGGCTTATCCTCAGGTGGTGTGAGGCTAAAAATCAGTGACGACACTCATTTATACCCACTGACAATCTAGCAGATAACACTGCGATGCCTTATTCATCACAGGTCTGATTCAGAGACCGTCCAAGTTGATTGGAAGTCTCTTGAGTACGTACAGGATGCATACCCACTAATTGCAGTTTCAGTAGAAGGCTCAAGACAGCAGAAAACTAATTGGGGAGCAGCCTGGGACAACATAAGGCTTGATAACATGCCTTGGATTAGACATCACAAAATCCAGATGACAGTTTACTTGAAAATACAAGAAGCAAAGCACCCCTTCTCCTTTCCTTCAGGAGGGCTCCTCACCTGCAAACCCCCTCCCGAGGGCTACCAGGACGGTGGGCAGAGTTTCTATCCTACCACAGCCCAATCTGCATAACCTCAGTTTCTGTGGAAAACTCAAAATTAACTCAAAAAAAAAAATCAAAATTTCTGTGGTAAACTCAAAATTAACCAAACAGACTATATGTGAACTGTGACAAACTATTTTTGCAAACAGCAACATAAAGCTACAGTGAGATCTTGCACTCTACCAGTGCCTTTGCAATGAAGGAGGGCAACTGGAGACTTGATGTTTGAAATCACTCAAGAGGCACTTCAACTTGTGTATCAAATTCACTTTTGTTTATATTTTCGCATCAGTCATTTACAATGGGTTATTTACCTGCCATTATACATGCAGATGTGGTGGATTAGGAGTATCAGAAAATTAAGCCTCCACAGATTAAACACTTTTGATTGTGTGATTTTGTATCTCTTGTTTGTTTTTAATTAGGAATCTGGATTGTTAATGCATAATACCCTGTTGCTATCCCTCCGCAGAATAATAAGCAAAGCCTCCTTGCTATGACTAAGCATTTGAAACACCATGTAGGCTACAACTTGATACCCGAGCGTGTTAAAACCAAACCCGGATGTTCTTACTTGCACTTATTTTACATCTATTATTCAGTCAAACTCCCACTGCAATCAATAATTGGTTTAATTTAAGGAGAAAAGGAAAACTAATAGTGCTGATGTCATCCATTCATGTATTTTCTTTCATCTTGGCAGATCTCACTAAATTTTACAATCTTCCCACTGCTGTACTGATGCTCCTGTAGCACTTTACAGCAGCCAGAAGGGATGGTGGGGTTGGTTATGATTAAACCCAAAGGCTGGCATTCCAGCCTTGCTTTGAGTTGATGCAAATGATCAAGTACTTATAGGGCAATTGTCTTTGTGGTTTCCTAATTTTACTGAAACTCCACACTTTCTTTCTCTGAAGAGAAGAAAAAAAAAAAAAAAAGCCAGGTCAGGCACAAACCCAAGAATCGCACATGGGAAGCAACCCTGCAGGCTGGTGCCAAGCTGGAGTAACCACAGCGGCAAAGCAAGTGCCAGTGCAGCAGTATGGGGCTGGATATTTGGTGCCAGGCATGACACCTTTCCAGCATCCAGTACAACAAGTAAATCTCACCTGCAGCCCACACCGACAATACCACCTGCAAACTGCTCCGCACTCCTTCATAACTCATAGTTTAGGATATTGGACATTTTTAATTAGCTCTTCTCTTTCTACAGAGAAATTGCTACAGAGAAATCGGTGAGTTAAAGAAAGGTAAAAAAAATAACTCATTGGGAGGGTTTTTCTTTTTTTTTTTTTTTCCCCCAAGTCATTATATGACAGAGACAATAAAAGAATGAAGGATCTGACAGATTAAACAGTTCTTGAGGAGACATGTCAGCTTCAATAATTTTAAAGCATTAGAACTGTCAAGCTTTCAAAATAGGAAAGATTGTATCTTTAGAAAACAAGGTTCTACTAATTGGCATGCATGAAAATCTAAATTGAGGCTAAAACTAAGTGATTAAAGGCTTTTTCTGATTACAGATATCTGAAAGCAACTCCTTGTATAAAGCTGGGTCTCCCACTCTGGAAGAAAGTCCGTTCTGGCTATTCCTCTAACTGCAGGGTGGCTGCTTGCAGTGCCCACAAAGATCAGCAGGTAGGCCAACGAGGGCTGGGTTTGTGGGGTTTTGTTTGTTTGTTTTTTTTTTTTACGTGATTCAGTGCTTTGGGGGACTGGGGGTAGGAATATATTTCAGCATATATTCTCTCTCTGTCACAGATGTAGATATATAGACACACACACACGCAGTATATACACCAATCTGTTAGGGAATACTCAAGCCCACTACAGCTGGCCCACATACTTTCAAGAAAACAAAAACCATGCTTCAAATCAAATCTGAAAAGATGGCTTCAGCATCTGGTTAAGTTCCCTTGTGGTGTCCCCATTTCGTACACATTTTTGTGTATATGCGATCCAGTGAGAATAGCTCTTAACTTAAGGGGATAGAGAACCTTCTAGGCCTCTGATAACCGTCCACAGTTTTGACAGGTATTTGAGCTAAGCCAGACCTCAAAGCATTGTGACATACTGTACTTTAGCTAAAAGGTTCTACTGAGACCACTGGCAGGATTAATTGTTTCTATGAGCAAAGCGAGGTAAATGCCAGTTTGGACTAAAAACAAATGCATTCTGCAACTTGAGAAAGAAACATAATATCTGATATCAGAGCAATGCATAAAAGCTCAAATTCTGCTTGTTTACTTGGATCTAAATAGGAAATCATCCAATAACTTTGTCCATGTAACTCCTGATGTGCACTGTCGTACTTCATGCATGTACTATAACACATTTTCCTTACGTAAGCTTTGAACCACGACTCCTATTATAATTTGATTTGGTGGTTTTACATTACTATTCCATTACACCAGTTTTATACCACTAACTCCACAGCAATCAGGTTCATAATCCAGAGAGTATATTAAACCTCAAAGCTGTACATATGTAGTCAAACACAAAGCGACTCAGATGGCTCCAAAATATGAAGAAAGACCTGAGTAATAAAAACCCAAAGTGGCTTTCTCAGAGGTTCCACTTCTCCCAGCATAACACTTCTAGGTCAACAGATTGCTAAAAGAGTAATTTCATTTGTCATTTCTGCACCTACCCAACTTGACTTTCATGGAGAAGTGCTTTTTACAATGCACGTCAGGCTTTATTAATCTGATTTTCATGTTCCTCTCCAAAGATATTTAATGCTTTAGTAATGATCAATATACTTGCTCTGATGATAAACAAAGACAAATGAGTCTGTGCAGTCTGGATGGTATTTGTAATTACCACCTCTGTAGGCATTCAATTACATCTGATGAAAGGGTGACAGAGTTGCCTTGTCTCTCTGACAGAGATGCATTTCTGCTGGATATTTGGCATGCAGCTGTCAGCATGCTAATCTCCTTCACCACATTCAGTTCACTATTGCTAGCACCGTCCGGTGTGTCTGTATCAAACCCAAATGCCACGGCAGCCCTTCCAGGGGAGTTGCAGAGGACACAGCTCAGAGGCTCGCCCTGCTGGAGCCTCACCCAGGCAGCCTGGGACCACATCGCCTTGGCTCAGTGACAAACTGTGATGGAGGTGGGCCCTGCCTGTGCTGGTCGGCTTCGTTCCCAGCACTGTCCATGGGAGCCTAGCAAAGTGCATGAACAGTAGGACTGTGCTGTCCTTGCCACTCTGGAGCTGGCAGGAAAGTGCCAGGCACTGCAGGCCCAGCCAGCACTGCCAGCTTCGTGCCCCGCTGCAGAGCCACTGGGATCGGAATGAGATCTGAACATGCAAGAGGCAGGACTCAAAAGGTGACATCTTCCCCAGTGACAGTAAGACAGAGCCATGCCTCCACTATATTAATGATATTTGGAAGGTATAGCAAATAATCCCAGTCACCTTACCCTTGGGAGACCTCTTACTCCTCCTTTTATCTGCGTGGAAGCGTGCTGCCGCTTGTCTCACAGCCACAGCATCCTGAAAGGACTCAGACAAACCGGGATGTGTTTGGTCAGACCCCTAAGGTATCTGCACGCTGATACTTTCCCATACTCCTTCTCCATGAAGGAAATTGCGTGCCATAAAAAGTAACAGCCGTACAACATTGTAAATTGTACTTTAACTAATCTGCTTTCCGGTTCAATATTCCGGTTGTCTGGGACCTTTTGAGAACAATTTTCATTCCTTATTACCCAAAGTCATTAAATAAACCCTATAAAATTGCTCAAAATTGTTACAATCTTGGTTTATGAGTTTCTTAAGTATGACCCACCTTTCACTGATGTCAGCTGTTCATAAAAATATAATGCAAAAAATACATATTTTTTTCCCCACAGATCTTCTTGTCAGTAGAATACTTATTTGAAAATAACTGGAAGAGGAAATCTGATGTTCAAGAGCCTCTACGACCCTTATCAGATGTGGAAAATCCCTCCTTTGCCACTTCTGGTTGCTTTTAAGGAAAAGGCCCTCACTTGCTACACACACCGGTGCACACAGATTATTTCAAGGGCTGCAGAGAACATTTCTGGAGTTACTGTATTCGTCAGTTAGTACTTTCCCTCTCAGCAAAATACATACAACAAAGATAATTTGGGTTGTTACAGTCCATACTAATGTATAATTCAGACAGTTGAGTTTTTTTCCAGTTACTGTGTGTTCGGGCATTTGAACTGTTTTAAGCTTATTTGTGTTTTCATTATACTGATAAAACAAAGAGGAGCGTCTGATAGCTTTTGATCTTACCAAGGAGTGATCAAATTCATCATTATTGTTATAAAAAAAGAAAACATCAGAATTACCAGATTTTCACTGAAATTATCATGATTCATTATTACATGCATATTAAGAGAGCAAACTTCAAAGGAATTCCACAAACTTACAGTAACTAAAGATGTAGACTCAGATTTTTCTTTGTAATACAAAATGAATAGAGCAGATAAAAGCTTTACCGACCTTAGGGTGCTTTTCCACACAGTGCCAAAGGCTCACCGACATACATGAGGGAGCCATATCCAGCACATCAAGAACAAACACAAGTTGATGCTTTTCTCCCAGATCACACAAAAGAATTTAAAAAACATGAGAAACCCTTGATTTGAATCTGAGAGCTTAAATGAACTCAGCATTTTTGAACAGCAATAGAGAAAAAGTGTGTTTGAATAGCAGAAGCTGAGATACTTCCCTGATACCAGATCTTGTCTGGGTTGGCTAAGGAAAGATTGCTCCTAGCAGACACATCAATATATTGAAAAAGAGTAATTCTTTGTTGGCACGTGAGATTCTTTAGTGCAAGTACTGAATCACAGATCTGGCCGAGAGGTGCCAGCCACACCAGGAGGCCCTGGCCAGGAGCAGCCAGATCGGCTGCCGCAGTTCCATGCCACAAAGACACTGCATTGTCAAACAACAAGGAGCATGATCATGCTCCATGAGACATCTCTTCCCATCTTAGCACTAAAAGCATTCTGATACTAGTGCTTCAGAGAGCTGCTGTTAGGTAAGCTCATGAGATTTCTGCACTGTGCCCCAAAATTTGGACCATTTTAGGTTTAAGATGTCATCTGCGATCAAATAAATCTGAAAACTGGAAGGAACTGCTGACAACCCGGCAGCAAAAGACAAAGCTGCAGAAAGGGGCTGCAAATCCTCTCTCCACCCAAACATATTTTTGTTGGCCCTACCAAATGCACAGCTACTTTGTTCTTACGGAGCTCTGGTGCTGGCATCTAAGAAGTGTCTCCGTGCAGCCAAGTTCCCTCTCGGCAAGCACATTGCTCTGTGCCCTGCTCAGCAAGATGGTCAGAGGTTGTTGACAGATCGTTGCTTTCCTTCTTGAAGAATTTTAGGCATCCAATCACCTTCAACACTTCACTCGGACTTGTCTTCACTTTTTATAAAGATTAAACACAATCTTCTTCATGGGCCTTTTTCCTAAGCTTGCACTCCTCCTTGCTCCTTCACTTTTGGTGGCTGAAACAATGGAAAAACAAGAGCCTTACTTCACTTGCAAATTTAAGGCTCCTCCTCAGCTTTTTCCCAAGCCTGTGCTACCTCATGCCTGCTGCTTTGAGCAGTGCTTTCCTATTGATTTCTCTCGCAGCTACTCAGATCTTTGTCTCGTTTCCTCACACACCTTCACAGAAATGCAGCGTGTTGTCAGCAGCAGTTCCAGCTGTGTTCAGGCCGAGTTTCACAATGCTCATCCTTGACTTTCACAATTGCAGACAAAGACCTCTCACAAGCTCAACCTGCAAGGCCACACGCTCCTGGCTTCAAACTTCCCTTGACTCTTTGTAGATGGTGGAGCCTGATGGTTACCTGGGGGCTGGAGAGGTGATCCTGGCTCTGCCCCGTCAGAGAGGAGGGGCAGGCGGCATCCTGTGAGCCAGCAGGACAGAGAGAAACCACTGGCAGAGCTGTGTGTTAAATGCTGTCCCCACAGCTTTGGCTTTCATGCCCAAACTACATCTCTGCAAAGTACTGACGCACAGCGCACATAGACACAAGCAAAGAGAAGAATATCTCCCTGGAGAAAGATTTCACAGCAACCGTGTTTTTATAAAGCCACAGGATAGAGACAGCCTTGGAGAAGGCAAGGAGGTTTTGCAAAGACACTTATTTTCTTTTTATAAGCAGAAAGAGAGCAGCACTTTTTTTTTTTTCCCATTCTGTCAAGGGGAACACAGCAAATGATCAGCTCAATAAAGGCCAGGTTTTCTATTTCTGTGCATATTGAGAATTACCTCCTTCTGGTCAGGAAATGTCAGGCCCAACACCCATGTTGTGCTGCTGCAGTCTGCAGCAGCATGATGGATTGCTTTGAATTGCTTCCCAAAAAACACTGGGTATGGATTCATCTGACCAGATGGACGTTTATACAGTGGCCATGCTAATGATGAGCTGGACTCCCTTTATGGGAGCTCATCACAGAGCTGACCCAGGCTGTAGCAGCGCCCACTGCTTTCTGTGCACATCCCTGAAGTAGTGCAGAGACACAAGGCAATTTCCATGTTGGAAACAGCAGCCCATGCGTAACAGCTTGCTTAAAACAGCTCTGCAGGAAGACATGGCCTTATCCATCTCAGGAAGAGTTCATGAAAGGATATCTACAGAGCAAGGCAAATATTCTCAGCACTCTTTTAAAAAAAGAAAATATAAAGCAAGTACCTCCTAATGCTGGCTTCCAATTGTTGTCAAACCATTCCTATTCTTAGGAAGGATAGCTCTGAGCACTTCTGCAGTCAAGGTAGGTTTGAGTATAGCAGACACCCACAAGCTGCCACAAGGCAGGGGTGCTGCAGGGCACCCAGCCTGCTCTGCACCGCAAACCCTGAAAATGTCTGCATACATACTAGCACATATATTGCACCTTTCTGTTTGTTAAATTAAAACATGCTATAAAATCCAGTGATTCCAAATAAATCTAATGCATTTCCTGAGGAAAAAATTAAGAGATGAAACTTAGGTAATTATTCAATTAACAATTGTTGTGTATACAAGAGAATCTGATTTATGGGAGGCTGTTTACACAGGCAACTGCTTTAATTTGACAGCATGCTCCTGGCTTCTCCCCAGACTTTGCTGTTTAATTAAACAGTTCAATACCCATTTAGCCTACCAGCATACGGAGAAGTTAACTAATACAGAAGAGGGAGGAGAACTCTATTCATTTTTAATTGTGGTGTAATAATATAAGGAGGTCGCTGACGTGTGAAACTGCTAGGTAAACTGGATTCAGCACTAACATCATCCCTGTGACCTCAAAAAACATGGTAGCACCGACTTTGCTCTCACAAATTGCATCCAACTACCTCCCTTCTCTTTACCCTCAGTCATGAGATTGCCTTCCATCTCCTGAAGACTTATTTCTTCTTTTAAGTTACAAACATTTGAATTTCAGCCCCAAGTCAAACGCTCCTGATAACGCTGTGCTGCTGAACTTCACGTACTTACAATTAACAACTCCCCGGCACTCAGACGCTGAAGCAGCTGAAGGATAAACATACATCACAGTTCCTAAATGTGTCTGCCTAACCTTCAGAGCTGCTGCTCAATAAATAATCCTCAGAAATAAAAATACTGTAATAAAGTTGCATAAATGTTCCATGAAAGCAGTGTTAATGGAGCACGTGGGGTATCTGGCTGCAAATAAAAGCACTAAAAGGCAGCTGAAAGCAGCCAATGCAAGTTATTCTGTACTTGTCAAATTACCAGTTACGATGGAGATGTGCATGAATACTTGGAAAATAAGGACTCACACTGAAGAAAGGAATAGGAAAATGACCGTGTTTGACATAGAAGCCCCCTTTCTGACTCACTACAAATTTGTTCAATGTGTTGAGACAATAACATACTGATCGCCCCCAGTGTCATCTCTTTTCTAGTTGGAGGAAATCTCAGTTAGGGCTGTTTTCAGCTCAGCTCTGCCTCCTATGCTCTGCAAACACGGGAAAGCATTGCCCCACAGGGAGGTACGGCTCTAGGAGGCAATCCCTCGGCATCCTCCTTCTCCTCCCTGCCAAGGGAACCTGCCAAGGACAGCATCAGCTGAACCATCACCGGCAAAATCCTGACGGCGTCACAACCCTCACAGGGGGCTGAAGTGCCTCAGCTTTCTTCCCTTTTGCTCACCCACACCACTGCTGATGGCTGACCCCTCTGCAGCTGCACGTCGCTTGTCCCTAGCACGTGGCTTTATTCACCAGGGTGAAAGACCTGCCATGAGTCCAGCTATAGCAGGGGGACAGGCCTCCCTGCTGCAGGCTGCTGGAGATATGCTTTTCTTCAAAGCAACAAACCCGTCTTTTCCCTGCTGAGAACAAAATCCTTCCCTCAGGTTTCACAGAGTAGCAATAAAGATTTTTTCCCCAAGAAAATGACAAAAAAGCTTCAGTGTGTATTCCCCTCCCGCTGCTGGCTCTGCCACGTGCACTACCACAGCAGCACAGCGAGTGCTTGGGTAGCCCTGTTTCTGTAGAGAACCTGCAGGAAGGGCCAAAGGTGTGGGACAGCTGCCTGAAAGTCTGAGCTGTGTTTTACATCCCTATCTTTTAGCCAAAAAAGGTGTTATTTTAAAGGCACCAGGATGGAACAGACCAGGCTGACAAACAGACTGCGTGTAGCACCCTTCTCTTCTGGTGCTCCACGTCCACTCACCCAGGATATAAGCCAAATTCTCTTCCTTCCCCACTTCATTCTGAACTTGGATGTATCACTGGTATTCATACCCATGGAGACACACCTCAGAACCTGTAAGGTGCAGAAGCAAGAAAGTGGAAGATAAAAACACCAGCGGGCACCAAGACACAGAGACAGGCCGTCTGTCCAAAGTCACCAAGGAAAACTGTGGCAGAACCACCGAGCAAACCCAGACCCCTGGTTTTCAGCCTACAACACTAGCTGCAAAAGTAGTCCTATACACTACTTCTGATCACAATAAAAGTATTTGGAAGTTGTGCTGCAGAGAATAAGAAGGAATTCTGCTTCCATTTTTACGAAGCGAGGTAATTATCCCTACCCCCGGATCAAGGTGCAAGCTGAAGTGTTAAGCACTGACACAACTCGTTCAAGGTCAGACAGCAGGTCTGGAGCTGATTCCTTCCATCTACTCTTCAATCAATCCGGAGGCTTTTGAACCTACTTCATTTGAAATTCAAAGCTCACAGAATAGCATTTAATAATCCCACAAAGCATGTTGTTTCAGCTGAAAACAAAGGTTGCAAAGGTACTTGCATTTGCTATGAATAAATTCTTCAGATGATATTTATTTAAGAAATTTGACATTAACTAATATTTTTAGTAAGTGAAAATTAAACCTGACACTCAGCTCAGATACTCTGGTTTTAAATTTCCCCATCATTAAATCTATTTATTTTTTATTTTTTTTTTTAATATAAAGGAACATTGTGTTTGAAATTGTAAGTGATTTGTGCCCAACACATGATTAACTATCATGGGATTTATTTACTTTGAATTATGTGACAGACATTTATTATTAGACCAGCAGACTCCCTGGATCATGCAGCTGAGATATAAATAAAGGAAAATTTTATCTCATGACACTGGAGTCAGTCTGTGAGCTACAGAAGAAGAAGATACTATATCAGTGGAAATGGGCAGGTCTGTGAGTGAGGGGCTCACCCTGGCTGTACTCCAAATTCTCTGGACAGGCCAACGCAGCTCCTGAGACTGCACGGCCCCATCACCACGGCTGCTAAGAAACAAGGCTTGCTGCCCACGACAGAAGGCAGGCAGCATTGCTTGGCCATGGCAGCACAGCTCACATTTTTCCCAAACTCCAAGTAGGCCAGAGCCAGTACCCCTTAAAAAGTTTGGGTTCCTTCTCATGCATGCACATAAAAAGCTATACCCAGGGAACTGAAACAACCTAAAAAAGAAGCAAGACTTGGAGGGAGAGATAAAAGATGATATCTCATATTAAAACTGTCGAGGCAGTTGGAAAAAGCGACAAGCTTGAAGGCTTACAGTCCTGTCAGAGGTAAGCCTGGAAGCGCTTCTGTTTCCCAACACTGTGGTTCCACGCAGTACAAGACACCTCCTTCTCCTGCAGTTCTGCCTAGCACTCAAGGAGGCAGAAGTAAACAGATATTTACTAAGAGGAAGCTGACTTCCCAACTAGTGTCAAGTGCACCAGCACAAACAAAGCAAATCTACTGACACACCTTTGTAGCGATCTATTTGTTCAAGGACTGAAAGAACACTCATTTCCCCCAGGGTAGCTCAAACAGGCAAACACAACAAAGCCGAGCTGTGACGTGGTGTATTGGAAGAGCAAGTCTCTGATTTCTTTATACAATAAACTCAACCATTAGAATGTGATGAGGCAGATGATTATGCACAACTACACATTAAGCACAAAAAAAGGGACTACAGAGGAAATACGCTGTGCAAGATTGATTTTCCTCTCTCAAGCACCACGTTATTTTAGAGGATGTTTACGCAGATGCATAGACTCATGCTGCTGTTTGAACTGGAAGAGACCCTGGTGCTGTCTTCAGCTGCTACTTCTACATTTAGAAATATATTGTCTGCTATTCGGATGATTCAGAATTGACTAATTCTACCATACGAGGGTTGTGCACAGCAGAACACATTTGTCTAGTCTGCTTCTCTGTCCTTACAGGCAAAGAGAGTTGCAGGATGAGGGCAATACTGCCATTGACAGTGGCTGCACACTTCTAATTAACAGTGGCACGAGACCCAGATACAAGGCTGCAACATTTTGTTCTGACATCTTACAATGTCTAATTCATAATCTTTTGGTTTTGTTGTTGTTTTCTATGCCATTTTAGGATCAATCCTACAAATCCCAAACACGATCAGTGCCTGGAGGTTATACTGCTGATCACAAAAGATTTTCAGTATTTTAAAGTACTTGATGTTGGCTTCAGAAACATTTGTTATCAAAGGATTTTTTTTTAATCTCTTTCAACACTAGCTTATTTACAGAAGCTAGATTAATTTATACTTAACTCACAGAAACCCAATTTCACTCTTCCATTTTAAATTAGTGTGCTCCCTGTAAGTCAAAAAGACTCAATTTTCCCATTTCCATTCAAAAAATTGTAAACGCTTTTTTCTCCATAATTAAGCATCAGTTCATATCTTAAGCTATTTAGCAACAATATTTTAATGGCAAATTTTGTATTTGATTCTGCTAATCTTTGTGTTTCACATATCACATCAAAGTCCTACCAAGTTGTATTCTCGATTTTCAGATCTCCCAGCTGCTATTTACAACACATAACCTACAAGTTATCTGAATAAAAAGAGCAGTGATTGAAGTTACACACATATGGGAAGTATGGAGGAATTTACCCTATAGATCTCTACTTGGCCACCCTCTCCCCTTCCATCCAAACAACTCTCCTAAGTCCAAGTTCATCTCATGTTAACCAGCACAACATCAAAGGAAACAAGAAAGAGAAAATATTTTTTTTTTATGCATATGTCTGTGACATTTTTGATGGCTCCTGTGAACAAGTGTTCATAATATTGTGAGTGAGAAGAAATTTCTCTGCAGCTACCTGCAAATGAGGTCAGTTTTTCTTACGTGGTTTTTGACAGGCTAATATTCAGGTTCGGCTTACGTGGAAGCCGGGGGTTTGCAGCTCAGCCCCAGGAGCCCTGATTTTTCTGGTTTCCTGCAGCCAGCCCGTGGCAGGGCACGGGGCTGTGCAGGCGAGAGGACAGTGTGCCGAGGGGCTGCCAGGGGGGCACCTGCACCCCGATGGGCTGTTCCAGCCCTACCCACCAGCAAAACCCAGCACCATGGGGACAATCTGCCCCTGCTCCGTACATGCACCAGATGCCTTAATTGACTTTCAGACGTACCCCTCTGTAGGCAGTGCCGAGGTCACATCACCAGTTCCAGTGTGCCTCCTTAGCTGGAGATACAAGCTTCTTCACAGCAGTTCATCATTTGCCTTTTTCTGGCTCTTCCAATATCATCAGATCTTCATTTACTTTTAGTTATTTATTTATTTGCATGCAGTAACAGACAGACACGTATACGAACCTCCTGGTTTGTCTACCAGCCAAGAGTTATCACCGCCGTAAACACACACAGCCTGTTTGGTACAATATCCCCTACAAACCTGTTACAGCTCGTAAATTCCCATTAGCTGATGCTCTGAAGTTTTGTCAATACAAACTGACAACTCAGCTTTTTTTCTTTATTTTTTCCCCAACAAACCTTACATTTTCCCCTTCCTCCAGAATATTTTTCCTCTCTTCCGTCCTCATAGAAACAAAACAGAACTTTGTAAAACACTTGCCGGATGCTATTTAACTTCACAGACAGTAGCTACAAAGTAAGTTATCCCCCGCTATGCTTTTTAATTCTGTACATAGCAATGATATGATTTGTTTCATGCACTATCAAATACAATTAAATTAGAAATCAAACTCTCACCAGCATTCTCTCAGATTTGTATAGCTACCCACATTAAACCTTTTTGAAAATCACAGCCAGAATTCATTCTGGCAGGTTCTTTCTTCCTACGGGAGCAGTAGCTGCTATCTAAAGCATTGCAAAAGGTGTGAGCAAAGACAATGCCACCAGACGCTATCTAAGTTTTACCAACAGGTAAACAGCAGCTTCCAAAACTCTGCTTTGCTGCCAGCAACATGAGCAGAGGAACCTGCTTAGAGGAGAAGAGAAGCATTCTAATATAAATGGATGCCCCTTGGTGTTATATTTGACCTACCATGACTGTACTGGTCACAAAAATACACATTACTTTCTGAGCAAAGCTCTAAAGCTACTAAACATGTAAAAATACTACCAGCTCTTCCAGCTCTGATACCTTAGATCATCTGTTGCTTTTCATGCTTGGGACTGTCAGACATAACCCATGCTATAAATTTGGTTTGTAGGGTTAATAAATTGTCATTTCTCTATGCCACCTTCTTCCAAACAGAACATGCGTTCTGTATGCCAGAGACATAAAAGAAGTCCCCAGGGCAGCAGGAGACCATTTTGATGTCTTTGAGTGTTATGGATGGTGCCCAATGGGAGGCTTATTGCAGGCAGGAGAAATAAGACGCCAAGCAGGCAATGACACCCCTGAGATGGCCAGGTCTCAGCTGCTGCAGAAGGTAATGATGATGACGGCAACAATATTGATGCTTGTCAGCTACAGCCTGCAAGCTTGTACAACCTAAACATACCAACAGGAAAACAATGTATTGAGCTAAAAAAGCCTATTATTCAAGTGGAGTATGCAAAGTAAGGAGAGCCTTTTACTGCCCGTTATACAAGAACTTCACCAACCACTTTGCTTGGCTCTTTTGCTTCTGTTTCATCTAGAGGGACATCCCATTAGTTTTCCATTTTCCTAATTTAGTAGATCTCCTCAATGTTATGAGCTTCCAAGACCTGCAGTTTTAAAGAACTACAGTCATCTTCTAGTCTATGTTTTTGTTTGTTTTTGTTTACAGGGATCTTTCAACAGCTTCAGATCGTTTCATTTATCAAAATGCCAAAAAAAAATGCAGTGCTTTTCTGTGAATGTCCCCCCTTCCAATCAAAAGGCATCTCTCCAGTTGGGAAATAACCACAAGTTCCCACTCTCATTAAAAAATGCTGGGAGTTGGATTTCAGCTGAGCTCTGCCTCACTGGTGGAAATGAAGCTATGCCACCTGGGAACATGGACCACTAATCATAACTCAACTTCTACATTTGTTTCCTATAAGTTCTCTCAAATTTCTATGGCAGAAATCCCAATTTTCTGGCAACCACTGAGTATTCCAGATGCATCAGCCTCCACATACCAGTGAAAGAATGGGGGTTGGATCAACTCAGGAAGAAGCAATTTTTCCCAGTGCACTGCAGCCTCGTCAAGGTGCAGAAGGTATGCATACCCCGCAGGAGGCCTTTGGGAGAAAGCCAGCTGAGGAGTAGCCTAATAAATCTTGAAACTCTACCCATACCAACTGAGCTACCATGCCCTTGACCTTATGGAAGCAGGATTTAATGCCAACTTCCCCAGGTCACAGCATTTTCCAGGAGCCCAACACACCAACATGAAGAACCCAGAGCTGAAGACTGATTCTTACGGTTGGGTTGAAGAAGTCTTGCACAGCATTGCCTCAAAACCACCTGCAGAAATCCTGCTCACTGAGAGCCATCCTGGCCACCCCAGCAAGGAATAGGGTCTGGTTTCTGCCTAAAACATGTTTGTTAGAGAAAGCTATCCTCATTTTGCTTCCCCAGGGGCTGCCTGCCCATCTTTACAGGACAGGGCACATGCAGTGGCCACTTGTTTCAGCATGGCTGTGAGCAGCCCTGGCCTGCATTGATGGGAGCAGAGACCTCAGCTGCTTCTCCACTCTGTGCCAAGCCAGGATGCTTTCCTGGGCATTGCAGCTGCACCAAACAGGCACATGTGGCCAGTGACCCCCCATGAGCTGACAACCCAAGCTGTGTGTTGCACTGCACTTGATCACGAGCTCACACCAGTAATAGTTTATTGGCTCCAAAGGGAGCAGCACTGCAAAATAAGCCAGGCTCCCTCAAACAAAAGAGCCATTGCTGTCAAAGGGTTGTTTGGAGGGCATTCAGTGTCCTGCTCCCTAGGAAAGCTGCCTTAGTCTGAACCTCAGGAGGATGCCAGGATCTGCCTGGTGTCAGGGTGTGTACGCACTGCATGCCCCAAAGCCACGCATGCGATTCTGTGCTACAGGCATCATAGCAGACAGCGTGGCGTACAACAACTTCAGAGAAAAACATTCTTTCTTAATATTGTATCTGGCAGAAGGCATGTTTCTCTGGTAGACAAACGTAATAAAGTTTTAAAATCTCAACAGTTTATGGATCCTAAAAATTTCCCAGTGAGACCCCATACATTTATTCTTCTTAGCTTTTTTTTTTTTTGATCCTCAGCACTGTCCATAGACTGTTGCTGCCAAAATGCACCAATCCGAGCTAACTGTGCAGAATACACGGGCCATGCTCCCAACACACAGCTCAGATCCCACGTCCTCCCATCCCCACCCACTGAATGAGCCCGCTGCCTCTCCTCCGTAATGAGCTTTTGTCACCTGCAGCAGCAACAAGCATCAGAAACAAACACTCAACAAATCACACCTTCAGAAAGGAGAAAACAAATAAAACAGCTGTTACACTTTTTTTAAGCTTCCTACAATCCCAAGCATGTTGGTTAATGAATGTCTGTGATAATAAAGATGCTAGATTTGTTAGGAAATGTGTATCTACTTCCAAAGGATATAATTTATAACTGCTTCAGTTTTGTACTCCACTCTGTTCTCCCAAGCAACCAGCTTTGTTTTTCAAAGTTTGTTTTTCAAATGTTTTACATATCCTCAAATTGTTCCTTTCTAACAAAAAAAAAAAAAAAATCACAGTAAATCCATTATATTTGATGCAGCTTCACATTTTGTGATATTTTTCCTCACTTTACAATTTTCATATGCCATGCAAACGAGAAACTGAGACACTTCAAAATTTAACACGCACACACGTGTGTTTATATAATCTCATTCTCCTGTCACTTCCATTTTGTTCTGACTAAAACCATTACCCACTTTCCATTTCAAGAAAATGCTCACTCATTAATGAGGACACAGCTTCCACAATGGAATACAGCCCCAGGCACCAGCGAAGGAAAGATCCATCTTTCAGGAGAAAAAAATCAGCACACTTCGCAGCCCTCCCCGAATGCTTACAAACATGTCCATCTTCCCATTGCAGCTGCTGTTAGTTTGCAGTCTTACTGTACCTAATGCCTACAGTTGGTGGATTCAGCATTACGATTTCTTCTCACTACGAGAAAATGCACTGAATGAAGCGATGGCTGCTATCATAACACCGTGAAACCCAATGAAAATACATGCATCTAACATTACTGGAAACTTTTATACTCTTATAAAATATCCTTTCCCTTTTTATGTGATATTATTTTATGCAGAAGTGTAAAGGGAAAGATTGCTCAGTTTTTAGGTTTACTAAGAGCTTGGCAGGGTTGCTGGCACTGCACTGTTTTGCACATCTCTATCACATGCGGGCATACGAGGAGAGAACGACACAGCCTGCCCGAACAAAAACGAACACATTTAAGCAACCATGAGCTCCAGCTGCAATTCCCCAGGAAAAGCAGCCTGTAGAAGCGGGAATTGTGCGTACGGACACCCAGGGAACATCGCAGGGGGCAGCCCCACAGGACAGCTCGGCTGCACCCACCGCAGCCAGCAGGAGAAGCAGGGCGGGATGCCCAGGGGTACCCGTGAGCATCCTTCCTCAGACCGGGTGCTGAAGCAGCTCCGTTCCTCTCCGGCAGAAGGTGCAAGCGTTCCTTGTTCCTAGCAGGGAAGCCACTAAGCCACGCTCAGCTTATTAGAAGAGCAGGAGGCAGAACCCATGGGCAATTAAACACGTGCCGCAGAATACAAGGGCAAATATTACGACCCAGCTATTAGTTTATAACTGTTGTGTTATGTCTAACACCTCCCTTATGAAATGGAAAATAGTCTTTCATGTTGCAATTGTACCTGTTTGCACTAGTCCAGTCAAGGAGAGGGTTTTTGCTGCCAAATATCGAAGCAGCCTGCTAGGGAGGGGAGGCTGTGGGCACACCAGAGCACACACCGCCTTTGGGTGGGAAGCGTTGACTCTTCTCCCTCTTCCTCCTCATGGTCAGGATTTGTGCCCTCAGCTCAGGAAGGTGTTTCTTGTTCCCAGAGGAATAATGACAATTGCTGTGCAGTGAGGCAGAGACGAGAATAACTCAAATAAGGCCAAAAGAGAGCTGAGTGCCCTTCTCCACACCGACGGAGGCTCCACATGCCCCCATTGCTGGCAGAGGCTTCCTTTGCTGTTTGGGGAGACTGGAAGTAACAGCCTCAGTAAAACAGGTCAGTGGGCACAAGTGTCAGAGCAGGAAGAAAAATGAGCAAAAAAGCTTTATTTCGCACTAATGCCATGGGCCTGAACTCCCAGGCTGCATGTAGGCAGGTGCAGATGTTGAACAGGAAGGAAAAAGCATGGGCCAAGAGTCACTTTTCACAAAGTCCAGGAAAATTAATCATCTGTTTGCATCACATTTCATCACGCTAATAAAGCCAACTGAGCTACAACATTTTCTACAAGCCGAAGATGTTTGTCACCCTTTCCAAAGAGAAGGGAAGACATCCAAATCCTTTTGCAGTTTTGAGTGCTTCAGTTTAAAGTAATTGCATCAACAAGAGAAACAGAAAGCGTGCCACAAACAAAGCAAATTCTTGATTATTCCAACACTTTTGTTTTGGCTTTAATGAAATGAATAGTTCAACAATTAGCTATTAGTCTGCAACAGGTTCCAGTTCTCACAATTTGCCTCCAATCTCAGCTCCCATTTGTATTGCCATTTGATTACTCTGACTGTTATGTCTAAATCTCTCAACACTTCCATAAACAAGCAAAGCTCTTTAGAAGAAAATACTGTGTTTTCAAAGAGATGCTGAAATAAAAACATGTAAAAAGAAATTCAGGGGTAGAAAAATATCCTATAAAACTAAGCACATGCTTGTTTTATAGCGATTCATTCCAGAATCCATTGCAACAGACAAGACCAAGATCAATATCCCATCAGCAAAGATTGCCTGGGCACTTTGGGAAGGCTGTAACAAGACGCTGCCGCTGACACGCCAGCACTATCTCAGGCACTACCTTCCTTCCCCAGAATCTGGCCTAGAAACCCACACCCCTGAAAAAAAACAGCTCACATCAGTTAATTATCACACTTTATAGGCAATCTTTCTGTATTTAAAACACACTGTGTGACCAGAGTAATTCAATATTAAAAAAAAAAAAAAAAAAAAAAAAACAGAAAAAAAACAGAGTGGGATATATTCCCTCCTCAAAACAAACTTTTGCACTGTTTGAACTTCCTCACACCCCTGACCAGGGATTGTGAAGGCCTCGCAGGTCTGCAAGGTGAAGCAGAGGACTGAGCTGGAGATACTACCACAGTCAGACCAAAGATGCTCTACCTTAATCAAATCATGAGCCCTGCATGGCACAGACTCACCTTTGGTTCCCACAATACAGGGCTGAGCAGTAGCGTAGCACAGTTTTGACAGTCTGATCCGTTATTTGCAGACAAGAACACTATCTAGTACAAGTCAAGTCCCCCCAGGTCAGGGAATCAGTCCTGTTCTCCCTTTCTTTTACCACTTTGCTGCCAGCTTTCTCCCATTTCCACTTTCTACAGATAAAGCAGATGAGCTGACTCAGGCCTTTGCCTCCCAATTCTGCATGCTATCACTGTAATTCCCACTGGAAGCCAGTTATGGAGCCTAACAATGAGGAAAACAGAAGGAAAGATCCCCAAACTGAAAAAACACCATGTTGTAGAAGACCAAAACAAGTGCTTGAAGTTGTCCCTCACATCCCTAGGTGGCTGTTACCTCTGTTTGCAAACAGACAAGATTTTCTTCAAATTATTAAACTGATTTCTGGTGCAGATCATTCTGGCAGACACATGAAGTACTGCTATATCAAATCCAGCCTCTCAGATTCAAGAGGAGAAAGATTCTCCACCCTTAGCTGCGAGCTGGGCTCACATGCCAGCACCTCCCTAGCAATCGCCTTACTCTGTGCCAACCTGCCTGAAATTGAAAATCTAACTCACTAGTGGCTTGGAAGCCAAAGCAGGGAAAGAGAGGAACAGACAGCAGGGCAAGAACTCACATTATTGAGAAATCCTCAGTCTGCCTTTAACTGTCTCAGCAACACGGTGTCTCTACCTCAAGGACATGCTTGGTGCCCGCTGTTGGACGGCTCTGATGGCTGAGCTTCTGAGGCCCCAAACCTTGGTGCTCGTGCAAACTGAAGCCACTGGCTCGATAAGCTTCAGTGAGAGCAACGCTGTACGTTTCAAAGCCAGAAGGCAAGTTCAGTGCTGCTGTTGCATTTTCATCTGGTGCTTTAGTCTGTCCTCATTCAGGGACTCATGATCAGCATATTTAAAATTCAATTAGGAAGAGATAAAACCGTAGGATAAGTACAGTCAAAGCTGCAGACTTCTATTTGCCTTTTTTCAGCTGGCTGTTCAGTCACTATGCACTCAGACTACTCAAATGGGTTTTAAGTCTGCAGGCCTTTGAAGACTTCAGGTCAAACACAGAACAACTGCAGCAGGCTGAAAGTTTTGGCAGTTTATAATTGTCCGTTAGGGGTTCTCTTGTGGGTAATTATGAGATTCTCTTTTACAATTCAACTAATTTCCACAACTTCCTTCATCCACTAATATCACTGATCCTCTGACCTAAGCCCTGCAAGGGTGTCCTCATGGACATGAAGCAGCAGAGGAAAGCAGAAGTGCCCTGTTACCTTCTTCATGCTTTCCAAAGGATCTGTTACACTCCGGTTACTTCCATTGCTGTATTCCCAACCGCTTCAGTTCCAGGCTAAGGCAGCAATCAAGCACATGTTTCTACTCAAGACTGCATGAATAACCTAACTGACATTAAACAGAGCAACTAATCCAATAACTCTTCTAACTTTTATACTTAAATCACATACCCAGCTACACTTCATCTCAATGCAGAGAAACTGAATTTCAAGTCCTAGATCAAATAGCTTCAAACTCTCAAAGAGTCTGAAATCCAAGCCTAGGAGCAAAGAGCAAGTGGAGATTTCTTTTTTGGTTTCTATGGAAGCAAGTCTCATGTCTATTTGTTAAACTGGCTAACCCTACGACTCAGATTTTTCTAGTAGAAGACTTGTTAACATCCATAGATGTTAATAGATGTTAACTTGTCCTGCAGTGTAAGGACAAGCATTATTCTGAGGGGGTTCTTCACATCACTGCAACATGGCCAAGACAATCCATTAAGTGAAACAACTATATTCAAAAGATAGCTGTAATTTTATTAGCTGTTTTGTGGCAGACAATCTGAGGCTAGAAGATTTAAATAGACAGTGTATTTTATTAAACCAATTGATGGAACTGGAAAAAAAAAGACAAGCTTTCAGACATATAAGGCACAAAGATACCTGTCCCCATTATAGCAGCCTAATAAAATATATAACTACTTACTATAAACCTTGCTTCTCTGAGATTTTAGTCATTGCTAATCCAACAGCCTTTTTCTTCAAATGACTCATGCTGCCTATTTTCTTCTTTTCTTGTTGCTCACAGAAGTTACACATCTCAGCTGTACAAGAACCCCAGTACACAAGAGGCTTCTGGAGCACATCAGACACTTAAACCAGCACTGTGCTAGTGCTGACTGCTCACATTATCACTGCTGCCTCCAGCTGCATTGGCATGAGGATGCCATTGCCTCTGGGGTGGAGTGATTAGCACAAGGCTACTCCTATTCCTGTGACTTCCAACAGCTGAGTCCCCACACCCAGAAAAACATGTAAATATCCTATTGATTTCATGAGAGCCTCACCTGAGTTTCTCTGATTGCAATTCCTCAATTTTTTGTCTGTTCCTTTCCATATGATACTGCCAAGATACTTCACCTTAGAAGCAGCGTAATAACGTCTCCTCTGAGGGGGGATGTGCATCTTGCTCACATATGTCAAAGGTTCCCTTAAAAATATCTCCTGTGACCTTGATGCAGATTTCATCTGTTATTGTACACTCAGTTTAGCTCCGGTCTTGCCTTTTTGCAGTCCTGTCCTAAAAAGTCAACTAGATATCTTTTCATTCACTTGCAACATATTGAGTGACCTTGGCAATAGTCTAATCTATCTTGGCAGATTCAAGATAGAGAAAACAAGCAATAGCGACAGACCTGCTGGTTTCTGCTATTGATCAGCGACTTGAGTGAAAGCTCATTACAAGCAGAGGGGACGTGTCAGGTACAAGTCCTTACAGAGCAGAAGATTGAGATGAAGAAACTCCTAAGCAAAGGAAGGGTGGCTATGTGTTGCTTCTGGAGGGGAAGGAATGGCCACAGAAAGGAAGAAAAGGGCAAGGTAAGAACGAGGAGCAGACAATAATTCACATGTGAGGCTGTGCATTAAAAACTCCCAGTTAAGTGAGCTGTTAGTTTACTTAGCTAGAAGAGTAAAGCATCCTTAACTTCAAAGTTTTATACATCAAATTTTACAACAAAAAAGGCCAAAGTCTTAAGAAAATAGCAGTAATATTGTTTTTGTTACACACAGAAACTCATCCATGATACCTAATGACACAACAATAGTTAAATGAACTCTGATTACTTCATTGGCAGTCAAAAGTATGGAAATGCATCAGTATGACTACTTGATTAGTGCTGCCTTGCCTTGAGACAGGGAGTTCTTGTTGTGTCTTTTCATTTTAAAAAATAAAAAAAAATACTCCATAAAAGCACATCTACTGTGACCCAGTGCATCCTCCCTAGCCTCCCCAGAGGGCACGCTGGCAATCACTTCAGGCTGTTTGGCACTTACTTATTTCCTCGGACTGCCTTTGTGCCCCAAGCACAACAAAGACACCGCGTAGTCATCTCTGTATTTTATGGGGTGAGGGCAGAATATAACTGACCTGCCTGCCACAAGGTGCCCCCAGCAAAGCACTGCACGGTCACTGAGAGCGATGGCACTGAAGTTTCACCCACCTCCAGGACATGAACTGGGCACCACGAGGGGTATTTTCTCCTGTGCCAGAGCTGTTCGGAGCATACAGACCAGGAGCAGTTCCTCAGTTCGGGACATCACTCAGAGTCTCTCCTCACAGCAGGAAACGATTCAAATGATCAGCACTGCAGCCTGGGCTCTTAACTTGGTTTCATCTGTGGAGTTAACCCACACCAATGTTTTTCACTGGCACTTTTCTGTTATAGCTTAAGAAAATATAGCCATGATTCCTGCTACCAGAGGGCAGCTTACCCTCCAACCTGTATGAGTCAAACATGTCAAAATTTCACATTTAGCTCTATTTTCAGATGTGAAATGGAGATAGATGAAAAGGAAAGTTTCTAGCATCCAGCTGAGAACAAGAGTATATGACATCGAAGGATGTTTGCTGCTTCCAGATTTCATACCAGTCAAAAATATAAGGGAGAAGGAGGAGACCAAATAATGGAGTAATTGAAAACAACTGTGAGTAGGCATGCACAGAGAAGGGAAGGTGGCAGCACAGCACAAATCTTACACAGGAAGCCTGATTTCTTTCACATTCTTGAGTTTTAAAAATCTAACCCTAGATCACTTTACTGCATCTGCATGGTCGTCTTTGCAGGGTTTGTTAGGTCAAAAGACAGACTTAGTCTTCGTCCCGCCAATCATGTCAAAACAAGCAAAAAAAACTCTTGATAAAAATTAGAGCAAGACATCAAAGGGAGGGAAATCACGTAGCAGGACTCTGGGGAGAGATATCTAGCAAGTGAGCGAGCAGTCATGTACTGTGTGTGCAGCTGATCCACCCCGCTAAATGCCAGCTCCACTAAAGGTCACCGCTGTATCGATTCCTCAGCACGTTAATGTAGGTGATTCTGTACTGCAGTTCTGTTCATGACAGATCACACAGTCAAACAATTTAACATAGTGATGAAGGGCGGGCAGAAAGAACAAAAGGTGCTATTTCTATCCAGACATATTAGCAGTAAGTTAAATGACATCAAACCATAAACGCATTAATATATGGGAACAGAATGCATTATGCATTCACACTGCAATCAAATAAAGCAAATATCTTCTCTCTATGTACCATATGTACATATTGTATATATTCATGTGCAAGCAGGTATCATCAGCTCTGACATCCCCAGGGGGTGGATCAGACCTTTTGTTTTAGTCTTACAAATGACTTTAAAAAAAAGCAAAACCAGTAACCTAAATTGTTCATTGTGACTTAACCCTTGGCAAGAGTTAATAAATGATAAAATGATAGAGAGGAAAAGTCATGGTAAAACAGCCTATGGTATTTCATGGAAACAATTTTTTGTTAATTGCTAATTAGTTAATGATAGCAGGACGTAATGGAGTAGGTGACACAAAAGATTAGGAAATAAACATTTGATTAGTATATGTATTTATATTGAATTACCAGCCAACTAAGGGTTTGTTTTCTATTGATTTTTGCATTTAAACCCACCTCACAGATGCAGCATGACTAAGTGAAACTAGATGAATGGCTTATGAAATGATCAGGTGTGCTGGAGGGGTACTTCAATGACTTACTGGCAATGGCATATTTTGTGGCCTTGACCAGTTTACAGCATTTCATTTCTTTGTTTTTGGGGGTGGGAGAGATGGGAGGTTTAGAATTTGAAACACTTCAGATACAAAAAAAAAAAAAAAAAAAAAGAGAGCTGCTTTTATTTAACAAAAAATAAGTCTGGAAACAAATGCTTTATTTAATAAGTTTCAGTAGCCTTAATGACAAAAAAAAAAAAAAAAAAAAAAAAAAAAAAGGCTCTACAGGTTTTTTTATAGCTTTCTGTAGAATTGATTCTCACTTTATGCCCTTCTACCAAAGCATCACTACTACATAACCAATGAAAAATTTAAGAACTCCAAACCAAATCGGATACTGTCTCCAGACCTGTGAGCAGGTACACAGCAATACAGCGTATCTGGAGGAATATGAACATAAAACATTGTTCTCAAGATGCCTATAGACTCCAGCTACATCGGCAGCTGTGCTTGAGGGACCAGAGGTAATTGAATTTTCAGTAAAGGGTACATACCAGCGTTTGGCCTGTCTTGATTTAGCTAGAGTTAATCAGATATTTCCAGAATCAGTGACAGACATAATTTAGTGTCCTTGAAACTGCTTTAGCAGAAACTGAATAGAACACCTAACTGAACAGACGAGGAAAAGTCTTGTCAGGAGATACATTCCTTCTTGAAAATAAGTAAGCCCATTCTATTGACTGTTTCCTTTCTCCCCACCACTACTTCTTTTGAGAAGTTTGAAAAGGAGACCAAAAAGTCTGGTTTTCTTTTCTCTTCCCACAGCTCAAGACAGAAGACCCTTGAGACATTTGCCCAGTCCTCAGCTCCCTCGTCCTACCTCCGTGCTGCAGTGGAGAAGTCGCTCAGCTCCCTGCTCCGTGTCAGCTGTCACTCTTCCCAATTCACCTCTAAAGCCAAAAGTTTTATTAAAGTGTTTTTTGTCTGTTTGTTTGTTTTCTATAGGGGGCGTGCAGACAGGGTTGGAGACTTGATCTTACACTCCAATAAATCAGTTGAAGTTTACTGCTTTCCATGGAGAAATTATGGCCAGTCTTCATCAAGACCTCCTATATGGTCAGCCAGTAGATGTTCTAAAAATACTACTTGCAAATAATATCTTCTGTTATTCCAAAATAGCCCATTGGGTCTTGATTCAGCACTACATTAAAACACATCCTTAGCTTAGCTTGATGTCACTGAGAAACTTTTCAGAACTTATGTTTCAATAGAAACTGTGAATACACTGTGTGTATACGTAACAAAACTAGTAGGGAAAATTAATACAGTGTAGGAGGACTGGAAGAAAAGCAATTCTTATTTGCCTGTTTTTAAGAAAAGTTTCAAAAGCTTTGCTTCAAAGCAAAGTATTAATATTTTTCATAAAATATTTATAAATGTTTTATACCATTTTAATAAAATAAGCATATTTTTACAGACAGCTTGGAAATTCTCAATACTGGATTTAATAGAAAATGGGAACCTCTGCTTTGCAGTACTTTGCATCCTTTTGCATAATTTCATGGAAGTGTTTGGTTTTTTCATCAAATTTTACAGGATGATTTCAAAATGCCTCCCAATGATTATAAAATTATACTAAATTTGACAGAGCTTTTTCACAATGGAGAATGGCAGTAAAAAGGATTCATTTTACTTTTTCATTTGCTTCAGAGCTTCCACAGAAACAGGAAAATAAGGCTTAGCCCTGAAGGTCCCAGCTTCTAATTGAGATACTGGGGGAGATCACGTTGTTGGATCCCGTGCAGGTGGTCTGCCAAAGGCACTTGACATTTCTGGGAGAAATTTCTGGGAGAAAGCTATACTGGGTATTGATTGCTGGGGTAACTTTTACCTATGTGTTGGTAAATATAATCCTAAATCATTTGATCAAATATGTTGTTGGATTAGCACAGTGAAAGTATTACAGTCTCTCAGTCTTTTATTCCTATAGGTTGTATATCCTCTCCAGCAAAAAAGGGTTTATTTCCATGTGGAATCCTGTTTTTTTTTTCCTAGTAAACAACAGAAAAGGTCAGCTTTAAAATTAAAGCAATACTTTTACTGGGTTACTCCTGTTCAGTGGATATAGCTGTATTTCTTCAGCACATTAGTATTATTGGATTTCTAAATCACATTTCAGTAGCTTAAAAAATGCAAAACCAATCCAGTGTCAGCAACAATACCAATATTGAACGGAACCATTTAAAATGGGTCAACACCACAATAATATTTTATTTAGGATGCTTATTAATCATGCAGTAAGTATTAGAAAACTGATATACTTGAAATCACTTCCCATGAAGACTTCCTATTGTTTTATATGAATAAAATTGTCACAGCATCATAAAAATATAGGCCTAAAGCATTCCACCAGTCCTCACACTGACACAAAGAAGAATTAACTACACTGAAGGCATTCTCAGCATATCCTCTTCTTAAAAATAAAAGAAAGCAAAACCACCACAACTCCTAAAATATAAAACCTCTAGAAACAGGGATTCTATGAAATGCTGTGGCCATCTCTTCCAGGATTTAGCTCCCATTGTACTTATTTTTTTCTTATTAGCTGATATAAACATCTTTTTTTGCAACTTAAGAGTTTGTTATGTACCCTGGGAACAGAACGTAATAAACTTAATTACCATCCTTATGGCCACACGAGTATGCACACAAACATGAGAAACAATGAAGAGCTGATTTTCCATTCTGAATGTACAATGTTTAATATAAGTTGTAAAATACAAAGGACCAGGCTGTGTGATGTTTATTTGCAATATGGACTACTTGAATCTTTCCAGTCTGTAGGAACCCTGGGGATTAATATACGCGTAACTCAGCGTGTATTCTCCACCCTGGTCTGTCAAACCACAGGCACCATCTCATTTAGACTCACTTATTACTGTAGTTCTGCCAAGTGCCTTACAGTGAATTCCAGAAGGAACACATTAATGTGATACAGCCAACACCTCTGCGGTGATGACATCTTCTCAGATGGGACCTCTCCCTAACACCAAGTTTAATTTAGATGGCAAGTGCTCCATAAGGAATTTGGTTTTAATTGTTTCTAGAGGGCACTTACTAATGAACTTTTATCATCACAGCAATACCTACAGTGATCACTATCAGTGTCCCACACTGCAAAACAGTGATATTCCTTGCCTCCGAAATGGTTGTCTCGTTTACTTACTGAACACATATGGCTTGGGGAAGGTACAGAAAGGCATTCCAGCAAAGGAAATGCAATGAGTGTCATCAAGCTGCCAGTATGTTTCGTTTAGTGGTATAAAGAAGATGAGAACAAAGTGATAAGGGAAAAAAAAGAAAACAACTCACTGAAGAGTCGCCTACCAACACTCAAACACCTGTACGTCAAAGAGGGAATGAAGGCTAAACAAAAAATAAATTAATAAATAAATAAATAAATAAAAATAAAAATCCATTTATACCCTGTAGTCAGTAAAGCAGACTGCAAGCAATTCTGAAATGTATGAGAAAGTGTCACTCAGGTCCCCCCCCCACGGCTGCAGTAAAGGAGACAAACACCTGCGTATACAGACTCTACTTACCTTTTCATAAGAGCAACCATAAGAAGTGCTTTGTTCTATATTTAAGACCATGACGTGCTAAAAGAAAAGATTTTTACTGTCTTCTTTATATGAGAAAAGCACTTCTGTGTTTAAAAGGACTGTTGTTACACTCCGGATATTCCCAACTACCTAAGAACTGCTGCACTGCTTTGACAAGCGTACTGAGAGCTGTTGAAATATCATTAAATTGTAACAAAACAGATTGCTCATAAGCAATAACAAACACAAGTTGCCCTGGTACCCTTGCAAACAAAGAATGACAATGAATGGAAAGCCTACAGTACAGAAAAGCTGTATTTTGAAGCTAATAGCAGGCTTCAAAGAGGTAATATGGGAAAAGTGACAAAGGGTTTTTTGAACAAAGAATCAAAAAGTTAAGTTGATCAAATGAATACACCACATTAATATAACACAAGTATTATTTGAATCCTGTGCTTAACTCTGTGGAGTAACAGTGATTACAGGGGAGCCAAAAAGGACTGGCTCCAAAAACACCTTTGGGAAGCGTACCTTTCCACATGCTCTTTCCAAGATGCTTTCAGAAACAGGTTATTCAAACCCACCCACAGCTTCCAGATCCAGTAACCTCTGGGAAAGAAGGGGTTACATTAACCAGTACATGAGACTTCAGAGTACTTTTAAGATGCCCCATGTGTTTCTTCCCTTCTCGTTTTGCCCCAGGCTGTCTGGAGCTGTGCTGGACGTGCCCCCACACCGCCTGCTGTAACCCCAAGCCAGAGCCCCTGAGCATGGGACCCCCCAGACGGCCTCTGGAAGTTCCTTCCAGCCTTTACTGTGCCTCCACTCTAAAAAGCTTCATTTAGACAGAAACCAATTTTTGCTTCAGAAAATGGTTCTCTGTGGAAAACATCACTTGGCCGTAAGTGATCGTGTAGCATCAAAGGTGTAAGTGACAGACAAGTACAGAGAGATAAGGAGGAATACGTGAAGCAAGAAAACAGAAGAGCTTTCAGCAGACCTTTCGAGGCTGTAAGCTTTACATGGCACCTCTGCACATGCACACACACGTGGCCAAACACAGGGCTTGTAAATTCAAGTCCCACTGCCTGGTAGCTTGTGGTGGCAGAGAAGTGATTAAACAGAGCTGCGGCAACGTCTCCATCTCGCAGCAATACTAGAGGAACTTAATTTGATACAGTCCTGGTTAATAAACAGAAGACAGATGAGATAATTTATCTCTATTTACTACAGCTTCCATGGGGAAAATAAAAATTTGTCAAATCTGTTTGCATCTTTAATATTGTATTGAAGTCTTTAGTAACTACTCTGTGCAGTGATCCTAAAGCAGGAGAAAATTCATTCATATTTTGGCTTCTAAGAGCCAGACAAAGTGTTTTCTGTTGCTTCTGCTCTGCTGTTCTCATTAAACACAAACAAGGCAAGATGCCTTTGGTGGTCTGCACACATAAGGAACTGGCTGGATAAGCGAAGGCTGCAGACTCATCCTGTGGACAAGTAATTTTGAACCTTTCCCACCAGCAAAATCCAGAAAACAGACTGAGCAAGCACACAATGCTCTTTTCAGTTCTGGAACAGAAGTTTATCATGGGTGACATCATCTGTAGCCATACACCAGGTTTTATAACCCTCTCAGCACTTTGGATACATTAATTCAGAGCAGCCTTTCAAGGGAAGAAAGCTTGCCCAGCATGTTCACAATTTTAACTTTCTCAAACACATTCTGTTAAAAGGAAATAAAAAAAAAAAAAAAAAAAAAAAAAAAAAGAAAGAAAGAAAAAAAAAAAAAAACCCTAAATGTACCCAGTGAGTCCACGTCTGGAGGTGTCGATCCTAGGAGACTTGCAGAGGCACTATTTAGGCCAGCTCTGAACAGCACTTACCCACTTATGTAGCTCCTAAATACGTATGTTTAATTCTGTCAGTCTAAGTGCCTGAAGACAGTGAGATAATTTTGACTCCATGTTATCCATCTTGCTTATGTGCTATATTCCTCCCACTACCCAGAACCCGTCCCTGCCATTAAACCCCAGGCTTGCTCTGGAGCAAAGGGCTGCTCCTGCTCTGTATGCAGCCAAGCACACCCGCATCCCGCTATTAGCGGCTGTTAGGCACTACAATAACAAGCAGCAATTTTAAGTGACAAAAGGACTAACTGAAAAAGAAACCTTGATTCAGCTTAGAAAAGTGGGTTAGAGAAAAACATTCAAACGAGAATGACTTTGAGCAACATTTCCATACAGAGCAGTCAGAGCTGTTCTCAGCTGCTGAGGAAAAGGAGTCTATATCCTATCAAGCTCAATGCAAGATCCCTTCCTCGCACTTCACAGAAACACCTGAGTGGCACATGGCTCACGTGAAAGGCTTCGGAAAGGTGCGTGGCAGCCTCATCACAGGGGAGTTTTCAGGCTGGATTTAGCAGCAGGCAGAGACCAGACTGCTTGACCGCGGAGCAGTGACTGAAGAGGTGGCAGCAGCCATTTCCCAGCACAAGGAGCACAGGCAGCAAGAAGAGAAGAAGCCACCTCACCAGCTGGGACAGGCTTGGGGCTATACTCACGACACCCCACAGAACTAGCCGGGGATGCCAGAAGCCACGCCAGCCTCTCAAAGTGAGGTGCAACTATCCCACCCCACGTGGCAGGGAAGGGGTCACCACCCCAACGGGGCTGAGGCCCAGCACTCCCCAGGACAGCACCCCTTCCCTCAATGAGTATCGGCTCTGAAGAAACAGCAAACTGGATTAGAGGATCAGAAACAAAACCTGCAGGCAATAGGCACTTCTGCAGCTTGCCTGGTGCAGAGGCGCTCTCCTTGTGCTGACTGATGAGCCCCTGCTGGCTTCCAAGTGGGCGTCATACTGGGGCACTTTATGTGCAGCCAGAAACTGCTGTAATTCAGCATAAATCCATTCTGGGGAGGGTTTGGGGGAAAAATGAAATGTTAACATCCCTCCAAAAAAAGGAAAATTATCTCATTGGGTATGACAGAATTATAAAGTATTTGAGCATTGCTGTTACACAATGCATCATCTATATAAAAGCACCAAACCAAGAAAAATGGTGTATGAATTCATCAGAATGGTTTATTTTTCAGGCCTACCACAAACATCCATACTCCTCATTTCTGTGGATTCAACTTGACCTTTTGGAAAGGCTGTACCTAATAAATTTAAGGAAATACTCCCTTTCCTGGCGTTTTTGCACCTTACTCCACCAGCCCCTCACCTTCCTGCTGCTTTGGTCACTGCTGATTACTACCCCCCATCAAAATCTCATTGTCTGACGGCTTCTGTACAGCACTTTATTTTACAATCCTTTTCAAACATTATTGTAGTGTTTCTGCTCCCTGCCCACACTTGCTGGGAGCCTTTGAACTCACTAAGCACAATGCTGTATCAGTTTAGGAAAAATGCCCATTACTGCTTCCCAACCCAGCCTCGCTTTTGCCCCAGTTGCAGGCAACTCTGGCAATGCTGAATGCAGACACGAGCTGGAACTTCCCATGCTCCAGCAGTCAACCAAGCCTCATACTCTTCAAGTCAAGAAGGGGCTTTCCTGTCGTGAAAGTTACCATTACCCTGTGTTACCAACCCAAAAAGCAAACCGCCCTCTGCAGTGCCAGTGCCTGGCAGAGCAGCACTGCGCCATACGGGGACCATCAATGCCAGCTGGTGGGAAAAGCCTCGCTGTCATAATTGTCTTTCTCAAGCTGATAAAATTAACCTACTGCATCTTCTCCTATGGATAAAGCTTTAAAACAGATCATAAAATGCAAAGTTTGGAAGTTTCAGGCTTTCTTTTGTTTTTCTCTTTAAAAACTCAGTTCTCACTTCTGATCAAACCCAGTTTGGAAGCAGCTTGCAAAGCAGTTTGAATGAATTTCCACCACCTTTCTTAATGGCATGAAAGCCATCATCTGGGACATTGATCCTTCAGAACTGCCTTTGCGCATGTGTCTCATTTTACCCATTATGCTTAATAAGGAAATTTATATAAAACTCATTAAACAGCGCAATTAACTGTCCTAATGACACAATTATACATGTGCCCTAATCACATGAAGAACACGATAATTGTCTAAAAATTATTCAAGAATGTTACATATAAAAATGCAGAAGTCTACAATGTGAAAATAATTATCAGAATCATAAAACCATCAAAGAAAATATATTTATATATTTGCAAAACCTCTGCTCCAAGCCCACAGACAGTAACTTCTAGCAATTTGGAGGAACAGCTGCAAGCAGACAGTTATTCAAAGCACGGCACAAATGTGGCCAGAAGTAGTTTTGTCACGTATCCCTAGCATTAAATATTTTGCTATATGTTCAATAGGGCTAATCAGCAGTGTTCATTTTATAGCTTCATTAAAGTTGATTCTTCCAGAACAGCCAAATTCAGTCTTGTTTCACACAGACTACTGAGAGAGATGTCTCAGAGGGCGCGTGCCCACTACAGATGCTGGGCACCCACCCATCCCCTCCCAGCCACCGGCACGATCCAAACCCTTGAGACACCCTACTTGGCCTTTCAGCCCGCCCAGGGGAAGCAGGTCTGCGGAAAGCCCAGTGCTGCTCTGGTTCCTTCACAGGTCTGGTACGGAGATCCTCTAAGCCAGTTCAGTTCTACATTTTTGAAGCCCCAACCTCAGACTTTTCAAACACAGTACATCCGGGAAGGCAGAAGAAATCATCTCTGAGCAGCAGCAAGAAAGCAGGACCCACTTCAGCAGTGTGAGGAATTTTTTTTTTCATGACAAAGACTGCACAGATTAAGTTTTAAAGCCATTTAATCAGTAAATCTTTCAGCATTTCTACAAAGGCACGCACCTGTACTATCCCCCCCTCTGAAACGGAAAACAAACGCAAGCTGTATTTATGCAAACACCGATCACATTTTCTCCCTTTGAGGGCCAAGACCTCCCAAGGAGTGGCTGCTATTTAAAGTAAAATTATGCTCAAATAAACAGCATCTATCAAAGTGTCATATTGATTTGGAAATAAAACACAAGGCTTTGCTGTTCTGAGTAAACCAATAAGAGAATCTAGAAAAAGCACTTTTTCAAGTGTTCATCAATCCAAAATTCTATAAAATAACAGTCTTAAACTAAAATAACCTGTCTCAGAAAAGAATTCAGCTGAATCTTCAGCAAAATAAATAGAAGTGGATGAAACTGTAGCAAGATAACATTACTTACTCTGTTGGAGAAGCAGCATTTGGAGGGCTGTTTTTCCAAGCCAGCTGTACATTATTGTGTTCACTCTGGTGTTTCCCATCACTCAAGCAAAGCAGACTTACCACTGAATAAGCAAATTAGCTTCCTCCCCTGTGATTACTGTTCTTTCTTGGTCATTTCATTCAAATAAACGGAAAACCCCTTTAAGTTTCATTAAACTGTAAAACAAGTTAATAACTCACTATTATAAACAATGGCGTGTCTGTTTCTATACTTTGTGTAAATCCTTCTCAAGCACTTCTTGGTCTTACAGCATGCGTTCTTGAAGACCAGAAGAAAAACAAAGTCTTTATATTCATTTAAACACCAGCTCCATGACTGACTAAGCCCAGTGACAGAGATGTCCTGCTGCAGAAGTACGAAGTACTGGCCATTTTTCTGTACGCTTTTAGAAGCAGTTCAATGCAACTAGATGCAGATTTTGATTAAATGTTTAAAAAAAAAAAGCGAGGTCATTTAGAATGAAGGAATGGAAGTGTAGCAGTGCTTTTCTAGTAGCATAATGACTAAAATACAGGCAAATACAAAACCCCTTAATGGTGCCGTAGGAAGAAGTGATGTATTCATTATAAAGTTTTTCTTACAGCTTTTGAGGCTATCCTTCATTTTTTTTTAAATTTTCACAAGCTTATTGCTTAAGTGCTGAAGATGCTTTGACAAGAAGCAATTTTGAACCCATACCATATTAAATGCTACACAAAGCATACCGTGGGTCATAAAAAGCTTTCCAGCTGTGTAGTTTAGTTCTAAAATCATTTAATTGATAAATGCATGGGGCTTTTTGCATCAAACTAATAAAAACTCGATTTAGCTTTCACAGAGCTAACTGACACAGAGCTCTAAGTAAAACTAACAGCAACCAGTCATTGTACCTCGTCCTCCACCTTCTGCATTATGGTGAAAATCCTTCCCATCGCAGCTCAAAGTGCAATTCCTGGGGCCTCTTTTCAGCTGTGCTCATTGCCTAGAGCAACAGAGCTTCACCTTGTCTAGGACTCCCCAGATCACTACTGCAGAATAACCTTAATTGATTCTCCTAATAATGCAGGAATTAATAATCCTATAATGTTTAATTCATGATGGCAAAGTTGCTTAAGGAGCTTCCATGATAAAGAAATTCAAGCATGTTGTTCCAATAATAGGTGTCATGAATATATGGAATCCCAAAATACTTTCAGTAGAATTAATCTTTAATTAACAATTCTTTTAAAGATGTCTGCATTTCCAATAAAAATAAAAAAATAATAATAAAAAAATTGTTACACAGAAACATAAATCAGGTTGCCACTGAGAATTTTCTTTTGAAGTGACATTTATCAACTAAATGAATAAGTACATTGACATTTGTAGAAACTGAAGCTGATGAAGCTATATGCTACTGCTTAACATTATTTTCTTTTTTATAAAGAGTCACAATTTGAGCATAAAAATTGCTCTTATTAGGCAGAGAATGTCAAGTCTTATTGCTAAATTTACTGTAGCAATTCAGCATGAAAACAAGTATTGCCCTTTTGGCTTTCAGCACTTCAGCGTCTTCCAATAAAGTGCCCATTCAATATCTATGCAAACTTTATTACTGTGTTATTACTTAGGCCAACAGGGTGTTTTATCTGAGTCACTACACAATACTAACCTCCTTCTAGTGCTGACACAGTCACCAAAATATGATGCCAGTCTTGCACCCAGGCCTTAAAACCTCATTACAAGCAGTGGCTGTGTGCCTAGACTCTGGCACATTTCTCGGCAAGCCAGCTGTACATGCAAAGATCATGGAAAAATGACCCAAGTCACTCCTGTCCAGCTGGTCAGGTCTGGACACGGGGCTGAGGCAGGTGAGGACTCAACAATGTAAGCCATGCACATGGCTGCCCTGCTCAAGACGTGCAAGACTGGGACCAAGACCACCGAAGGGCAATTTCCTTACAACATTTTGAAACATCTTGGACTAGCAGCTGCAAACATGCTCCTTTTAAAGGATATGCTGATCGCAGAAACCACATCTATAAAATGTCCTGAGCCAACACACTTCCTGAAGCACGGACAGCCTGACGTGCTGGACTTCTGACCACACGGCACAGAGCACAGACACCTCCAAGGTCCCTTCACAGATACACAGCCCCTGCTCCCAAGGGATGCGGCACACCAGAAGCAACAGCCACACTGTTGGTGTTAGAGCAGTAAATATTTCAAAGACTGCACAGATTTCACTCCTGGAGGATGGTACGAAGTAACTTTTCAACATCCACAAAATCTCAACTGTTTGCCTAAATGTTTAAACAATTTAGGAGCTCACACACAAACTCATGCCCATTTAGAGACAAAAATCAAAGCAATATATTTTTCCAGATGCTCTACTGGATTGCTCAAGCTGTAATGGGCACACTTACAAGAAACCGCAATAAAAAAGACAAAATGTTCACGCAATACAACATGAACATAGCAAAACAGCCATTAATATCGTTCTCCCAGAGAAAAATGGCTTACTAAATAGCCTGAAAGGACATCTGACATGTATCTTTCCCCGTTTTCAAGAAATATAGCCATACATAAAACTGATATGATTACTTGCTAAATCTAATAAGTTTCTTTTTCTTTGATGGTTGTTTGCTCCTTAATGTGCTTTAAATGTGTAATAAAAATATAATGAAAAACATACATTTATTCTATGTGGCAGCTACTGCATATTCCATAAAAAAATAATCTTATAAAGTTTAATTTTACAGTGTTTCTTAAACCTATTTCTACTTATTCACTCTATGCACGGGGTATCTGCAAAGGAATTTAATACTTAACATAACACTTTTCTTTACCCACACGAATGCCAAATTTTCTCTTTAGTCATTGTCTCTTCTCTTCTGCAAGCCTAGAAGAGGAAAAGCAAATGGATTTAAGGTTTCCAATGAGTCTCATTAAAATGTAAAGTCCAAATATCCTCATCGTTTTTTTCATGATTACTTTAGGCCTGTTGTGGGATTTTCCTGTCTGGGCATTTGTCTTCCATAGCATTTTAATATCCTAGAGAACTCTGAACTGAGCTTAACTCATTGTCACTAGTGATATCAGTGCATCTGTTTTGCATTAAGGAAATGCAAATTTGAGCACAGATGAGTTTAAAGAGCACTTATTTTTCAAAAGGCATTTGTCAGGAGAAACATCAGCAAATAAAAGCTGTTGACAGGAGACCCCATGCTAATCTTCAGGAAAACATAGTCCAGAAAACCTCTTTGGACAGCTTCCCTCATTTCTTCTTGCAGCTGAATTTCCCACCAAAATCATACTTGTAGTCAAAAGCCTAACAATCTAATTCTTAAAATAATCTTACATTACATAAATGTTTATTTTACATGTCTCACCATTCATTTAAACCCAAAAAGCCTTGCTTACAAATTCTTTCATGATGTCAATTCAAATAAGAGTTTTCACTCAGCTCAAGAGATAAGTGGTGAGGACCTGCAGATGCTGTGATATTACTATTACCAGGTTCAGCACATACACTAAGCTCTTTGCCAGGGCCATAGTAAGTCACCCTACCATTAAGTTCACAGCTTCAAACAGCCTTGATCTTAATTGATTTTATCAGGCTACTTGTCATATTAGTAGAGCCATGTAGAAAAATGTGTATCTGCAGCGTTGAAAATTCTGTGCTCCTTATTAATTAGGATGTGTTCTCTGCCAAAAGTCAAGAGGATGACATTTTCCATGAAATACCATTAAAAAAAAAAAAATGTTCTAGCTGTTTCACAGAAATAAAAGTCTGTGCATTCCCACGATCATCCCATCCCATCTTCTATCCCATCAATCCCAATTTCCATTCATCTTTCCCAAGCACACCTGCCTGGAATTGCAGGGGGAGTCCCAATGGCTAGACACAGCAGACATCATTTTCTGTTTCTATCTAAGTGGTGCAAACAACTTTTGAATCCCTCCCTGAAACAACATGCAATTCTGCAAGCATCTCACCCATTCAGTTGCTGAACCGGGGCTGTCTGAGCTGTTTTGCTGCACGGCAGTTACAGCCACACTGCTTTACCACTGCAGCTGTATACTCCAACCACATTAAAGCCCAATATACTCTGTCACCATAAAATGCCACTTCATAATACACTAAGGCAGGGTGCTTTAGTGTTTACAACAGATGGCAAAACTAAACATGCTTTAGAATGGTTCAAACTGGGGAAAAATCTTCCCTTCTCTGATCACCACACGAGTCATTTTCTCAGGTTAGTGTGCAGGCCAAGCAGTGGCAGTAGCTGGAAGGGGACATCTCTGGCGAAAGGCAAGCTTCTCAAGCACTGCACATCAGTTCCCAAAACCTGCAGCCCTCCAGCCCTCCCCGCTGACAAGCCACGGGCCAGCCTAGCCGCCACACGTGAGCACCTCTGTGCAAGGGGCAGGTTCTCTTCATCATCCTAAGACTTGGCCAGTGCTGAGGTCGGCAGGCCTGTGTATGTGATAGGCCTCCTTAAATGCTCCTGATGCATTTACTCCGGTTAAATGTTAACTGTATGTGACAGCTAAGATTTTTTATTATTTCAGGTATGGGAAGAGCAATGTCTCTGGCTCAGATGGGTGCGGGGTCCAGACTGAACATCCCAGTGAGCCCAGCCAGCCCCCAGCCCTGCAGCCGGGCACGTACTGGGAGCTGGCCTGCTTGGGCATCCCCCAGCAGTCACACCTAGTGGGATTAACCCTGGGGTTTAAAGCTAGATATGAGCTTGAGCTTTTCCTAAATCGAATTCACTTCCTGGCACTTATTTGGGTATCGGTGACTTGATAATCTCAATGCTACCTTTACCATGTATTTTTCCCCTTCTTTACCCTTAAATATGAAATTAAAAGAGCCATTTGCTCATCTAAGCAATATTGACACATCACATTTGCTCAAGCAACAAGGATCAATAGCATACGAATCCCAAGAAACCTGCCAGGACATGGAAAAATATAATAAAGATCAAGGTAACAGCAGGTTTTAATTATGTGAGAAAAGGTATGTTCTGTAAGGTCTTTGCAATTTGAGACTATAATCAAAATGTCATCAGCCTGCCTCTTGTATTTTCAATCTCTTAGGAAAATGACTAAAACTGGTATAACATTTTCAGATTAATTTTGATGCTTCCATCAGAAAGCCTGACATTTGGCTAATGTCAGACATCACCTACATTGTCATTTGATTTCCTTCTTCCCCCTTGGGTGTCACTTCACTAATGACCTGGAGGTGGTAATGAAATGCAATGAACAGATTAAGGACAAAACTTAGAAAACAAAGCAATATAGGCTGTGACATTAATGTGCCACCGACAGAAAATCTTCAGAACTGCATGATATACAACACTGCTTAAAACTTTAAATGTAAACATTCTTTTCATTTATTCAGTTAGCTGACACTAAGCAGACTAGTCTGCCTCAAGTACTGTAAAACCTTGCATCAGAACACAAGATATCTGTCAGGAACACCACAAAGCTTCTTAAGTGTTACAGTTATATCACTGTCTCTGACGTAGGAAGATGTAGATGTTGGCCTCCCTTTCATGTGAAACAGTGTGCTTTTACAAAGCCTACATATACCTGGTACCTAATTAGAGCCCTTCCTCTCTCAAACCTTCTTTGAAGTTTGATACCAAATAACTTGCTAAAAACTATATGAAAAGTTTTCCATCTCTTTCCACAAAACATCTTGTGGTACGAGCTACGCATGATACACGAGGAATGAAAAACTCCCAGCATCTTAAGAAAACAATCATCAACATGTAAGAGTAGGGAATTATCTAAGATCCTTATGAGGAAACAGGGTAAAATACGCAAGTGTCGTCAGGGAATCACAGAAATGCAAAGCCAAAAAGACTTGCGGAGATCACATGGGCAGCATTGCCTCCGATGCTCCCGAGAGCAGCACAGCGAGTGCTGGCTCAGAACTGCTCCCCGAGGCCACACCACCCTGCAGCAGGGCTCAGTGGCTCTCGGGGGCCAAGGAAACCTATCTGATAGAGGATTAGGGAAGTGCCCCACTAGGAAGTCACTGCAGAAAGCATGCTGAAACAAGGCAGGAGGGCCTCTCGGGGCACATCAAACCAAGCACTCCTCTCCAGGATAATGACACCGCTGGGAGCTGCAAGCCTGTTCAGAGGACTCCATCCAAAGTAACTCCTCCTGGGGACCAATTTAGAAGACCCCAAATGAAAGGAGAGACAAGTTAAATACCATTTACTGCCTGCAATGTACTACTGCTCCTCAGTCATGGCAGGAGCCAGTGCCTACACCCTTTTGTTTTTCAAGGAAATTCAACCTTACTGAGTCTCAGCTTGTTCACATCAGCTCAGCTCACTAACGGAACCCCTTCTTCCCATCCCCAGCCTCACTGTTATGCAGCTTTTTTCCCTGCAGTGAACATCTAAGGTTTGCCACAATTCCTCCAGACAAGCTGCTGCTAGCAGCACCTTAACTATTATCAGGAAAGCTCTGCAATCCCAATGAAGCTGCTCCCAATGATGCTTTCTTTTGTCCTCTAATCTTCTAGGTGGAAGCACAGATTATAATTCCAAGTTACTGATTTCCTTGAGCAGAATTTAAAGCACAGAGAAATTTACCTTTCTTTTTCCTTTAAAATGTCTATTAAAATAAATCCCAAGTATTCCAATTTCGAGTGCAGCCCAAACAAGCTTCAGAGGAAGCTCTATAGTTAACCACTGCAAAAGAAAGGATGCATGCAGTTTAAGTGCAGACACAAAATATGAAGCACACATTGTTTTGGCTCTTGCTTTTGTTGGTATGTGTTTATTATTCTGCATGATAAAGTCATTTGGAAGAGGCATGCACACTGGTGAAATTCATGCCTGTAAGAAATGCACATTGATGTCTGCCCATTCTAAAGCTTTGCAGTGATAGGAATTTTGCAGAGATGGCTGTCATAGCGTTGAGCAGGCACACCCAAATGCAGCCTTCACTGAGTGCACGTTTCTTAGTCCAAATTCACCAGAGTGAGGCAGTTTGGTCCATTGCTTTTGTTATCAGATAGCAAGGACTCACTTCAAATTTAATCTCATAATCCTAATGACTGAGAGATCACATACTGCTGTAACCAAAAGCCAGAATCTGTTGTTGTGACTTCAAAGTGTCAGCCCCAAACCTGAGAAAAGAAGTGATGAATGATATCATTACATTTCCTATTACACCATCTGTTTGCAGAGCTCACACCCCGCCCTGTCACTTGCACCAACAAGACAAAAACTATGGCTTAACTGAGGTAATTTCAGCTAAATCCAAAACCTCTGAAACTGACACAAAAATGAGATGCTGCTGTAGAACTCTAAGTATTATCATAAATAGCAATAGCTGCTACTGTGATAACTGCAAAATACTATGGTGAAATTACTTATCTTCTAACCCATGCCTTGCAGACCTCTGAGGGTCTCATTTAACTGCATCGTACAGAACAAATACTGACCAAAGCTTGTCAAGACGTGCAAGACCACATAGCTATAGAGAGACCAACCAGACTTTGTCACCTCTTGCTTAACTGTCTGCCCTTGAAAAGATACATTTTGCTTCTAATTTAGGCCTTCTGTAGTGGGAATATCTTTTGAATGCTAGAGAGCTACAGTGACCAAAAGCTATTAATCTGCAGAGCATGCATCACCCTTACCACATTACTACTTTCCTGGAGAGGAAAAAAGAAAAATTATTTCTGGCATGCTCTTTGAAATGCTTGAACAAATAACTGAAGGCCAAGAGAGAGCAGAAAGGCCACAGAAGTACCAGGAAACATCTCTCTCTGACCTCTTCGTAAGGCACTTTTTCTATGAACCTCATCGGTTGAACAGCTTTTTGAGATCAAATGAAAGCATAAGTCAGTCATGTAAATCTGAGACGGAAAGCAACTACCATTTGAAGCAGCAGGGCTCAAAGCCAACAAATCAGCAGAATGGACTTCATGATTTCAGCCTTACTTCCAGTCTGCTTCTCAGCTTCTTTCTCCTTCTAGAACTCTCACCACCCCCAAAGGAAAGAAGAATGAACCAAAAACGCCACGCAGGATTTCACCACTGACAGGGAGCTTTTGTGGAAGGATCTCAGGTGCCAGAGTGATGGGAGAGGGGATGTGGCAGGCACAGGAGCTTTCTGAACCCATCTGCCATGAGCAAAGCCCCTCGGCTGCAGCCACTGCTCTGCCCCCAGCTCTGGGGGAAGCAGGGCTGCAGACCTCCTGCAGCTTCCACCACATACGTGCCATGGGCAAAGCCTCTTTGTACTTCTATAAGGGATAAGCAATTTGAGGGATTTGCATACATAGCTTTACAAATAAAAGTATGCAGTGTATTTATTTTGTTCTTCTTATATTACCATAAAATAATAATCTGCATTTTAACAGATGGGGAAATTGACACAATATGAATTAGGCAATTTTCTTACTATCAGCGAGTAATAGAATAAGGAATGACCTAACTTCTCCGCATGCACTAACTGCTCCATCACGTTGCTTTCCAGCACACTAGATTTCTTTCCGCCCACTGCATCAGCGCTCCACAACGCGGCTTGTTTGCCCAGCACAGAGAGTATGCAAAATCCAATCTGCACAATGCAGTCATAATAACTGATTATTCTGGAAGACAAAAATCCCAACAGACAAAAAAGCGTTTTCTAATACTTTCACTGAAAAATTATAGCTCGGATATAAAGCATGTTTCCCCAAAGCTGCCGTGTAACGTCCCAGGTGGGCAGCGGCTGCAGGGCACTCCCATGTCCCCAGCTCGGGCTCCTTCCATGGCCCCACTGAGGCTGGACTTCACGAAGCTCGCAGAAACACCATTACCGCAGCGGGGTGTGCACTGAAGTCACCCATCATCCCATGTTGCCCACAGTGAGCAGATACCTGACCCCTCAGTGCTGGCTCAGGACAGGGACAGTACCTGGACGAGGAAGGCCGGGCCGATGCAATGGGACCCCCAGGCCTCCTCACGGCCACCCTCCAGCAGTGGGGCACCCCAGGGGCACAGCCAGATTTACCAGCCATCTGCGGGCCGGCAGTGATCGTCTGCTTTGGTCCAGTTCTTTGGGTGCTTTGTCGTGTCCTCCCCAGGAGAGGCCATGCAGGGCTGGGACAGTGGCCGGGCTCCCCACACCGCCAGCCCTGCCACAGGGCAGCGGGGATGCTGCAGCAGCACGAGGGATAGCAGGCCACGGGGCAGAGTGCCCCCATTTGCAGGCATGCAGCACCTGGCCACACCAGGGATGGCTTCAGGGCTCTGTCAGGGCAGCTGGTCCCCAGCACGGCGGGCAGTGGAGGGCTCCCTGCCCCACTGCTACCTGCATGGCAGGTCGCCAGTGCTGTCCGTGGCGCCAGAGGTAATAATTTGGCCTTGAACGATGTGCAAACACCTGCCAGGGACCGGGGAGGATGACTACAAGGCATTAATTTAATTCCTTTCCCAGGTTGAGGCATTGCCTGAACTGTATTCGGTTCGTCAAGGTAGCAGACATCATCTGAAAGTGCGTCACTTAAAATAGCGGGGATAAAACCCTGCCTCGACACGGGGCTGAGCGTTAAGGAAAGCGGTTCAGACAGGCGCAGGTGTCCCTGACAAGCATCTGAAATGTATTTAACTTTTGTGGAAATGACCCTTTCCATGACAGGCATATTTTGCTGCATAATACAATAGCTCACATTTGAGCTATTTTTCTGAGACACAGCTAGATTTTCTCTTTCTTAAATGTAGAACGGGACTTTGTGCCGTTACACAATCTCATTTTACCATCAAACATTTCATAAAAGTACTTTTGATTCTTTAGAAACATGAGGTGCCGACAGACAAAGCTAAAAAAAAAAAAAGTGCCTTTTTACAGGGTTGACTCTATAGAATCACTGCTCATGATTATACTTGAAAACCCAACGCTGTCTGGAGAGGAGGAGTGCACTGCTGCTCTGTTCCTGTCTCACATCTGAGCAGTGTTTGGAGAGCAAAGGGATAAAATGGTTCAGTGAATTAATTGAAGTAAGTGTTGTAAGCCATAAATTTAATAAATAAATAAATAAAAGCCATTGTTGCAAATATTGAAGGTTTTTAAAAACAATGTTGCAGGAAATCTGATTTGCTACTAGATAATGCTTAATTCCTTTGGTCTTGATTTGCAAAGGGTAAGTTGAAGCTAAATTATCAAGGAATACAGTAAGTAAGCAAGTTGATATGTTTTAATCTTCTAATGTGATAGCAGCCATTGCATGACATGTTTTTCCCATGATGTGAGGTACAGTAATTTATGACTGCATGGGAGAACTTGAGGCTCTGTTTTAGATCATCAGTTCTTCCTAGGTGGTTGATTCAAGCAAAAGGCCTATACTTCAGACATTTCCAATTTACATGAAATATCAAAGAATTTGGGTTGTAATCTGGTGAGTTAGAGCTAAAATTTCCAAAGTATTGCTGCCAAAGCTTCCCTAGCAGGATGGGAAGTTTCTTTCTGCTGCATGCTTCCATGCACAGGATGATTTGTCATCATGGAGGCTCATTAAGCCTAAGGTAAACACAGATCTTCATATGTATGTATTATCAAACAGTCTTACAGGCTATACCACTAAATCACCAAGACAATTATACTTCAGTATGCAAATGCACCACTGTGTTGATACAAGGAATCTCCAAACTGAGATAGTCTTGGCTAATGTTCTAATTTTGAGTAAGCCGGTATGTTCACAGTACTCCTTTTGAGAATAATCTATGGTTGTACAAAAAGAAAAGAATATGGTTTAAAAGTTCATGTACCCTTTAGTGTCAACACATACTGCAGATACAAATTACCCCAGATTTTCCCTGAGTTGTATATCTACGTTATATTTCATGCATATATGTTTGAATGTTAGTGAACTGAAAGGAAATGAATAGATGTAGTAAGCCAGAGCAAGCATTCTCAAAGAGTTCTTTGAGATGTAAGCCTGGGTTTCCCACATGTGAAGGACAGAGTACAGAGAATTTAGAGTTCAAGCACCTTCTTTTAAAAGACAACATTCCTTCCCCCATTCCCCTGAAGGGCTAGCTTGTGGCATGCTTCATGCTAGTTAAACTTTGAGTTGATAAATACAGGGACTGTATTTTGACTGAATGCAAAGTCTGATTCTTCAATTAATAAAATTTCATATTTAGGATATAAGTAGAGGAGAGAAATATCTCCAAAATATGTTGGTCCTGATACATTGGGAATTCAGAGGAGAAGAATGTTAAAAAGAAGAAGCTGAAATATTTGATGTTTTCCATTTAGTGACAGCTACCCAGGCAGATTTTTGTTACGGCTCTGGGTTCAAAAGTGATACAGAGAGGCATTGAAGCATCCTCATTTCCGTTCTTGCTGAAATGGTTAGGCACCTGTCAGGCACAAAAATCTGTGAAGGGACAAAAATATGAAATAGACATAAGAAGAGCTATTGTACAGCACACAGCAAGTGATTAAGCAGCATTTCACAGGCCCTGAACAACTCAGAACAACAGAATACCTTTTTTTTCAGGATTTCATCTGTTTCATACTGAATATGCCAGTATGCAATACCTTACATGTATGTGGAGTAGTAGTCAAACTGCAGTATATCTTGAACGTGGTACAAGCAGCTCAACACACCAGTGATCACCAGTCTAAGAAAACCAAAATTATTCCAGAAACTGTTCTGGATTGTGGGTCTCTCTCTCTCTCGTTTAAAAGTAAAAAGGTATTATGGCACTGAGAAATCTGAAATCTAGGAACTCTGAATTAGTAGGAAAGTCGTGAAAATATTTGTAGAAGAGTAGAATCATCATACTTCCTAGGGAAGAAGCATTCACTCTTCAATTCATGCATAGTATAACCTTGAGGGCAGTGCTGTCAGTATGACTCGGGTCTTACCCAAAGGAACTGAATCACACAGGTGAAGAAGCACTTCGTTTTCTATGCCAATCCATTCTTTACCTTCCACTGTGAGACTGCCAGTGAGAGTTAATTGGTGGCAACTGTGATAGTAACTGCTGTAGTGTAGAAAATGTATTCTGGGGACTCCACAAACACCATCTAGTCATTGTTTTATACGTATAGGCTGCCCAGGAGAAGATGGCTGACAGTGCTCTGTGAGTACTGATGTAGATCAGATTGTGGACAGTGCCCTGCACGTGAAGTGTTATGTATTTTATCACCTAACGACTCAAATAAAAAATATGTTATAGAGAAAGAATATCATTTCCAATATTTATGTCAAATACCTATTCATCTCCCTTTGGAAAAAAAAAAAAATAGGTGATTATTGCAAGCAGGACAGTTGTAAAGTAAATAAATAAATAAATCCTAAGTTATCTGCAGCAAATAAAGCAATTTCATTGTATTTTACAGCCTGGTAACAGCGAACCTGCCAGAATGTGCTGCCAACACACTCTATTTGTGCTGAGGAACTGCCCAGTTACAAGGCTCCAGAGTTCTCTTGAAGTAACAGATTTGCATGCAAAAAGCCTGTTTTTATCGAAAACTGATTCTGCCCTTGCACAGTATCTGCCACCAGTTGTAATAAGCATTGAATTGAATGTGAGCTGGTTATTTTCCATCTGGTTCTAAATTACAAAGAGCAGATACTATGAATAACATAACTGAATAATTTATTGAGGTAACTAAAATTAAAATTAATTTAATAAAGTTTATTTTTCTTTCATAGTCTGGCCTCATCAGAAAAGCACACCATATGCACCATAAGAGAAGAACATTCCTATTTTCTTCTAAACACACAACCTGACAATTAGAGAATTTAAATGGCGTTAGTAGAAGGCTTTTCCAGATGGCTGTGATGAAGTATGAGATGTATTTATTCATATCTTTACCATGTAAAAGTGAAACAGATAAGCCACTGTAGTTGAAAACTACAGAACATCCATGAATTACATAAAGAGACATGAATAATGCTGAATAATACAAATGACAGGAGAACTTGGATAAAACAGTTCCCTGTTGCCAGTAGGTTATGATGTAAAGTGCTGGAGTATTAAAAATATGTGGTTTGTTTAGAATTTCTAGCTATAATTCCTGAACTCTGTTGTATGGGTTTGGGTTTTTTTTGCTTGTAAGATAGAGGGATGAAGGTTTGTCTTCTAAGACTTACTAATTTTGTTTAGTTTTGTATAATTCAAACCACTGGAAAAGATAGTATTCCCAATTCCTACATATACATTTAGAAATCCTTTCTGTCGTTAGAGAAGTCTTTCTGCTAACAGCGTCCATAAATACGTCTAGTCACAGAAAGCATTCTCCAAATCTGGAAAGCAGATGTGTTTGGAGTTTTTATCACGAGAGAATTCTTTGAGCAGAAATGAATGGAGAGAGAACCAAAGCTCTTTTCTCTGGATTCATTTTAACTTGCAGTTTTGGAACATAAAATAGCACTCTTGGTATTTGACAGAATCTAGTGATCAGTACTGCAGAAAATGTTCCAGATCATGTTATCTTTTGGACAAAATTCCAGATCAGCTGTCCTCAACAAGAAGGCAAGGTGTTTCATGGGTTTCAGCTAAGCTAGAAACTCACTTGGTACCTAATGAATTGTGACATCCCGCGTTGGTTTGGTTCTTCCAGTCATGTGGAAACTATCTGTGAAAGGCATTGGCCATTAATAAAACAGAAAATGACACAAGCAGCACAGACAGCATTGTCTGATGATTCATTGAACTGAGAATCAGAACACGCAGGCTCTGTGACTGCAGATAATAGCAGCAGTGTGAAGGGAAGTTGCATGCTTTTCCAGGTGCTGTCACACCACTGGCAAGAAAATACAGCACAGGGCTGCCAGAACAGGGTCACTGCTGAACTACAAAACCTATACTGTAATAACAAAGACTACCCTGTGCTAAGCACCTCGCTCTAGCTATGAATGTAGCTTTTATTAAATAGTTATGCCTTTTCACAGTTAAAACCAGTAAAAATAAAGACTTTTTGCTGATGAGAAGAAAATGTCCACTAGATTAAGGAACCAGTTATGTTCTTCACCTTTCAGGGGAAGAAAGAAAATTCCTTTAGTGAAATCCACCAGGCTTGCAGTAGTGATATTGTTAGAAAAAACAGATTCCTGGATATCAGTTAGACAAATTTATTCTAATAGGATATCCTAACGTATTGTCCCTGTGCGTTTTTTTGTGGTTTTTTTTTGTTCTGTTTTAATAGCAAGATAAAAGAACCGTAGATTTTTAAAATTGAGTTTACAATTCAATGTTGGTTTTGAAGTAATTAGGAAGTCTTATGGGAAGGGATAATGGCTTCATGCTTTTGCTCAAAACATCTGCATGCATGATGCATAAAGGCCATTGCTCTACTTAGGTCTCTTGGAGACTTATTTCTCCAGAACAAGCTTTTGGATTTTTTTCCTCTGGACATACATGTACTTCCCAACTGTCAAGGTCACAGTCTCTACTTATAAATTCCTAAACAGAAAAAAAAGTAAGTCCTTCAAGAAGGGAAGTTATGTAACTGAGTATCTATAATTAAACCAAGCAATGACACCCATAATCATACTTCATGAAACAAGAGCTGAAACTATAAACTTGGCTAGAAAAGTGTGGCTCAGGGGACAGGGTAGAAATCAGAACTTCTTCCCTCTCTGTGTCTCAGTCAGAAACAGCTAAAAGTTATTTTTGTTTCTGGCTTATTTGATAAATCTTTGCAAGTAATCACTTTGTCCAAATCTCACTGAGATCAGAGAGAGCCTTTCCATTTACTTCATGGGTCTTTGAATGAAAGCACTCACGGGTAGTAGGATTCACGTGCAGCTATTTATACCCCATACCCATTATCTTTCTTCCTGACTGTATGAGCTGAAAGGTTACAAAGGCTGCCCCTCGCACGTACAGAATTACTCATACAGCTGTAGTTCACTTGTTAAGGTACATTGAAACTTAGCACATGAACCATTTGTACGCTTGTTTCATGAATAAATGCTTCAGACTACAGTCTAAATAAAGCTGCAGCCCATTCTTGTGTTCATCAAACACCTGCTTCGTATTTGTGAGCTCTGCACTTTGCAGAGTTGGAGTCTAAACAGGTGGGTGCTCTAGTAATAAAGGAAACCCCTTCCTATATGGGAATCCCAACAGTTGTATGAATCACAGCTGCACCTCTGAGATTTGGAGATCTCTTTGAAATCCTAATCTTTAATTAAACTTGTAAAGGAAAACCAGTATAGCAGAAGACAAAATAACGGTGGTATTTGGAAAGAGGTAAGTGAGGCAGGATGTGAGTACATGATTTCCTCCATTTTAGATGCACCTGCTGTAAAGGCATTTGCAAGGGAAGAGGTGTTAGGAGCTGGTTAGGAGCTCACGATGCCAGTGAGGTTATTGCAGCAGTAGTGAATTACAGAGGTGCAGGATCAGTGTGACTTCTGCTCCTCCTCTGCAGCAACAGCTGCTTCTAGGTGAAAGCATGGGATAAGCAAAATTTCTTCTGTGCAACAGACTAAACCTGACTTATTTCTGGGTCCAAACATCAAAGGGTCAAATTGCTAAAATCCTCCCCCAGCACTGAGAGCTGTGTCCACTAATTGCTTCTGTGGAGCCACACCAAATTTCTTCTGTCTTCACCACCCTCAGCTACAGGATTGCTGCTCAACCAGCTGCAAATACCTGACAGGCAGACGGCACCTCAGGGACGGAAGGCTTTAAAGCAAAGTACAGCCATGTGTCACTGACATGTTCATGTGAAAATTCACAATGTGCTGACAATCCAGCTCTCCTAGTAGCATCACGTAGTCCAGATAAAGTAAAAGCCCCAAATAAAAGGTGCCCCTGGGATATGTAAAAGTTGCTTTGGAGCAAGAGATGAAAATATTGCTGGTACAAACTTCACGGAGTCCAGCAAACAGACCAAGTTCAGAAACAGGCAGTAACAGACGTGCCACACAACCTCATCCACCCAACAGGGTTTATTATCCATGAGGTCAAATGCAGCAGGTATATTTTAAATAGAAAAGTAGATGAAAGGTAAAAGCAAGTTCAAACTGTCTGAATTCAAACAGAAGCATCCAACAGCTACTGAATTTCAATGGGATTTATGTGGCTGCTGCCTTCAGACTCCTTTGAAAGCTTTATGAATAACTACCACCCCAAAACGTGCTCATATACAAGTAATTTTCTTAACTAATTATCTTTAAATCATGTCCGTTCAGCACTGTTAAGCCAGCTATGACCACATATCTGGTGGCAGAAAATTTCAGAACACAACTCAAGTATGCAGCTACAGATATGTCTTAACTAGAAGCAGTATAACACATCATACGGATGTTTTCTTTAACTACTTCCAGAAAGTTTCTCAACAATATTTCCCATAGCTATAGCAGCTCCGGGGCTGGCGTGCTTATTTTAAATGCTTGTTCATATAAGGCTGGTAGAGATTTGGCAAGTGAGAGATTAAAACAGATTAAGAATTGTAGAACAAAACCAAACATGTTGCATGATTCTCTGTCCTTTGAATCTGAAAGCACTGTTAATGTTTTGATCTAAAAGGATCTTTGGGAGAAGTTCTCTGGTCCTGCACTCTCAGCTGTACCCTACCTGTGGTTAAACAGCAGATATCAGCCACCTGCAAGGAAGCTGCTGGAACCCATCCACGGGCTGCCCCTGCAGGCACATCTCCTTACACAGCAAAAGTTCCCAGTGCTAATTGTGCATAAGGATACACAAGTATTTTAACATAAACAGCTTCCAGAAGAAATGCTGCTACCAATGAAATAACAGAAGAACTGAGCCCTGCCATTTGCAGCAGGGCTCCTCCCGTGCCTTTAGCACCTCTCCGTACCTGCGTGTTCCTGTATGTTATTGCTGCAATGCAATCCTCTATTGTATTCCCTGATCTTCACGTAACAGCTTTCTGAAAAGCGTTCTGTCTATAGACATTTCATCTAAATCTCAAAACGTGTTTGATAGAAATTCATAGGAAGACGTTTTAGACCATTTGAAGATACTGGCGTTTGTTAATTTATTCCTACAAATATTATGCTAAAATTTTCTTCCCTTCCCGAATCCACAAATTTGTAAGGAGTTAAACCTGACGTCTGATACAGGCATGATTTGAATGGCCCTGCCAAGGAACCTGTTGTATATGCTTTATATAAGATTAGAAGCAATTTTAAATATGATTTCATGATAGTCACTTAATAACTACTAAGATTTTAACATAATTAAGGGAAGTTTGATCCTTTATGTGCTATTACTTGGGATTTGAATGAGTTAGTATTTTGCCATTGCAGTGGTCCTCCCTCTGACTTGCCTTGCACACTGGGGCTGTTGCTGGAGTGGTTTGCAGGAACAAGAGTAGGAATATCTCCCTCGAGAGTCACCTAGCAAAATCCCCTGAAGCAGAGTGAGGCGGCTCATCATTGACAACAGAAAGGCAAAGAATACACTGCTCTCCAAATCATCACTCTGTGGAGATTCACAATCTAGAAGATGTAAAAGGACACGAGGAAGATGACTTTTGTATTGCTTTAAAATCATTGATAGCAAAGGCAATGCAATTGAAGCAGCACTTGCCCTCAGCAAATTCTTAAATGGCCTTTAGTATTTTAAGAACAGGGCAGCAAAGGAAAATGTCCAGAAAAGCAAAATTCATTCAATATACTGTCTGTAGGGATGTAGCATCACTGCTTGAGGTATTAACGGCAATCTCAAAAATCCTGAAGTACGATACAGATGGTATCATTGAAAGTCACGCACTGTCTGCCCCAGTTAGCTGCCTTGTCCATTTGCATGACTGGAAACAGCTTTGGAAGGCATAAGAGGTCACACTCATTTCCGTGGGACAGATTTCCAGTTCCAGCAGTCAGGTTCCACTAGATTTGTGCGTTGTGGTTCATAAGTGACCGACACAGAGAGGACTGAAGGACTTTGGGTGCATTTCAGCTTTCACTTCTGTGAATCACCAGGAATAAAAGTAAATTTAAACAAGTACTTTACAGCTGTAACAAAGTTTGCTAGCTTATTCCTTTGTTCATTATTTTCATTTTCTGCCGCTTGAGTAAATAATTCATGTTCCATCTTGCTTTTCACAGTCAAGCTTCCTTTCTTCCTATTCCCATTCCTTCCTACACAACTCTTTCCCTTATCCTCCATTCTCCCATATAAAATGACTTGCAGCACAAAGCAGTAGGTAAGTTTTCCTCAAAGACTTCAGATTTCTGTGTCTCCAAAGTTATTTTCTACCTTTGTACTATCAAAAAAAAAAAAAAAAAAAAAAAAAGCTGTTGCCATATTTTGATTCTAGGAAAAATAGGAAGGCTTTCTTGACACTTCTTAAGAAAACACCTAAGTGTTGTTAAATAAAGTAAATAAGCCTTAAGTATCTTGTGGTGATGAGGCAAAAATATATATCAACATTCCTGTGTGAGTCCAGTGTGACTGCCAAGGTCCCAGTTCCTCACTCAGCACATCAAAATAAGCTGCCTGAAAGCAGAACTATCCTTGCCGGAATTTGCACCACCGTATTGAACAGGAGGACAAAAGCAGGAGTGATGTAAGAATATCTATCCATCCGTCCATCTTCCTGCTGACAAATGCTTCGGGCTGGACGTCTGAGAGGATGACACAGACACAGCGTAAGAAAACTTTCCTTGGCAGGACTCCAGCCAGCTGATATTTCTGATTTTGAGAAACCGCACCAAAGGTAACAGAGCAACCTTTCCATTTCAATTTTTCATGCTCCCATGCGTGCATTTTTTTCATCTTGTTGAAGTCTCACCCACCCAGCCCAGCCATAACGCCGGCTGTAAGCCTGGAACAAAGCATTCTCATCGGCTTCTCCTGCTGGAACAGAGTGAGAAGCGGTGGAAATGTGAAGCAGGCATCGGTCACAGGCACGGCACCTCTCGACAGCCCCAGCTGGCCCTGCTGACCCTCCATCAGCCAGCCTCAGACAGTTCCCCACCCCGCTGCTATCAAAATCAGCTTTGCCAGGGTGCTGCTCATGGCCAGCTGCTGGGGAGCTCTCAGCACCACCCCGGTGCTCCCAGCCAGCTGCGATGGCACCCAGCCCCTCTCAGGCTCCAGCTCCTGCAGAAACAAGCGCAGGACACAACAAAGCACACAAGATCCAGTGCTCAAAAAACTTCTGGGTTAAAAGCAGCCTGATAAATCACATTCCTTCTATGCACACATTTATTCCCAGCACTCCTTCTCTGGTGGTGCCCTTTGTGGTTGAGGCAGTACTGACAAATTCTGGGTTTTTAGTTCACTAACCTGATAAAGTTTGTGAGACTGAAATGATTTTGTGGTTATACAGTGAACAGGCAGTTTGGGGCAGTTGTTTTCTCTTGTCCCTGACAGAGCTACAGCATAAGGTTACTAAATACCTTTAGGGTTCTTTTTTTTGCTCAAGTCTCTGTCAAGGTTATGAAGCCTTGTAACACTTATCTGGAATTTCCAGATGTCCCTCTGTACCCTGAAACGCTCTTTCAGATCAGGTTTTATGTCATCTGGAAATCCCAACCACATTCACTGCAGGTGCCAGCAAGCTATCTGAGAGGGGCACCCGCAATTAAAACTTGGTCTCTAGGAGGTGCTGAACAAAACCACCGTAATTCATTTCTCTTAGCTTCAAGGACCAAATGAAAACAAAGGGCTTAATTCAACTCTGGAAGGCAAAATAGTCCATTGACTTCAGGGGGAAGCAGAGTTGAAATTAAAATGGGATTTTTAAACTGCTATGGACCAGATGTTTTGTATTATGGCTACAATAGCTTCTGCAGGATATTATCCGCAAAGTCCTTTTGGGATCTTGTGCAGTGAGAGATACTATATAAACACTGATATTAATTATCCTGCTATTGTGAATGCTTATCAGTGTTCTGAAATTTCAGATGTCTCATGTTAACATTATGGCTTTTAAAATGTGGTTTACATTAAAAACAAGTGGTTTTGCTTTCAGTCCCAGGAAGTACAGAACAATGATCTAAGTAAAAAGGGGACCTACTTCGACTGGAGCATCGGTTCAAGGAAACAAAGCAGCTTGGGGTAACCTTTGCACCAAGCCTCACAAACCACCCCTTCCCTTGGGGCTGTGAACATGAAAGGCTTACATAGCTCTACCTGTACATAATTCCTGGCAATGCTGTGAGTTCACATCCCAAGACTTAAAAATAATAATAATAATAGTATTTTATTCATACATACTCTAGTCAGCTACAGATTTTCTTCATTACTTCTAATTCTTCAGCTATATCAAACAGATGCCAGTTAGCACTAAATGCACTTTGAGCTGTAGTAACCAGCAAATTCTCTAAAATATCATTTACAACACTCAGTTCCGTTAGAGATCAATACTTTTCCCATAAATCCCACCTATTTTCTTAACTCTGTAGATCCCTTAAAATTCGGCAGTTGTGCAGCCGCTTGGTGAGCAGTTCAACAGCTGCCTCACATTAAGTGTTTTACCAGAGTGCCACCTGGTGGGGCTCTGGAAGCGAAATCTTTCCTCGGTGGTTGGTTGGGCATTAACAGGCATTTTGGAGAAAGCAGTAATGCGAGCCCTGCCTTCCAGACAAGAAGAAAATGGAGAAATAGGATTTTTGTTCTTGAGCATTGCCTACAGTCTCAGCACATGGGAAGAGTAAGCGTTGTTTCCACGCAGTGCAGTGGCAGCACTGGGCGTACTGGAAAACCATTGGGCTGCAATCATGGCAGGGTAGAGATGCACAAGATACATACAAATATTTGCAAGTGTTACTGCCTAACATGTTAACGCTATTCAAGATGTGCTTACACAGTGTGCTAACAAACAGAAGCCAAGCTTGCAGGTTTATTACTGCTTGTGGTGCTCTGCACTCACCTCCAGGTTTTGGTGGTGGGGCAGTCCCGAGGTACCCTGCCTGTGGCACTGCAAGCTGGGGAGCAGCTTGGCCATTCCTGGTTCAGAACTAGAGCCTAGAAGCACTACTGCAATCTGAACAGTGATGGGAGTCAAGTCTTCTATTCGTCTTGGTGTTTGGGTGCTAAACCTGCAGAGGGGCTGATTAGTTCAACTTTCAGCCCTTCAGTGGTTCTTTCTAACCACTGTTTTAAGCACGCTTGTGTCTGCATTTTCTTCAAATCAGATCACTTCAGAAATGAATCTCCTTGTCATTTTCACTTAATCCTTTTAAATTCATGTTGCAGAGCTGTTTTTGAAGGGCTGTGTCAATTACTTTCAGGTAAAACCAAACCAGATGCATCCAGCAGCATCCTTTGTGCACTCCAGCTGCTGCTGTGAGTCCACAGTCAAAGACGAAAAGTCTTTCCTGAGCACCAGCTGCTTCAATCTGCAGTTCCACCCTTTCTGCATTTCACAGAATTTTTACTTCATACAGTAGAAAAAATCTAGATAACATTTCCTTATTATTATAATATTGGTGGTAGGTAGACTGTTGGACGAGATGGTCTTGGAGGTCTTTTCCAACCTTGATTCTATGATTTCTCCTTTCATACTTCTGAAAGTTCTGAACTCCAGCATTGCAGTTGCTCATTTTGATGCATCATTTGTTCTCATAAATCACAAAAGATAGTTCATTACACCTATATTTGAATCATGGCAGTGCCACTGCCTACATTTTCTAAGCTATAAGTTCAAGGGAAAAAAAATAGTGATTTTATCACATACTCAGTAATGGAATCTCTACGCATCTGTCCCACCTCACTCAACATTATTGTTCCTCTCATCATTGCTATGAAAAATCATCTATCCAACAGACACATTCAAGTCTTTTGTGTAGCACTGGGCCACAAAAACAACAAAAGTCAGTTCATAGAGGGGTTTGTCCCAGTTACTATTATTCCTTTCTGTAGGCAATTCTTCTCAGCACAACTTCTAACAATGAGAGCGTCAGCCTAGTATTGAGAATATCGTGTTTCACTGTACAACCACTGCAGATGTCTTGCACAACCTTCCCCAAATATGTCAGCATCTGACTCAAATCAGTATGCATGGGGTAGCAACACTACTTCCAAACCTCACAAAAATTAATTTATTTGTGACTGGAACATTAGAAGCTGTAGCTAACCTGGGAGATCAGTGGCATCCTTCCAAAGACCTTTCCAGTAAAAGGAAAAAGGCAAGTTCATGCATTAAACTGGAGTGCTTCTTGGTTTTGTGGATTGGTACGATTTTTGTTTCGGTGGAGCTCAAGACTTACCCGAAAGTGCATCTAAGCACTGGAGTGGTGCATTTACCTGATTTCCTCTACTACACAGAAAACCTCATCTTAAATACAGATTCAGAGATTAATGTAGATTAACTGAATTAACTGAACCTATATTCAAGTGGTTCAGTAGGAGCCACTCTCACCACAGCTCCATCCTAGGAGCTGCCTACAGAAGCATGTTTCAGTGCTAAAAAGGCCTGTACACCATCTAATTTTGTGGGAACAACTCCTTGAACTTAAATGCCAGCTCATTTTTCAGTACCATTCTTTACTGTCAAAGAGAGAAGCCAGGATCAGCTGTCCTGTTACCTGTGACAGCATTAACACTTGTGGTCAAGACAGCAGTCATTCTGGACTTAAATTGCTGCAGTCTAACAAATATCATCCCACAGCTGATTACTTATCTGAATAGGGCAAAGCAAAGGCCATTAAAGGCATATTGAATTTGGCATGACCAGATCCACATATCACAATACAGTAATAAAAGTTTGAACACACAAATGCTCAGATTTTAACTAAATTGCACCAGTACAATCTATTTGTGAAATATACAAGCAAGCAATAACTATAAAAGAGAATAGCCTAATTGTATAAATATTGATTTTAAAAAAAAAAAAAATCATGCTGTATCTCCATCAGGCACTCATCTAAGGAGAAAGGAGGCATTCTGAGTACCACTCTAATAGGTGAAATCTCAGCCTTCAGGCTATAAATCAACTTCTAATTGTTGCAGACTAAGGAGGGAGTTTATGTAGAGATTACTTTATGCTCAATTCTCTGAGTTTTCTATTGATTTAAAAGGAAGGTCAAGCTCTAGCTGCCTGCTCCAGGGTTTCCTCTATGAAACATCTGTGTTTGATCATTGCTAGGTAAAGAACAGAGAATTAAGAGAATGCCTAAGAGAAGGCATTGAATCAGGAGCAAGAAATAGGAACCAATAAAGTCTGTCCTTAAGATACCTGTTGTCATGATTTAACATGTAGTGAGAATAAGTAAATACAAAATATAATATCATACATGCAAGTCTTTCCTATAAAGGGATTCAGTCTAATTAAGAGCAGCAATTAGTAAAATGCTGTATGGCAGGGCCAGGCTGAAATCCCAATGAAGTCAGCTTGTTCGCTACCAACAGCACAAGCAGGACTGCAGTTCCTTCCCTGTAGGATGTGAATCTGCCCCATAGCGTGCTGCAGGGGTTCGTCTGTCCCCTGCACTCCTTTTCAAGTTACAGTCCTGATGTAAAAATGGCAGTTATAAAGGATGGAAGGCAGGAGCTCCCTGAAGTAGCTCATCTCAGGGCTGCCCTGGAGATCATACTGCAGTTTAGCGGTGCCCTGAAGGTAAGACAAGACCAAGCAACACCAAGCCTTTGATCTGAATGCTCATCCTGGGCTTCTGCAGTCTCCTTTTGGAACATGCAAATTGTGACTCCTGGCTAAGCCCAGGATCAGTGTGGCATTTCCAGAATGGCTGGTATAGGGATGAGTGGCACCTTCCTAGTGACTTTTGCTGTCAAAACCTATACCCCAACATCTTACTGCATACCAGCAAGATTTATTGATACCAAAACACTCCTCTGCCAATACATTAGCCTTTAATTGGTCAACACTGCTCAAATAGGGACACCCTTTGCTAGCCTTTAGTTATAATGGGTTACAGGATAAAGAGCTGAAGTACTTTGGTGTCCCAGGCCTCATTTTATGGACTTGCCATACCCTAGGGTGAAAAATGGCTCCACATAATTCAGTTACTTTATATTGCACTACTTAAAATCAAGCCCAAAATACTACAGTTACAAATCCTTAAGAAATGGGTGAAAAAAAAGACATTCTACTCACAATGTTGTTGCAGCAGAGATCACTTCTTTATCCTGTTGACATCCTAGCTCACTCCCGATGTGGTACCAGTGAGGGTCTGACTTCATGCACCCTGCCTTTCCAGGTCTATCCCCACAGAGCAGCACACAGCAGCTTTCACACTGAGCTGCCCTTGGAGCCTGCGGGAGGTGATGCCCAGACCCCTGACCAAGCACAGGCAGTAGTGACAAGGCCATGCTGACTGCACATAAAAGTAGCAGATGGAGCAAAGAGCAATTGCTGTAGGTACAGATGTCTGCCTAATGTTGGAACAGGCATAGATAAATTCAGAAGGAAGCAGACACTCACCTCAGATCCATTAGATTAGCACAGTGCTGGATTGCCCAGCATCGATACCCAGCAGCACCACAAAGAGCACAACTCATCACCACGTGTATAAAAGTGCTTATGCCAGTGATACAGACCTTTTGTCCATAAAGCAGACTAATGTCTGACTGGTATGAAAAATGAAGCACTCAAACCCATTGCAGAAAACAAGTAATCTGTCATATATGCTCAGGGCCCAGGACTAAATACTTCTCTGCTAGAAAAGAGATTTGCTGAATCTAGAATATATACATTATGCCTGTCTTTTACAGCCCTGTGACAGAGCGATTGCTGTTGTAGTAGAGATGAACCTCAGACTTGTTCTGCTCCCTCTTGAAGTTAGGGACTACCTGAAAACCTCCATAATTCCCTGAGGAATTATAGTTCATTATACTATGAGCCTTCTGCAACTCTTCACATCAATTAAGTGTAGAGTTCTGCTCCCTAGCTTTAGTGGCTAGTTGGCATTCTTCAGAAAGAAATGTAGCTTTCCCAAGAGTTTACATCCTGCCTGTATCCATTAAAACTGTGTGCAATGCATGCATCTAAATGGCTCCGCTGTATATAGGTTGCTGTTGCCTGTCAACCAAGATTGGATGGGATTAGTATTTAATCAGCATAGTTAAATGGCCCTCTTCTTAGGCATCCAGCAGCAGTACATGCACACAACATACAACAGGATTGGAATGGAAATGCTTGCACTATGACAGCTGAATTCCCCAAATTCAGGCCTGGTTACAGCGTGTAAGAACAGATGCAGCACCAGAGCACTGAGCACTCACAGCCTGGCAGGAGCTGGCTCCGATCTCCCTATTCACACCCCTTAATGAGTATCACATTAACCAGAACCTACTCATGCAGAAAGATGTCTCTCATCAAGAGTTAATTATTAATAGATAAATTCAATAGAGAGATTTAAAAAAAAGATAGGATTAATTTAACAAAAGGTAAGATCAACCCAATTCATGCATTTCAAACGCAGATCCTCACATTAGTCTGTCTGGCTCCTTAAGCATTTCTTTCATGTCTACTGCTACACATCTGAGTACTCCATCATAACTTGGATGCTGCATTCCTCCTCCTATTATCTGGACGTTAACTTCTTTAGGAAGTCTTAGCTTTGGGGCACACTAACACTTTGCTATATTGCTGGTTTTAAAACTGTAAGCTCCTCCGAGGAGCAAGAAATAGCAAGTTGCAGCATCAGGATGCAGCCCGTGTGCCTGGTATGGGAGATTTATACCAGCAGAACTTACACTGCTGATCCAGAGGAATAAAGCCAGATCCCCAGGAAGGCAAGCAGGGCAGACCAGGGATGGGACCAGCTCCGACCAGGAGCGGATGGTATCAGTCAGGGAATCAAGTCAAAAGCCAAGCCATGAAGTCCACCCAAAGGTCAGGGTCAGGATGGGGTCCGGCAATCTCCAGGCAGGTTCACACCGGTGATACAGGCACGGGGTCCAGGGGGGAAGGTAAATGCACAGGGTCTGCCTGTGGCCAGGCACTGTAGGGCCAAACCCAACACACCCCAGGACAGCCCAGGAAGGGGCTGAGCCCCCTCACTGGGCATAAATGGGCTCTGGGCCACCAGGTGCAGGGAGCAGGTGAGGCTGCTCAGGGCTGTTAAGGCTTATTAATGCCCTCAGGGCCCTAGCATGTGGGATGCATAAATAAATGGAAAGGTTGCTCCTGTCCTAAAGAGCCTGTGTAGCTGGGGGAGGGCTTAAGGACAGGGTAAGGTATTGGGTTTGGTTTTTTTTTGAGAGCTAAATGTTGATCCAGTTGCATGTGATTGCAGACACTTCCCAGTTTCAATCATTTAACCATTGCTTGTTCCTGTAACAACTTTTCCAGAGCAAATCAGTAGAAGATGCTAGTCAAAGCAAAATGTTATAAATTATCAGGAAGATTTAACTCTACTTTTTTTCTGTAGATGCTGCAGAGCGATGTTAGCCTTTCCATTTCTGTATGGAGAAGTTAAGTTTGTTTGCTGAGAACATAATTGGCTGCTTCTCCTCCTGACTGGCAACATCGTATTTCAAGAATCCATAAATAAATGCTACTAATAAAAATAAAGAGACACAAAGAAGCCATCTCATTAATTTGCAGTGAAAGGCCAAAGAAACCACAAATTGTAGGATGGCTGGTGCCATTTCACTTTTACAGGTGACATATAAAAAGCCTAAAATAAATGTGCTTTCTTTTCAAAGAAATATAAAAAAATGATTCCAGTGTCAGTATCTTCCCTGTTTCTGTCTTTCCTTCCTTCCTTTAAATGTTTCAAGCTCTAAATTTGTTCAGCAACTAGGAAAATACTTGTAAAGCCCATTTAATATTTACAGATATTTAGTGGCAGGAATAGCAACTTCCTTTTACATTTCCCAGCGGACGCTTCATGCTTCATATTTCAGCGAGCCTGTCACAGCGCATTACATCACTCTGGGAAGCCGAAATAAAGATGAATCATTTGTGAGGCTCCTGTATCTCCTCCTGGTCAGCTTTTCCAATCGCATCAGAGTAAACTGATAAAGAAGCAGACGGCTCCCCTCATGATGAACAGATAAGGTTTCAGATGTACTGCTGATGGGCCATTTTTCAGAGAAAAGGGGCTGGCAAGGGAGATGCATCCAGAAACTGTTCCAGCTTTGAGCTCTTTCCCCATCCCCTCCACTTTCCCCATTGCTGCAGCAGTGCTTAGGTGTCCTGCCCACACAAGCACCCCCAGGAGCTGACCACTGCTCACGCTGGGCACCAGAGAGGAGCACCACGTGGCATGTTGGAACGTGGCATGTGGCACATGGCATGGCTAGCCCCAGCCGGGCAGGGCTGCAGGAGGTTTGGATCCCTCCAGCCCCCATGCCCATGGCCCATCGCCGTGCTCCCAGCCAGCTGCCATCCCACTGCCGCCTCTCTCCTGGCAGCAGCCTGTGACGCGCCGTGCTCTGCAGCGTAAGGAGATACTCAGCTTCTCGCCCATGGTGCTGTGGATTTAGATATTGACTTTGGGGATCAAAAGATGGTTTTAGCTGATAATATCAGAGGGCCAGCTGAATAGAAATAAGGAAGAGGGTTAATCCTGAAGGCGAGGCGCAGCAGAAGCAGCTGGGAATACCCGTTTTTCGGACACAGAGAGAACAAAACATTTTGGTGGCACACCACTGGCCACCCTTCTGCCTCCTCACTCCCATGTGTGTCAGCCCCAGCCCTGGTGTGCCCCCAGCACAGAGCTGCCCCTCCAGGGCTGGCTGTGCTGAGAAGCCGGGCTGCTGTGGGAGGTCCACATCTGCTTCTGAGCTGCCACAGATATTCGCAAGATCTGGGGTCCTTAGGTACTTTGGCCCCCTTTAACCAAATTTTTAAATTTGGGTGAGTGTTTCTGGTGGGATGGGAAGCAAATTATCTGTAGTGACTGTGAATATCAATATGAGTTTTGAAAGGAGGAGAACAGAGACATGAAAGTATTACTAGAGGAATTATATGGACAGCAATTTTATATCAGTACAAAGGATCTTGTATAATTATAATTTTGGAGTTGGACTCAATGATCCTTGTGGGTCTCTTCCAGCTTGGGATATTCTCTGATTCTATAATTTTCCTTTACAGATAATTTAGTTTTCACTACAAAATCAAAAGTTCTTTTAATTGCAGAGAAGGGTCTTCTTTAAAAAACTATATAAAGTTCTCTGAATCGGTATTAAAAATGCACTCAGTTTAAAAAAAAAAAAATGCTGTTACATTTTTGTTCTCTGTAACACAAACACAAACAGCTTTTGTATGTGTGTGTGTGTTTTTTGTTTTGTTTTTTGCTTTAAAAGTAGCATGTAATTAATCATGGATAAGCATATGTTGCTGACTTCTATCAAGGCACTTGATTTATTTTTTTGCTTCCTTAAAGGCAAACACTGTTTATGCCAAATTATAGCAAAAGTTTATGTTATAAAGCATGCAAAGTAACTAGATAAATCTGCAAAATTAATAACATATCTGCCCATGTTTTGACATTGCCAACTTACAGCTTGAGCTAATTTCTGCTGAGGTTAGTGGACACTTCACCCACTGAAAACAACAGAAGAATTACTGCTGCCTCCTCTGGAACAAACAAAACCCCAGTCCCAGCATATGTGGTAGCTGCTGTATATCAGGAATATCACAAATCAGCGTGAAATTGAAGCAGTTACACTGAAACTGTAATTTCTTATCCATGGTTTTCCTCGTATATTTGAGTTGCGTGTCAGGGCAGGCGGAATCCTGCTCGCAGCAGCAAAGGAGCAGTGCCGGCTGTGTGTGATGACAAACTGACGACCTCAGCTGAACCATATAGAGGAAAACATCAGTTGTGCAGCCCTGTAGAGACCACGAGTGGGCAGATAAACCCCTTTCACCCACACCTGTGCCTCGGGGACATCCTGGAGTTAAAGTACATGGACTGCTGGCATCGACAATGCACGCAGTCTAAAACAAAGTAGAAATATGCATGTAAAAGTTCAATATATAATGTGAACTTCTGATTTCTTAACATTTTCGTTCTTGAGGTCTCGGCACAGCTCTGCTGGGTACCCGCGGGAGCTCTGCAGAGCGCCATGCCCCAGCAGCCCGAGGGGACACGCAGCTCGGGCCGTTTCCCCTCCGACACGTGGGGCATAAATCAGGAGGGGGACGTCTGCGTCCAGCTGGAACGCCGCTGCGAGAACATTTCTCCTCTCTTCTATTTTTAAGGGACAGAGATTGTTCTCTAAGGAGTGAACAAGAAATATGTAAAGAATCATCCAGGCTCACTTACGGAATATTTTTTCATTACTATCTAAGGCGAGGTCTCTGTATGATGTTGTCAGATAGTCAGATTTTCCATCTTCTGAGCCAGACCTTTCACTACTTTCTCAATCAAAATTCCAATCGATCTGTCATTGCTCATTTTAAGTAAATACAATCAGATTAAGGCCAGGTTTCAAATATGAGTGAAAGCTCTTTGGAGGATGGGTTACCATGTGCAATGCTTGCCCGTGTTTTGCTGGAGAAATGCTCCTGCTGATGGCAAGTCCTGGTTCTGCTTTCAGAACATGACTGCTGCAAAGAAGCACTGAGGGAACATCTCTGGGGCACGCAGTGTGCCAGCCCTGGGGACCCCCCCGTTCACCCCACAGTGTGGCACCCTGTGGAGGGGGCTTGTCACAGCCTTGGCAGTTTACTCGTCTTCTCTGCGTTCTTCAGTTCTTTCAAAAATGAGGGCAATACAAGCTCACACAAGTTCTCCAGACAATGCAATCTGTTTTGACACGCATGGCATGACAGGGTGGTATAAAGCCTTTCCCTTACTGCAGAGCTGTCAGTTCTCTTCTGCAACCTGTGATTATTTTTACGGAGTATATTTTAATATACATGTTATGCACCCCAAATGCTTAGAGATCACCTGCATGCCACTCTGCCGCAGGCATTTCCAGGCTGTGGCACCCAAGCCCCCTGTACCTGGTCACCTGTGATCCTGGTGTGCCCCTACATCTGCCCGGAGGTTTGCGTAACTGGAATTAAAAATGTACGAGGAGCAGCCCTGGCATGAATGTTAATCACCAGTGGTTCATCCTGAGAAACATGCTGCAAATCCCTTTGAGCCCTGCCTGTTTCAAAGAATAAGAGAGGATTAGGGAGAGACTTGCTCAGCTCAGTTTGTTTTTACTGGAGCAAAGTTCCCCACTGGCTGCCGGCAGCCGAGGAAGCGAGCATCACATTTACATACACAGCCTTCCACAGGGAAAAAAAAAAAAAACTGATATCGCAGCACGAAGTCGTAACACGCCAGATGGCATTTGCTGCTGGCTGCACAGCCTGTGCTGCTCGCTGGGGGCTGCCAGTGGTTGGGGCTGAGCCGTGGAGCCCCCAGGCCAGCAGCACAGGTACCAGTGTGGGCAGCTGCCTGGCCCCCAGCTGCTGCAACGGGGGGTGTCGGGTGCCAAAGCCACCGCAGAAACATTCCCACTGAGAAGGAGTAAAGGGCTCGGGTGTTTTCACCTGAAGGATGACTTCTGGTGGCTTTTGAAGAGGTGCAGATGCAACCAGCAGCCCTCATCCCCCAGAAGAAGCACATTGGGTCAGATCTCAATGAGAGTTTTGCTTTTGTCTTCAGGGACATGGGACTTCACCTGCAGGAGATGGTGTGAAAAAGAAAGAAAAAAAAGAAAAAAAAAATGTATTTTAAATACGGCCTTTATTTTCAGACAAGCCCAAGGGTCAGAGAATTTTGCTGAAGGCTCTGACAGAAAGAATCTCACTTTTGTTTTTGGCATCCACACAGAGGACTCCACGTCTCTGACAGAATGGCTTAAAAATCAATGTAGGAAGATTTTTTACAAGAAATTGTAGCCCAGAGCCCCCCAACATCAGGACCATGAGCAACGAGTGCAGGTGCACAGAGACCTTGGTCACCCAACACTCCTCCAAGCTCCCACTCGTGGGGCCAGGTGGTGAGGAAGAAGCCAGAAGAAAGACCCAGACCCAGCTGGTCCCTTCCGTAGCCTACACACCTCTCTTTCCTCCAGAGAACAAAAGAATTAATATTTCTTTTCTTCCTGGTCCACGAGGCTTATAGGCAGCCTGCTTTCTGCTTATGACACCACTGAATTGAAACCAATAATAGAGCAAAGGCCACACGAGGTGAACCAGCGTGATGTGGTCTTGAGCCCTTACGTGCCTGATCCAGTGAACTGCGGCCCTGTTGTAATTGAGATGGAGGAATTTTAACGCCAGCTGTGGAAAGACCTAAAAAATTACAGATACCGGGCTAGATTTAGCTGGGATGCTGACACAGCACCATGGGGTCCTCCTGGGCAGGACAACTGATGGGTGGGCATAGGGTCCCACCAGCTTCCCTCGCCTCCCAGACAGAAATGGCTCCCCAAAATACTTGGCTATGTGATTTCATGTTTGCTCAGAGGTATTTTGTACACACTTCTCATGAATATTTAGCAATTTACTTGGACTTTTTTGTAAATCAATTTTAACCAAGTGGGGAATATTTTCATAAAACTAATTTTGAACTTGCAAATCCAAACGTTCATGCTGGAAGCCTCATTAGAAGAATTACAAGTAATATGCCATTAATGTGTCCAACAAAAAGAAATTAATTCTGCAGATGAACTACAAATGAACTTCAGATCAAGAATTGTCTGCAGAAATCACACTGTGATGAATAGAAGAATTGTGAATACTGGCAACGCAGGGCGAGAAAATGAGGTAGAATTTATTGAATAAATTACTTCTGTTTTTGCTGGAGTTGCGATCAAGAGATTGTTGGGCTGAGTCTGCCATTAGAACTTGTTCTATTACCGTAGGAATAAACAGGTTTTGTTTTCATTTCTTGACCTAGCATTTTCAGCTATGATTAGTTTATTTTTCAAGATAGTAAGGATGGGACAGGGATAGATGGGACTGAGAGCAACATCAGGCTAAAACCAGCTAGCAAAAATTAAGATTATTAAGAAAAAAAAAAAAAAAATGAGATCCAGCAGTGTGTTTTTGATATCCTGATTTGTGCCTCGCTCTGGTGCAGCGGGACAGCCCCTGCCCTTCCACAACTGCCTCCCTGTGGCCCCCCACCCATGGGTTGTGGCTGGTGCCCTTTCTTCACTCAGAGACTTCAAGTGATAGAGCATCTCCTTCATTGCTTCACTCAGAGAGGAGGTGAGGAGTTTCTTGTTGAAATGCTGAAAAGCTGAGACGTGTGTGCGCTGCCCACCAGAGAAGGGAGCCCTCACCAACAGCCAGCCCCAGTGGGTTCCAGCACACAGCTGTGATTTGCCTCAGACACCACCAGGAACGTGGGAGCACAGACCTCTGCACAGGGACTCGCCACAGCACTTCTGTTCCTGTCAGTGGCAAAAGAACAACGTTTGGCTCAGGAGCCCGCTCTGTGCCCCATTGGGGTGTGTTTTCGGTGGGAGGTCGGCACATCCCTTCCTTGGTGGCAGGGCTGCAGCCAGAGCCAGGCAGCCTCACTGCGGGTGCAGGAGCACCAGACAGCTCAAAGTGGGCACAAACCCTCTGCAATCAAGAGGAAGATGTTGTCTACAATTTTAATTGCTATCACGTGTTTCCCTGCATTTCTTGCACAACTCTCTAGATGGCGGGTGCTACCTTGCCTAATGGAGTTATTGCAGAGTATTTCCTTATTACTTGGGTGTGTGCCCCTTGGTTCTAATTTACACCTAAAGGATGAGCATCAACAGATAGATGTTGTCATTTGATCCATACAGAGGAGTACATCGCCATCCATATCTCTTCCTCCTTTGGCCAGACACCCTGAGGAAGGGGTGCTCCCCACCAGCAGCGTGCAGGTGGCGAAGCCAGCCCCGTGTGCAGTGAGCAGCCCGCGGGCTCACGGGGACGCAGCTGAACGGCCCGGCTTTGGGGTTTGTTCGCCTCTTTCTCTTCAGCTGCTGAGGGAGTTCCTGACCATAGTGTTATTCCGCATCGCTGCAAACTTGACTCTTGTGTATCTGGTGATCACCCAACAAATAAGTAACCAGATGTTGTCCTTTCAATTATGCAGTTAAGAAAGAAAAAAAAAAGAAAAAAAAAAAAAAAAGAAGAAAAAAAAAAAACACTGGTGTTCGATAAAGAGACGGGTGAAAAATAGCTCCAGTTGAAGTTAGTGATGATCCTGCTTTGCTCAGAAGACTTTGCTAGCCTACAAACGCTTTCATAGATTCCAGTAAGATGCAATTTGCATACGAACATTAGTCCAATTTCTGATTTCTCAAGATTTATAGAAAACCAGTACTTCTGAAATACAGAAACAAACCTGATAAATGGTTCTTAGCAGACTGGCAAACAAATCACAAATGACATTATCACAGTTCGTATTAAATACCTGCTTGTTTGACCACCTCAGCAGAATTATTCAGGGGTGAAGGAACTGTATGCCCATGACTGGACTCACAGATTTATGGTCAATGTCTTCAAGTGATGAAGGAGATCAGGGGTGTGTGTAGCAGTGCTGATACTTTTCTGAATCCACTGGAATCAGCTGCCTTTTGTTTATTACTGAAGACTACGTCCTTGTATTTCTGCTCTGTACAAAGCGTGTACATACACACAGACGTATCTGTGACCTTCACAGACGTCACATCAACAAAGAGCAAGGTTCAGTGAAAAACAAAAAAAATGAAGATAGTCATTTCAGATCTGGAGTAGATCAGTGTAGGGGCCGCCTGTGTTCCCAAGGGGGGTGAATCCCCTTGTCCTGTCCAGCAAGCATCACTGTGGGGGGTTATGGGCTAGGAGCTCTGTGTGCTTGCACTCATTAAAAAGCAAGGGAAATAATTAGTAATTAAAGAACAGGGAACTCTGAAATGGTCAAGAACATGTTTTTCGATCTTCCCACTTTTCAAAAAAAATAAAAATAAATAAATAAATAAATCACTGCCTGTCCCTTTTTGACTTTGCAAATATAAACTGAGATTCATGGATGAGGAGATTTCAAGCAAAACTTAGTTCACTTGTGAACATTTCACACTGTTCTGACCACAACCTGTGCTTTTGCTCTCTTTGAGGGTTCCAGATATAGTTTGGGAGTGGCTGCAGTTCTTCTTTTAACCTAGAAAATACTTGAAAAATGACAATTTAATACATGGTTTAAGATTTTGGACTGTCTTCATATTTCTCATCTCTGAGTTTACTTAGCACTTAGGCTACCAAAATAAAATCATCCATTATGTTTGAGATTTTTATTACCTCTTAATCTAATGTCCAAGAGCTGTTAAAAGAAACAGTGGATTACTGCAGGCAGCAGGATCTGAGCGCATGCCGAGCAGCACTGGGGTGAGGCTCAGCACGCTGTAAGTCACCAAGAACTCGTGGGGGCATCTCCTGAATACGGCCAGCAGCTCTTAGATTTTGAAATAAAGCAGACAGGTGATACCTTGAAATTAATGTGAAACCTTTACAGCCCAAGAGTCCCTTTCCATATCGCTGTGCAGGGCCTCTTCAGCACAGCAGCGCTGAGATGCCAAAGTCTTTTGCTAAAACTCTCCATTAGTGTGTATTTACTTCCAGAGAGCAAAATACCTCATTATCACATAAGAAAATAAATCCCCATGCCCCAAGTGGTGGAGGGTTGCACAGGTAACAAACTTCCTTTGACAAAATCACCTTCCAGATGCCTGAAAGGCACCTGGGCCATGTTTTATGCCATGCATCATTTCAACTTTAACCTATTAAATCCCCACCAGAAATGATGAAATATCAGATGTATGAATGCATTAGTATGCATTAGTTGCTCTGAAACAGAGCTGGGATGCTTTATAACATACATTTACTGCTGTTATAATCTGTGTCATTCTCAGGGGACAGAGGACTTAAAAACATCAGCCAGTACAATACATGTGATCTTGAGGATAAATGTTAGAGATCACAGCCAGTGTGGCACTTGTCTTTTTCTTTTTGTAGGCCGGTGTTCAGTTCAAATCAGAACTAAACACCAAGGATGCCACTGGAGTAGGAAGGAGTTAGCAGCAGGTGGTGTTGGCAGGTAACTTGCACTCACCATCCAGCGTGTTACCAACCTTCTGGTTTCCTTTCTTTTAATTGTGTAACCAACTTGTTTCCCTTCTCTTGATCATGACTTTTAAACCTCAGCTTCGCAAGTGTGTTTTATAATTTAGGTAATTAGGTAGTGTGTATGTGCATCTCCATATACACGCATGGTTTTATGCTTAGTTTGACTTTAAAAATAAAGACAGAGTTTCCAATGCTGCAAAATTCTACATGCATTTTAACATAGGTAATTAATGCCATGGAGATCACTGGAGGAAAACAAAATGCTTTCCTGAAGAAGACGGGGACAATCCATCTACGTTACCAAGTCAAGATTAGGCAGAGATCTTTGTCATGTAAGTGGTCAGTTGAGAAACTTCCAAGTAAGTCAAAATTACTGTTTTTTCCAGTGTCCACTTTGTTTTCAGTACAGGTTTGTTTATGGGATTTTTCAGAGCCCTTCTGGAATACTCAGAGGTAGGGTGTAGATTAAATGGAGTAAGATAAACACAGGTTCCTTCAGTTCTTGTGTCAAAAACCTTTTTGTGTGGAACTCGGTGAATCTGGAAAGCCTGAGCAAACACACGCGCCAAGGGCCTCTGAGCAGCTGCCTTAGCCTTGCAGTGCTTGTTGCCTGCATTAATACTGCAATGATTTATCTCCTGGAGAAGTTAGGTTCTCGATGGATTGCAGAATGCATCTGGACCGGTCTAATGAGCACATTCTTCACCATCAGAGAGGCTGTGGAGGGCTTACAAATATTTTAGACATGATTCACACAGCCAAAAGGTCTTGTTTACTGATATGCTATTTATACCTAGCTCAATTAAACCTCTTCGGAAAAAAAAATAAAATCAAAGATTCCAACACTGGCAGTGCTGTTGAAAGTGAGTATCACCTCATTTAAAAGGTTAGAAAAACACCATTAATAATTCTGATAGTTTCTCTTGGGCATATTTATGTCCTAGTCTTTGTCTAACTGCACCAGGCATCCCATACGGTGTGGTTCTGACGGCAGACAAGATCAATTAGAGTGTAACCGTGTCCCGGTGGTGCCCAGTCGGCCCAGCCTTCATCCCCGCTCCTGTGGGCTGTATCCAGCACGGAGGGGGGATGTCCATGGTGCGTGGTGAGAGGTGGCCAGCACGCAGACCACGCTGTGCTTGGGGCGGCCACATGAGGCTTACAGATGGACCTCGGCCATCTCCTGCAGGCAGCAGCTGGCAGCAGGGGTCCCGCATCAGGGTACTCCCAGGGCAGGGACCTTTCTGGTGCTGAAAGACAGAAGAGATGGAGGATGCCCACCAGAACATTTGGACCACACTCTTGCCGAGGCAGCATCCTTCCTGGCACCTGCAGCTCCACCGCCACGCTTCTGTTTCCCACCTTGACCAGTACCAAGAAACGATGAAGGGAAAAGCCTCGTGGGGAAATGTTTGGGGCAGTTCGAGTCGTGCCATGTTTTGCCAGCATTCCCTTCGACTTCCTTAATACATCGCATAGATTTGAAATACTGCACGAAGGCTGAGATAGAAATGTTAATCTTAATGATGAATGGGGCAAACGTCAAACTTTTTATTGTCTCACACATGAGACACTCGGGGTGAGCGCACCCGCAGACAACCAGGCGCCTGAAGGCACCGCGGCGCCTGCTGCCCAGGGCTGCCGGGGCTCCTTCGGTGCTCTTGGATTTGGTGCAGTGTAAGTAAGGTTTCTTCCCCATTTCACATTGGTGTATATAGCCTCTTTCTGTAGCATAAACCAAGGTGTCTCCTTGCACGGTGAAGCCATACCTTGTTCAGCCCCGCAATGAAGAGAAAGAAGCCTGTGATATAAGCAGGAACGTTCATGTGGCACGTGCAGCGAGCACTAGCAGTGTTGGCATAAAATATTCAGGAATAAATTAGTGGTGGAAAGTAAGGACACAGCCTTTATGTAACATTTTTAAATGATGCGCCCATTAAATAATAAAGGTTTTGATCCCTTAATACACTATTAATAAATTTCAAACAAACATATCTATAAGAAAATATAATTCAGTCAAGTGGAAAGCAGACTAATGTGGATTTAGAAAGAGTGCAACAAATTATAAATTCTTGCTACTTTATCAGCATTACAGAGTAGTATTAATTTTAAAAATAGCTTTTAAAAACATACATGGCATACCATAATGGAGATGGCTGTGTTTCAATTCATCATCCTGATGACTCTTTCCACAGCAATGAGTTATGCAGACGCGCCAAGCTCTGTTTTGCAAATATGGCATGCACCATACTGCAGCTGAAAGTTAAAAAAAGCAGTTTTGTCTTTTGATTCAGGATTGTGCTCTGCTGGGACTTTAGAATATGAATGGTTACGGACACGCTCTGTATGTGCATCAAAGACCAGGATGCTCCCTCCTGCTGTGTCTCTCCCAAGGAAGCAGCATCCCAGCAAAATTTCCATTGTTCATCATACCCGTAGCAAGTCGGAATCAGACCATTTAATACACATTTTGAGTGATTAAAAATAAAGAGGTTAATGGAAAATGCTAATGTAACAGAGTAGCTCCTTTAAAATACTTTGCCTATAAAAGTTTTCAGTGCTAATTGGCATGAGCGTCCTTAGAACGGTGCATTATGTCTGTCTCAGTGATGAAGGAGGCAGTTGCCATAGCAAGGAGTGTTTTTATTGACTGCTTAAAGGAAAGAAACGCATAAAACCATAGCCGAGGCCAGAAAATGAATTAGAAAAATCCCTGGGTAGCTCTAACTTACACTCGAGCTTTCTTTCATTCTTTTATTATTATTTGACTGCACAGTTCTCTACTTCTCATAAAATGGCAATTATAAATACACCAGAACCCAGTGACCCTCAGAGGCACAGGCCGAGCTCTGCCATCCCCCCGGCTGGGGGGTGCTGGGTCCATGCACCCCCTCAGTCCTCGCCTTGCCCAGGTCAGGGCAGCCCCCAGCCCCGTCCCAGCAGCGTGGAAACAAGCAGGGGGCTTAGGGCTGGCCAGCACGGGCAGCAAACCTGTCCGTGTGTGAGTGTGGGACCGTGCTGTCTCTGCCTGTCCCTTCCTCCTCCCTCCTCCCAGCAACAACTTGTTAATCTGTCTGCCAGTTGCTGCCTTAATGTGTTCCCTGGTCACATTTTATGTTATTTAATAATATAAGAATACCCCTAAATGTAATCACCATTTACTGGGTACCTAATTCAACCAAAAAGACCAGAACTCACTAGAAGGCAGATGTTTTTCTCTATAAATATTAGAATAATGCTCAGACAGTAGATCAAAGTATAATGATAAGGTTAGCAAAACCATTTATTTTATTACCTTATCATTGTAAAAATGAAATTTGTCCAGCTAGAAATGGCAAACTCCATTTACCTGCATACTGGCCTCTTCAGCATCCTTCCTCCAGACTTCTGCTCTTGCCTTCCTTTCTGCCTTCCTACCGGTGTATTATATAGAGCTAATCAGTTGTTGTCACCTGTTGGGAACTACAGCAATTTAATCTGTCTTTATGTTCTTTTATGCCAATATCCATTTACGTGGATTGCACACTGCATTTTCATACTCTTAGTCAAATGAGCATCAGTTGCAAAATCATCTTTCTTCATAATGCTTATGTAGCACTCTGTTTCCTCTGTTGTTTAGGTGATTAATGGATAAATTCTCCTGGAACTGCGCTGTATAAAATCTATATAATGACAAGTTTGGGGAATCTCCTTTGCCCAGATTTATTTCCACATGCTGTTATGCAACTGGGAGCCGTAAATCCGGCTTCCCGTGTGACTGGTAGCCACATTTTGAAATCACACTTTCAACGTGTATGCATGGCAGGTTGTGATTGCTGCACACACCATGGTCACAATCAACCATCACAAGCAATTCATTTTCTTTCATTCTTTATTAAATTTTCCCAGTACTTCATATGCAAGTTCAATATCACTTGCATATCACTCCTCCATATTGCAACTCAGCCATCATTTGATAGTTCCGTAAAAGGATCTTTAGAATTCCTAATCCCTGATAAAGATGCCATGGGCACATGGTGCACCCACTGATTATAAATGCATTCTGCAGGTCCAATTCCATGCCACACCAGCTCTATAACAGCTCAGATATTGTCTGTTATCTCACACCCAGTAGAAAAGCCTGATTCAACATCAATATCATCTTGTGCACGCTGGCTAATACAACAGGAGTTTAACTGTGCATTCACCCTTGCTCTATATCAAATCTATATGCTGGGTCCTGTGACAGGACACAGACTCTGTATTAATGGTCGTGGAGCCGCTGCCTGAGAGCACATTAAGTCTGTTTGCATAGCATCTGATATGCTTCAAGCTGTAACATCGTTCTCTCATTTTTCCTATTATATTATGATCAACTGCTATTATTTGAGAGTATTTCAACTCCATTCATGATGCATACACAGAAAAATGTTCTGCACAATCATTCTGAGGGTAAGCTATCTAGCTTAAATGAAACAAGATCATTGCTGCTTCAAGCAAATGAGAAGAGACTTTCTATTTTGCACATCACTGAGCTCTACATTTTGGCATTGTTTATTTTGCTGAGCCTCCTTTACAGAATTAAAATATTAATATACTGGTGCTATTTAGGTAGTAACCAGAGTATGTCTCTCATTTATATTAATTTCCCAGGAGGGAGATATTTCAAAGACCCAATCAGAGAACAAAAGTAACTTTATCTTTTAAACTCTTGAAACATCCTCTCCCACCCAGACTTATCCACAACTACAGACTTCAGTGCTGTGTTCCTCAGAAGGCACCAACGCTGTGCTCAGCATGCAACCTGCCCACAAAGAAACCACCAGGGAGGTCACTTTGAGATGCCCAAGATGCAGGGAATGGTGTCCCCGTGAGAGAAGTGGGTCAACAGCTCAGCAGAATCCCACACCCGGCCTGGACACTGCTCTGCAGCTGCAAAACCTCAGCGTTAATGTCACCTCCTGCAGCCTTCTGTGCTTTTGTCACCACTGCTGTGGGACCAGGGAAAGAGTCTGTGCCCCTGTTGCCAGCGTGTCACCACAGCAGCTGGCCAAACCTGGCTGAAAATGTGAGGGCTCTCGCTGGGACGTGTCATTTCGGATGTGCTTCTCTTGTCCAGACTCACTTTGGACAGAGATGTGTTTTAACAACCCGTCCATCCTGATGCCGATGCCGACCATGAGCTCCTTACAGCAGCCCTGAGCCAAAAGAAGGCAGATTTTGCAGTGACAGCTCTAAAGAGTTACAGCGCCTTAAATCAAATTAGCAGACAGCATCTGAGTGGGAGCCTCTACAAGACGAATGAGCCGGCATTTTTTAAAGAGTAACAACGAGGCAATAAACAAGATTAACACAGAACTAATGGATGAATGGAGACAAATTCGCAGAATGTCCATGTAATGTCAGAGGGGGTTGCATGCCAGACTTTTGGCGAAGTGTTTGAGACAGGAGTAGGTGGCTCGTACCTACTAAATCACAGGCATAAATCCTACGCTGCGTTAGCGGAACATGAATGATCTACTCCAAAATGAACGGGGAAAAGGAAGGGAATTCACTGTTAGGGATAAAAAGGGCTGCTAACCTAAGCTGCCTTTTTATTTCAGCCAGGTTGTGAAAGGCATTTATCTGCCTAATGAAGCATTTAGGTCCGTGCATGGCGCTCAGTCCCCCAGCTTCATAAAGATGCCCCCCAAAGGTGTCCGTACACTGCAGTTGCCACAACAAGGGCTGACATAGCTGGCTTTGGAAACAAAGGAAGTTCATACCAGCAAGTTGATTCCAAATTTCATACCAAAACCAAGTCAAGGGGAAAAAGGCTTGCTCCTTTCCTTCCACTCAGAGCAGATCTCTGCCTATGCCAGCCTATAAACGATCGTAGCAGGTTTAAGAGGAGTTTCCAGTGTGTCAGATCTCCAGTTATTGCCATGGGCAGTTCTTTGTCATTTTTGGCTAAACATTAGTTAAACAAAAGAAGTTATTGATTAACAGGTAGAATTAGTGCTACCAGAAGTCCAAAAGCCTTTCTGATGGGAAATACTGCTTTGTCGCTATGGCGTGAGACCCAGCCTTTGCAGCCCTGATGCAGAATTTCCCGGTTACTGTAAGCAGGACTTGCTCAGTTCCTTGCCCTTTGAATTAATTTGGACAAAACCTGATACACGTGGAAAAATCAGAGAAACTTTTGAACTCGGAGACTTCAGAGATCATAGCTGAATCAGCCCGGCGTGCTCCAGTTGTGCCACTGGCTCTGGAGGAAGACAAAACCTCTCTGCAAAGCTGGCTGCATGCTGCCCTCAGCTGTCAGATTGCAACCCGAGTATCTGCCTGCTCCTCCGGAGTCACTGAATGTGCCAGTGGAAACATCTGGTTACAGTCCTGCTCTTACAAATAAGTTTCTACTAGCTTCCACACCTGAAGAACGATAAATGAAGAGCCATGAACAGCAAGCGAGGCTCACTTTTTAGACCTGTAACCTCATACTTGAATTGAAATCCTTCTGGGCTGTTTGGTGCTCTTACAGCCATTTGAGTAAATAATGGAAACTCTTACATTTGTGACTTTTTCTGCCATTGCTTGGAAACAACCCATATGGTACAGCGATGCCTTTCATTTTTAAGTGGTGCGTGGAATCAACTTGTAAGTGCATTTGAAAAACTAGCTGGAAATACTTGAAAAACTATATGGAAATAAATGCTTTCTTTTAAATCCGTACTGTTTTTTGAACTTGTAGAATACCAGTTAAGCTAGATGGATTTAGAAAGGCCCTACAGTGTTTTTCTATTGAAATACCAAATGATAAACACCATTTTTCTTGTGTCCCTGCAGAAACAAGACAGCCTAGGGTAACATAAAATTTTCTTTTACTTCTTTCCAACAATGGTATACTTCTTGTTTTAGAGGCTGATTAATATTTATTACTATAGTAAATGGCAACTTAAATATATGCTAGCAGTTGTGCAGCATATCATTAATTTAAGAAAACAGGACACCTACTATCAAACTACAATGGGTCCTTCTGCAATGAATAATGGGGGTGATAAGGGTGGCCTTTTAAAAGGAATTACTGGAACGCTGTGGGACGGATTTAAGTGGCAGCACGTTATCCCGCAGAAGGAAACTTTTCCAAACGGTGCCTGTGATTACACACGTATTCGGTAAGTGAGGCGCCTTGGGTTACACGCTGTGAGGGGCAACCAAAAAAAAAGAAAGTGGGAAAACAGTCATAACTCAGCCATCAAAACCAGCATTCTCCTCACAAATGATACCGAGAGAAGTGCTTCGTCCTTTGCTTGTCTTAGGGTGCAGGGATGCATTCAGCGGGGCTGGCAGGCACTGGTGCATGTTTTGTTAAAAGCCAACCTTAAATCCTTTCAAAAGAGGGTTTGAAGTTGGAGCTGGAAGAGAGACCTGTGGGTTTGTTTTTTGATTGGGAAGGTACCTTGTAGAGGAGAAATCTTTGCTTTGAGGTTTCTTTTTGTTTGTTTGTTTGTTTTCTTTTTGAGATTCCTGAGTTGTCCCATCCTCAGATGTGACTTTTAGAAAGTCAAAATGAAAAAGTATTTATTCCATAAAACTCAATGTCAGCCTGTAAAGACAAGCATCAGATAAGGTTAGTTCTAGTTTTCCAGTGTTTGTATCTTAACTACAGCATTCTTCAAAATTACTTTTGTTAGTTTAATATCCTTGCACTAGTAAGATTTCTCACTCTGATAGCAAAGGCCTACATGACATAACATTTTGGTCTTTAAATAAAAACAGCTCCACAGTCTGATACAGACACTTACACGGAGGATGACATTTGGCACAGGGCTGAAGGAGCAGACCGCTGCTTTATTTACATGGACTCACTGTGCACAACAAGACACCAGGGCTGCTGGATCAGGAGGTCTCTGCCGTTTGAGGGCTAGAAGATTTACAGCCCTGGACCAAACCTCTCCTGCTCCAGGAGGGCCTTGACATGGCTCAGGCACCACCCATGGTCATTTTCGCTAACAACTGGCCTTGTTCTTGCCACCCTCATCCTCTCCAGGCATTTCCCACCACATGAGCAGCCAATGCCCCCTGCGTCCATCCGCTGACCCTCTACAGCCACATGCGTCACTTGAAAACAACTCTTCACCCTGGACTATCTTTTCTAGGACATTTCCTAGCTTCTTTGTGTACGCCCACGGCTTTCTCAAGAGGTTGTGTCCCCTCCAGGCTCATTTTCCTCCTTCCCAGGACTTGTCTTCACACCAGGTGGGATAAAGGCATCCCTTCCCTGGCGGCACAGCCAGCCGGACAAAGGTTGCAGCCACCAGCACCCCGGGCTCAGCCACAGCACTGGCAGGGCAATGGGGATGCAGCGTGGCAGCCCTGTAACGCCTTCAGCCAGAGCTCTGCCCCAGGGATCCCATCCATGGGCACAGCACAGAGCTCGGCCCCAGCAGGCGCAGGAGTCCCTTGGCAAAGACAAAGTCAAAAAAAGTCCTAGAGGATTCAAAGTAAAAAGGCAAAAAGGGTGATTCATTTTCTTTGTAAATGCTACATGTCATTTTCTTATGGATTTTAGTATCGCTGAATTCAGAGACTTTGATACATGATTTTAGGAGCTTTACTCACTACAAATAATCTTTTGATGATGAAACTGACTGCGTAAATCTTTGGAAGAAAAACCTTGCATGAATATAGCCAAATTAGGAAACCCATATCACAACAGCTGTGTCCGTAACCACATGCATTGCCATTTTATTTTTTAATCTGCATTACTGGATCTATTTTTGACTATAAACTAGATGACTCATTTGATCACAACCAGTGAAAAAAACATACTATGTTGCCACAAAATATTTCTTCAAGCTGAAAATGAAGGGTTTTTATTTGCTCTCTGCTGCAATCATGCATCTCTTTACAAATAACCACGGGTAAAATCAATACATACAGGAACAACAGAAAAAGAGCTGCCTGGCTTTAATTGTCATTTGTCTGCCTTCTTGATTAGTCTCTTCCAGTTATTTTTCTGTCTTTCTCCTTTGATCAATTTGTTCCGATTGAGCGTCCAGGAAATGAAAATTTCTTCAAAAATATTTCAACCAGATCTGTATTTTTACTACTATGTTCATGGAAGAGGGGCAAAAACTTAACCAAAACCAGCTGTAGAACAATACTTTCTACCTCATTTATCCCTTTATGTTTGTACAAAAGAGAAAAATTGAAAATTAGCCAAGAATGTAATACCACAAATTCTCTCACTAGAAAACATAGCATAGTTTGAAGTAATCCCTTTAACCATAGCACTGGCTTCTTGGTTTGCAGCACACAAACTGTTCTCTAAGAGGCAAAAGACTCGAGCAGCTCGTGCAGTGCCACGGAAGCTCCAACACCAGCCCATCCCAGTGCGTTCTCTAACTGGAACTAGTTCGTGGCATCCCAAGTATTTATGGTCGTTGTCCATTTCTGTTGTCTCTGGGCCAAATTTTCACTTGCATCAGTCAAGGAGTAAGTCAAGCAGCAACTTTATATTAGCAGTATCACCGTGAATCTGCCCGTGGGACAGCAGCAGTGTTGGCTGCTCTCTGAGGATCGTTTGTCAGGGTCGTCTGGCAGCGCAGTGGCACCAACCTTCTGGTTAACATACAAAAATCCAGCTTCAGCAGCTGCAAGGCTTCTTTCCTCTTTCTGCAGCAACATTTTTTATTTCTTCACCACAAAACAGGTCAGCATAAATTCCGGGCAGAAATTTGGCCCTTTCCTCCATGTGGGATTCCTGAAGAAATTGAGAAATCCTTAAGAAAGGTTTTTCTGCTCCCCCACCACCGCTGTTCTCCTGCAGCCTTTACAGTCTGCTCCGTACGGGTCTGGTCTCTGAAGTCCCCCGCTCCCCTCATGCCAGGGCTGGATCCTACCAAGGTCTGTGCCCATGCTCCCGATGTGCCACAGCGGTGGGTGGCGAGGGAGGGGACACGGGGCAGGCTCCGGGCCATCCCCCGCCTGCAGCAGCCATGGGGACATGCGTCCTGTCCGGGCAGCTCACGGCCACACTTCAGCACCCGATGGGCTCTCTGCTTTTTTCATTCTCCCCACCTCCGGGCAGGTCTCGGCTCCAGGAGACGACGGCTCTCCGAGGTGCCCGTCAGGGTGTGGGAAGGGGCGCTGAGGACCTGGCCTTAATTATCCAGATGCAAAAGTCAGAGGGCAGGAGAGCTGCTGCCTGCTTCAAAGTCACGGCTGAGGCAATATGAGCGGCAGGCACATCAGTGAGGGATAAAAACACACAGTTGGACCTGGCAAAATCCATCTTAGAAAGCACTGATCTGCCCTGAGAGATGTGTACTGCTGAGACATTTTAAATCACGGAGTGAGGCACTAGGAACGACAGCTCTCCGCAGATGGCCCAATACATCTTTCCTCCCCTGTCCTCAGTGATCCCAATAAACTCCTGACCCTACAGACAAATAACGATGAACTCAAAGGAGACAGGAAGTCTGGTTTCATCTGCAGCATCATGTCAAAAGAAGAGAGGAGCTCTGCTTGGTTAAGAAATGATTACTAATTCCTAAATTTTACTGACATTATTTCAGCCAGCAGCTATTTTTGTCGAAGCCATGCTCCAGTGACACCTCTTTGGGGATCGTTTTGTCCTGATACACACTGCTGGTGAGTCAACAGGAAGCCCAAAATCTCTCTTTCTCATAGTTGAGCATCTTTCCCTTTTGTCAATTTGTCGTCAATTTATGGGCCATGACTACCGCAGAGATTTAGCTGTGTTTAGTCATGGGATGATTTTGTCTCTTCCTAGCAAAGAGCTAAGTATAGCACAGACTCATTATTCAGAGGCCGTCAGTGATAACTGGCGTTGGCGTCTGGCCCGGCTCAGTTTGAGCGTTCGGGTCCTCCTCGGTGCTGACTTTAACTTTCCTTTGCCTCTCCCCCTCCGCCCTCATCTCTGCTCCGCAACCTGCCGTGACGCGGAGGCAGCTGGCATCCTGCAAGGCAGCAGTCACGCCTGTGCCTTCCCGATGACAGCCAGCATCATTCAGAAAACTGGAGACTGAAATATGCAAAATCCGGCTCGGTCCAGCTTCCCGTCCCTGAGAGCAGCCACTGCCAGGTGCTTCACCCGGTGTTTCTGAGCACCAGAAATAATCTGCCCTTGATGTTGTATCATGGGCTGCCTAGGATTAGCTGCAGCTTATCGTGTTATTTCTCTGTGTTATCATCAATTACAACAATCCCAGATGTATTTTGTTGTAGATATAAGCATTTTGGGTGTTTCTGAAACCCGTTCAGATCTTAGTTTGATCCTCTTCCAACAGTAAGCCTAATTACACAGGGTGCCAACCCCTGCTCCCACGCTGACGGACAGCCTCCGTTGTGTGGGGGCAGCTCAGCCACCTGGGCACCTGGCACCCTGCAGCTCTTGTGGAAAACCACACCAGGAAGCAAAACTTGTGCTTTTTCACAGAATGCATCCCCACCGCCCGGGTTTGCTGCCCACGAGCAGGCTGCCCCCCTCCACGCGTGCAGGAGGCGCAAACCTCGCCGCGGGGGAGCGGGGACCGGCGGCAGCGTCCCCGAGCGGGGGGGCCTGGCCCGTGACCCCGTGCCTTGCGGGGCTGAGAAATCCCTCTGTAAGTTCTTTCCTACTCCCCAGGTTGCCATGTGCATGTGTGGATTGGGAAAGTGAGTTAATGTCATCCCATTGCCATTTCAAGTGTTTTCTGTGGCTGCCAAGCCCTTGGTGACACGGGCCTGAAAAACAATATCCCCGCGCTGCTCCCGCTGCCGCTCTCCACATGCCTCTGTAAGGTCAGGCTCACGCTGTCCCCGGCAGGACTGCGTCTCTCCACAATTTCTCTTCTGCATTTGCTTCTTAGCCCAGATTGTTCTGAGGATGTTTAAATATCTCCTCCAAAACATGTAAAATCGCTCTGCTATCAGGGCACGTTCCCTCCCCAGGAGGCTTCCCAGCCCCGGTGCCCACGGCCTCTCTGCTGGAGCAGGCTGCTACCACCTCCGTGGCTGCCGCGGGTTTTTCTCAGAGCAGGGAACCCCTCCGCAGGGCGAGGAGCTGCTGGGGGGCGAGCACACGGCCTCAGCAGGGCTGCAGGGACCAGCCCAACGATCACAGCCATTGCGCAAGTGGGACCCCAGCTCCTGGGGCACCGCTTGCAGCCCCCAGTGGCAGCCACACCTGGGTGGAAGCTGCAGGGCGCCCTCCTCTCATACGATCTGTAGAGCCACGTCAGGACCACGCAGAGCACGGCCAGAGCATGGGACAGGAGCATGGACCCCACGCTGCCTTCCCGTCCCCTCGTGGGCACCTTTGCTGCCCTTCGTGCGTTTTCACACGGCCGCTGCAATTTGCAGTCCCTCGTTTTGGGGAGGCGTATCCAGGCACTGGGGACAACAAGCAACGTGAGCTCCGATGGCTCCTGCCGGGGTCACGTGCAGAAGCAGGTGAGCAAAAGGCACTTTGTGCCCTCAGAAACTGAATCCTGGTGAAAATGACCCCCACGCTTCCCTTCTTTGCGTGAATATCTGAAAGGGATCTCAGAAAATGTAACAGCAGGTGAGATACTGAATCAGTATAAGGTCATTTAGATCCTTTTTTATTTTAATTACACCAGTAAAGAAACAGTCCAGCCTGGAGCTGTGCCGGGTGCTGCTGGCAGCTGTGCTTTGCTTGCAGGACGTCAGGAGGCGGTCGGGTGCAGGTTCCTGGTATTTCAGCACGGTCCCGCCGGCGCCAGCAGGAGGAGGGCACAGCGGGGGGACAGGGGACAGGGCCAGCCGCCAGCCCGCGCGTGTGGGCCCTCGCCCTCAGCGGGACAAGGGGGCTTTGTGCTGGGCCTCCCTGCTAAAGCCAGAGCGGGCAGGAATGTCTGTGGGAAACTGCACAGGAGACCCTGCCCTTTTGTGCAAAAAAAAAAAAAAAGAGGAAAACAGAAAAACAACACCCAAAGGCTATAGGTCAGCACTTAGCATACGCTGAATTAGGAAGAGGAACATGGTTCCAGACACTTTCTTCTGCTCAGAACACAACAGAGTGGCTGCTGCAACGAAGTGCCCCAGCCTACTCCTGCTGGTCCCTGCGCTCCGGGTGGGAGCTGTGGTGGCTGGGGGGGATGGCGCAGAGTGGTCAGAGGGGATGGGATGGGGATGGGGATGGGGACGGGGATGGGGATGGGGATGGGATGGGGACGGGGATGGGGACGGGGATGAGGATGGGGATGGGATGGGGACGGGGATGGGATTGGGATTGGGATTGGGATTGGGATTGGGATGGGGACGGGGATGGGGACGGGGATGGGGACGGGGATGGGGACGGGGATGGCATTGGGATGGGGATGGGGACGGGGACGGGGATGGGGACGGGGACGGGGATGGGATTGGGATGGGGACGGGGACGGGGATGGGGACGGGGACGGGGATGGGATTGGGATTGGGATTGGGATTGGGATGGGGACGGGGATGGGGACGGGGACGGGGATGGGATTGGGATTGGGATTGGGATTGGGATGGGGACGGGGATGGGGACGGGATGGGGATGGGTTGCACCCAGCAGCGTTGCGCTGCGCCCCGCACCCTGCGCGCCTCTCCGGCGCACACGTGCGCGCAGCACCCAGCGCGCCCCGCCCGGCCCAGCCCCGCCGCGCGCCCATTGGCCAGGAAAGTTCGTTCCGGCGGCCGATTGGCCGGGGGCCGCCGGGGGCCGCCAATGAAAGGCGCCGGGCGGGAGGCGCGCAGCAGGCGGGCAGCGGGCGCTGCGCGGGACGGAGCCGGGCACGGAGCGCGCAAGGTGCGGGGCGGGGATGCGGGACGGGGATGCGGGACGGGGACGCGGACGCGGACGCGGACGCGGACGCGGAGCGGGACACGGGACGGGACGGGACGCGGCTGGGGGAGCGGGACCGTGCGGTGCGCAGCGGTGCGCGGCTGGGGGAGCGGAGCGGGACGGTGCGCGGTGCGGTGCGGTGCGCGGCTGGGGGTGCGGGCTGCGGGGCGGGATGCTGCGGTTCAGCCCCGCCGGGACGGTGCCGGTGCCGCCCCGGAGCCGGGCGCGGTTCCCCGGTGCTGCCCGTGCCGGGAGGCGCCGCTCGGTTCCGCGCCCTGCGGCTGGGGGCGGCTGAGCCGCGCAGTGCCCGGGGAGCGCCGCTGCCGGCCGGGACGGCTCCGCAGGGCTCCCGGCTCCGCTCCTGGCTGCGGTGACCCGCGGGGGATGGAGCCGCACCGGGATGGAGCCCCCGGGGTGTCCCGGCCCCGCTCCTGCCGCTGCGCCCCGAGCCCCCGTCGGTGCGGCTCTTGGGGAAGCCGCTCGGGGCCGTCGGGGCCAGCTCGTGTCGGGCCGAGTTTGTGCGCTGGGGGGTTCGTCCCAGGCTTTGTAGGGGCTGGGAAGTCCTCGTGCCCCTTGGTCGGGGTGCCAAAGGCTCGCTTTTACCTGGAAAATCCAGGTCTCTGCCACAGATGAGCAAACGAACCAGAATAACTGAAGCCCTCCCTTGGCACGGTGAGGGCTGAGTGGAAGGGGCTTTAATCGCTAAATAAAAACGTGTGGAACGGGTCGGCAGGGAGCAGCTGCTCTTACGGCCTTACTCGATGTACCTTTGTCACCGCATAGTTAGGGGATGAGTTAAATGCCTAATGTCAGCACTTCGAGGCTTCCACTCTGTTGTAATCTCATCTCCCGCTGCCAGATGGCTGTGGTGGGGCAGTGCCAGCACAGGGGCACCGCGGGACCTCCCCAGCCAAGGGATGGCAGCTTCCTGAGCTTTGTGCCAGTGCTGGCCTCGGAAACCCCTCCTGGGACAGGTCAGCCTCGGTCCCAGTGCCTCTGAGCAGTGCTGCTGCTCGAGCTGTTTGCTGGGTTTTGCAGAAGCTGGCTGCTTGGTGCAGGTTGCCCTGGGTGGTGTTGGTGCTCAGCAGCAAGGTGGGATGACCAAGGTGTTTGCTGTTCAGTGACACCTTTGCATGGGCAGGTGCAGCTGAGGATTGTGCTGCTGCTCGTGGAGCTGTGGTCTGTTGGTTTTCCTCAGGCATCACGGTGCTTCCTGCCTTGGCCAGGGCTTTGCTTGCAGGGCTGGAGATGCCCCGGGAGCAGCAGGGTAAGATGTGGGCAGCAAGGAGGGCTGGGCAGACCGCACTGTGGTAAAGCTGCCTCTGCACTGGACCCATTGCCCAGGAGCTTCTGATTGTCATCCCCAAAGGGGCTGGAGCCTGAGGCTGTGCAGCGGTAGGTCAAAGGGCTTAAAACCCTCTGTAAGGTTTCTCTGTGCAGAAACCTGGCAACCTGATGCTTGTCTCCCTTTGGTGGAAGGGTAAGGGACCGTAAAGATCCACCATCACAGAGATGACATCTTTAGCTGCAATTTCACTTAAATCTGTAGAAGGAACAGCAGAAAGTGCCTGCAGTGGAAGGGTGCGCTCCTGCAGGATGTGTTTTCTTGTGGTCACTCGTGACCAGGCAGTGTGGAGCTTAACATCTCCTGCGTGGAGTGAGGGAGGCGAATACCCCATCTCTGTGTACCTCTTCTGACAGGCTGGCTGTCCCAGTTCACCTCAGCTGGCACTGGGCACAACAGCATACAAAGAAAAGTCCCAGCTATTCTGCCCTTTGAAAGGGAAACAAAACGGCATAACAAGAACAAGAAAAATACTGAACCTGGATCAGTCTGGATAATACACGTCCAAAGACAAATGGGCGTCTTTGCGGTAGACGGCTGTTTAATTTCCTGAATCATGAGAAGGGCACTTTTTCTGGGCAGAGGGTGAAATACTGTCAAACTTTAATTTGGCTTGGCAGCGTCGCGCAACCAGTTTGAGCAAGTCGGGGAAGGCGAGTCTGGAACTCATTAGGGCTTGCTGCAAGGCCCTGAAAATTTGATTTTCAATCACTGTTGGGTTTAATTATTGTTGATGTCTTGCCTAGCGTATTATGGGATTCTTTCTGAGGAAATTAAAACAGCATGAGCAGGACGGCATTCTGTTTGGCAAATGGGTTGTTTAGATTAAATTCTAAATGGAGAGTTAAAGCTCGAAACCAAGATAAAGCATGATGGCTGGCATTTTGTGCTTTCCTGGAGCTATTTCAACTGGACTGCGAAGGCAGAAGGCATCAGGATTTGTGTACTGTTCTCACTAAATTCAGTCTTTTTTCAGGAGAAGAAAATAACCCTCTAAGCTAAAAGTGCTGTTAAAAGCCAAGGTAAAGTTTACTCAGTTAATACAACTTTTGGTTCCGTAACTTTTTATTTCTTCAGTTCTCCAGTGTGGATTTTTTGCAAGCATCCAAAGCAGACAAATGGTAGGACAGGAAGAAAGCGCTGCTGTTGCTGTGGTGAGACCTGCAAGGTGCAGAGGTCTGGATGTTGCTGACCCTGGGGAGAGGCAAAACCTCTTTGCCATCAGCAACGTGTCTGAACACCTGAATATTCTGCGCACATATCTGCAGATGTGTGTGGGAATGCTATTAAGGCTTGGGATCTTGCCCCTTAAGTCCAAAATGTAGGGCATTTAAAAGCTAGAGTGTATTGGAGCCTCAGCTTTTTCATTCATTTCTTCATAAACTGCGTCCCTGGATGAAGACAGGATTTTTGGGCTAAGTCCACAACTGTGCTTTCCCTTCAGAACGTCTGCTCTGCAGAGCTTGGGCAGATGGCTGCCTTTGTGGTTAGACACTGAGCTCTCAAACAGTGAAGGTTACGCCTAAAAGTAGTCTTCCACAGAACACATCTGTGAAATCTATAGTCTGTCCAAAGCCACTCCGAAGCAATCTGAGTGTGCAGCAATAAAGATAGTAAACATGAGCTGCAGGGATCATGCATGCGAGGCAATCACATCAGTCACTTAAATGCGTGAGTGCTCTCTTGTGTAAACACTGTCAGGGACTGTACAAGCAACTTCATCCTTGCTGTTGGAAGTTGGACCTCATAATTTTTAACAATTAGACCATAGAAAGTTATTTATCTGTTGGAGACTTCTTGTGCCCGTAGTTCCCAGTCCTGCTCTGTTAATAGAAGTGCAGTGTTTCCCTGTGAAGGGCTGGTCCCTTCTCCGTAAAGCTGCCTTGTCCTGGCGAGGTGTTTTGCCCCAGTGTAGGTACAAGAGGTTACACACGGCCTGGGGAGATGACCATTGCCCTGCATACCCTCTGAAAGGTGGTGTGCTGCTGTGTCTAAATCCCTGCTCAGAGCTGCCAGCGGCATTGTGTTGGAGCCAAAGGGAGGAAATGCTGCTGCAGCTGTCATGGAGAAACAGATGTTGATCTTAATGCAGAAACCTGCTTGGCTCTGTGAACAAGTATTTATAGATATGAAATCATAAAGCACACATGGGTTAAAGAGCTTATTTTGGGACTTGGACTCAGGACTAAACCTAGCCCCATAAAACACAATTTACAAGTTACAAAATCCTTCTCATCCTGCAGGGAGGGAGTGTCTGGAGTGTTTGTTTAGGCTGAGACTTTTCTTTTTTTAAATATATATTAAAAAAATGTGTATTTCAGCCATTCAGGAAAAGCAGTATTTAGCTGTCCTAGCTTGAAGCTATTGCTTCATTTAAAGATGAGGCTGAAAGAAAGGGAAAGGTTTTGGGGAAGCTATTTCCACTCTTGGAAGACAACCTGGAAAGAAAACATCTACTGTCCTCTTAGCAGGAGTGTGTGACTGCAAACCTACCCAAAAGCACGGTGCCCAGGTGCTCAGGCTCTGCCAGTGGGAGGTGGCACAGCTCCTCAGCTTCTGCAGCAGGGCTCTGGGCAGCCCCAGGATGAGCTCTGACTTGCCTTGCTGCCTCTGGACACCTGGAGAAGTTCTGCTGTACTTCATGTGCTCTGCCACAGTTCCTTCGGGCATGCCTTCAGCTTTATGTCTCAATCTCAGCAGCTGTAAAATATGAATGGTCAAGCTGAGAAGGGATTTAGGAGGACTAAATCAAGGATGTTGTACAAAAAACCTGATGGGAGTAGCTCCTGCAATGCAAAATGTCAATGCAGTGATGGAAAGCGCAGCTCCTGATGATGGCTCCGCACCGTTTCCACTGCTGGAAGTGGGAAGGACAAAGCTGGCTTGTGGGAAGGGAATTGATGGCTAAAATGAGACACTTACCTGAGCACTTTGGAACTTATTACAGCTGCTGTTTAATTAAATTTGGGTGGGTTCTTCCCATTCCATACACCTACTCGCAGCTTGTTTTGTTCTTATAGTTGAGACCAAGTGTCTGAAGCACTGTCTTGTTTGTGGAAAAATCTATTCATCGTATTTTTTTAATTTGCCCTTCTCTTATCATTAATTCACACATTGTTAGTGGAGAAAGGAATCCTGCCAACAATGTGCTGTTGGAAGAGCAAGATATTTGCAGAGGCTCTGGTTCTGTTATCTCTGTCATCCTGTAGGTTGAGATCTGGCAGCTCTATTGAAATAGTTTCCTCAGATATCAGTGCCTTTCCCTGGTCTTTATGCTGCTAAAATAAAAGGCAATAAACTTCTTACTTCACAAAGTGTAATATCAATTAGAGCCTCCAGTATTCTAGATAGTACTAACTCATTCACTGACTGACTTCAAATTCTCATTAGGTTTTAAGACAATCTTCATGAATGTCACTTTTTTTTTTCTGTGAGCCTGGTAATTTGGATAGCTGCTCAGAATCTGGTAGGGAAACAAATAGCTTTTAAGTTAAGGCTACAATAGATGTTTTTCATCTATGAAAAGAAAACAAATCAAAGCTATCCTTTGCTGTTCCAAGTCAAAATTATTATAGATAGGAGCATGTGCAGAACTGATGAATGTACTTTGAAGAGCAGTTGCTCGCACTTGCACAAGTTTATTCCATTTGCAGCCACTGTCAAGCAACCCCTTCAAAAATAAATCTTGTCCTGAGCTGCCCATTCCAGAGGCTGTCCCTGCTACCTGGCTCTGGCTGCTCAGAGGTCTGCTTTGGGTGTTTTCTGCTCGGCTCTGATGCTCGTGCCTGCTGTGCCAAGTGGCATTGCTCTGCTTCCCTGGGCTCTGCCTGTGCTCACCAGGGAGCAGTTGGGTGCCCTGCAGGTCCTGCTCAGCGCTGGCTCCTGGAGAACAACTCCACAAGAGCTACTTGCAGTCTTTTTGGGGCACTTTCCCCCAGTTTGAGAGGCAGGCTTAATGAGAAACAGGTGATCCCCTTCCTAAAGGAATTTATTAATAAGGTTTAGACTGGAAAACTATCTAGGAAAATGCTGAGTGAGATGGATTGCCCATCCAAATTACGAATTAAGATGCTTGAGGTCGAGCTTTTGAAAGGGGGCTTCTGCTACCCAAGGGAGGGCTGATTGGGATTCACCTACAATGATGAAAGGATCTTAACTCACTATTTTAGGAGGCAAATTAAATACTTTCAAAATATCTGTGGTTTTGTGGTTATTTTTTCCCCCTTCCGGAGGTATCCAGCCTTCCCTTTTGGGGGCCTTTAAGCCAAGTTTTCAATGCCTCTGTGGTTACCTGAAATTCTGGATCATCGTTTAGGTAACACCAAAAAGTGTTTTTTTGACATTCATTTAAATTCCACTTTGAGCTATCTGCTAAGCAGCATTCACAGCCTTTGGGACTGTCCTGCTGTACTGCTTTGTTGAAAGGCAAACTGCTCAGTACCCTGAGCAGTGGTAACTGCCCTTGCACTTAAATATATGTATACAAAAGCTAATCGAGTGATGCAACTGAAAGGCCCTTATTTAAACAAGCACACACAAGTTCAGATTTGTTAGATTAATGTGATCCTTTTGCCAGCAGTAGGAACCACTGAAGGGAAAAACCTCTCCTGGTAATTGGACCAGGTTACTGACAACCTCATTTATCTGAGTGCTGCTGCTTTTCAGCTTGAATTAAGAAATGAGAATAGAAGTAAGAATATTTGACGTGGGTTTCTTGCTGGCTCGGAGTGCCTATTACCCAGGCTACCTTTACTCTGTACAGCTGTTTGAAGCAGGGATACCTTGAGGACTCCTGGTAGTGTGCAGCAAAGTCTGTGCTCAGCGTTGGAGCAGTGCTGGCTGCTGTACCAGTTGCAGGGAGCAGCAGAGGAGCTGTTTCAGTGGGAGTGCAGCAGTGTCCTGCTTTGCCTCAGATTTAGGGCAGTCTCCCCCTCTGCATGCCCTGGGGTTGGTCTCTGTTGGCTCCATCCCAGCTGCCAGCGTGCTGTGGGTTTGCAGCAGTGCCTGGCTGTGGCTGGGATGTACTTGCAGGGAGCCTGGGGTCTCGGGGGGGCTGCCATGGGCAGCTCACTGCACGTCCCTGGGCATGCCAAGAAGCTTTTCCTAGCCACCACCTGGTGCTGCCGCTTTGGCAGAGGTTGGAGCCTCCAGGCCCGGCCCAGCAGGAGGATTCGGAGCTCACTCTTTTCGGGAGAGGCGGTTACATGTGTGCTGGGGCTGAGGCTGGAGAGGGGACGGTGAGGTGCCTCTTACACCTGGATATAATAGCAATAATAGAACAATCGCTGCAAATCTGCCCTGCTGGACCTGCAGATGGAGGGAAAGTGCAACCGAAGAGGCTTTCTCTATGTACTGAGTCTTAGTTCTTGCCTTTAGCTAAAACCCAGCCCCTTGGACGTGGTAATATTTTGCTGTTGGCTGATTTTCCTCCCCTGGCCCATGCAGGACCTCGTAGCTCTGATTTGGGGTGTTGTACTTTTGCAGAACTTGCAGCATTCCCCTCATTGCCATAGAGCCACCTCTTCTGCTGTGTGTAAATGTTTACACCCTCCAGTTACTGGACTTCCTTTGAGGAAGCTTGACTTAGCTCCCATTATGTGAGCTTAGCTCTGTTATAGTCAAATAATGACACCAAATTAATTGCTACCCATCTGTATCCTTGAGACTCCACAATTGCACTGAGCAAACCAGTCCCACCCATGTGAATACGATCTGCCGTTTCCTTTTCTCTTTGTTCGGGGCTTTCTCAAAGCTACAATTGTTAATCTCTGAAATTTGTTGCAGCTGGAGGAACCCCACCCGGGGGGTTCATGTGGTGCCTGGACTGGGACTTTGGGGGCAGGGTGTCCAATGCCAAGGCTGCGAGGGTCTTTGAGGCTGCACCAGAAGCTTGCCTTGTGTCCTCAGCTCTGCCACAGGGAGAGGTGAAACCAGGACCTCGGCTCTCAGTGCTGTTGTCAACGTGTAGTAACTTTTTGGAAGCCAGCTTTTCCTCCTCTCTCCCTAAAAAGGAGGAGGAAGCATACTTGAGGTAGTTACGTGTCTCCATTGCCGTTTTTAGCCTCCAAATAAGGTGTTGTGTAACGAGTGCTTGCGGGATCCAGAAGGCTCGCTGCAGATGCAGGAGGGCCCCGCTCAGCCAGGCCCTTCTGGAGCTGCCGCAGCCAGCCCCAAAAGCCCTGCCAGAGGCCGGAGGGTGCAGGATGGCTTGTGCAGCAGTGCCAGGGAGTTGTCACGGTGCCAGGGAGCAGTCAGGGTGCCAGGGAGCGGTGCCATGGGTGTCACCCAACAGCCCGTCCCCGTGTCCTCCGCTGGCGTGGAGCTCAGCGAGCTGCCTCCTGTCCGACCGCTGCATGCAACACCCGCTCAGGAAGGCATATGTTCTTGGAAGCTTTCAGGGCCTTTGATTAATAACCATATTAGCCAAATTTGCCATTTGGCTGGAGCTGTCTGGGGCATGGGGCTGGCACTCGCAGCGAGGCCCTGCTGCCCCACGGAGCCTCCTCCTTCCAGGGCGTTTCCCACCTGCTGCAGTTCAGCTTTGTGGTTAGACCGAGGCCCCGTGGGTACACAGGAGGAAAGATGATTAAAGGTCTCCCAGGGGAGCGTGACCTAAGCATCCCTGAGCAGATAAGGATCTCCTCACTTCAGCAATTGTCCTTTTGTTGTGGTGACTGACTTTGCAGCTGGAGCTGGCTCTGCCCTCCCGTTTCCACCTTCCTTGTGGAGTCACTGAGCCAAGTCCCCGTCTGCTGCAGCCCCGTGCAGTAGCACGCTTCTGCTGGAGGAGAAACGAATTTGTCTTGACCCTGTGCTTGTGCATGGCCAAAGAGAGACAGTGCAGCCCAATCTGCACCTGCTCAGCTGGGTTAGACGTCGGTCTGCTCTTACTGTGCTCAGTTCCCTCGTGGCTCAATCTCACAGTCCTTAAAGGAAAGCAAAATACTGCTGTGGGCTTCTCCTGGCGCTTGGTTAATCTGTGTATTAGACATTAAGTGGAGCTTCCTGATCCTGCGGTGACATGAGATAAATCAACCTCTGCAAAAGCAGCTATTAGCTGAGGATGGCAGGGTGTTAGCTTTCCCGTACCGCCCTTCTTGTGAGCGCTGTTTAAAGTTTGTATTAATATTAAATTTCATCCACCCATTAGTCCATAAAGCAGTTGGCTCTCAAGGAATGAGTTTCCTGGGAGCAGTGTGCTAGAGCTGCCCCGTGCTTCTGAGGCTAAACAAAGCGGAGGTGTTAAGTACAGCCCAAGGCATTTTTTCCGCCCTGCAGCCTGTATCAGCCTGTTGGTCACTGTCCGCAGGACCTCGGCAGCCACCCCGACTGCTGATGTTTGTGGTGCTGAGCTGTTTATCACTATGGTGTCAGACTGGATGTGTGCAGACCACAAACCCGTGACAGCTAAAGGGGCTTCGTGTCCGTATGGAGCCAATTACGCCTAAGGATGGAAAGTACTTGTGTTCCCGGGGATGCAGCTAGCAGGGAGGGCTCGTTTCTGAGGGACCATGCTCGCTGTAGCTGCTCTGTCCGCTCGGCCCCTTTGTGGTCCCAAAGTTTGGCTGGTTTCCCTGTGGCAATAGCCCAGGCATGGCAGGGTTTTTACTTGAGGACCATTTGCCGGAAAACTCTTACCCAAGCTTAGTCTGAAGTCTCCTCTTCTTGGATGTACTAAATCTGTGGCACTTAAAGCCAGTGTTGTGAGGAGAGTGGAAAGAAGCTTATTTAAAAGGGCTTTCAAGTCAAGGGGATGTGGAAGCAGTGTTTTTTCCGTGTGTCATTGGGGACGGTCCCCTTGCAACAAGCTCTGTTGTCAAGCTAACTTCAGCAGACCAAATGGCTGATGGCCAAGGTGTGCTGGACCGGTCAGGGGGCGGTGATGCACCCAAACCTTCTGGAATCGCAGCTGAGCCGTGAGCAGAGCAAGCTGGTGGGGCTGGACCTCGACCGGCTCCTAACTTCTAGCCAGGGGTCCATCCTGCCGGGTGGACCTGCTCTGGGAGCTCAGTGCTCCTTTGTCCTCAAGTCTAAATCAAGCAGGAATGAAGTTTTGTTTTGTTCTGTTTTTCCCGAGGCACTTGGCATTGTAGGTTCCCTATTTTCAAAAAACTGAGCAAACTTACCAGTGTCTAGGATGGCCCTGCCTTTGGCCAGTGTAACGAACCACAGCATTACACTGACCAAGAAGCTGGCATATTCCTGAGATTGTTCAGAGATGTTTTTGTGGGTAGAATGGCCTCAGTTTCCTATCATTTCACTGCCTAAGAATTTCCTCTGCCCCGACTTGCTTTCTCTCTCTTAGTAGCAAGAATGCTATCAGACTAAAAGCCAAAACAGAAATCTTAAAGTGCGTTGTATATCTAGTCATGGTGAGCAGAATTTGCTTTTCTTCCAAGCAGTTTGTTGACACAGACATTTTTGTAAAGGCGTTACAAATGTCTTCACTCTTCACGTCTTAAACTCTCGCATCTCTTTTAAAATTGCTGTATCCAGATGGGCTTGGGCATAGGCGGAGTCCAGGACAGTGTTTCACAGTCTTTCTGGGTTTGGTGGTCTTTGCCATCTTATGTCTCTTTTTTCTTTTTTTTTTTTTCCTTTTTCTTTTCTTTTTTTTTTTAATGAGAAATCTCCTTTTATGCATATTTGAGGAGCTAGAGCTGAGCCGCGAGGAGAGGCTCCATATCTGGGCAGGGAGCCCTGCTGACCAGGCAGCCCGAGCAGCCGGCACGGCTCCTGTTGTGGCTGGCCCCTGTGCTGCGATGGGAAAAAGGAGCCCAGAGCTCCCTGCGCTGCTGGGGGAGAGAGAAGCTGTCCCCCAGCTACAGAGACATTGCCGTGCTCCACGTCCTCGCGAGGGCAGAGGCTGCCTGGAGAAGTCAGAGCTCCAGGAGGAAATGTGAGAGGTGGTGGCTGAGTGCCCTGACCCGTGTGGAGGGGGCTCAGGAGCATTTGGCAGGATTTGCCCCCGCCATGGGGATGTCCCCCAGGTTCACAGGGCCACTCACGCTGCCCTGCAGGCAGTGGTGGGGATGAGCTGCTGTCCCAGCCCCTTCCCCTACAGCTGCAGACCTGCACCTCAAAGGGCAGAGGAACCCGAGCCATCCCAGGAGCTGCACGTTGCTTTGAAGAGCTGCTGGATTTTCATATTTTTTCCATACATTTCCTATAGCTCTAGAGTTGCGGCTGCCATGCGTGGTGAGGAGCAGTGAGTCGTGCTATGGACACCTGCAAAAACTTCTGTTTCCACAGAGAACTGAAGCTCCTGATGGTGAAGGCATCGGGGCTTGGCGAGAGCAATTGCACAAATGGGAAGGATGGTGGCTGGGTCTTCTCTGCAGGTCTGAATTTGTGTGTGGTGGAAAATAATGGCTGGGACTTCAGCTCCATCTTAAGGAAACAGATCCCCAACCTTCAGTACCTAGCTCAGAGGTGGGGATTTCCCCTTAATGCCCAGAGCTTTGTTCTGCGGGTGAAACAGTGGCAGTTCCAGATGAGAGCTGAGAGTAAAGTGTATCAAATCCGATCCATTTTGCTGTATGCGTTTCAGCTGAGTAAATGTGTAACCAGTGAGACCGTAGTGAAGGTTCAAAAGCACTTCCCCAGGGTGGTGTTTGCAGAGGAACTGTGCCAAGGTGGCAGGTGGGGAGGTGCAACCTGCATTTCAGCCGGTCTGGTAAGCTTCACCAAGCCAATATCTGCTACAGGGTGGCATCTCAAAGGCCCTCACTCGTGTTCATGTCAGCAGAAGAAGCCGATAGCTGAACAGAAATTTTTAGCCCCTTTTTGTATGAGGTCCTCCAGACTCGTCCTTCCATGGCCGAGCTGGCGGCGGTTCCATACACAGCAGCGTGGGCACCTCGCTCCCCAGCTGGGCTGTTCACAAGGCTTCAGGATGCACTGGGCAGCATTTGGAGCTGAAAGCTTTTGTAACAGGGGCCCATGAACCCTCAGGCAGTAAAAAAATACCAGGTTTGCATACCAGCGTGAAGGCTGCAGGCAGGTGGCCACCCCCTGGACGGCCGAGCTCCCACGCTGTTACCTGGGACGCCAAGGCTTCGGGTTGTCTTGTGGGGTGGCTCCATGTGCTCTTGCTGCTGACAGTGCTTTTCTCTTTGCTCCCCATCTGCATGGGCTATATAATGAGGCTTTTCCAAATTAGTTTATTTAATCCAGATGTTTGCATTTTGAATAAACAAACATTCATAGTCCCTCATCTGTATCACAGTCCCTTGTCTGTACTCAGCTTCTGTCTGGTTCATTAAGATTAGAGTCATTTAAAAAAAAAAAAAAAGATAGATATGTAGCACACGGTTCCAGAACTGAGATTTACAGAGGTCTGTGTGTCGGAAATGTAAATGTGTGTCTGTTCTGGAGAGCTGGGTCAGAGCTGAAGAATCAAAAGCATCCTATTTTCTGCATGCGAGAGGCAGGGGGAATGTGTGTGCATGCACTCAAGTGCATGTTAAGGCTGTTTAGAGATGTATTTTTATGAATTCCCAGGATGAGAGGTCTGGCCTTTCAATGGCTTCAAAATGCCTGGAAAGACTGAAGGTGAAATCTGAAATGAAAAAGAAGGTGAAATCAGAGGCACAACTGAGATAGCAGTCCCTTGGACAAAGGGAGCTGGAATGGGACCGTTTTATACAGATGGGGCTGGGTTTCTCAAGGAAAAAGAAATGGGAAGAGAAAAAAAAAAACAAAGGGGAGCTGGGGCAGGAGGAGCACAGGTCGTGTGGCGGGATGAGCACAGCTCGGAAACACACGTGGGCTGAATTAAGATTGTGCAGGCAGCACCACCCTGCTCAAGCACTGGGAGCCTCTGCAGCCTTCGCTGTGTTGGGAAGGGCTCCGAATGCGCGCACACCAGTGCCTGGCCGATGCCTGGAACGAGCTGCTACGTCTAGAAGAATAAGTGTACATGGACTGCGTGCATGGGAGCAAACAAAATGGGCAGGGTAGTGCAAGATTTGTACGCATTAAGTGTCAAAGGAAAATGAGCTTCAAAGTGGTCAGGAAATTGCAGGAGGCTGGCATTTCACAATGCCTCCCAAGGACTGGGAGTACGGGGTGTGCTGGTGTGGGTGGCAGAGCAGAGAGCTGGCTGCAGCTTTGCTTGCAGACAGTAACCCTCTGGGGCTGCTGGAATTGTTTTCCCTAAGCCCATTTTTACAGGGAACAAAGGTGTCTTTCAGACAGGAGTCTGTAAAAACAGCCAGGCCGACGAGCCCAGCGCCCGCCGCGTCCCTCCCCGATGCTTCCTGCAGCCCTCGCGTCTTGGCTCCCACTGTACCCTCCTGCATTCCTCACATTCACACAGCCATGTTCAATAAGTCTGCGGCACAGACACTCAAATAAGTTTATTCTCGGCGTTATTGGCTCCTGCTGTGACTCCTTGCACTTGCCTGCCTGCTGCTGGGAGGCTGTCAGGGCTGTCTGTGCGGCAGCGAGCACCCATGTATGTAACTGCTGCGAGCACAGCAGTTTTCCCCTCCCGCTGCCTTTCCTCCCGGAGCCCTTCCCTGCTGCATTTCCTCTTCACCATGGAAAGCACCCATAAAGCGCAGCACCCGGGATGAGGGGATGTGTTACGCCCCAGATACATGTGAGTGCCCGCAGGACAGACCGAGGAGGTGCAGGCTGTGCTGCAGCTGGCAGCATCAGATCGCGGCAGCATCAGGTCGCCCCAACCTTGCTGCACAGCGGTGCTCCTCGGCCGGGGCTCTGCTGCTGTGCCATGGGGTGGGCATTCTGGGGCATCACGTCCTCTGGTAGCTTGCACCCAGGTATCTGCTTCTGGCTTTAACAGCGTGCCGTGAAGTCTCTCTGGCTTGCACAGATGCATATGTGCTGTGTGAGTTGACTGCAAATAATATTGTAGTAAGCCCACAAGGGGGGCTGCCCAGCACCATGTGTGTGCTGGATGTGCCAGCTCGAAGCCACCTTCCTCACAGTGTCCCAGGCCAGTTATGACTCTGGCATGTGGCCTTCTCTCAATTTATGGTAAAAAACTTCAACCCAGGCATCCCTGTGGAATCCCATAGCCAGCCTACGTGCACAGGGATCAGACAGCATCTGGGAGCTTTAGGGCATCACGGCGTGTAAGGCATGGCCAAAGAATTCAGCATCTGAAGGACTGAGAGTGGGGCTAGCACTCAAGCCTTGGATGGTCTTTGAGAAGTGAACCTTTCCAACTGTTCTGCTCTTTTCCAGATGTCGGTGGGCCAGCAGCAGTCGGGAAGAGGTGTGCCATGCTTACGCTGCAGAGGGTCGTGCACAGGCTTCGAGCCACATTCTTGGAGGTAATGTCTCTGCTGGGACGGGCCCTACCTCTGAGGCTGTCCTTTCGGGTCCTGTTGGTGTTATATTGGTGGCTTTGAGGGCAAAGAAAAGCTGCAGAGTGCTTGGGCACTGCTGCGATGGTGCAGGAGGTTTGTGCTCCCTGTTCTCCGTCCCCCTTCCTTCTCTGAAACTGTTATTTTATTTTAATTTGGTTCATGACTACTTCTTTAATTGATGCAATTAGAGAATGGTTTGACTCATACTTGTTCCAAGACCCTGCTGAAATACTTCAGGTTGCATCAGAGTTAGTCTGTCCTTTTAAAACTCGATGGAAAAGTTGTCCAGCAGAGAATGGTCTTACAGAGCCAGCTTTGGTTTACAGCCATTGTGATTAGAATACCCTGAGCTGGGAGCGGGATCCCCAAGGATCACCAAGTCCATCACCTTAAAATGCTGGTTGTGTGGCTGTCAGTTCCCCTGCCAGTGGTCACCTATTTAAAGGTGCGTAAAGCCTTGTAGCAGGGGAGGCTGGTGAGGCTGGGGGGGTCTGGTGGTGCCTTCGTGGGACAGTGCCAAGGCTGACAGCTCTGCTCCAGCCCCACGGCTCGTGCCAGGGAAGCCTGCTGGCCTATGTCACCAGCCCAGTTTGCATTTACCCTTTTAGCGTGGCTGGATCTCGGTGGCAGAGCCTTTGAAAAAGCGCGTGCCTCCTGCCACCACGGTCGTATCAAAAGGACGATCTCGCTTGTCGCTCGCAGGAAAATATGCAAGTCATGCAAATGCAGCCAGGAGGATCACAGCCTGAGCTCCGACTTGGAGGATGACCGGAAAATTGGCCGCCTGCTGACGGATTCCAAGTACGCCACGCTCACTGCCCGGGTGAAAGGAGGGGATGGCGTCCGCATTTACAAAAGGAACCGCATGATCATCACCAACCCCATTGTGTCGCGGAAGGACCCCACCTTCGACACCATCACGTATGAGTGGGCTCCACCAGGGCTCACCCAGAAGCTGGTAAGGGAACACGGCTCGGCTTTGGAATAAAGTTACCATGAAAAATAGCAAAGCAGGTGGTTTGCCTCCCAGAGCAAAACTGAACATGACGTTTAGTATTTTGGAAAGCCATGTTAATAACCAAAGCAGGTAGAAGAGAGGGATGGGTTGCCTTTGGGTTCATATAGGCTCGCTTACATTTCTAGGAGAAGCTGGTGCATGTTTTACAAGAAGGCTCACTCCTTTGGTAGCATTCACGTCCAATGAAACACTGCTGAGGAGAGATCCCATCTGGGCTGTCCCGTGGGGAAAAGAAAGAAAGCCTCCAGCCCCGTCCCAGCTTCCTGTGCCTGGTTTGCCTAGGTCAGCAATAACGCTGCTGTGGGAACGCATGGAAGTGGTTTCAGGCGTGTGGAAATCAGTTGCCCAGGAGGGGACTGCTGGAGGGAAAGCACTTAACTGCACTTCAGCTGTGCTGTGGTACTGAAAACATTACACATCACACCGTCATTAGTGGACAGCTTTTGCTCTTCAAATTAAACAAATAGTTTAAAGCTGCTTAAAATTGCAACCAGATTTTTTTAGAAGACGAATTGGGAAACAAATGTGGAAATTGCAGCTGCAGACCCGAGTGACAGACCTGTTCTTTACTCTTAAGCTCAGTAGTCCTCGCCCTGTTGGGAAGGCTGGACGGGAGCTGCCACGAGGTCCGCACTGGAAACGCAGATGGGCACGCAGCTCTAGAACCAGCTTGTGCTGATGGGAGCAGACCCCTGGGCTTCAGCAAGGGACCAAGACTCCCACTTACTTGACTGTCTGGCTGCTTAATCATAGTGCTACTGCTTGTAGTTTCCTTTCCTTTACTTTTTTTTTTTTTCTTTTGGTAGGAGCTAGCAAAGCAGGAATGTTTGTTTAACCAGTGTTTGCCTTCCACGGGTCCCAGGGGGAATTAGGGAACTTGTTGAGGGATGGGGAGAACAATGATGGCACTTCTCCAACGTAGCATGATTTATTAAGCAGCTGCCCAGCCCGGGATTTATCAGAAATTCAATTTTCACTGCTAAAAGCTGGCTGCAGAGAGGTGCTGCTGGCAGCTGGCACCTCGGGACAGGGTCAGCTCCGTACAGCGAAGGAAGCCCAAAGCCTGCTGTTGCCGTGCTGCTTCCTTCTGTGACCCTGAGCCCAGACATGCCTCTTGCAGGCATGCGTCTGTGATTGCAGCACGCAGCACTGAGCAGGAGGGCACAGCAGGGCCGGGTCCTTGCCAGCTCCATGACCCAGAGCATCGCATTCAGTCCCTGCAGAGCCAGCAAGGGGGGAGGCTCAAACTCAGGCATTTCGTGGAGCTTTGGAACTTCTTGCCTTTCGGAGTTGAAGTAGTGCCTGAACAGATTGGAAGTTATCGTAGTTTGAGTAAACAGTGCTCAGGAACTTTAAAGACAACCTTGATAAATTTTGGCTTAATGATCAACTTGACAAACTCAGGAAGAATATTGGATGTCAACAATTCTTGATTAGTTCAAAACGGACTTTGGCCAAAAAGCTTTTAGTGCAGAACTGACTCGCTCCAGTGATTTCCTTCTGAAGGCAAAGTGGAAGCTGGGGATTTTTTTTTTCCCACATTGTCCTGAAGTGGCTGGTCCAATAACAGGGGAAGCTCAGAGTACGTTTTCATTAAGCCATGTCTGGATAAGTTATGAAGTAGATATTCAGGGTCTTTGGGGAAAGTAGAAAGAGCAGGTCTTAAAATATCTCTTTAAAAAAAAAAAAAAGTAGTTAACAGTGCTGAAAACTTAAAATGGTCTTCCTCAAAATGATCTGTGCTAAGGCACCATAATAAAGCATTTGACAACAGTAATACATAATAGTAGCAATAGAAGCAGCTTTTTATTATCGTTTATTTCAGTTTTTGTTGTCAGGCTGAATTATTTTTCCTGGTCTATTCTCCGGACACATTTTAAGACACGTGCAGTTATAACCTTAAGCATTCCCTTGAGCCGGGGAGTGAAGTCACACTGAATGTCTGCACAAATGCTAAGTGCCACTGGCCAGTACGGCTGTCCTTGTAAGAAGGGCTGGAGGCATTGCTCAAAGCCTGGCACTGGAGAAAAACACAATGCTTCAGATGCATGTGCTGGCACTTTGCTGCTCTCGTAGCTCTGGTAAGTGTGCGTTGGTGCTGGCCCATTTGTATTGCATTCCTTCTTCCACTGAGGTTACACCAAGCTACTGCCCGCTAGTGCTCCTGCTGCAGCTGAACCAAGCCAGCAGGCTGCTTTGTGTACTCTGTCTTAAAGTTCATCACCATACAGCAGCGAGATATCTAGTTTGCTTTTCTTTCCAGCTGCCGAGTATTGATGGCAGTATCTTTATTTTTTGAGGCACGCTGTGTGAGGCCTGGGATGAGCTTTAAGTAAATTTTTGTCTTTTGCTTCTGTGGTTCTGCTTTTGTCTTTTGCTTCCTATTAGGCCTCTTGGCTTCTGTAAAAACCATCTTTGTAGCAAATGATTTTTACTGCAACCTCTGGCTTTGTAGCCCATTTTTCCCAAGCAGCACCTTCTCCCGTGAGGCTACCACCGTGCCTCTGCAAACTTCTAGATACCAATCCTACCAGTGCACAGAGGCACAATAGACTGAATTTTGATGTCCAATGCAATGTGCAGCAACATTAGCATATGCTCCAAGACATGGGGAGGGAGGCCCAACTCCATTGAATCATTTGTTTTTTGCTGTCACAAACCTTCAGGGGGGAATATTGCCCTGAATATTGCTGTTTGGCTGCGAGTAGCTGAAGTGGAAACTGCCTTTGAAATTTACACAAGCATGATGAGCTGTTCAGTGTCACGTTTCTGTATTTAAAAGGCTATATTGAGCTAGACTATGCACAGTGAATAGTTAATCACTTCTCCATTCCCTTAAAATTCAATTTTCAAATGCTGACCAAGTAAGAAACAAATCTAATGCAGCTGGATGCTGGTCTTTAAAACTCAGTGGCAACGAGCCAACTGGCTGCCCGTTCCCTCTTCACACTACAATAGGAAAAATGTCTTGAGTGGGAAACTCCCTTCCCTTTAAGCACCAGGCCAGAAAGAAGTTAGCTGCGCAGCCCCCCCTTCCTGCAGATGTTGATCCAGCCTGGGACAGACCTCTCCAGGATCCGTTTACTCTGCTCTTATGGCAGTGGCTGCGGGCCAGCTGAGTAGGAGACTAAACTTCAGAGACAGTTTCTTGGCATCTGCTTCCCACTTTGCAGGGCATCAGTGGCAAAACACCTTCCCTTTACTGCAAAATCTGTAGTCCAGTAGTGTGGGTCTTGGAGGTGCAGGCTCAACAGACATCTGATTACTTTTTTTATTAGGATTTTACATGAATTGTAAAGGGACTTTTCACTGTGTGCATTTAGTGGGGGGCTGTGGGGTGCTGTTCTCAGTTCCTTGCTGTAAGGAACGTGTTCCTCAGGCTCCCAGTCCCTATGGCAGGGTGACGCTGGCTGGTCTCCAGTTTACAGATGAACTTTGATGAGTTTCTGGTCTTTTCAGCAGCCTTGTTTTCTGTCCTGCTGCTGGCAAGGGAGGGTATGGTGGGATCTGGATGCCAACCAGCAAACCCAGCAGGAGCTGGGGGAGCTGTCAGTAGGTCGTTGTCTTTTGGCACTGCCCGAAGTGCACGACATGAGGAGCTTCATGCAAGCGTAGCCTGCAGTGTCTGATGCTGCAGTGATCTGGTTTGGGTGAACACAGCGAGGTGTGCAGCAGAACAAACCCATTTCTGCCTGTGTTTTCTGAGGATGAAAACTGTCACTGATCAGCGATAGCCTGGCTGCTACCTGCATCCGAGTAAATTTGGCCTTTTATTGCTAAATGGCGGGTTGGAAGTTGAGAGGGGGAGGCGGGCAGGGGGTCGGTGATGCTGACTGTCGCCTCTCGCCCCCTCCAGGCCATGCAGTACATGGAGCTGCTCCCCAAGGACATGCAGCCGGTGGCGGGCACGGACGGGGCCTACCAACGCCGGCGGCAGCTGATGAGGCAGCTCCCGGTGTACGACCACGACCCGGCCCAGTGCCGCGGCCTGGCCGAGGGCGAGGTGAAGCTGATGGAAGACTTCGTGAAGAAGTACAAGGCCGAGGCGCTGGGCGTCGGGGAGGTGGCGCTGCCAGGCCAAGGCGGCAGCAGGAAGGAGGAGGGGAAGGCGCAGGACATGGGCTCGGCCGCCAGCAAGACCCCCGAGACCACCAACGGGGCCCTGGAGGGCGCGCCTGCAGCAGAGCTCTATGTAAGTGCTGTGCTCTGAGGTGGGATGGGCTGACAGCATTGCCCTGCGTCTGGGGTGCTTTGGGGGCAGGTACGGTGTCAGCTGAAAGAAAGCAGTAGACAAACGTGCCAGCAGGAATTTCCTTTCCTTGTTTACAATACTGCTCCTGCTCGGCCAAGCCTGCTGTAATGCCTTTCCAAACCGGACGAGCGGTGCCGGGATGCTTGGTGGCGTCACGGCGTGCTGCAGTGCAGTGGTGGGAGAGGCACCAGTGGGGCCCTCGTGTGCTCCTCCATCCCAGCCGGGCACAAGTACCATCCAAGAGCCTCGAGGAAGGGTTATCTTTCCTCCCCATCCTCATCCCTCCACAGCAGCTGCCTGTTGAACCACTAGGGCATGAAAATGCCTTTTGTTTCCTGCTTGCTGTAAGAACCAATGATTTCAACGTTGGATTCTTGGCAGCTCTGAAAGATTGAGCTTGATATGTTCCCAGGTGATTGTGTAAAAATAAGATCGGAAACTGTGTGTAACTGCAAGTTCAAGTATTTTCAGCTAAGCCTCCAGAGCAGTACGAATAGAGAGAATACAAGTGACTGTAGGTGGTGGCTCAGCCTAATTAATGCAGAGCTATGAACATGGAGATCGTACTGCAGGGGCCCTGATTACTCTGGAGGACTTTGAACAGAGCACGCATGCCTCTGGACATAAAAACACATTTCCACAAGGAAGCAATTGAGATTCCCTAGCACCCTTTTAGATTTATGTTCTCCAAGTGCAGTTGAGTGGCCATGGTGACTGCTGAACAAATGCTTATCATAACATATGTTGAGTGAAAATATTTCATACTGGCCCTTGTGAGGGTAACTTGCAGCAGAGGATTTAAAGCTGAAAAAAATGGTATCTGAATGTTTTTAAGACAAGATTTTTCTAGCAACTACTAAACTGAGATTGTAACATGTTAAGAGCAGTTTTCATTTTCATTCCTTATTGGGTAATGTCTCCCCTCTGCTATGTCCTTTTCTATTAACACATATCTGACTTTCAGAGTCCAGTGATGCAGCAGAAGTTTTTCAGTATAATAAAACATTGATTTGGACAAAGAATTTTAAGCTAAAAGAAGCCAAAAAAGGAAGGTTTCCATTAAATTCATTAATAAAAGTCATCTTAGCAATGAGGGTTTATTTAGACTACAAGTTTGTCCTTCCAAATAAATACATAACTGTGATGTTATTCTTCTTAGACTTTAAAACATTATTTTTCTAGAGGCACAAGCTGGAAAATGGAATTGCTGCAAAATCAGTTGTAGGAGATGCTCTCTGACTAGCATGTGATGCAGCTCAGCTCCCAGCAGACAGCAGAGGACTGTGGTTTCCCACCATACCAAAGACAGACCTCCTATTTCCCACTCCTATTTCACCCTCCTATTTCCCACCAAAACACCCATCATTTAGTGTGATCCCCGGTGCAGGAGTTAGAGCAGCTGAGCTAAAGTGGACGGGCTACGTCCCAAAAAGGTGAAATGCGCTGAACTTCCAGAGGATCTGCTGGTTTTCACAAAACTGCGTGGAGAGGAAAGTTCTGCCATAGAAAAATAAGACAGCAAACTTTTCCATAGTACCTTACGTCTGCATTAAATAGCACCAAGTTGGAAGAGGAGGAGGAAGAGAGGGGCACCTGCCCTGCAGAGTGAGGAAGGATGGCAGCCCACCTCGGTGTGGACTGGGCTGGCCCAGCCGGTGTGTTGGGATGTTTCCCATTTCCTCTGTGTGTTCCAGGCCTGCTTCTGCAGGGCACACTTGCATTGTGCAATACTGTACAGTATGTGAAGTCAGTTGTTTCATAGCTATGTGGTAATAATTTTGAGTCCTTGCAGTTCTTGCTAAAATACCATAATTTCCCTTTCTTCTCTGCTATCATATCCATGCGTGTTTCCTTCATTCTGTTCCTGAGATTTCCCATTTCTTGTGCCCCTCTAACAACCTGATTCTGCGTGCTTTAGTGCAGACTGCACAACAGATTTGTCAGTGCTTGAAGAGACAAGATGCAAATGCTCCTATTATGTAGCACTTTGCAGTATGTGTGAGGCTGAAAGTCAAGATGTGAGCAAAAAAGAGCTCTATAAAGATTCAGAATAGATGTTAAGGGGACTGAGAAATGAGGTGCCCAAAGGCAACAGCACTGGAAGTGTTCACGTCTGTGTTCAGAGCTGAAATGCAGATCTGCACACTCCAGATGTGGAGGTTTAGATGCCTCTAAGCTTGTGTGACCACCTTCTATGCCTCTCCCAAAGCCCAGATGTTAAACACAAACCCTGTCCCCAGGGCTCCTGAGGAAGCTTCCCCAGGCTTCCTTCCACTGTTGCTCTGCAGGACACCAGAGGTGACGCCCACGAGTGCCATCAGGCTGCCTGGAGCCCTTTCAGGGCATGGTGTCCTCGACTGAGAGGTGTTTGTGCTTACCCTCAGGGACCTGCAGGACTGCAGCGATGAAGCAGGCTTTTTGAGAAGACCTGACTGCCTTTGGTTCAGGGGTGCGCCTGGGGCAGTGTGGTGCTCAGCTGCACATTTTGCAGATCCTGATTCTGAAGCGCTTTGTCACAATTCTTCATTGAGTCCATTAAAAGTAGGACACGGATTCTGGTCTGTTTGATACCAACCCTTTTAGCCAGCTCCAGCAGCCTGATTTCACCTCCTTCAGTTCAAGGCGCAGCCTGAGCTATAGATTTACGAAGGCTGGGTGTAAAATATCCTGGCTTTAGAAGAGAATGAGCCAAGAAGGCATCAAGTGCTGCACCAAGAAACAGGCAGCAGTGATTTCCTCGTGTTTGTGTGGTCCCTGTGTGAGGGCAGTCAAACCTCCTGTTGCACGCTCTGGCCAGCTGTGTTGAAATGGTGTGTAAAGGAAAGCACCGGGCCAACGTAAATCACCACGGGCAAGGCATCTGAGCTCAGACAGCTTTCTGAACTCTTCTCACCTGCAGAGAGGGGCCCCATCACTGCAATGTCTGTCCTAATAGCTAAATGTTTTCCACCGAGCACAAAATCTTTAACCTTCCCAGAACTGGAAAATCTTTCAGCCTTGTATTGGAATCAAATCAAATCCTTAAGCAGTTGACCAAAGTTAGCCATTGTCCCAGTATGTTTGAGGCCAGCAGTCTCACACGTACTGGGCAGAAGCCTCATGGCATCCAGGGAGCCCCCTCTGTGGGAGCTGCAGTTGCAAAACAGCAGCAAGGGGAGAGAGCAGCCTGAGAAAGCTTAGGGCAGAGAGGGACACTTTCTTGGCTAGCACCTCTGGTAACTGCACTAATAAAGTCTTCACTCATCTTCTACATGATGGAGATGTAAAGTGAGTGCTAAGCTGTAATCCCATCTCAAATTCGAAGAGCCACGTTTTAATTAGTGTGGTACATGACAGGAGAATATGTTATATGATGCTTAGGAAAAGCCTAGTGAAAATTTGCCACAGAAAGAAACAGCAAAATAAGATTTTATTTATTTTTTTTTTCCTAACAGTTCTTATTGGCAAGAAATTTGAGCTCTGACTTGGAAAGCTGCTCATGTTTCTTCTTGCTGCTAGATCTTGCAAGATAAGCGGGGCTGGGGAGGGTGAGTGGAGGCTGCTGGAAGGGTGGAAGTGTAGGGGCAGCTGTGGGGCCGGGTGCCCTGAGACAGGGAGTTGCTGCTCAAGTCTGGTGCCCTTGGGAGTTGTCGGGGATGTGGGGACAGCGGTCCCCTGGGGTCAGCACGGAATTCATCCTGACCACACTGCCCTTGTCGGCACGCCGTGGTGCACAGCGAGTCACGCTCTGCCGGCCACAGTGCTCTGAGCGCTGCCACTCCATGGAGTTGTTTTGTTCTTCTGTCTCCTACAAGAACAGAAATAGCATGGCTTCTGCAGCACGCTGGAAGTTTATCCCTTCACTTGCGTAGTTCTTAGGAGCACTTAGAAATGCTGCCGGAGCCCGTCAGGGTGGAAGCTGTAAGCAGACATAGCCCCCTCCGGGCTCACGGGAAAGCCAAGCCAGAAAACACTGAGTGGCTTCTCTCACGCAGCCTTCCCCAAAACACCAGACTTGCTGGTAAAACAGGAGGTGTCCCTTGGGGTGGCACCACAAAGGCTGCATGCGGCAGTTCCCAAAAGTCTGGGCTGGACAGAGGAGAAGGCAACAGCAAGATGTGTGGCATGCTGGAAATACTTGCCCTGGTGGTGTGGTCAGGGCGTTGCTCCTCTGGGCCCGCGCTGCAGCATCCACACAGCAGCCCCACCTTCTCCAGCCCCAGGGCAAGTTGCTTAACGCTGCTGTATCTTGTTTGTATAAAAGCTTCAGCCAGACTGCTGCAAGTGGCTGGCAGAAGCCTGGCCTGGCAGCCGAGGCTGTGCTGGAAGGGGCTGCAGCCCTGGAGCATCCCCCTTGAGGGCCAACCAAGCGTCACTTGGCCTGACCTGGATTATTCGGATTTAAATGGGAACTCCAGTGGCTGGCCCTGGGCTGGGAGAGGAGAGTTTCAGAGCTCCCTTTAACTAACCACTGGGTCACCCTGCAGGCACAGACAGTAAGCCCCATCAGTCTCATCTACAATATGCACAGAGGCTAATTAACATTCAGATTAGCCAGGTCCAATTCTCTTTGGCCTGTTGTAAATTGAGAGCACTGTGCTGAAATCTGCAGAGTGACATCTGTCATAGATAGGCATGTGTGTTAAAAATCAGCGACAAAAGACCCAAGTTCCTAATCTCTGTACAAAATATCTGTCTTTGACATGCCACGTTTTTCTGTGCTGTCGGATGTCTTAACTTTTTCTCAGAGAGTGTTTTGATTTTAGTGCAGGTTGGTTTTTATTTAGGGGAATACCCAAGGCCACGTATTCAGCTGATGGGGGCAGTGCCAGCCTTATCCGCCTGAGGACCTGGCTGGAAGAGAGTGAGCACTGCTCCAGACGAGGGCTGCCAGATGCATAGTTATAATGACTTTTAATTACGATTTGGTGCTCCATCCATGCTGAGCACTGGTCCAAATGTTTCCAGAGGATGTGGGGCAGTGGATTTGGAGATGTTGCTCATATTGGCCATGAGTACCCTGTGGTACTGTCAGTGTTTGCTGAGTCCTACTGCAGGATTAAGACATTTGTTCCCAGCACCTCTTGAGCTGCAGCCCTGGCTTTCTCTTCAGCTTACTGTTTGCTTCTCTTCCACCTCGCTGCGCTGTTTCTGTGTCCTCACTGCAGACTGTTTTCTGCTTGCCGTGCCTTCAGGCTGATATAGCTGTGAAATTTGGCTTTGCCGTTCTTAAATTTATCTCCACAGAACAAGAGCTAAAACAAAAACAACCTAAGCCGAGCAGGCCTGGAATTACACGCTTTATTTCCCCTGTCCTTCTTGGCGCTATGGGACACCGAGCAGGAACACAGAGGGTCCCTTCAGACCACTTGGAAGCAGGAAGCATTGAGGACACGCTCGGAGATTACAACTGTTGTTCTGTCTTGCTGAGCTTCTTACCAGCTGCCTAATTAAGAAGGATGCATTGAAAAAATGCCATAAATCAGAGCCCAAAAAAAGTCAGCCAGCATGGGCAGCAAGCCCCGTGTGTTGCCTTGTGCCCCATGCCATGCGGTGGGAGCGTCACACGTGCTCTCTCTTGCAGCACTGCGAGGCCTGCAAGGAGGCGATGCCGGCGGACTGCCCCGTGGTGTACGCGGACCGGGCCGGCTACACGCGGCAGTGGCACCCGGCCTGCTTCGTCTGCTGCCAGTGTGCTGAGCCGCTCGTCGACCTCATCTACTTCTGGAAGAACGGGGCCGCATGGTGCGGGCGTCACTACTGCGAGAGCCTGCGGCCACGCTGTGCTGGCTGTGACGAGGTAGGGACGCAGGGCCTTGCCACGGCCTGCTTGGGGCTCATCGGGCGGCACCACAGCGTGCTGGGCCGAGGCAATGCCAACCGTGGTGGGAAGGGTGGTGGTGGTGGCCACACGCATGTCTCAGTGGTGTACAACCCCGCTCCTGGCGTGCTACAGCTCTTTTCGTGCCACTACGGGGCCGGGGTTGCAGAAACGAGCAGCGGTCTGTTTGTCCCGCAGATCATCTTCTCGGAGGACTACCAGCAGGCAGAAGGGATGGCCTGGCACAAGAAGCACTTCACCTGCCTGGAGTGCGAGACGCAGCTGACCGGCAAAGCCTTCAACCTGGACAAGGGCAGCCTGCGGTGCGCGACCTGCAGCAGGAGCAAGCGCCTCTGAGCGGGGTGTGGCTGCGGCAGGCACTCGAGGCTGAGACGGAGTCGGGGTGATTTGACAAGAACGTGAAAAGTGGACAGTAAAACAAAACAAAAAAATTAGAGCCTGGCTATTCACTCTGCAACTAAGTACCCCCTTGCATCCAACACAGTTCAGAAGGAGATTTCCCAGGGGAGGAAACAAAGGAAAGCTGTATGCCTGTGGGGTGGGAGGTCCCGGTGTGCCTTATAGGAGGGGACTGAAAAGGAGGGTCCTGTGTTGGTGTACAAAGTCTCTCAAAGCTTCTCATGACTAAGATCTTGCGATGTTTTAGAAATAACACATCTCAAAAATAATTTTTGGCACACTAAACCTATGGTCATGGTTAAAAATGAGGGTTGCTTTTATTTTTGAAGTCCATGCTGGAAGTTTTACACTAACAGAATGCTGACAACTGTACTAAATCAATGGTTTTGAGCAATTTGATTAACTCGAGTGATTACTTTCTGAAAGCAAATGATACTGAATTGCAGCAACGCATAGCCGTAGCTTTCTCCAATGTGTACAATAATGTAAAAATAGGTAACGAGGTGGTACACAGTGATCAGTTTAACCTTACTGAGAAGGGAACTGTGCAGACCTCCCCAAGGGCAGGGGGTGCTGGGCAGCCAACTAATTCAACCGGTCTGGGTTTTAGCCATGGAGCTGGAATGCAAACATTCCTGGCAGTTCTCGCCCAAACCCTGTTCCCAGTTTTATCTCGCTTGCCTCCTACTGTCTGTTATTTCAAGCGAGTGTTTGCACAGAGAGGCATTGTGCTCCCACCGTTCACTGGAGGTAGTTAAGCATTTAAAGTATGGAACTTTTTCAGCTGCTTTCTGAGCAGGAGTTTTATGGAAAACAGCTTTCCAGCTTAAGCTATCCTAGTTGTTTTTTTTTTTTGTGCCTGAAATGCTGCAATGTCAGTTTTTTTCCCTTTAGTAAGTCAATGACCCTCTCCAAGAAATAGGGACATGCTGTCTCCTTTGGAAGCCTGCAGCATCCGTGTCCTGCATGGTGGCACAACTGCCCCAGACCCTGGTCCTCGTGGTGCAGTTCTCCAGCCCCGAGTGAGGTCAGCATCGTGTGTCAGGTCCCGTGGGAGGACATTGTCCCAAGATCTGCACTGCATCTCTGCTGATGGTGTTTGTCCCCTCCATCATGCAAGGCTTCTGTTAGTCACAGAAAATGTCAGATAGTCCAGGCTGGCAGATGTCTGTGTGCTCAGTCTTTTTTCTTATACTAAATGGCTCCATTACTTGCCAGAAAGAACTGGAATATTTTTTGCAGAGATAAGCGTATAAGGAGCTCACCATTGCTAGGTTTTCATTCCACTGCAGAAATTGCTGGTTTCTCTCCTTAAAACCAACTCCATGCTGTGGATCTTTGCTTGCTTATGTTTGAGTAACTTGCAAATGAGCTTTGGTGGAAGCCGTCCCTGCTGCTGCGAGTCGCGGACTAGACTCTGCCCCTCTGCCATGTGCAGGGGGACGCCCAGCTCCCCAGGTGCGAGGAGCAGGCAGTGTCGGTCACTGTTTCACTGCAGGTGAGGCAGATGTGGTGTAAGATGCATCTGTATGTTTGCTGGGGGTGGTGTCTAACGCTTTTTCCACCCCTGTGCTTTTGTGTGGTTGATTTTCCTGAAAACACTAGGGTGTTTAAGAAGAGTGCGTAAAACCCTACCTCCAGAGCTGGAGCAGAGCATGGAAATCCCAAGGCGGCAGCATCAGCCGTAACTGGGGTGAGGGATGTGTGCTGCGGGGTTCTGCCATGTGTGTGCTCAGGGGATCCCTGCAGCCACCTTGTCCACCCAACGCATCCCAGGCCCTTTGGTGGGCACACCGAGAGTCTGGGGGATCACTGCTGTCCGCTCAGGAGGGTGCCGCAAGCCAACGGGGGACGTGTAGACGAAAAGTTTTGAAGTTGTGCTAGGAATAATAAAGCTCCCTTGGAACAGCCTTAGATACAGGCACTTTGGTTACAAGCAAAATGGGACTGAAAAATAAAACCCAGTGCTTAGCTTTATTGCCTCTTCTTTCTTTTGTTACAATGGGAATGTTCGATCTTTGTAAATTATTTTTAAAGGCACAGCATAGTTCTGAACCCTATGATGTTAAGGCAGCCAAAAATGCATACAGTCAGTGTAAGCAGTGGGAGAAATAGCGTGAATCACTTAGGAAACGTTTCAGCAAAGACCTTAGCATCCAAACAACATTCCTTGATGGGAAGTCATTGGCTATTTGTGCATGCAGCTGGTTACCTCCAGAGTGATTTGCCTGTGAGGTAGGTGCACGGCATTACCCACATTCAAAAAAACGGGAGTGCAAGAAAAATCAATAAAACTTTGAGTGTTTAAAAGTGAAAGACAGTTAACTGGATAACTGTGGCCAACAGGCTGCTGCCGCCTCTTGCCAGGCATTTTGCTCTGTTTTGCCATGGTTGGCCACACTGACCCTGCCAAGTGCTTGTGCTGAAATGAACAGGGAGGAAGACGAGCCCAAGCAGGGTGTTTCTTCAGTGCCAGTATCTGATTGGGCTCAAAGTCCCCGACCAGAGCTGCCTCACCCCTTGTATTGAAGCTAGGGTTGGTGTTGGGGTGTGCGCCAGGCAGGGTGGCCCAGAAGAAGCTGCAGGCGGTGGTTAGGCTGTGTCCCTTGGTTGGGGATGCTTGTCTGGGCCCCACCTGCATGTGGAAGAAGAAGGGCTTTGAGCATCAGTAGCTCAAACCACATGGACGGGACCCTCTGGCTGTGCCCATGTGCAGCAAGGGGTGGCACTGCTCCCAGCTCCCACGGCAGCACACCTGGGACAGGCAGGGTGTGGGTGCTGTGTCCGTGGGGCAGCACCTGCCCTGAATCCCTCAATGCTAGTGCCTTTGGCATGGGTTTGTCCTACTGGGCTCTGGTCAGTCTGCAGCCGGTAGCACCAACTTTGTATGCGGCCTGTCCGCATTAATGCAGACCTCATCACTAATGACTTTATTTGGCTACGTGGAAAAAAGATACCCCTGTAGCGTGTTCTGGTTTGGGGTTTGATTTTGTAATATATGAATTGTAATTCTTCTCCTCTGAAGCCCCTCTTTCAGCATACATATACTTGCTTCAGGCTTTTTGGACTGCTGGCGTCCACCCGAGCCTTTTAGGTATTCCTATAGCTTGTAAAATACTGTCTGCTGAAAAATGTACTGCAGTTAAACAGCTTAGCAAAATCCTGTGCCTCTCAAGTGTCAGGAGCAAAAGCGTGAAATTAATGCATCTAACAGCTCAAACCATATGTGAGTCTTTAGTTTCGATATTAAAATTGAAATTCGGAGTGAGCACGAGAAGACGTTCACCCCAAGTGGAGACGCTGCCTTGTTCCACTGGGGTTTATCGCCTGGAGCGAAGGAGGCTGCTGCAGCGCCTTCTGTGTGTCACGAGCTCCGGCTACCAAGAAAGTCCAATTTGTGTGGGTTTGCTGCTCTGTCTAACCGGGAGCCACCGGTGAGCAACACAGAGAGGATCTTTCCAAAATTAATAGAAGTGGAGGTGTCTCACGGGGTTACTTGGTGTGACGGGAATCACCTGTGGGCAGGCTGTGCTGTGTGACTGCTGCAATGTATCTTGTAGCACAGCTGTTCCCAGCCCTTTGTTTCAAATAAAAGCTCCTCTATCAAGAACGCTGTGCGGCGTTGGCTGCCTGTGTGGCAGGCAGTAGGCACCAGCTCAAAGTGTCACCGCACGGTGCACAAGCCACCGGGCAGCTAATGTTATTTAACCTTGTTGCCTGCCCGGCCTGCAGCAAGTCTCTGACGGAGGGTGCTGTAAGTGAGCCCCTAACGGGGGCTGACGGAGCTCGGCTGCATCTTGCTGAGGCCTGATGTGCCTGCACCCCGATGGGGTGCTGGGTGCCCCTCAGAGGCCTCAGCTCATGGCATTGCCAGCAGTGCCGCGGCTCTGAACAAACGAGAGTCTCTGCTCATCAGACAGAAAGACAAAATAAGAAGCAAGGAAGAAGCAGGCAGCAGGACCGGGCAGGCCACCTCGGGCACCCCCAGGGTGCTGGGACCATGTCAGCGGGAACAGGCCTGCAGCGGGAGGCCGAGCCATGGTTGTGCCGAGCTGAGCTCAGGAAAAGCATCTGGTCTGGCTGCGGGTGGGCACCTGGGAGCACGAACCACGTAAGGGTCCTTTCTCCGTGCCCAGGATGCTGCCTGGGGGTGACTTTCAGAGTGGTTTTGGTCAGAAAGGCATTCCCAGCCCCTGCGGCTCTGCCTACTGCTTCTGTCCCTATGTTTCTCACCATGAAAACATTTCTAAAACTTTATAAAATAAATTGTTTCTCAGTATGAGAGCCTCTGATGTCCTGCTTCGGATCCCTTCCTGCTCTGGGGGTGGTGATGTTACCCCGGGGGCCTGGGGAGCGTGGTGCCCACTGCCGGGCCGCAGCGGGGTGAGGAAGAGGAGGGTGGGAGGAAGGGCCACGTGCTGCTGCTCTGCGACGTCCTGGCCGGAGCACGCCATGAGGCAGTGGTGAAATGGGGCACAACAGAATGAAGGCAGAGCCTGAAACAGCAGAGAGCCTGGGTCAGGGGGCTGGGGAGAAACACAGGTAATGGAAAATCGCACTTTGGGGCAGAAATGCCCACACACGTGTGGCGGCCAGGAGCTGACTGCCAGAAGAGGAGGGTTTGCTGCGAGCCTTCCTGACAATGTCGTGTACCCGGTGTGATCCTGCTGGTGTCTGAATGTTTCTGTGGGCATGAGGCTCACTCGCTGCCTGGCACCTTACTTGGGGTGCACCCCGTTTTTTTATTTTTTTTTAATATTTGGGAAGGGGATGGGGCCCTGTGCATGACTCAGTGGGGTTTCGCTGGCAGAAGGGTGCAGGCTGCTGGAGGACACCTCCTGCCCAGCTGCCTGTGGTGTCTCTGGGGATGGCACTGAGCAAGTGGGTGGCTCTGCCCTGCACCGGGCATCAGTGTGCCCAAAACCAAGCCTCTGGGTGGGAGCACAGCATTTAACCCTGGCTGTGTCCGCATCAATCAAAAACAGCATTGGTTTCTGTGGTCATTTGGGGAGTCTAAGTGAATAATATATCACTTTTCTATTTTTCCTGTTTTGCTTTTAGCCAAACAAGCTGCCTGCAGCAAGGGCAGAGAAGCTGAGCTAAGGATGGGCTTTTCCATCTTATCTGACAACACGGCTGGTGAGGGTGCCCTTCTCATGGCCGAAGTCCTACAGCAAGCCCCGCTCCCACCACGGCTCTGCACAGGCCCCCTCCGACCAGACACATGGGGCAAGGAGCTCTGGAGCTGTTTAACAATTTCCCCCAGAGCTCTGTGGAAAACACCTGGGCCCTGTGATTTATTTATGGGCCCTGAACCCATGAAGGGGAACCTCTGTCATCAGGAGCAAATGGGTGGTGAAAGGGTGAGCGCTGGGGGCTGCCGGGCAGGGATGAAGCGTGGGCTGGGGGCCAGCTCTGCACCCGCTGTGCTCCAGGGGTCGTGCAGAAATCACGGCTGGTGATCCTTCTCTGCTGGGCATGGTTCAGCACATAACAGGAGCTCTGCTCTGCAGGGCTTTGGTTCTTAACCTGAAAGAGGCTGGTTTGCCCTGGCTCCAGAGGTGACGTTTTTGATGGATGGTGCTAGGGCTGCATTTCATCTCATTCTAGGCGAGAAAAGCTAAATGGCATTCTCTGCAATGTATTCCGGGAAGAACTGCCGTTACTTGGGTCTTTTTTCCAGCGAGTTGACTAGGTCCTGATTTGTTGGAATTGGTGGGGGTCTTGTTATTTACCCTGGTGGTAGCAGACAGCCACAGAAAGCTTGTTGATCTCTGTTATAACTCAATAAAAGTCAGATACTTGGTTGCAAGACAATTGCCTGAAACAGAACCTTTGAGTTTTACTATTGCAATCAATTCTTAGAAGAATGTAATTTCAGATGCCTATATCTAAAAACACTCAAAATTCAGTGGCTTCGGGTGAGAAAAACATAAACCAAAGGCAGGCTGAGGTGGCTATATAAACACTACAATAAAACTTGCTTAAAAGCCCCAGAGAGGAAAAATTTAGAGGTGCAAAAACAAGTATTCATGAAGTGTTCGTGTGTTTCAGTGGAAAAGCTCTTCCAGAGCCTTGCAGCAGCTGCTGCTTTCGTCAAGCTAAATAAAGCTCATATGGATATGTGTTATTCGGTAAAAAGTGAGGTTAATTATGCCTATATAAATCTAATTTGAGCTTTTATTTACTTTTTAACTCAACTTCTTCAGCCAAATCACCAGAAAAGTAAATCTCTCCACAGTCAGGTTGTTATGGGCTGTTCCTTACTTCGAGGGCTGCTGCTCAGGCGCCTGCCGATGCCGTGGCCCCGCTGCTCCCCCCTACCTCATGCCCTGCAGCAGTGCTGGATTTATGGCTTCAGATTGCCACGTGCTGCATTGCACTGCTAGCAAAATAAAGCTGCAGAGAAATGGTTTCTGCCTGCCTGGGAAGCAGCACACCTGAGCAAATCACGACATCCAGCATTCAGGGAACCACTCATACCCGTTCACTGCCCTCCAGGTGGAAGCTGTGCTGCAGACAGGTACCCTGACCGAGCACTGAGGGGTGCTGTGGCAAGTCCACCCCTGCTTTCCGCGTTTTGCTTCCAGCAGGGAGGACAGTGCCACGCTGCCTGTACCCACCTGGCTGCAGGCACACCGCTGTGCCGGTCGGACACATTATTTTCAATCAGATTTTTTAAAGCCGGGCAAAGCGCTGAAATATTTCCCTGGGGGCAGCTATAATTCTCCCATTGCTTTCCTACTGCCTTTGCTAGGAATTTTCCCCACTAAATCACCTCTGTGCTTTGCACCCATGCCTCTCGGCTAGGCCAGGAGCCCGCTGCAGGCTCAGCCCCGTGGCTGCCCTGAGGACGTGGTGCTGGCGGGGGGCTCCAAGCAGGGCGCCTGGCGTTACGTGGGTGCAGGGTGTGCAGGCACAGCGCCTGGATGCGGTGCTGAGGAACTGGGCAGCTCATGGGTGGCTCAGCAGATTCCTCTGGAGCCCTGCACCGAGAGCTGAAGCACCGAGACTGTCAGAGACAGACGTTTTCTTTGTGCATGAACTTAAATAGCCTAACAAAACCTAGGCCAACTTAAAGAGCAGTGAATAAAGGTCTCCTTTGTAACACAAACCTATTAATGCTTTGCCAGGGCCTTCCCTTGAGACTGCCTAAATAAATTTCCTCGGATTGACATTGCTGGAAAAGCAGCCCTTTCAGAGAACCGGGACGGGAAGGCTGCTCTGCGGCGGGGCTCCAGCTGTTGGTGTCGCAGCGCTGACTTCACTCAGACAAGAGCTCATTTTTCACACCCAAGGAAAACCTGTAGCGATTTTTCTTTCCTTTTCTGGTGATGGTGCAGGGACTGAGCAAGTGCCTCCTCCAGGAAGCTCTAAATTCAAGTAGCCTTTAATTAACTAATCTGCTAATAGGTCATAGAAATTAAGAGAGCCGGGTTGTGTGCAGATCCCATAAGGTGTTTGCATGGCCCTAAAGGGGCCTGATCCTGGAGCTGTAGCTTCCTTTTGGGGGAAGGCAAACCAAAGCCCTACACGCACTTCCTGCTGCCCTCGCACATTCAGGGCCACAAACCAAAATGAAACGTTTTGTTCCCCAGCCTTTAATTTGCCTGAATTCCCTCCGCACAGAGGGCTGTTGTGCGAGTGGGCACGGCCAGCACAGCGCCGCGCTGTCCCTGCACTGCTTTTTCCAGGGTGTCTCCACGCCCCACGCTGCCAAACCACATCTCCTGGAGAGTGCCAGGAGCAAAAACCCAGAGAGGGCATTGGGAGCATGGCGAGGCCGGGCACGGTGCCCCTGAGCAGGCAGGCACAGGCCGGGCAGAGCCTGGGATCCAGGCTGCCGGGGAGCCTGGGGTCGGGTGGCAGGGGTGCTCCTCAGCTCTCTCTGCTTTGTTCTAGAAAATGTGCTTTTTCTGAATAACTCCCTGTATTTCCACCTGACACAGTATGAGTAATTCCAGCAAATCTGCTTTGTTTGGGGGACAAAGTTTTCGATCTTTGAAGCAGCCATCAAATTGCAGGTTTGCTTTTCACTCTGGGGAGGAACATCCTGCTTCCAGCAGCACGATCTCTGCAGCACCGCCCTGCGCAATGCCACTTCCCTCCCCAAATAACCCGCAGGTAACAGCCCGCGCGGGGCACCGGCACAGAGAAGCAGCTGCACAAGGTGACAACAGGGAGAGCTGCGGGAGGGCCTGGGGGTGCTGGGGGGCAGAGCCCAGGGAGAACAGAACTGTCCCAGGGCTCTGCCCAAACCAAAAGGGCTCAGCAGGACCCGAGTTTAGCTCCATTTCACCAGACACTTACTGGACTGATATGCCATGACTGCCGCTGGATTTTTTCCATAGCGTACTAATGTGAGAAGTGAAGGCTGAATTGCAGAGGTTAATAGTTTGTGCCCTTCCTTATCCTTAATGCAAACAAGCGGTGCCTCAGGACCAGGAGCACGCCATGAATATTCAGAGCACAGCTCCGAGCAGCCTCAGAAGCATTCTTTCTTTCCAAGAGAGGAATGGGGTGTTTGCAGAGGTGCTCTCTGAATATTTTGGCTGATCGCATTAATTGTTTTTCTCCACAGCCCACAATGGTGCCTTGTTCCTGCGGTTACTACTCAGGCGTGACTCCCACAGACATCCATGTGTGTTTTGTTTGAGCTGAGTGCCCGTGTCCGGCCCCAGCCCGGTGCCGCGTAGGGGCAGGCAGGAATCCAGGCAGAGCCGCGCAGGTTGGCAAGGATCAGAGCACAGGGCAGGAGTCTAAACTAAGAAGTGCTGCTTATATATTAACCCTGTCCAAATATTAACACTGCCCGAAGGATGTGGAGGTGCTACCTTGACATATCAGCATGAAAGATGTCATCCTCTGCATCCAGCTGTTACGTTTGTAAAACACCTCTCTGAGTGCAGGATCTGGCCACGAGCAGCCCGGCAGCAGGAAAAGCCCTGGTGGGGATGGATGCGTTCACAGGACACTTGTCATCCTGCGGTCTCCCATGGAGACTTGGCTGAAACCACTGCAGATTTTAGCCTGGGGCTGCAGGAGCAGCTGTGCACAGAAGTGAAATCCCAGGTATCCTCGTGCTGCCTGCAGAACGGGGCTGTAACGCGCAGCTGGGAGCGCAGTGCCCCAAGGCTGGAGGCAGGAGCTGCTCCTGGGCACACCAGCATGTGCAAGCTCCAGGCAGCAGCCAGCAGAACAGCCCTGCCATTTTTCAGTACAAACAAGATGAAAACGTTACAAATATCCTATGCTTTAAGACTTTTTTTTTTTTTTTTTTTCCAAAAAAGGACAAAAGTTTAGGCAAATCAAATCCCGGTGTTTACTTTTTCTCATCAGGAGGAGTAGGGTGCAGCTTGAATACCCCCGTGGCCCAAATTGTTTTGGTTTGGTTTATTTCTATCAACCTGACCCTTACACCTTTCATACTCTGAGGGTAGTTTGAATGTACCTCATCTATCTGAGGCTGCACCTACTCTTAAACCTTCGAGAGCAAACCTTTCTTTCACTGTACGTTATTCTGTTTGTTTGCTTTCTGTCTGGCTTTAGGCACTTCAGCAAGGCACAGTGTTCAGATTTTGCATCAGATCTGTGCTCATCACAGCTCAGTCCCTCAGGTGACTTACGTCTTTGAACGAGCACGAAAGCATCCTTTGATTGAGATCATTGCTTAGATTCTTCATGGGTGTAGGCATTTGCAGCAGCAGGGAAAAACCTGGACACTGGGCTGGGACTGGAAAGTTCTGGCATCAGGTTTTGGAGACTGAGGGCCTGCCTGAAGAGCCCAGGCTGCCAGAGATGGGGCTGGAGGCAACACCTCCCATGGCACAGCACGGCGGATTCGGGGAAGAGTGTTTACTTACAGCAACAGAAAATTTGCCCCTGGACTTTTCACTAAAAGAAAGCCAGGATTATTCAAAGACTTTCCTACAAATGTTGTTGCCTGGGGTAAAAATGTTTTCATTCCTTTTTCAGGATAAATTTTGAAGTGCCAGAAGCTCCTGCAACACTCAACAGCTACGTTGCAGATGATTTCGGTGACAATGCCGTATTGGGAGAAGTGTGTCCTCCCTCAAGTAGCTGCTCTTTACGGTCTCTTATTCATCAAAAAGGTACGGGAAGGCTGCCATGGAAGTGAGCATTCATCTGCTCATCCCCTGGCAGAGGAGTGAGGAGCAAACCCTGTGTGCTGTGGGCTCAGAGGCAGCGCAGGGACCAGTCCTGCTGTGTGCACGTGTCCATCTGTCCGGCGCCTTGTGCCCGGGTGCACGGTGCAGCCACCGTCCTGGGGCCAGGGCGCTCTGTTGGCAGCTGCTGATCCCTAAAATGCCCCGGCCAGCAGGTTGACATTTAGTGCTTTGGGCTGGGTTTGAACCCCATCAGACTTCCAGCCCCTACCATCTGCTTTCAACTGGGAAACAATAGGCTGGCAGAGCATCAGCCCCTCATGGCAGGGATTGAGGGGATAAATTGGAAAACTCAAACCAGATGCATTTTGTTGTAACAGGAAGCAATTGTATTGCTCTGGGCCTCTGATAAAATACATTTTCAAAGGGCTGAAATTGGCCTGAGGCAGCAAGCCTCTCCGTATTCGATCCTCTTTGTGCACCCCGCAGGACCCCAGCTTGCTCCGAGCCCTCTCCCAGCCAGCAGGAAGCGGGGCTGCAGCGTGCGTGCAGCACCAGCGGCCCTGCAGCGGAGCGTGAGGTTCTCACTGCCTTGTCATTCTGGCTGCTTTCAGCACAAATCCACTCGAGACAGATGCGAATGGCTTTTACTGGGAACTGCAGCTTTTTCCTGAGAGGCAGAGAGCTCCGGCTGTGCCAGGGCTGCCCCAGCCCACTCCACGGCCCCATCCCCTGGGAGGTGGCTTTGCCACCGAGGTTGTCACAGCGGGTGTCACAGGAAGCCACCAGGGCCTCGTCTGCCTTTTGCCCTGTCCCTCATGCAAAATGTCAACTCTGGAAGATCTCACCAGAGGCCTTTCCCTTCTCCAGAGGCCGTGGTTGCTCCTACACCCAGTGCTGCTCTCCGCACCCCATGTTTGCTCCCCAGCACCCTGTGTCCTACACCAGCTTTGTGCAGGTGTTTGTAGCACATGCAGTGCGGCTGCACAGCGCTGAAGACCGCCGATGAGTTTACAGGTACCATCAGCTGGCTCCAGGTTACTCTAGGTTTCATTACATCCGATTATTTCATGCAATTTATCTCCAAGCTGGGCTCAAGCATAGCTGGGTGCAGTCGCTGCTCTTGCACTTTCCAGGACAAACCAACACCATGATCGTGCAGCTGCTAACAGCAGTCCCAGGGCTCAGGCTAACTTTCAGATGGATTTCAGCATTTTCAATTCCAGCTGCAATTTTTAATGTCTGCTGAGCAAATGTCTGTAATAGTGATGAAAGGATTTCTTTTTATGATTTACTACAAAGAACAGACTTTGAAACCCACCGAGTCCCGCCGCAGAGGCCAGCTCCTCGTTTTGCCATGGTTTTATGGGAGTACTTTTGCACCGTGTGCCTCTGAGGATGAAAACAATCCCAATATTTTCTTTGTGCTGTTTGCTTTAACACAGAAAAGAGATTTTCCTTCAAGTGGCTTATAATAAAATATATTTTTTATTTTTATTTCATACGGCTCATAAACCTTTCCTTGCTATTGTGAGCAGGTGTACAAGACACATCTGAAAGCAGAGGTGAAATGTAACTGCAATTGCTCTGGACTTTGTAGGAGCTGCAATGGGAGAGCTGGGGCAGGGGAAACACGAAGGCACTGGGAGAGGCCAGCACAGCCCTGAGCAGCATCGGGGCCGGCCCTGCCCGGGGGTCCTCAGCTGCTCGAAGGCTCGCAGGAGCCAGGTTGCAGAGGGGCTGTGCAGGCGCTCGCACCCAGCATCCCAACGCCACTGCACGATGCTGCAGCCACACTGCTGGTGAATCGCAGCTGCTCCTGCCTGCCCTGGGCATCTGGACCCCGTTACTGGTCAATGAATTCAGAACCAGGAATTTCTCTGTCCAGACAGAAGCGCCTCATCCAGGGTGCGCAGGGTGCAGGAGGGCTGTGCGGGGCATGCAGTCTGTGTGGGGCACACAGAGCTGTGTGGGACTCCCCAGGCACCGCTGACAGCAGCGGCCTCAAAAGTGGGTCTTACTTTGCATTTCTGCACTTCCTTCTGTTTGTTTCCCAGAATGGCTTTGGGGAAAAGCCAGTGGAAAAATGGAAAAGCAGAGAAGGAACAGAAAACTCCGGTAAAAAATAAAAAATAAAAAAAAAATAAAAAGAAAAAAGAAAATGATCTGCATATCTTTGGACAGCATTTAACTGCATTTGAAAGCAAAATTCCATTTAGTTTTGAAGTATCAAATATAATCAATGTGTGTGAGCCCAAATCACAGCTCTGATTCTGAGAAAACAAATTTCAAATAGTTAAGGGGAAAAAAAAAAATGTGGTTGAAACACTTCAGTTAACTCCAGCTATCATATTTTCTCAAATTTGTCCTGGAGCCTCCCTAGATTTTCCTCATTAATCCCCAAATGAAATTCAATTCATTTCATATGTTCCTAGTGCCTGAACCAATTAATGTATCTTCTGGTTCGTAAAAACCCACCCCTGTAGGATAGCAAGCCCTGCAATGACCTCGTGGTAATTCTGAACCCAGGAGCTGCACAGGGAGCTAGGGACATTGGCTTGCCTAGGAGAGCAAGGAGCTCCGTGACAGCCACAAAACCTCTCTCTAGATGTTGCCCTATTACTAGCTACTTTTCTATTGCAAGGGCAGCCCTGAAGGAAGAAAAATAGCAGAGAGCAAACGATAAAATTGCTTCTCTTCTATTCTGTGCTTTGACACTGATAAGGCTGTGCAAGCTCCCAGCTACAGCTCATGTAGCTGGGAGCTCAGCCAATAAACATGTCATCCGTCCGGGGAAGCGGAGGAGCATGGCCAGGAGGAAAGAGAAGAGAAGGGGGGAAAAAATAGAAAAGAAAAGCAAGGGGGCTTAAAATGCTGCACTTCGGTTGGTTACAGAACGTGTCTAATTAGTATTTTCCTTGCAAAATATTTGCTCTTACTGCTGCTCCGTCTCACTTAGCAGGTGCGACGAGGAAAGCTTCGTGGTTCACTGCGGCCCTGGGGGTGCTGCCCGTGTCTGCCCGCAGGCACCAAGCCGCCGATAAGGCAGTCTCCGACAGCAGAGCTCTGCGTCAGCTGCAAGCCTAAAACTAATATTTTGCTACAAGGGCTTGAACTGCAAAGCAAAGCAGTAGGGCTCTAGGTATTTGTTTCATAAATAGCGAGCCGTGTCCGGCGCCCTGATCCAACTGCTCCTAGAGGCACCCGGTGCAGCGGCCAGCTGCCGGGGCGCAACGGGAACGCTGCTGCTGGTGGCGTGTGGCCACTTAGGCACAAGTGGATGCTGAGTGTCTTCAGCACATCCTCCAAACCAACACCCCAAGTGAGCTGCATTGCCCTCCCGTAGCCTCTTTACTCTAGAGCCAGCTCCTTTGTGCAGGCACTGCCCCGACCTGGGTCTTGCGCTGCCTCTCGCAGTGACTCCGGACATGGCATGGGAGCAAGCATGAAGGCGTGTGCCTGCGGGCCGATCACTGGGTGGATCCCTGTATTCACTTCTAAGGGCTTTCTTCCTTCCCTTCTGGGCGCGGGGGAGAGGTATTTCCTTGTTCCCATGCACCAGGGCGAGCACGGCCGGCTGATGTCTTCACCATCTGAGCCGCTCCGTGGTAAAAATAGACACGAGAAGTTGAGGGAACTCTAACCCCCACGGAGCTGCCAAAGGGATTGCCACAATTTTTTGCTGCCGTTTCATGAATATTGCCTCAAATATGGATTCCACGATGTTTTTCCAGTCTCTAGTTTCTCATTATAAACAGAGCAGCTTCCACTGGAAAAATGTGCTCCACCTTCCCTGCTGCTCCCCTGGCTGGGACCCCCAGGCGCTGCCTTCTCCCAGGGGCTGCGGGTTCCTCTCGGCTCTGTGTGCATCCCCTCGCTGGCAGCAGCCCCTCTCCCAAAGCTGGCCCAGGGCCCAGGTTTGTCCCTTTCCACCCGGGACACCTCCCTGGGCCATCACCAGTACAAAATAGGGTTTCCTGGGGTGGGTGTGATGGATCCTCTGTGAGCGATGGGCACCAAGTGCCACCACAGCCCCAACCTGCACAGTTGGCAGTGCACCTCCCGGTCCTCACCCTCTTGGTTGCTGGATATACCAGCAGCATGAGCTGGCAAAGCCACTTCTTGTAACAAAGTGAGTCAGATTCATTCTCCAGTGTTGCAAAATGCATGGGTCTATCTCTTAGAAGTCATTAATATGCGAGTTTCATTTTGTTTGGGTTTATGTAATCGGGAAATACCCCTAACCCAGAAATATCCCTCTTCAGCTGATTTTTCAGAATTATTCTCCTTTTTATTTCCAATTAGCTCTTGGCACAGATTTTTTGTAGTGGGGTTTCAGCCAAAAGGAGATTTATAGAGTCGGGCCATGCACTCCCGGCACGGCTGGGAGCAGGGACCAGAGCCGGAGCAGGGCAAGGGACAGCAGTGGGGAAACCTCGGGGTCACCTTCCAACACGGCTGGAAAAGGCCCCTGTGTCTGAGGGCACAATGGCACAATGAGGGCACAATTAGCTGGGAAATAATGGTTTAAGGGGAGAAGGATTCAGAACAAAAACCTTGTGCAAGCTGTAAAACTGGCTCCTTGTTACTGCACGGGCAGAAGGGGCCCGGCTGCACAGCAGGAGGCAGCTCTCCTGTCCTCCTGTCCTCCCGTCCTCCTGTCCCCCTGTCCTCCTGCCCCGCCACCCGCTTCCTCAGCCTGGGTACCAGGAATGTTTCTGCAGGAAGGCCCGGAGGACCAGGGGGACACCAAGGGGACACCGCTGGGCTGTCACCATCCCGGTCCCTGCCATGGGGACACTGCCTGCAGGCTGGCCCCGCGCCCCCCCCCCCCCCCCCCGCAGCCCGTCTGCGGTGCTGGGCAGTGATGAGCTGGGGCAATATTTATTTGAATCGACTGCTTGGCGGGTGATGTAACCGGAATCGGCAAAAGGAAAAAGCCAAATAAGGCAGCATTTTAGTGAAAATATGTCCTAAAATGGGAGTTGGGCTGATGATTAGGGAGAGCAAAACACAGATATGATATTACCATGTTGAGAGCCCCACACAGCCTCAGGCTGCTGGAAAAAAAAAAAAAAAAAAAAAAAAAAAAAAAAAAAAAAAGCCTCCAGGATCCGGAAAGAAGAGAGGAAAAACAACCTAATTCGGGGCAGTTTTCTCCACAAAAACGAGCTGTGTCAGGAGGTCAGTATGTGAAGAATTTCTGTGCTAAGATAGATGGACAGATCAATGCAGTGGAGATTATATTTTTCTGGGAAAATACTGTTTTTTCGAAGAGTTTCTGCAGTATGCTTTTGGCTTTTCAACTTAAATCAGCGAGCTGCTCTAGCAGATAGAAGGAATGGTGATTTAAAGGTGCTGGAAGCAAAAACTCGAGGAGGAAGCTGACGGATGCCCAAGGAGGGGGGAGCAGCACGCAGCCCCTCACATGAGGGCAGGGGACAGAGGCCGGGCAGCAGCGGTGGCCCCGGAGGGCCTGGGGGTCCTGGGCAGGCGCTGGGGAGCGTGAGGGAGCCGGCAGCCTTCGGTGGGAGACCGCGGCCCTGCTGCCTTTGGCAGCTTTGCACTGCTCTGTCACCACGATCACGAGAGCACGAGTCTAAAGGGCAGCTGCTGTGGCCAAGTCTTTGTATTTGTTGGATGAAATGGCATTTAGGATGATTTACCGGCTGTTTAGTCGAAAGGTTGAGCTTTTTTATAAAACTTCAAAGACTGAGGGGTGGGGACGGCAGTGAGAAACCTTGGCCGGCCTCACCGGGCAGAGTTTGCACCTTGTGGAGATGGGCCCACAGCAGACACGTGCTGCAGCAGGGGAAGCTGAGTGCCTTTAGGGAAATGTGCCGCTCTGCCGGGCCTGTGCCCCTCTCACCGGGGAGGCTGTGGGGGCACGTGGGGCTGGCAGGAGCAGATGGCACAAGTTCATGGGCAGCAAGCCCATTAAGAGGTAACGGGGGCTGGATATGGACCAGTAACACCCCTCATGGTGCTGGGAGCACCTTTAGAGTTAAAAGCCTTTCGGCACACAGCCGTACGGGTGGGTGCTGCCGGTGCCAGCAGGCCAGAGGAGAGCTCGGTGGGCAGCCAGCGCTTCCCCTGCCCTCAGGGTTTGCTCATGGCAGGCCCTGGCAGCCCTGGCTGGGCCAAGGCTCCCCAGGGCCGCCCCTCTCACACAGGCTGCCAGGCCAGAGCCAGGGGTCCGGCCTGCGTGAGGCAGCTGGGGTTGGTTTTTAGTCTTTACGTTCAAGTTGCTTTCCTCATTCTCATGCGGCATTAACAACCAGCATAGTGGTGTGGTTACGAACAGCAGCAATAGCCAGGCCTCTCTGCTAGTGAAGACATCTGAGCACAGGCTGGCAGGCGGGGCGGCAGCACGGAGCGCTGTTTGCCTTAGCTCGGGTAGAGGCGAGCTCTCGCCCCGAGGAATTTTATAGTTTCCTGTGAAAGAAGTTCTGGTAATTCATCAGGCATTAAAACTGTCCTCAAGCCAAGAATTTATTTATTTTTGATCTAAATATAGTTGAAGTTCTATTAAAAAAACGCCAGGAATGGCCAAGTTTTCATGACGGGGGCAGGGGAGGCTCGTGCCCCGAGGCTGTCCGCAGGGACCAGGACAGCCCCGGACAGTGGGGACCGTCCTCCGCCAGCAATCCCGCCTGGGGATGCTCCCTGTGGGATGCTCCCTGTGGGATGCTCCTTATGGGATGCTCCCTGTGGGATGCTCCCTCCAGGGATGTTCCCTCTGGGGACAATCTCAGGGCGCAGGAAGGGCTCGGGGCTGCCCAGTGCTGCTACTCCAAGCCCCTCTCTTGGCCAAATAAGACATCAGTGACCACAGCACTTTCCCTGGGCATAGGATGCAGGCAGGTCGGAGTATCTCACAACCACCAGGTGCTGAAGGCCTGGACTGCTTGGAGTGCCTCTGCCTCTCCTGGCAGGGGAACTGCTGCTGGGGGATGTCGGGGCAGCCGTCCCTCTGCCCGCCGGCCATCATGGTGGGATCAGGGCACGGCTCCTTAAGGGACCATGGTTTGCCCTTTTCCACCCTGGCAGCAGCAAAGAGGATGAAGTTTATCTCGTGCTTCAGGAATGACTGCATGAGGACGAAGTGGGTTTTGTATTTGTTTCTGAACAACCATTAGCAACTGCTCAGTCCAGAAGGAATCCGGCCTGATGATTATTTAGGCTATTTGGATTGCTTCTAAAGTTTATGCAAACTGTCTGGTCCATCTCTGTTTGTGAGTCAGAAGAAAAACACCCTCCTTTCTTTCCCCTTTGCCTTACTGGTGCTGTGTGGTCTCCCCAAAGTGCGGGGTCCCCGTTCTGTGCCCTCAGGGACAGGACTGGCTGTGGGGTGGCTGCAAAATGCATTTCACTGCTGGCCCAGCCACCACCCCCCCAGAGGCTCAAGGCTGGAGCGAGCTGCCCCATCCTGTCCTACCTACACGCTCAGGGTCCCTGCAGCCCAGCGAGCCCCAGCTACCTGACCTGCAGGAGCCGTTCCTGGCTCTTTGTGTGCTCACTGTTGTTTTTCCTAACAATTCACATCATGCCCTTGGCAATGTGCAACGCTGCGGGCACCCTTGTCCTGGGTTTGTTGTAGGTAAGCAGCCAGTCCAGAGTTAACACACAAAAGGACCAAAACCCTATTAAATATGTGGTTTAATAACAAGGCTGTTAGAGCCTGCGTTTGCTTTTGCTGCAGAGCAATCAGCGGCAGCAGAGGAGGCCCCTGCAGAGCAGTACCAGCGCTGCGCAGCCCCTTGGAGGGAGGTGTGCAGATGTGGTGCATCTGCCGTGCTTTCGTGCGGCGTGTTTTACGCGAGCACAAGGTCCCATTTGCAGTTAATGGCAGCCATACACAGAGTGCCATGTGCTCAGTTGTACTGCCAGCATGCTCAAGCCCCCTTTCGAAACCTGCCCGAGACTGCACACGCAGCCTACCAACACTTCCCACCCCAGGGGAGCAAAGCAAAACTGAGGGACTGCGGCAAGGCAGGAGGAGTCAGCCAAAGGTGTGCTTTAAAAGGCAGCGCTGTCCCCACAGCTCCTCCGAGCACACCTGCATTGCGCTGCTGCTTGCAAAATCCCATGGTAAAAGTGGGCCTGCAAGGGGCTGGCACCAGCTCTGGGCTGGCTCCCCCCTGCACACAGCCTGGGGCACGGAGCTGCCTGGGTTAGCTCCAGGGCTGGGGACAGTGTGGGGCAGCATCACACCGCTGGCACGGGGCTGGCACGGCTGCATGGGGGGCCACAGCAGGCGAGTATCTGCATGGCTGCCCACGTCTCTCCCCCCATGGCAAAGCCAGGAAAGCTCTTCTCCCCCTCACGCACTCATTTCCTCTGTTTGCACATTACCAGAAACATTTTTTTTTCTTTTCTTTTCTTTTAGAAGCAGCATTAGAAAACACTTCTTTTACAAAGTAATTTTCAACTCACTTGTTTTAAAATCTGTCAGCTGTTAAATGCCTTTCCCCAGTCTTCCTTGCATTCCTCCCCTCCCTCACAGTCCCCATTCAAGCTGACAGTGTGGATCTTTATCTTTTACAAGATTCCCAGAACTTCAGTGTGTTTTTCCCATGCTGATTTGCTGTGATAAGGTTCTAATTCAACTGTCAGCTCAGTGACAGACAACAAGAGTGCCAGGGTGCAGGCAGCACACCCCCATCTGATGCAGCAATCTGTTAGGGTCTGCCAGTGCCACCCACACAAAAACCCTCCATTAGGCCCCCAAACAGCACGAGAACTATGAAAAAATCACGGAGGAGGAGAGGAGGGTTGCTTGCTTTCTTTTTAACTATAAGTGTTGGTGTCTTCCTGTTTCCTTGCACATTTCTGAACTTTTCAAGGGTCTGTTTGCTTTATCTTCTCCAGCTTTACGCTGCAAACAAGTGCTGGATTTAGCCTTAAACCCAGAGAGATCCGCAGTTCTCCTGCAGGCTTTTGTAAGAGGAACATGGCAAGATGGGTGCTAAAACAGAACAAGAAGGATGAGAAGTGCTGGCAGAACTGCCTCCTGCCAGCACCTGAGGCAATGGCATTGCTGGATGAGGCCCCCCGCGGGTGCTGCCCCCGGCACCGCATGCAGCCCAGGCAGCAAGAGCCCTTTGTCCTCACACAGTAACTTCTGTATCGGCAGAACCGTCCCTCAGGTGATGTTAGTGGGTATTTTAAAGTGAAATCCTTTGAAGTTAGATTTGATAATTGGATAGATACTGAAACATATCATTATGGATTATGTAGTAACTCGGGAAATCTGATAAATAAAACAGGGGAAGAAAGGCGACAGTCAGAAATGGTGTGGCTGGACTGAAAATGTCTGTCAATAGGCATGGCTTTAACAATACAGCACTACAGCAAGGAAGGGAAGCATCCAGCGGGGAAATCTCTACCCAAAGGCCTGATCCTGCACCCAGCGGGAGGTCTGGGGCTGTCAGGGCTGGGAGATGCCGGCAGTTTGGGGGTGGCACGGCCTCACTGCGGCTCGCAGCCCTGTGCTGCATGGCAGGGAAGCACCCGCTGGGCCTTCACAGGATGGTGCAGCCACAGCAGCACCTCTCGGGGTAGTCCAGCGCGTACACTTTGTTTTCAAGCCCGTAGATGTAGTAGAGGTAAGGCTTCCCCAAGTACTGGTAGTGCACTTCTGTGATGGGGATTCGCTCGACGGTTTGACGCTAAGAAAAGAAACAGAGAAGCCTCGGTTAGCCAAGTGGTGTTTGGAGCTGGTGCTGTGTCACACTTTAGGCCGATGTGCCCCAAAACCCCCAGCTTTTGGCCACAAGCCTTTTGGGGCAAAGACAGCAGCTACTTAGTGAAGGGGAACCAAAAAGCCATGGAGATGGAAGAGCCCAACACTGCAGCCATCACGGCTGCTCCCGAAAGCTCCCCTAGCAGTAGCACCATTATGTTTTGGCCCATATTGCACCACTTTTATTGCATTTACAGCTCTTTAAGCTAATTCCTTAAATCCAGTAAGCCCTGGTGTGTTAGTGCATCCTCCTGCCTCGTGTGCTTGAGGGCTGCGTGTGGAGGCAATTCCCCCGTCCTTGCCCAGGGCAGGCAGCAGGCAGGGTGCCACCAGCAGGCACTGGATTTTGTGGTGCAAAGTCCCCTCCTTCCACTGGAGGAGGCAGGGCGGGCAGTCACAGGATGGTCTGGCAGTGAAAACACCCCGGTGAGGGCAATGATGCCACCAGATTCTGGGCAAATTTAAAAAAAAAAACGCAAATAAAGGAGCCCCATGAAACCAAATGATGACAGAAGGCACAAAGCCTGCCTTCCCCTCGCAGCAAGCGGGGCCTGGCATGGTCCCTGCCCACGGGGACATTTTCCCTGTGCTGTGCCCCCGAGCCACTTCACGGCCAGTGTTGGGAAAAAGCAGAACAGCACCAGCCAGGCAGGAGGAGACACCTCCTTCCCTCACTTTTTTCCAAAAGATGCTGATTATTAAGCAGAACTTCAGCCAACAGCAAGTGGAAGGGATGAAACATTAACTGGTGGGGAAGCGCCCCGAACGCAGCCCGGATCAACACAGATGCCACGTGGTGCCGGGGACTTGGCACAGAGGGAGGTTTTCGGCACCTGCCTTCCTGTACAGCTAGAGGAGGCTTTGGGTGTGCAGCAAGCTCTGAACAAACTGCTTTTGATGCTGAGAACTGGAAATTACAGGCTAGAATTAAGTTGGAAGACAGAAATTTGCCAAAGAGATGGCTTTGACAGACCACATGGAAGATCAAGCCATCTCCCCCTAAGTTTATTTTGGTCTTTCAATTTACTTGCATTTTTAACATGAAATCTTGTCTTTCCTGTGGGCGAAAAGACAGTATGTTCTAGCTAAACTTGTGCATTTGCATTTATAATGGGAGCAACAGCGATTGCCACATTCTCGCAAGAATCAGATGAGTGGAATCCTAACGTTTATTCAAAAATAGCTTCTAAATATAAATAGTGATAATAACTAACATTTGCCAGGGCTCCGGGAAGGTAAAAGGGAAAATAATAGCCACAACTGCCTACATCTTTGAATATGCTCTTGTAAAATGATTTCCTGGGTATTTCACTTGGTAATTATGATTTCTTTTTCATTCATTAAAGGTCACCTCTAAATAAATAATGAAATCAGTTACTGCTCTCAACGTCCTGCTGTGTTTGGCCACGCTCACTGGCCGACCATAATTAGTTGAACCACACAATTAGCTGAATTTCCAGGGCCGGCTGGTGGGCACCCTCCTCGTGGTGTGTCCCGTGGGATGGGGGGATGCTGAGGGGATGGCAACCCGGCCCCATGCTGTTACCACTCCTCAGGGGCTGGCACCGCTGGGCACGACCTGTGAGCTCCCCGTGGTGCCAGCCTGGCAGCCCCAGGCCCCCCTTTACCTGCCGCAGGATGCGGGACGAGCTGGCAAACGCCGCGCTGTGCTCGGCGATGGCACGCCGCGAGGCCCGGGAGATGGCAGGCTCGGGGAAGTCGACGATGGGGCACACCTGCAGGAAATAAACCCAACAGCGTGCCAGGGAAGGTGCTGCTCCTGGGCTGACAGCCCTGGCTGGAGGCAGGCACTGGGGGACAGGAAAGATGCCCTAAGAGGCCTCACCATCACCTTTTTCCAGTAGCGCAGCACTGTTAAGTCTGAGAGGGTTTTTTAAGCCTCTCTGTTTACCCCACTATGCGGACAGAAGAAATATTTGGCTTATGGGCAAAAGCAGAATTAGTCGGGAATGCAGCTACTTCTCTCACAGCGTGAGTGATAGCCGTCTGCCTTACAGCCCCACAGACCTCAGCACTCACAGAACTTCGGATCTAAAACACTCACAGAAGAATGAGTCAGATGCTAAAGCATCGTTCAGACCCCGAGGGACTCAGCAGCACCAGATGCAAAGTGTTCACTACAGATGCCTGACACTGAGTAACAGCTCTGGGAGAGAGGCAGTCTGTGCCTGGCTCCAGCTCCTGGTACATGGCTGAAATTTCCACCGGTTCCTGCCAGCCTATAATAAATAACTCCCCCAGGCTTTTCAGGTATATGGGCCTGGCTCGGTCCTCTTTTGTCGGGCAGAAAACCCAGCGAGGCCAGGCCCCAGGAGGGAGCCGAGGATGCCCTGCACTACCTGCGGGCCACCCATCCCCGCAGCACCCAGGGAGGGATTGCCTCCCCGCACTCACACTCACCACCACGTTTTCATCTTGGAATATGTTCTCGCCACTGACTTTGCTGAGCAGCTCCCCTGGGAAGTTTGGGTGATGCTCAGAAACAAATTCAAAAACGTTGTTCCTCCTGCAAGAGCGAGGGAAAACCAGCGAGCGATCAGAGGTTGTGTGCAGGGCACCGACCCATCTCCCAAATCCTGAATGCCTGAGAAATGCTCGAGCACTCCCTGGTTCCTGAGGACAGCAACCATCTCTGCCCAACCTTTGTGCCCTCCGGTGTTAGCTCCTTAATAACACTGTATATGCAACAACCATGGGTGACTCTTGGATAAATAATCCCAAAATCAGGGGAGGGAAGGTCTTCACACAGGGTAACTGGAGGCATTTTGTAAAAAGATGGGAAAGTGGTTAGGACGCACCCAAAGCAGCAGGTAGGGCTTTCAACCAAACCTCTCAAGCTAAGATTTGTTTAGCCCCATCTGCTATCTCTGGCACCAAATGGGAAGTACCAGGGCTGCAACACAGCCATCAGCCTCGTGCCACCGCTAAAACCCCAGGAAAAGGAGCTCAGCCACTGCCCCCATCACCTCTGGCATCCTCAGCTGCCTGAGCTTTGGGTCTGGGCTGTGAGAGTTCGGTACCCATGGAGAGAAATGACCAGCACCATTAAAAGCTAAACCTGACCCTCTCAGCCCCCGTTCCTGCCTGACCAGTGCCAATAAATCTTGTCTTGGCTTCCTCCTACAAAGCAAGCCGAGCTTCAAAGCCTTGCAGGAAAACAAGGAATAAAATTAACAGCCATGAACCCGTGCTGCTTACCAGGTTATCACCAGCTGCCTGAAGTGCCGGAGCTTTTTCTCTCCCTGGCACGTTGTGCACGTCTTGCTGCCCCGGCCGGAGCAGGTGCTGCACCTTGGAGGCAACGACAGGGGCTGCAGGGCTGGGGATGGGGCTGCTGGGCACAGGACGAGCCCTGAGCACCACCGGCCACTGCCTGTGGCTCCCCACTGCTCCCCGGGGCTGTGGCCCAAGGACAGGGAAGGCCATCCACACATCTGTCTGTAAATGGGGAGCTTGTCTAAGGATGTATTTGTAACTCTAATTAAGGATAAGCACGATTTCCCCACGCGGTGCTAAGAAGGGAGTGTCCCTGCGAAGGCGCTGCTGCCTGTGCCTCTGCCAGACACGGGAGGCATCTGCTGCTGCGCCGAGCATTTGGATGGCACCGTGCAACGTGATTAGCAGCACTTAGCGACTGATTCATTAAGGCTCTTCCAGCCATCATTAGCCCCGGTGGATTCGTGCTTTAAAATGACTGCCACGATTATGCGCGATACCATCGCTGTTACTTTAAACTTAATGGAGCCACGTAAACAGAACAGCTCCGGCACAGCACCTTCTCTTGTGTCGCTTAAGGATCATTTTTAAGCCTATTAAGTTTCATGTTTGGAAAAACAATAGGGTGGTAATTCTCCAGCTGTAAAACCTGCCAAACCCGGAATGATGTGCTGCCGAAACGGGACCTAAAGCCCAGCCTGCAAAAATCAGCAAAAAGCCTTCTGCTGGCATCCGTGGGCATCGGAGAGCTCTCCCGAGTGCTGGATCCTGCCCTGTACCCGCACCCCTCACCGCCAGCTGTCCTGAGCCTGCCGGGGCTGCGGGCAGCAGGGACACCCCAGTGTCCTCAGAGCCTTGTTTCTGAGAAACCCTGCTCCCTCTGGAAAAGCCAGAGCTTTTTCCAGCATCCCAGAGAAGCTGGGGAATGAGGCAGCCTTGTAACAGAATGGTAACAAAATTGGGAGAATGGAGAGACAAAAAATTAATATTTTCAAAAAGCCTAAGATGTTACCTCATGAGTTTGGGATACCAGCCAGGCTGCTGAATGCTGAGTGGGACGCACAGAGCAAACAGTAGGTGTTCAAACAAAGTCATTTGGAAGTTAGAGGGGAAAAGGGGCTCTTTCTAACCATTTTTCCTGGAGAATAGAGCTATTGCCGCATTGCCATTTCTTTCAGGTGATCCTCGTGGCAGCAGGACAAACAAAGCACCCAGACATCCCCACGTGCCCAGGCAGTGCCACGAGGCGCCTCCCGCAGCAGCCCCTACCTGCTGCGGCCCGTGCCGGAGCAGAGCTGGCACCTCTTCTGCTGCTTCAGCCTCCGCCGGGACCCCCTGCACGTCACACACCTCGCCTGCGAACACACCGAGGCATTAAACAGGAGCTGGCTGCCAGAACAAAACCGTGGCGGGCGCAGCAACAAAAAGCTTTTAGGTACGTTATTGGAATAATCGCTAATTCGGGCTCACGGAGAAATGCATTAAGCCAAGCACGTACCTTGCAGTGAAGAGAGCGTACGAAACAGCTCATATATTGTGCCTCCGGATTAATTAGGTGTTTCGGTCAAATTAACCAGTGATGTAAATTGGACACACGATCTGGGCTGAAATGCCTCCTTTCTTGCAGACGGAATTTTCCGCTGGTATTTATTCATGTTGTTAGCAATGCGTTTTTATTTACTACTATTTAATCTGATTAATTAAGCAGCAATTTTAGTGCAATAACGATACATCTTTGGGCTGTCTTTGCAAATATCTGTGTAGCAGAACAAGCACAGAGGAGGCCAGGTCTGCAGCTGCCCTTGCACCCTGGGTTCAGCCTTCCCTTCCATTCGGGAGCCCCAAACACGGAGCTGAGCGCATCTGAAGGCAGCAAGCAACGCGCTGTACTTCATGCCTGAGATCTGAGCTCATGTCAGCAGTGCAGAAGCAAAACCACCTCCTCTGGTGGCCGGGCAGGGTTAGGATGGTCCCGCTCACATCTCCACAGGGACCTGGTGACACCGCTGGGACACCGCGGAGCCCCATCCCCAGGGGCAGCAAACAGGAGCGAGGCAGGACTGCCCCTCAGGCTCCCCACCTCAGAATAAGTGTTTGCATGTTGCCGTTTCACAAACAAAACCCAAGCAAAGCAGACAGAAAGGCAGAGCTCCTGGTGGGAGCTGCCACAGCTCCTTACCCGGCCCGCACCGTGGCACGCGCCGCACTGCGATCGGCCACGACCGTGGCATCTGTGACACTCCTGAAATCAGAGAGTTACTCATGCACAAAGCTGCCGAGGTTTCAGACATCTCATATTATGCACACGCACTCCTCCTGCATCAAAATTCAGTGATAACATTCTGGTCTTAATGGGACAGAACCCAATACCATAAAATTGTGCCATAAGAGCACTAAAGGAGCCATAAATAATAATTATTTAACAAAGGCAAATGTCTATGTAATGCTGGCAAAAGGAAGTCATTTTTTTCTTTATTCATAGTTTCACTAAAAAGTAAAATAAATTGACCAGCTATAAGCTTGTCAAGAGCTAAATGGGAACTGTCATGGAAACAAACGTTCTGCTAATGTGGGAAAAAATTAACAAAAGGGGAAAAATCATCCAGTGCTGTTTCTTGAAGAGGCTGAAGCAAAATTTGCCCTCAAACTTCTAGAAGAAGAAAACACGAGGAAGAAGGAATCTCTGACTATTTTCCCAGGCATTTAGTGCAGAAAAATTGGGAAGTGGAAAGCTGAAGCCTGGCGCCCACCAGTGTCAGGCGGAGCTGAGGGTGCCGCGGCAGGGATGTGCTCCCCGAGGAGCAGGACTCACCCTGACCAGCGCCGAGCGGGGCATCCGGCAGCGCCGTGTCTGGCCCTGGAAGAGCGGGGGGACCCCCACCTCCACGTCCCAGAGGTCTGGAGGGATGTCCCCAGGGGGTCTGGATGCTCCGGGCTCTGCAGAGGGGACGGCATCTTACCTGGCTGGCTGGAGGCAGTGCTTGGATGCAGGCCAGCTCCCGGCACTGCTGGGGACCGACCGACATCGTCCCTTGTCCCTGTCCCCACTCCCATCTCCAGCCCCACGGTCCGTGCCATGGGCACCCCGAGGTGCTGAGCGTCCTCCTGCCACCATGGCCAGGGGTCATCATTGCCCATTTGGGGTATTCTCGATGGACAGAGGGCAGGCACTTACTGGTGAAGGGCTCAAACGCCCACTCGCTTAACCGTGATTCACTGAACGTCTCCAGTCGATACTAGAAGAGAAAAAATCACGCAGAGGCCACAGGGACACCTTGTATAAAGTAGGTATTGTAACCACGACTTGCGAGTTTGGGAGAGCATCTGCCCCAAAGTGCCTGTCAGAGGGCACTCCCAATGCCCTGCTTCTCACTGCTCATCCATTACCCACTTCTAACACCCCAAAGAGCCAGCGGGGAGGGGACACAGCACCCACACCCCCCCCCCGAGAGCAGCCCAGGCAACGGCAGCACGGCGCCGTGGCACAGGGACCGAAATGCTGCTGGCTGGGCACTGCCCTGGGGGCAGCGACTCGCCCAAAGCAAGGCTGAGCCAAGGCCAGCTGTTACGGGCAGCAGGCACCAAGTCTGCCAGAAATGTTTCCAGTGAGAGGAGTGACAATAGAGAATGAAATGCCGCATGTTTTCTGTGGAATTAAATACTGCAAAGACACATTCACAGCTGGGGGCACGCAGGGCACTGCAGTTCACTCTGTGCTCGCGTGTGGCCAAAGAAACAAGCTGCAGAGCACGTCCCTCCCGTCTAGCCAAGGGCACTGCTGCCTTTTGCAAAGCTGAGCTGTGGAAGCAGGTCTGCAGGGCTCTGCCAAGGTGATGCTGTACTGTGCAGGGATGTGGACCTTTCAGCTAGGAAGCTCGCAGGCAGTTCCTGGGTAGATTCTCCTTGGAAAGCACGGATGTGACTGCCTTCAAAGCAGAGTGAAAGCACTTTTATGTAATGACCAGACAATTCCTCACAGCCCAAAGTCACCAGGTGGTTGGAAACTGCCCCGTGCTCAGACGAGGCGCCCCAAGAGGCCCCCTGGGTGTCCTCACCCGGTAGGTGACGCGCGGGCGCAGCTCCTGGATGTGCAGCTCCGCCGCCGCTCTGCTCCCGTAGCAGTGCCTGGTGGCCACGAAGCGCAGCAGGGCTGTCCTGGCCGCCGCCTCCGTCAGCGGGGGGACACCGCGAGGAACCAACACCGATGGGTTTCTGCTCTGCACTTGCTCTACAGGCCTGGAAAGAGTCGGGGCATTTAGCTTACTGCAAACGTGACCTAAGGAGAGCACCCACACCCTCTGCACAACCACTGCTGGCACCTTTCTTCTTCCAAAAGAGAAAGATTTCTGCTCCTTAAAATACTTTCATGCAATATCACTAAGGCCATTAGGAAAGAGGGGTCCAAAGCAAACACTGTGAGCACAAACCCTGCCCTTCAGCAGGCTGCACTAAGGAGACTGAGTTCAAAGCAACACCGTGGCTCTGCAAGCCGTGAACCCACAGCTCCCCTGCCAGCAGTCACAGCAGCAGCAGGGTGTCACAGCACTGCCCCACGGGGACCCATCTCATTCTGCCTGAGCAATGTAACACCACCAGCTATCCAGTCCCAACCTCTATGCACAAGGACAGCAGCAGGAGCAGACTCCCACCACCCTACGTTACTTTGGATCAAATGCTGCTTTTCATGGTGTCTCTTTTTGCTCTTTTTCTACGTGCAGAAGAAAAGGGTTGGGTTTTGTTTGAAATTCAAGATGAAAATCAGAAGAGGAAAAGAGATAATAAACAGAACATAAAAGCAGAATAGCCAAGCCCCGAGAGAAAGGCTGACCACTGGTGTTCCAAAGAAAACTCGGGGAGTTTTGCCCTGCCTCCTGGGAGCAGCCCTACTCTGCCACACGGGGCAGGGGAAATGCCACCAGCCCGGCCGTGGGGCTGCAGCCACTCAGCCCTCACCCCTGCCACCAGGCTGCCCCGTGCCCAGGGCAGCACCGTGGATTCTCAGCAGCTCCTACCAGAGCTGAGACCCCTGCCCACCAGCTCCCACCCGCTGCAGGGGCAGGGCTGTGTGATGCTGATGGCTCCGGGGGCTCGGGCACCACCAGCCCAGGGGGCTCGGGCAAAGGGCTCAGCCCCTGCTCTGGGGCTGAAGGAATTGTTTAAAATGTGACCTCCCCAGTGCTTACCTGGGCTGTGGGAAGGGGGGACTGATCCTCTGCTGCCCGAGCTCGCCCGGCAGGCCCAGAGGTGGTGGCACTGGCTTGGCTCCTACGGGAAAGGAATATGGAGAAACTCAAACCCAACTGAAACTGAAGGTAATTACTGAGCTCAGTAACGTGCTAAGATTTAGGTGTGGAAGCCAAAGCTGCTCCCAGGACAGCAGCTCACTGCACACCAAGCCCCCTGCACCACTGCCAGGAGCTGTGGCCAGCCCAGTTCATCCCAGTGACATCCTGGCTCATCCCAGTGCTGCCCCAGCCACGCACTGGGATGCTCCGGGTGCCCCCAGCAGGCTGTGCTGGGGGCTGCGCTGGGTCCCAGCCCTGCGCTCAGCAGGGATGGGGGCCTGGGGGCCGGCCCAGCAGACAGCCCCCCACCTCACAGCGGGCAGACTGCTTTCCAAAACCTGCCTGCGGGACAGCAACGAGTCAGGAACAGGCGTCCAGGAGGAGAAAAGCAGCCCGGGGGCCGGAGCTGAGCCCCCCCTGAGGCTGCAGCAGTGCGCACCGGGGGGTCCTGGGGCTGCGCGCACCGATGGCCGCAGAGGAGATGCGGGAGGGATTTCGGCAGGGATTGAGGGAAGGATTTCGGCAGGAATTTCAGCAGGGATTTGCCGTCGTGCCCCCGCGCTGAGGTGGAGCAATGCTGACACCCCGCGGGTGGCTGAGGGCCGGGAGCCGCACGTAGCATCCCTGCCTTCCCCTCGAGCAGTGTCTGCTCCTCCAGCCGCTGCCTTCTCTAAAAGTTTCCAGCTCGCTTCAGTTCTGTTTGCGGGGTTTGTTTCCCTGAGTACCACTCTAAAAATAGCCGCTGCTAACAATCGGTGCTCCTGGTTCCTGATACAGAAACAATTCTTTTTATTGAGCCTTTTTTTCCAGCGGCCCTTCCTATCACAGCAGCTGGTGGTGAAAGTCAGGCTGGGTGAGCAGGGAGCGTGTGGAAGGGCCAGGAAATGCCAGGGCAGCAACAACCAGCGATGGGAGCTGCACAAAGCGGGGCTGAGGGGAGCCTTCCATCAACTTGATTTACTGGGCTCCTCTGAGAGCATTCCCCTTCCTTCCAGGAGGCTAAATTAATCTCCCCATTATTTCTCCTGACAAAAATAAGAAACTACACGCTCCACTTGAAACGCCACGCTGCTCGTGCAGAAGACAAGGCTGCCCCTCAGCTGCAGGAGCACAGGTTTCAGAGATAAGCACTGCAGAGAGGCGCCTTGAAAAAAATCAATCAGTAAGGTGCCTTCAGTGTGACTGTCTTGGCCATGTCTAGATCAAACACAAACATCTTCCTAAGGCATGGATAAAGCATCTCCCAGTGCTGTGGACTCCCCGGCCACCCAACTCACAGCCTGTGCTTCGCAGCAAGCCAAAGCTCCGGCTGTGCTTTGTCCTCCATGCCCCAGGGTGGGAGCGTTCCCAGCAGAGGCACCTCGCCTGACCCTCTGCTCTGGTGCTGCGTTGGTGGTGGCTTGGTACAGCTGCACAGAGTTGTACTCACAAGGAAAAGGAAACGCAAATATTACTGAAAGTCTTGTGAATTTCTCATTCAGAAAATGCAGCTTTTACACACCTTTTTCTCCTGGGCTCATTCAGATGGGCACAGCCCTGCTGTGGGTGAGTGCCGTGCTCAGCGTGCCTGGTGCAGGAGGCACAAGGAAGATGTGTGCTTCCTGGTGTGTTGCAGAGAAACATCCCAGAAGGGTGAACTCCCAGGTTCTTATTTGAACTATCAGAGCAAATCCTTTCTGATAGTTCCAAGATGTACTGGATTTCTATGCACGTTCTGAAGAGAACCTGAACACTTATTTTTAATGCAAAAAGGTTAAATTAAAACCTGTTTATAACAAAAGATGGAGATAAGCACCAAATTCCAGCCCAATGGGAATGGTTTAAATGACCTGGTTAAAAATATCCCAAATCTGGAGCAAATAAGTCAACAGCAGGGTTGTTGCTACGGTGATGATGTTGGAAATCACAATAGTGTATAAACATGAACACATCGCTCCACTTCGAAACAACAATAAGTCTGAGACGGATTTTGACCAAAGCCAGGAGATTCAGCGCTTCGGCTGCTACTCATCAGATACTCCCGGTTTTGCTCTGCATCACGGCGATCCAGCCCTAATGCACCAAACAGCCGGCAGAACGCCTGCAGAAAGGCACAGCACAAGGCCACGCTGCTCTTCCCAGCCTCCAGGCAGCCACAGGGACTGCAAACGCTGCAGCTGGCCAGCAGTGACTGACCCTGAGCCCACTGACATCAGCAGAAAGACTCCCATTTTTGGTGGATTTTGGATAGAACCCACAGCCAAAAAGTCTGGGAGAGTTCAGTCTTTGTCAAAACCTGTCGGTTACCCTGCAGTTTTCGTCGCCATAAATCACTTCACTCGCTTCTGACTAGTTGGCTGTTGGAGCGGGAAGTCAGCCTTGCGTGCAGCACCCCCAGGACCACAGTGAATAATTTTTTTTTCCATCTGATTAAACAGAAACTTCCTGCAGCATTATTATTTCTAAAGCTAATCAAAGCTTTTCTCATTCATAAATTAAGGAGCCTCAGAACTCAATTACTTTTCAGCAGCAACAGTGACAGTGATATTTCACTGGGGCACCACATAATTAGAGTTTCTTCAGGAACCGTATTAACATCTAATGAAGAAGATATAGTCAAGGGCATAAGATCAAAGCACCATCACGAGAGATATTTTGATTAAGCAGCATTCTGTTAAAAGATAACAAGCCTCAGCTTAGGCTTTTCATTGGACTTAAGTGAGCAGCAACACCTGTAGCTCACAGACATGGCACAAGAGATGCGCTGACCCTCTCCACAAGCACTGCCCGGGAGAGCGCACACTGACATTTGGTGGAAGAGGAGTTCCCTTCTCAAAACAGTTAATTTTTAACATATTGCTTGAAAACACATTTTAGGAATATGGTAAGAAGTACAACTGAATACAATTAATAGAGGAACTCATTGGCATGGCATGCAATCTATTTCTTTTAGCTTTACTTACTGTCTGCTTTCACGTCTTGTTCCATTTTCAAAGGTTAGGAACCAAGATGGTCCTGTCCTCTCAATCTCCCCTGCAATACACCGTTTTCTGTGAATTCTGTGCTGGCAGCAACGAAACCCAGCCCCCCTGAGCCACTCCCCTCTAACAAACAACACAGATGTTGGGAAATAATGAATTAATGTCGAAGCTGGACAAAGCAAAATCTTGCCTGGAAGGAAAGTGCCAAGCAGCCCACACAGACCGTGCTGGCTTCCCGAAGTGAAGACCCACTGGAGAGGAAGATGCTGGAAATTGTGGAGACCGCATGTCCTGCAGCCCCTAGAAGCCCAGTGGTGCAAGGCATGGTACCTTCTCCAGAGGAGGAGGCACAACACCGACTGTGGGCTCGAGGCACTGCTTGGCTGCGGAGGGGGAGCTGCCTGCGCACCCACACGGCACCGCCTGAAGCTCCACGTGCCCACAGCTCTTGGTGTTAAATTTCTTCTGGTGTAATTATTAGGTACTTGCTAACCTGAGAGCAGATTCTGGAGACACAAGCAGTGTTTCATGGGTACATCTGTGTCAGCCACATGCACCTGGAAAGCAAGCAGCAGCTCAGAACTGAAGGCCACGTGCAAAGCAATGGACACGCTTGTTACTGCTGCTGCAAGCATGCAGGCTTTCAGTAAATAAAAGTCGGCAGCAGCAGGTGGTACAAAGGGACACCGACACAGCAGCATCTGTCCAAAACCTCTCTGGACACCCTAGTGACATTTCTGGCTTTTTTTTTCTTCTGTGTTTCCTAAAGTTCTTCACTTCCTTGTGCGGTCATGTGAAACACTTACTGCATGAGCAGGTTTTCAATTTCAGATGTTAGTACTTTTGATCCAATTTAGTATAAATTGGATCTTGTTTTCCTCCTGTCAGATGGGGCCTGATGTAGTTCCAGCTGACAGAAAGCTGCCCAGAGGTTTGTAGGCTTTGAAGCAGCCCCGTAATCCTCAATTCTTACCCCATCACACAACTGATGTCTCCTCCCTCACACCTCCCTCTGCTGCCTGAGCAACGCTGCAAGGTGTCACGGATGCTCTCTGCCCCCAGAGCAGAGGGGACGCGCTCCCTCCCTGCCAGGCTCCCAGCACTGCTCGCCCCCCCCAGTGCCACCGCTCACCAGCAGCCACCTCCGTGCCCCTCGCACCCGACAGGAGCCCAGGGATTGTCCCACCGGGAAGGGTCACTGCTGCCCCTGGCTCTGCCCCAAGACCTGCCCCACACAACAGGAGCAGCCGGCCAGGCGCCGTGCCCCAGTGAGCTGCGGTCACCCAAAACCTGTCCGAGATAAGCTTTTCTGCCCCGTCCCATTTTATCCCAGGAGTAAAAATAGCTGGGCTTTGTTCCTTTGGGTGGGTACAAATCCTTTCCAGTGGCAACTTGCCCACTCCAAACGCACACTCCAGACTATTTCAAGCAGTAAAAGCAGGTCTTTGCCAAGCCCAAGTGCTAATCCTTTATCTGCAGCTATTAAAATACTATCATTATTTAAAGCAGAAAAACAATGCTTCTTGCCAGAACCAGAGTTATCTTTTCTTATCATTAAGCCATGAAGGAAAGAAGTAATAAATATAACAGTGCACCAAAAAATGGTTGTTCTAACAAGTAAAAATAACTCTGTCAGAATAGGTACACAGAGCAGATACTTATCCAAAAATACAGACCTGAAGATAACAATTTGGTGGTTTTGAAATGAAGGCGTGCTCTGGTGCGTGCCACCACAACACCAGGATGCTGCAGGGGGCAGCAGGCACAAAGCACCAGTCAAGATTCATCAGCAATTTTCATGCTTCGTTTAAAGTTGTCCATGTGGAGATTTCTTTTATAGGCTAAACCAGTGATTTCCCCTGTGGGCAGAGCCCCCATTTCAGAAAAGATCTGGCTATAGGTTTGCCACTGAGCAGCCACGACTGGGTGCACTGGAAGTCACGTTTGCTTCCATTGCTGCCCTCTGCATGCTCAGGGCTAACCTCTCCACTGGTTTTGAGGAGCAAACAAGCACTGCTGGGAGAAGTCCTGCTGCTCCTCTTGCACAGGGGCCAGTCCCGGATCTCTGCTCCTCTGCCTGAAAAGTTGCAGAGGGTGGCAGGGATGGTGCGGGAAGGAGAGAGGACAGCGGATCACATCTCCGCCTGCCCCACTGGCAGCACTGCTGCTGGGCACCCTGTGTGCTCACCTCAACCTCCCAAAATAGCTCCCCGAGTGGTACACGCTGCATCTAACACAGCACCTAACACTCCCAATAACCGGATCTTTCCCAATGCTTTTGGGGTGGTGACAGCACCGTGGGGTAAGCGTGCTGCCCAGCGCGCCCTGAGCGCACGGGCAGCGAGGGGGTGGGTGTGCAAGCTGCAGCTGCCCCCCCGCAGGCTGCTGGGCCTTGGGAGCTTTGCGTTTGGCCAAAACCCACCCGCAGCCGGATCTGGGAGGGCATGCAGGCAGCAGCGGTGCGGAGGGGCCGCGCTAGGTGGTGCTGCGGGGCCGCGCTCCGGGCCCGCACCGCGCCGGCTGCCGGCACCCGGCCCCCGGGGGCTGCGCTCCGCGCCCTGCGGCATGCACCAAGTACCCGGGGGCGGTACAGAGAGCCGAAATCCCCCGTGTTAGAACAGCCCCAACGCTGCCCGGGAGCGCAGCCAGGCTGTGCCGGAGCTGGGGGGGACGTGGAGGGGCTGCGCGACCCGGGACCAGCGGCGGCAGCAGCCGGGGTGCGAAGCCCCTCGGACCCGCGGGGCTTTCAGTCTCCACGCCCGTTTCGAAACACCCGATGGAAGATAAAAGTTTGGTTTGTCTAAACCAAAACAAGCCCACTCGATACAGAACAAACTTCAGTCAAATATTGAGGCTGTTCGCTTTCCGTGTCTTAGGTGGAAAATCCCTTAGGGAAAGTCACTTCCAAATCAAAGGCTGAGAGATTTTGATAGAATCGAAATTTCCTATGCCCAGATCCTCTCTCCCATACTTCATTGAACCAAAACAAAATTCTAGTTAAATCAATCCAATTTGACAAAATATCTATGGCTAGCAAATCTGTTATCCAACTTTTTTTTTTTTAATCCAAACACCTAGATGTACCTGTTCACCAGTCACCTTCATGAAAGCTTCTCCTTCACTTCCTTTGAAGAGTCTATATAAAAACTTTAAAATAACTATTTTATAGGAATACTACCTAAGCAATGCTTAGACCCATCTTTACAGATTCTCAGCCTATCAAACTTCTCCAGTAGTACTGCAGATTTGAATTCAATACATGAACAGAAGTTTTGAAGTCCCAGCACCACAATTTCAATTCCAACTAAGTACTAAGGGGAACCTTCCCAAAGGTCCCCTAATATTTCATTAGTGACATTTTTAAAGACAGAATAGCCATATCTGTTTAATGGTCACAAGGGAAGGTGAAACATCCCAAAAGCACTGAACACCGCAGCAGCATCAGAACAGGCACAATCACATTTTAAAGCTGGGCCAAAGGATCCCTGAAATCAACAGTGTCCTGCTGACTGCAGTGCATTTCTCTACCAGGACTCGGCTTACTTTGCCCTCTTCCATTTATTCCTTTAGCTTAATCATCAAGATTGATTTTTTTTTTAAACAAGACTTGAACACTACTTGCCACAATTACCAATGGCTGTGTCAGCAAGTCAAACACTGCTCTCCACACTCTGTTTGCAGAGCGGCAGCTACAAACCTGCCTATAATCAATTTTGAAAGATGAAGGCAAGACCTGGTGCACGGTGTCACTTCAGTATTCAGACCTGCAGGGTACAGAGCTGTGAAGGAAGCAAAAGAAAATTTGCAGTCATCTTTATTGGAGCGTGGCCACCTCCTAAGTGGGACCGCATTTGACCCACTGCAAATACCTTAAATCCAAAGCTTTCATTTGCACTGATTCAACCATTTTAGAGACAGCTCAGTCCTGGTACAAGGCCAGGCCAATTCTGGCTCATAAGGTCACATATTTCTTGCACAAGTATTGCTATGGAAGGACAATTTTAGGACCTGTCTCCCCATCTTCCTTCACTCAAATGCTGAAGAAATTGACTCCCGTTAATAAAAGCATTCTGTTACCGGGTACCACCAGTGCTGGGGCTGCCCGAGGTCTCACCGGGATGCAGCAGGGATGCAGCCCAGCCCTGCAAGGTGCAACCCATCCTCACTTCTCCTGACTTTGGTCCAGATTTGATAGCTCAGCAGCTCTGGAAGTCATGCCAACAATGTAGATTGACAAAAAATAAAAGCATTTGGCCCTGAGTCCCTCCAATATTTGTTTTTACTATAAAAGGAGATTGGACTGTAGATGACACATGGGCTAGCTGATTTAGTTACACAAGTAACGGGGAAAACAGTGTTATGTTTTCAAAAGTCCTTTTATGCTTTTGACAGCTCAAATTTTTAAACTTCACCTCAGGCTACTCAGGTTGCCCTGTATCCAGACCTGAAATCACACTATTTAAATGCTAATGAGCAGTCTCACTGCGAGCACTGCTCATCACAGAGGAACTCCATCCCATGGCCACCTTCAAGATCGTGTCAGGAAACCCACTTCTGCGGCCTTCCACACACCCCAAAGCAGTGTTCTTCCTAAAGGACCAGTGGCATTTTGGACAGGGCGATGCAGCAGGTTGGGGCTGGGGATTTCCACGCAGCTCTCACCCACCCCTGTGGCTGCCTCCATCCCATCCCATCCCTCCTGCCTACCCCAGCGAGCCCGGAGCTACTGCCACAGCTGCAGTGCTGCTTCCAGCGGGTGCAGGGCTCGGATCCTCAGCAGGCTGCTGCTGTGTTCATTTTACAGACATTTCACAAAGACTAGCAAAGGATTAAAAAGCAAAGCATCAGAAGCAATAGCATCAAAAGAAGGATGGCTGGGGGTCTAATCCAGAGCAACACGGAGCAATCCGGGAGCTTGGCCTCAGCCCCTGCTACCTTCTGAGCTGGAGACTGAAGCCAAACTGTCACATTTCAAAACCAGGAACCTGGAGCTGCAGGGGGCTTCTGAAACACAAATCATCCTCTTGCCTTTGTACCTGCAGCCCGACAGCAGCACCGGTGGAGCAGACATCACTCCTCATCCCAGACAGGAATTGTCCCTATTGTTGGAGAACAAGGTCTGAGCACACAGTGAGGATGCCCCAGAAGCGCGGTTTCCCCACACGCATTACAGACCTGTTTCACCTCACTCAGCACCACAAGATCAGGTTCAGCTGTACGGAACGAGATGCAGCTCTGGTTGGGCATTACAAACAGCCGTGAGTCTAACAAGAAATCAGCAGCACTGTGTGTGTGTGTAAGGTGTCCCCACTCCCCCAGATGCCCACCCGTGCATTTCACTGCAGTGTGGCAGTGTCACCAAACCAGGAGGCAGAGGCTCACCAAGGACATGGCCATGCCTCCCAAAACACCGTGAAGTCACCACATGGCCATGGCCTGAGGGGCAGCCCAAGCCCCACCATCACCCCGAAGCAGAAGAGGCTCCCCAGGGTGGGGAGGGCAGCCCCCACTCAGTCCTCACCGTGGCACACGGCCCTCCCGACACCCAGCGCCTCCCCAGGGCGTTTAGGCTCATGTTCTGCCCTGCTCCCAACAGACACACAAGCTGACAAAGCCTTCTTGTGCATCGGCCCTCAAAGTACCCATAGAATAGCATTGGAAAAAATCCAGCTGAAAATGTCAAAATGGCATTTTTGATTGCTCTGCCTAGGTGGAGGAGGGGCATTTGCAGCCAACAACATGACAAAACAGGCATGAGCACACAAAATATTCACATGTGTATTTATACTTGCCTGGGAAAGAACCCTTGGAAAATGTTACCCTTCTGCTTATAACCACTGTGTCCTGAAGATGCATAATTTTGGCTTTTTCCAAAAAAGGGCTCCAAACCAACAGTAACAGCAGGGCTTCAGGCTGCTTTTTATCACCAAGGGACGTGGTTTAGCTCGCCATGGACTCCTGCTGGTAGGTCAGGAAGGGCAGCTCATCCCCTGGACTTCTCAGCTCTCCACCCCTGCTGTGAGGACCAGTGACTAAATCTCAATACCTGCTGAGATCGATGCTCACGGTGCTGGCCTTGGCCAGAACAAGGACCCACCTGCCCCTTGGGACCCATGACACTGCACCGGGTCCCACAGCCCAGCCCAGGAGATGTATTTTGGCTCCCCCCTGCCCTGCACATTGCCCCCAGGCTCTCCCTTCCCTTCCCAGGAGAGGACGCACAAACAGATGAGAGGAGACCATGCACAGCAGCTGTCAGACTCGCTCCTTCCCCTGCAAGGACACAGCTGGAGCCAGGCCCTTCCTCTCTGCAAGGACGCACAGCAGCATCTCCCTCTGGCACAGGTAACCTGGCCACAACACCGATCTGTTACCTGTGGCATTACCTTGCCCATCGGTCCAAAGCCCAACCGGCCTCCGCAGGCTCCCTGGGGCTGCTGCACAGCACTGCGGGGGCTCTGGCACGCTTTGCTCACTCGTTTTCTTCAGGGATGTGCAACTTTTCCCTTTCTTCTCCATATCTAAGTAGTAAGGCTTAAATGATGGAAGATGTCAATCTTCGTGGTGATAAAGCTTTCTCACAAAATTTTTTCTTATTATAAAAACAAGGGAAAGAATAACATTTATCCAATCGCACGGCTATTAGAGTATCTATTTTTCTGGTATTCTGGCACTGCTTTCCCTGAAGACTGAGTTTTCTTCATGAAATACCAGCGAGTCTTGGGCATGACTTTAGAGAGCACCAGAAATAGTGTGTGGAAGAAGAAAAGCAGCATCGCTTTCTTCCACATATGGATACTGGTTCCAATGAGGGATTGACACGCACAGACAATCGCTTTTGATTCTCAACACAGCTGGGAGCTTGTTAGACCCTCTTCCACTTTTTCTCCCATCCAGACTGTTGGGGATTCTTCTGTTCTCTTTTTGCCCATCTTTTCACTCAGCTTCAGCGTGGCTCGCTCAGCATTTTTCCTTCAGCACCTGCAAGCACTCCCCTCTCTCCTTGGGCTCAGACAAGGCCACCGGGGCACCACGTCTCCCTGAGGAGCAGACGTCTCCTCATCCTCATCACCCCAACACATCCAGGTGCCCCAGCTGCTCTGGGACCCTGGTGGGCTGGCTGCAGGGTTAGCATGTGCTTGAACACTTTTCTATGGGAAACAGCACAAATGTCCGTATTAGTGTCCTTCAGGCCTAAATGGATTCAGCAAAGCCTCTGTGACAGCTGGAAGGCTGCTCAGGTCCAGGACTGGGGCTGATAGCCCCAAGTCTCCTGTCCATTGACACAGCCCCATAGCCCAGCTGCCCTGTAGCTGTTGGGTCACCCCAGCTACCAGCACGTTCACTGAGGGCTTACGTGGCTGCAGGAGCTTCTGCCCTGCACCAGCACCCAGCCCAGCTTTTCCTACATCATCCTGTGACCACCAGACTTGCTCCTGCACTGCTGAAGGCTATGGCACAGCTCCCATTTGTCCCAGGACTCTGTCAAGAAAGGTTAAATTTGTGCACAAATATCATCCAGCTAAGTCCAAGCAACAGCCATGCCGTGGTTTGAACAAGGGCACACTGTCACAACCATTCACGATTTATATCGTATAGTCAGGGGAAAGTCTATGAATATTAATTCAGTCCTGCTGTCATAAATAGCCCTGGACAGCCACCACCCATAAAAATGCAAATAGCCCTGTGTTAACCCCTGGAAAGCTCCAGCATTAAGCACACTCACGGGTTGGTGGCACCGCCAGTCCCTGCTGGAGCTGCTGACAGCCAGTAGCCTTAGCCGTGGCAGATACAGGGTGCAGCACGTCATGGGATTTGGCTCTCGGATACTTAAAGACAAGAAAAAATCTGACAGCTCTTCCAGCCTTCACCATCTTGTCTTGCAGCTAAAATGTTCCTTTTAATAGAGCACAGCTTGGTTTGTAGAGCAGCTATCCATCACGGAGGCCTAGAAGAGAGTCGTGGGCTTTGAAGCAAAAATTAAAACTCAGACAGAAAAATAAGTCATAGAAGAAGCAACTGCTCCAGTAGCTACGAGCCAGTCAGGTCCCCAGCCACCTCCAGCACCCGCAGTTCAGACCACGAGGACTCCTGCACCAGACCTGGCCCCACCAGGCACCACATGCCCCATCCCAGCTGAGCCCCTCACCACAGCAGGGGGCAACTTGAAAGAATCTGAAATAGGGTAGGTTTAGATTAGATATTCGGAAGAAATTCTTCGCTATAAGGTGAGGCCCTGGCACAGGTTGCCCAGAGAAGCTGTGGGTGCCCCATCCCTGGAGGTGTTCAAGGCCAGGCTTTGGGAAACCTGGTCTGGTGGGAAGGGTCCCTGCCCGTGGCAGGGGTTGGAACTGGGTGGGCTTTAAGGTCCCTTCCAACCCAAACCATCCTATGATTCTCCACTTGAGGATCTGATACACATCTTTCACTGTGCAGCTCTTCTTAAACAGGCACTGGCAAAATCACCTGGTTTCTGTAAGTTCCGAAGGGCCTCGTGTGTCCTGTTTACACTAAAACAATACAAATTAGGTACTAGGTACTGGCTATGCTCCAGTGGACATGAGAGCATCTGCATTCCTACAGAGTTACAGTGCTTCCTCCAAAGACTGAATTTATACCCACATCCAAACTAAATAAATCATGTACCACAGTCCCTAAAACAACTCACTTATCACGCTTAGTGTGAATAATGAAATGTCATAATATTTGTTCAAGACATGTGGATTATTTTGTTTTCAATAACTGAGATTTTGCTGAAAATACAGAGGTAATGCTTCCTCTGTGTGGTTTGGTACCTCCCAGAGGAAACGTGCTTTGTATTGACAGGGGCTGCAGAGGAGGGAGGTGCCTGGTACCCAGCCTGGCCCCACAACCTACCCTCTACTCAGCAGACCGAGATGCAGAGCAGGTCTCCAGGCAATTCTGTGAAATTAAAGCAGAGCTGGAGGAGGCAGCACCAGCAGCATCCCCGCTCTCCCTACAGAAAGCCCCCACAGCGAGGTGCTCACCCCCACAGGCTTTGCCCACTGCCCCACAACCCCAGCAGCACCCACAGGACCACGAGCTCCTGCCTGTCCCCACGCAGCTCCCCTCAGTCTCCAGGCAGGCTGGCACAGCAATGCTGCAAAAGGGTAATTCAACAAATAGCCCATCAGTATTTTTGGCACAGAACCCTCTCCGAGTGCCCACGCTGCACGGCTCCCACGCCAGCCTGTACTGAGGTGTGTGGAGACGAGGAGCTGTCGGCATGGTCAGGGCAGCCACAAGCAGGGCTCGGCTGCTCCCCTGGGATGGGGAGCTCAGCACGGCCAGAGCAGCACCCGCCTCCACCAAACCACCTCTGCCCTCCTCCGGAGCTCCCACCAGGCACCCACCTCCGCTCGCACGGCCCCGAGCACGCCGGCGTTATTGCTTCGACTGCAAGACCACGGGCAGGTTGCAAGGGCACACATCATATGTGGGCTGATGGATGAAACGACAGGCTGGGAAGAAAATACTTACAGTGCTACCATTTATCAAGGGCAGAAATTAGAACATAACTGACATCAGGCTCTAGCAATAACCACCAAGTTTTCATTTCCACTCCAAAACCCATCTTCCCAAGCAGTAAATCAAACTGAGAATCATGAACTATATTGGAACTCTGCGATGTGTCTGCCTTGCACTGGGATGAGGCGTACGCCTGGATCTCTCCTGCTGCAGTCCTGACCATCACCGCATGGCAGAAGATGCTGAGTTTCACAGCGCAAGTGGCAACAACTTAAACCTCACAGGCAGGAGCATGCAGCCATCAGCAACCAGTGCCAAACAGCCAGGGGGGCTCAGGGCCAGACCAGCCCCTGGTCCTCTGCTGCTCAGGAGTCCTCACTTTTTGTTGTGAGCACTGTTCATCCCACCTGCAGTGCCCACCCCAGTCCTGCCATCCACCTACTGCTGCCACAGGAACCCCACTCGTACATGGACCTTGGCCCTAAAATTGCTGTTTTGTGGGAGGATAGGTTAGATGGGAGCCCGCATCCACCCCAGCACTGAGACAGGCACTGCCTGGGGAAGCAGCGACAATGCTGAAATGCTGTGAGGACAAGAACAGAACAGGGAAGAGCAGCTGAAGCCTTTCACGTGCAAAGCTCCCAGTGCTAGAAATAGGCTTCTATATTCTGCACTGTTATTAAGAGACTAACCCCCCTTCCAGGGCTTGAGAGGATGGTTTTATTTGTAGGCATTAAGAGCCTCTCGGACATGCCACAGCCAAGCAATATCGATCAACACCGCCAGCATCGCCCTGCACATCTCTGCACTGACATCATCCAGAGAGCAGCGTCTCTTATTTATGAGAGGTAACGTGCCCTGCTTTTCAGGTTGGCATTTCAGTTTTGGCTGCCTTGTGCACTGCAATTCGTGTAGTGTTTTATTCATACAGAGCCCAACTTAGCCCAGGCTCTGTCAAAGGACTGGGCTTCTGAGCCCTGGTCTTTGGACCACGCTGCCCCTCCATAGCACCCATGTGCACACAAGAGAGCACCATAAAACCTCACGGATTGGGAAGAGGAGATTTCAGCTGTTCCTACTGGAGAAGCAAAGGGTTTTCCAGACACTACAGGCACCAGCATGGCTAGAGCAACACGCCTGGATGACCAGGCCAGACACCCTGCAGCCTGCTCACCTCATCATACTGCTGGAAATTGCCCCAATCTCGCTTGGACAAGGAGGACAAAATGCTTGGTCTCCTCCCTCTCAAATCTGTTCTTTGCTGCCAAAAAATGTCAGCCTGGGAGGAAACTGGAGTCCTAGAATCATCTATGAAACCTTCCTTTGCGAGCAGCAGGTTTGCTACGCCCAGAGGAGGCCACAAGAAGCACTCCAGGTCTGTTCTCCCAGCCTCCCCTCACACCCAAGGGGGTCACTGCGGTCCTCCAGCTATTTAGGGGCTCATACCCATGAAGGAGCAGAGCCTGAGGTGCATTTAGGGTCTGTCCTTCCAGCACAACAGGGCTCTCTGTGCCAAAGAGAATACAGGGCTGCGGAATGAGGAAGGAGCCTGGGGCCACCCCAAACAGGAGCCGGCCACCACCATCACATTGAGCCTGATGAGCCGAGTGGTACCAGCCCCAGCTCCCCGCTGCTCATGGAGGGCTCTTCCCACTCGAACTGGCAGAGCTGGGAACCTGAATTTGACTTGGCCTTGCTGGGGGAAGCGGCCCCTGAGCGCTGCTTCGCGCCAGCTGTCAGCGAGCTCCTGCAGGAACGGCTGCCCCAGTCTGTCAGGGAAGCGTTTGCTTGTTTTAACAATTGCAGCTTTGGTTGAGCTTCACATCGTTTTGGCAATAGGTGCTGCACACAAAGCTAAATGATACAGGAGATCCAGACAGCAAAGTTACCCAGCCCTAAAAATTCAGGGAAAAAGTAGCAGGGCACTGCACGCCGTTGGTGCTGCCCATCTCACCCAGCTGGCCCCCCAGCCCACACTGCATCCCAGCACGTTCACAAATGCTGCAGGTGCCCATGCATTGCCACGGGGGTGTGTGTCCCCACGGAACAGGCTTTGGAGCTCAGACCGAGCCCAAGTGAGCCCCAGTGTGATGGCTCAGCCCAGGCACGCTCGCTTTATTCTCACCTTAAAGCTGTGTTGCAGAGCCCCTGTTTCGGGTCATGTTCTTGGCAGCCAGCTTTAACTGCCCAGTTTCCTGTTGCTTTCATCGCAGCTTGATGCAGAACAGCCGCCTCATCAGTGACTGCAAGCTTCTGCACACCAACACTGTCCTCCCTCATTACCTGACCCCTGAGCTTACAGATTGCAGCAATGCATCTCTTTGCTGGAAGGGCAAGCATTTTTCTACAGCTAACTGCTTTTTGATTAAAGAAAAAAGGAAACAATAAAACCTCATACAGCAGGATAAGTAATAGCCAAAGGCAATTGTGGACCCTAGTTCTAATCGGCAGCACACAAACTGGTTAAATCCGATCATAAGACTACCCAACTGGGTATGTCACAAGTGATAAATCAAGACAAGACTTGCTTGATAAGGCAAAGCCAAGCCAAGCTATTTTAAAATGAAAATCCAAAGGAATTTAGAGTGCTGGTGTGAGAGAGAAAAGAGCTGAGACTAGGACAAGCTGTAAACACAGCCTGGTGGGGCTGCTCCCAGACAGCCCCCGGGCCCGCAGTGGAGAAGGGGGGCACCGTGGGATCTCAAGTTCAGGAGGGAAGGAAGAATCGCTGATAGCAGATCATATTTCTACAGTGCTTTCCCTTCTCTAGCCCCCCATCGCACAGAAATAGGATAGGTGATGGCTTCATTTGAAGCCAAGTGCTCAGGAGTGAAAGGGTTTTGGCAGTCAGGGCACTGGCCCACCTGGCACCCCGGTTCCTGAGGCAGAGCTCCCCCACCAAGGCTGAGCTCTGGACAGGACACACGGGGTCAGGCAGCTCCTTCTCACTTCACAGAGAAGGAACAACACTGTGTGTGTGCCACAGCCGAGCCTTCCTCCCCACCCTGGGCTCCACTATGGGTGACACTGCTCCTCCACCAGGACAGCCCACCCCCACCGCTGTGCCGCCGAGAAGTTTGGTCTGCTGCACGAGCATTTGCAGCACAGACAAGAATGCAGAAAGACTAGGTGTTTGTGTACCCACGAGGGCACGAATTTGATATTCATAGGCTTTTCTCTCTCTTCTAAAGGGCAATCTGCTTTGAATTGAAACAAACTAAGATGACTTGAATGATAAATGAATGTTGCTCTGTACTTCCACCTCAGTGAAATGTAATTGTAATTGATATTAGACGTGACAGAGCTCCTGCTCAAACTTTTGTTTACAAGCTACTTAACTTCAGCTGTCTCTGAAATAATAATACCATCAAGTCCCTACCCAAAGCATCTCACCAGCGTGCTGAGGAGCAGGCAGCAGCCCAACCCACCAGGCCCCCAGCCAGGAGCTGGGCTCCAGAGCAGCCCCAGGTCTCTCACCAGAGGGCTCTGACACCAGCAGCTCCAGCAAGGCTGGATTCCTGCTCCGTGCTAACAGGAGAGGAGATGCAGGCAAGAAGGGACAAGGTGCTGCTTACGATGAAGGGGCGCTGTGCCTCACAGCCCCCCGAAGGGAGACCCAGCAACAGAAGGGAAAGCAAGGCGGACTGAGGTCTGTCCCTATCGTTTTCTCACTTGGAAGGACACACAACTCCCTAAAGTGCTCTCAAGTTGACCACAAAATATGCATTAAATTGTTTCTTACCTGAAGCTTGTGTTCCTCCTGTGCATTTTGATCCAATTTGTTGGCTTCAGTAATAAATTTCTGCACACCAAACAAGGTGCAGCAATCCTCACACGGCAAGGTCATCTCCCACACTTCATTCCGGTGCTCTTCCAAGCCAAGGAAGGAGGATGAAGAGAGGAGCAGGTGTTGGCAGATCCATGGGCCAGGTGTGCAGGCTTTTTGCACCCAAGCAAGAGAAAGGCATCCCCAGTGCAACCCAGACTGCGCTCACGTTCATCTGCCACCGGAGGAAACCCAGCCTCTTGTTTCTGAGTTAAAGCAGCACAGTGGCAACATACAAGAGAAACCAGAGAGGCTCACACATCACTACCACTCTCAGGCTCATGTTTTCAGGGAGAAGCACCACTAAGGAACGAATCACTAAACCTGAGCTTTCAGCTGCAGCAGAGAGGGGCTAAAGGATGCATGTGGGAAGGAGACATGAAAGGTAGTTTTTGTTTTGGTCATTAAAAAAAGATGAAAGGAGAACTCTGCTCCAAGCACTGAAAGCAGGAGCAAGCCCTTATGCTCAGTCCCATCTGGCAATGCTTCCCACTTGCTCAGAACAGATCCATCCATTGGCTTCCCTGCTACACACACAAGGCTGAGCTGAAGGATGAAAAGCCCTAAGGTGAAGACTGATTCACTGAATCTTCCCTCCTGCTTTAACCAAAGGGCTAATTTACCAGCACCACTTTGTATCTGGCTTTCCTCTCTCCTACAACATACCGCATGCTCTCCGAGGACTTGACAGCAAAAGCTCCCAATTTCTTCTTTCACTGCTCACTGAAATTCATCTATTTATTTTCATATGAGCTTTGATTTCATACAAGCCAGCTTTATTTCTGCTTTATTCTTCTCCACTCTAGAGAAATACATTTTACTTGCTGGCTCTAAGCAGCAGATTATTTTTCTGACCTCTAGAAGGCTTCTAAATTCACAGCACCAGTCCCACCAGCCCACAAACCAGCTTAGGCTTTGATAATTTGTTTAGAAAAAGACATACTCTCCTTCAGACCAAGTGCAGGGCTAATCTGGGGGACAATGGTCACTGTTTCTGCAGAGAGAAACCTGTCACAAGGCTTTCTAACAAACATTCCCAAAAGGAAAGGTTTGAATTTCAGTGCGGCTGGGCTGCAGCTCTCCATCAGGTGCCTGCAGACACCCAGCTATAGCACCAGAGGTGCATAGAAAAGCAAAGGGAACCATACCCCAAAGACTCGGAGGTAAACACAGCATTTCACAGCACCCGTGCTGGAGAAGGTTTGTCAAGCAGGGACCAAGAACCAACCCCATAGGTAAGCCCTATTATTCAACTAAGCTCCAACAGTGGAGTCTCACATCCAGACTGATCCCAGGCCACTGTGCTGGGGGCAGCTGTGCCCAGAGCATCCACGAGCACCCAGGCGCAGCAGCACAGACCTTGGCAGGAGCCCGAAGCCCTCCCAGAGCCAGTCAGACGTCCTGCAAGCACTGTGCCCTCAGCTTGCCTGGAGCCTGGGCAGGCTGGTGCAGGAAAACCTTCAAGTTCTTTCAGCACATCTCGTCTACATCCATCCACTAGGGATCAAATATTTGCTAAAACTTACATTGCTTTACTGCCTACACTCAGCAATTAAGTTTGTGGTTCCTGCTAATTAGCAACAAACTGACATTACTGTTAGCCCACTGCAGACTTTGGGCACCAGAAGCTTTTACGTGGTGACCCACTCCCGAAGTACTCAGATTTATTTATAACCTGTGTGGTGAGACGGAGTACTCTCCCATTGCCACCTGAGACAGCTTCCTAGCTGTACACTAACACCGCCCGGGTTCATATGTTCCTCCTCCCACGCCCGAGACACCAGAGCCGCGTGCCTGCGTGCAGGCAGCCGAGGAGCGGCCGGGCCCCAGCCAAAATCAGCCCGTGACTCACGCCGTCGGGCACCCGGGGCACAGGGCAGGACACGGGGCTCAGGGCAGGAGCTGCACCCCACCGCCGGCCCCAGCCCATCCTCGGCGGTGCAGAGCCCCCGGGTGTGCAGGGTAAAGCCCCTCCACCCGCAGCAGCTGCACCTCCTAAATTCGGCACTGGGTCCCGGCCAAGGCAGCATTGCTGTGCCGGGAGATGGCTGCTGCTCAGCTCATCGCCTCCGCACACCCCGGCAGCGTGTTCCTTCAGCCCAGAGAAAGGGGAAAGCAGCTTGTTTTGGGAAAATACCCTCACCGTCTGTCCTGAAGTTCGGCTTTGGTAAAAGCTCAGCCACAGCAGCAGAGGTGGCACAAAACCTCGTCAGAGAGGAATTCAGCTGTGACAGAGCAGTTCTGGCCTAAAAGCCAGTGCCCAAGAGCCTGCTGTGCTCAGGACACTGGAGGTGCCCCCACGCGAGGTTACATCAGGCTGCCTGCACCCAGCACCTTGCTGAGCCGTGAAACAGAAGGTAAAGAAACAGGACTCAATAAAACAGCTCCGAGACTCGCATCTCACAAACATTTAAATCTGTTTTTCAACACAGGAGCAGCTGACATCCAGCCCAAGCTCCGATGAACCTTTACATACCTGCAGCTGCCCTCAGCATCCAGGCCCAGGGCTGTGTTTGGGGGCACCGAGCAGCCCAGGGAGCCCCAGCACAGAGGTGTGCGAGCCCCAGGTCCTGCTGCAGCAGCTTCTCCCATCACATCCTACAGCACACCGCCGTGGTCTGCACAGCGAGATACCCACAGCCCTCCCCAGGCACCGGCCCTGTCCTTGCAGCCCTGCTTCGATCCCAGAGCTGCCAGCACCCTCCCAATGCCCCATGCTCTGCCAGCAGGTCGCCCCCCAGCTTCTCCCCATGGGTGCACCCACCTGCACGGCCACCCGCCACAGCAAAGGGAGCCAAACTCATGGCAGAGGAGCTCGGTGTTCCCTGGAATTAAGGAGTTTACAAACAACTGATTTTGCAGAAGCCGTGTGGGTGTTTTTTTCACAAAGCCGTTAGTTTAAAACAAACCTACAGTCATCAAAGCAGAGCACTGAAGAGATTGATGAGGATTATCAGAATGGCATGAGATAAAAGAAACTTCTTCAGCACGCTGAGTGGCACAGTGCCCGGTGCCCATGCAGATCCCCGACCATTAGAGGTCTGTGGGTCAGCCCGCTGGCTTCCTCAGGTCCCTCTGCATGGACGGGCCACACCAGAAGGAATTCAGGGGTTACCACAAGGCTTCTCCTGGGCTCCCACAGGGACCTGAGCCTCTTCAGGTGGTATTTATAGGCAGCATTCCTGTCTCCCAAAGTCCCTTCAGTTACAGATTACCACAACACCCGTTTCCTCATAAACAAGTGCTTCTCTCAGGCTCCCAAGGCCTTTTGCTCCCACGTGAGCATTATTTCTCCCAAGCAAGGAGAAAATCCCACCTGCAAGGCCAGGCTAAGGCACCCACCCCCAGGGCCATCCTTACAGCATTGAGGGTCACCACAGGAGCAACTGGGGGGCCCCCAGCCCCCAGCATGTGTGACCCCCCCCCCCCCCAAGACCAGTGACACTGCTGGGGCTCTCCCCAGCAAAGCCCCTTTAAGGGCTGCTCGGGGCGGCACGACATTAATTTTAGCCTGGAGCACAGCCAGGGGCACGCGGGGGCTGCAGGGCAGCTGCCGCAGCGCCTCCGCACCCTGCCCTCCCCAGGGCCCTCCCCCTGCAGAGCCCCAATTTCGCTGCTTTTCACCCGACGGGTGCCAGCCTGGCGGCGGAGGAGCTATGGCAGAGGAGCAGAGCGAGCTGGACGAGAGGATCATCATCAAGGACCAACACACCAAGGAGATCGACCTGGTGAACAGAGACCCGAAGCGGATAAATGAAGACGTTGTGAAGGTACGGCTTTAAGCGCTATTTTTGAGAAGCATCTCCCTTATTGCAACAAGTATATGGGTGTCTTCATCCTGCATCTGGCCTGACTTCAGCTCTGGCTTTAAGTCACTGGTGCACGTGCCTCAAGAGGAGGCAGCACCTTGGGTGGCAGCGAGGTTACCTGCTGCAGGACCCCCACCCTGCACTGCCAGGGCCATTTGGATGCTGGCTGGACACTCCTGTGGGGTGCACGGCTCCAATTAATGCAATATCCCTGATCCTTTGTATATGCTGTGCAACTCCATGGGCTGCAGCTTGAAAATTATGGAGACACCCTCATTTGTGACAGCAAGTGGAAAGCCAAAAATAAAACAGGCTCAGCCTATATCACTGATTTAAAGTGAACCCTGGAAAAAAAGCTACTTATGATCAAGAGTTGACAACCTGAGTACCAGAGCACTTAGACACGTATTGTCCTCTTTGGAAGATTGTTTCTCCCGGGTGGCAGCGTGAGGGTGCAGCGAGCCTCCTCGCCTGTTTTTGATCAAAAGGAGTAGCACATCTCTGAAAAGGGAATGGCTTTCCTTAATGCTGACCACTGAAACTTGACTGCTCTGTCAGTCATGTAATAAGATTTGTTAGAATTATGCCAAAGATAAGTTTGGCCCAAAGGAGGTCGGGTGGAGAGGGAAGGGTTTTGTTAAAACTGTTTGAGAGATCAAAGTGAATGACACCGGGAGTGACAAGACTCCGAGCCTGCTCACAAAGGCTTTGAGCAAGTCGTGACCTTGATCGCACTGCTGAAATGCAAGCCTGCATTTGTGCATTAAAATGCTTTCTATTACAGCTAAAACCGTGGGTATGGCTAAATTAAAGTGTCCCAGATGAGCTGGGGCAGTGCCAGCCATAGATGGGCACCTTCCGGCAGGGCGAGACGTGCCCGTGACAGCTGCTGGCAGCTCGGTCCCCACGGCCCCGCACGGTGTGGGCCCACATCTGTGCCGCCCCCGGCACTGCCTCTGCTCACACCGGGCCGTGGGCAGGCCCCACAGCAGAGCTGGGCCACAGGACCACGGCTTTGGGAAAGGGCACCCCAGGAGCAGAGCCTGGAGAAGAGGGCCCAGGGCAGGGCCTTGTCACAGCGAGCCGGGGGGATGGCACCAGGCCGGGGGCAGCTGCCCCACCATCAGCCACGCTGCCCATGCCACAGGGATGGGCTCCAGCACGGCTCGTTGCCAAGTGCCAAGCAATGCCCCATCAGACCTACCTGCTCACTGCTTGCAATGCCACCAGCTGTCCCAAACAGGACGTGTCAGGGCACGGCAGGCCCTCCCTAACCCCCTCACGCCATTCCCCCACCCCTTCCCCTGCCTTTTTCTGCCACAGCTCCAAAACCCCCAAGAGGATTTTGAAGCTCACCAGCTTACGAGACCACAATACTTCCTCAGCTTTGGAAGCTTTCAGAGCGCTCAGTCCAGCTACCTCGCATTCTTCCAACCTTAAAAATAGCACCAAAGATAAGGCTGGGCAGGGAGAGGCAGAACCACCAGGCCCTTACCCCCGGGCACTGCCACTCGCCTGCCTCCCTCTGCAGCGAGCAGCAGCAAACTGGAAAATGCCCTGCCCTTAAAGACTTAAGGGCCTTTAAATGCCCTTCCTTAAAGCTTCACAGGTACAGAGGCAGGCCAGGGCAGGAAAGCAGACTCAGAATCATTCATCTAGGTTGGAAGAGACCTCCAAGATCACCCAGTCCAACCTCTGACCAGTCCTCCCCTAAACCATATCACTGAGCTCTAAATCAATGTCTTTTAAAGACCTCCAGGGATGGTGACTCAGCCACTTCCCTGGGCAGCCCATTCCAACACCTAACTTGCAGGCAGCAAGGTTTGCCCTGCCACAGAGCCATATCTGCTCGCTGAGGTGCACCAGCAGCAGCTGGAGACCCCAGCACAGCTACAGCAGGGGCAGCAGCCAAGGGCGCTTGGCAGAGCTCTTAAAGCCCTTCCCTGGACACAGCCATGGAGCACACAGGCAGCACCCACAGGTGCTACCCCCTGAAGGCGCTGGGGCAGAGCCCAGGCTCAGCTCACAGTTCAGCCTCTCTGCCCCATCTCTCCTCAGAGCCCTTCTGGAAGAAAAGAAACAGAAAAGAAGAGACTCCTCCCTTATAACCTGCTGCCCCCTTCATTAATTGATCCCCTGATTAGCTAATCAGGCAGTCAGGCAGCTGAGATCTGTCATTCATTGCCAGCCCAGCCGGGCAGTCGATGCTGCTCACCAGCACCCAGCAGCCTGGCTGTTAATTCCTAATCCATGTCAATATTTGCCCAGCATCTCTTGCCAATCCCAGGAAATTAAAGATGATATGGAATGATTTTACGATCAAAGTGCTTCCAAAACCAGAAGGGATGGTGCAGTTTGACAGACAGGTATAAACAGACACATTAGCCTCACCAATGAAAGGTCACGCTTTTTTTTCAAGACAAATAGCTTGGCTCATGCATTCCCTAAAAATGAGTTACATCGCAACAAGATCTCTGTGCATAGTTCCGAGGCTTTTAAGAATATTTGTAATGCAGGGACACTCCCAACGCACGCATATAACACCATATCCCTGTAAGGACATGGCCAAGCTGATGTCTCTCTCTCTTCAGGCAGAATGCAAACAAGCTGAATTGAGTACCTTGCCTCCGAATATATAAATAAGTAAACCATAAATCAAGAGGACTGTTGGGGTTTTATTAGCGCAAACCACCTTCCTGCCGAGCAGGCAGCCCATGCCTGAATGCTAAAAAAGGGTAGGAACGGGCTCTGGCTTCCTCCAGAGTAAACACATCCACGCACATCACTGCTTTGGAGCACTCGTGGCCGGCCCCAGCACCTGTGAGCGTGGTGCACAGCGTGAGTGCCGCTGGCCCTGCCCCATCTCCCTCAGACCTGGGCACAGCTTCCAGGTGCACCGGGGTCTGTCCCTGCTCCAGGGCTGCGACCCCGCTGCCCCCTCTGGGCTCCCCCCGCGTGGCAGCAGCTCCCTGGTCTCCCGCTGCAGTCTGTGCTCACCCCCTGCCTCTTCTCTGCTCCCAGGTGGATTTTGAAGACGTGATAGCTGAGCCAGTGGGAACGTACAGCTTTGACGGTGTCTGGAAAACCAGCTACACCACCTTCACCGTCAGCAAGTACTGGTGCTACCGCCTGCTTTCTGCCATCCTGGGAATCCCCCTGGCCGTGGTCTGGGGCTTCCTCTTTGCCCTCATCTCCTTCTGCCACATCTGGGCGGTGGTGCCCTGCATCAAGAGCTACCTGATTGAGATCCAGTGCGTCAGCCGCATCTACTCCCTCTGCATCCACACCTTCTGCGACCCGCTCTTCGAGGCGCTCTCCAAGATCTGCAGCAACATCAGAGTTGCTCTGCGGAAGGAAACCTAAAGCTTGAGAGCTGCCCCAGCCATCGCGCTGCTCGTGGTGTGCCCGCCTCGGTCACGCTGCCACCTCACCTGGGGGACCTGCACAGCACGCAGGAGCCTGCGGCACAGCTGGCTCTCGGGACTCTCCCCCAAGAAGGAGGCACACCGAGCTGCCCCTCGATCCATCCTAAAGACAGCAGTGGTGGCAGAACCTGGCATCATGCCCTGCTCCTGCAGGAAGGACCGCAGCATCCCCCAGACCTCAACATCCCCCAGACCTCAGCATCTTCTGGACCTCAGCGTCCCCCAGACCTCAGCACCTCCTGGACTGCCGCATCTCCTGGACCATGGCCCTGGGCCACCACCTGCAGCTGCAGAGCAGGGAGGGAGCAGCAGAGCCGCCAGCATGCCGCCAGCTGCCCCTCACAGCCCTGCCTGCTCCGTCTCCATCCTCCAGCATAACCCTGAGAAAAACACTCGCATATGAATTATTTGCCGCAAATAATTGTTGTTGTGAAAGCTTCTGTATTAAATCAGGCTGCACAAAAGGCTTATGGATAGAATAGTGAAAAAAAAAAAAAAAACAAAAAAACTCTTTTTCCCTGTGTGTTCCCATTTCAGCAGAGCTTCAAAAAGCAGATTGATTAGTGTATGAAATGCTGTGTCTGCCTCCTGAGAGGACGTGAAGGGCTTGGGCTGCCGACAGCTGCACAGCCACCGGTGGCAGTTTGGGGCTCACTGCAGCATTACAGGGCAGTGCTGGGCCTGCGGGCAGGACACCCTGGGGAGCAGCAAGCACAGGGCAGCCGTGTGGGTGCTCCCCGCAGACAGACAGCACCTACGGAGCGGGCAGGGGGCTTGCCACGGGGAGCAGAGGGAGCAGACGGATCCCACAGCCCCCCGAGGACGGGACCTGGCCGTGCGCAGCACCGGGGCTGGATGCTCGTGGAAGGCACAGGTCACAGCAGCCCACGGAAGGGCGTTTGTCACACACTGTGCCCCAGGGCTGCCAGCGCTCCTGGGGGGCATGTGGGGTGCACGGGACCGTGTCCGGCCAGGGCCCAGCCTCCTGGGGGCAACGCGGTGCTCCTGAAGAGGGGGACAGGGGAAAGGTGCAGTTCGGAGCCGTTTCCTCCCCTGGGCTGTCAGTCCGTTTGTTTGGCCCGTGCTCCGCAGAGCTGTGTTTTAACTGTGAGGCGCTTTGTTGGCTCTGTCCTTAAGTGCTTTGCTGAATCAGGGCCCAGGAGGTCTCATTGTTCACTTATTATTCTCAGTTGTATTCATGTGCTTTTTTTCCTTGGCTTCCAACAAGTACTTGAAGCCGAAGTCTCTGCTAGTGCTATGCCAAGGGCTAGGAAGAGCCAGATTTTCTATTGGTGCTCCTCCAGTGGCTTGGGACTGTGGGCCTTCGTTATCCCACAGCGACGTAGCACTGATGCTCAGCAACACCAGGCCTCAAGACGGATAGAGGTACACACAAGAAAAAAGACAGTTAAATGTTTGTAGGGAAAAAAAAAAAAAGTTTCCAATAACACTTTGTCACAAGCATTTTTTAAAGCTTTTTGAAGGAATAAAAGTAATAAAAAGCAATGTTGGAATTACAGTCATTTTAATTTTGTTGTTGCTGTCCTAGCAGTTCACATCCTGACCCAGCCCCCTCCAGGCTCCCCACCACGGTGGTCTCCAGGCTCCCTGCGCAGGGAGCGCACGCTGCCACTGTCAGCACCTCTGTCTCCCTCTGACCCTCTTGAAGCGTGTGTCAGCCCCATGGCTGGTGTCCCTTTCTGTGACAAGCCTCTAGCTTATCCTGACAGAGTGAAGGCAGCCCCGGGGCGAACTGTGCCCTGCGGAGGGCAGGCAGAGCCGAGGCACCCTCCGGGGACATCCCAGGGTGCAGGGGCACAGAACAAAAGAGGAGCGAGTGCGAACGAGCCCCCATGCACTCAAAAGAGCCCCAGCACATCAGGGTCCCCTTCTTGTTCCGTGCAGGAGGTAGTGACTCTCAAAGGGAAAGGGGATGAACATAGGAGGAAAAACTCTGTTTGTTTTCATAACGATTTAAACCAGTCTGTGAAGTGTGCTGGGACTGAATGTGCTGGGACTGAATGTGCTGGGTCATAGTCACTCGAAGCTACTAGAAAAAAAATCAAAGGAATGCCAGAATATGAAAAGTGAAAATGTACCTGTTGGTGACAGTGAAAAAATAAAGCTAATACATAGATAAATGCATTTTTCACACTCATTCCCAACACGTAAGGCCAATTCAGGTTACCTCTGAGTGCACACAGGCCTCACTTCTGCATGCCATCCCTGCGGGTGCCCACAGGAGAAGCAATCCAAGCGAGGGTGGGAGCATCTGTCCTTAGTGCTCCCTCCCAGCCACCCGGACAGAGCCCACCCTGAGCCGCTCCACCCTGCAGGGGCCAGGCCACGGCTAACTCCATGCAACGAACAAAGTGGTGTACACATCTTAAGTGCTTGGTGCAGTGCTCTATAAACAAAAGCATCCTTACGCTGAGTGTACTCAGGTCGTGTGTTTAAAGCGTAGCATCCCGACAGTTCCCTTCGTTTTTTCAGTATTGCCATGCTTCTGCACTTCCCCTCCCTCTTTCCATCAAGACACAGTCAGAAAATTTTATTTACAGGTATTTCTTTGCAATAAAAATCCATGCCAAAAGCATGACCTCGTGCATTACAAAGCAAGATTGCATTGGTGTAAAAGACTAACTGCTATCTACAGTAAACCCAAAGCAAAAGCTCGGCCTCGGGGGACTCTGCGGGAGTTTTTCAATCCCACGGAGCCCAGATGCAATCCCCAGTGCCAGCCCTTTAGAAGCTTTGAGCGCGTTCAGCAAATGTATTATTGCACACATCCCCTGATCCTACAGTCGTGTCTGCTTCCCTCGCTCCCACTGCCCGACGTGCACAGCCCTGCTGGTGGCGTTCCCGGGCACAGCTGTGGGCACAGGGACACCCAGCCCCGGCCCGAGGGTCCCCATGGCACCCCATGGCACCCCATCCCACCCCATGGCACCCTATCCATGGCACCCTATCCCACCCCACAGAACCCTGCAGCCCCACGCTCCCCGCTCCATCCCGGCAGTGCCGCCTGCCCGGTGCAGGGGAGCGGGGAGGGGGCTCCCTGCAGTCGGGGTGAGCCCAGCTCTGGGAATTGCTCGGGACAAAACCTGCCCCTCGTGAGTTTGGAAAACCACCCACCTCAACGGCGAATGGGCTCGGAACCGGGTTCGTGCTGCTCAGCACCACGCACCACCGAAATCCCGAGCACAGAAGTCTTCCACTGGCTCCTGCCCCGGTTAAATAACAAATGCTGTACATGCTCACCCTCGCGCAGACCCTATGTACACCTATTTACACGGAAATCCCCTCGCAGGTCCCAATCACAGCTTTTTACAGGGGCGTGCCGAAGGCGCTCAGCACGGCGGAGAAGCAGGGCCGGGCCAGCGGTGCCTCACGTCGCGGCAGGCTGCGTGAAGCTCCTCTGGCTCGTGCTCTTGCAGCTGAGGACGAAGGAGGAGGAGTTGCTCTTCTTGCTGACGCTCAGGTCGCACGCCGGCCGCGACTTCAGGTAGCGCGTGGAGCAGCAGAGGAAGCGCCGCATCAGGTCGTGGAAGAGGTGCCCCGTGTACAGCATGTAGATCCACGGGTTGCAGCAGCTGTTGAGGCTGGCCAGGAGCATGGCGATGATGAAGGGAGAGGCTGCAAGGCAGAAAGAGCCATCAGGGTGCTGTGGGGCAGGGAGAGCCCCCGGGAGGGCACCGGGGCACCGGGACACACGGCCCTGCTGCAGAAACACCACAGCAACCACACTGGTAAAGACGAGGTGGGATACATGAACAGCAGGCAGCAAGTCCGTGTTTAAGGAATTGCTGCTGAGGGTTTTCCCAGAGGAGCTGTGTTTGCCCTGCTCGGCTCCCAGGCTGCTGGTTCTGGGATGTTAACCCAGCAACACCTCGCAAAGAGGCAGCGCTGCTCCTCCTGCTGCAGTCAGCGCTTGCAGTGCCCTCCTGGGGGGCACAGCAGAGAACAGGGCCCAGAACAAAGAGCCGGTGGGGTCTCTGCCACCCTCCCCAACATCCCCAGGGTGCCCCTGATGGGGCTGCCAGGGGCACCATTCCCAGGTGTCCCCACCACCAGAACGCAGCTGCAGGGACAGAGCCCACCAACCCAGCCACATCCACGCCTCCGCACAGCACTGTCCCAGCCCCTGAGAGCAGAGACATTTTCCTTGCCCCCTTTCCCCAAATTAATTTCCACGTACAAAATGCTCTGCCATGGGAAATGATGGCCGTTTCCATTTCAGTAATGAAATCTGGGAGCCTGGCAACGGCTCCTGGCTGCACACCCGGCTGTCGGGGTGGCGATGGTGGCGGCACGGTGCCAGGCACAGCACCTCCCGCGGCTGTCCCCACCGGCACAGCACAAAGCCCCCGGGTTTCCCACCCACAGCCAAGAGCTCAGACCAGCACCGACCCGCCAGAGCAGGGCTGCTGGCCCCACAGCCTGGTGGCCACGCTGGCCCCAGGTGCTGAGCCCCTTAGGGGTGGTGTGCCCTGCGCCAGCCCCGCGCCCCAGCCCGGCTTCTGCCCTCCTCGTGTGCTGCCAGCAGGCGCGAGCAGTGCGGGCGCTGCTGGGCTCTGGCTGTGCTCGCTGCCTGTCTGCCTCTGCAAAAATCCACTTGCACCTCTGAAACCAGAAGAGAAGCACAAATAGCGAGTGCTGGTTTCCAAATGCACCCTTAACCCACTTGTGCATAATTCCTGCTCAAGTGATGTCTGCTCCAATTGCTTTTAATTTCAAGTATATGCGAAAAGAGAGCCATGGGGAATTGCTTCAAAATCCCAGGTGCGAGACCTGAGACACATCGCAGCAAGTCACTTAAAAAAAAAAAGCAATCGTCCATCTGTTGCTGACTCAGCTGTCCTGTCTCCGAGGCACATAAATTGAGCTTCGTGGGGCTCTCTGTGCGTGGCGAGCATCGCAGGAGCTGCCCCAGGAGTGGCTCAAGAGCTGCTTGCCCCTGCCGAGGTGGGGACGTCTGATTTTGGGGCGCCGTGCTGGCACCCCCAGCCCCTCGGAGCAGGCCCTGGTCCCACACACTGCTCACACCGCAGCAGCAGGCATAAACAACTCCCCTCGCCAGGCATAATCTCTGTGACATCCTATGTGGAGGATTCTAAAAATTTTCTTAGCAAGCCAGAGGTGGCAGAGCCCTGCTGCTGGCCGGTGAGCTCGCTGCCCCTCGCCTTGTCCAGCGCAGCGCCCACACCGCCCGTAGCTCCTGCAGCACAAGGAGCTGAACTCACCTCCTGCTGCTGGCACACCTCTGCACCAGTGCCCTGTGATTCTGCCCAGCCAGGGCAGCCCAAGCTTTGGTGAAAAAAAAGAAAAAAAATCTGGGCTGCAGGGCAAGCTGCTGCTTCTGCAAAGAGCGAGGGCTCTGCAGCCCCCCTCGTGCCCCAGGGGCAGCCCGCAGGAGGACAGAGAGCCTGGGGAGGGCACCCTGGGGTGCTGCAAGCTGCAGCCCTCCTCGCCCAGCAAAGCAAAGCAACAGAAAGGGTGGCACTGCCCGTTCGGCAGTGTAGGCAAGGGCAAGTCTGACCAACAGGCAGGCATGGCCGTGACCCGTAGCAGTGCCGGCTACGAACCCAACCGCCCTGAGCAGCCCCAGTGAGGGAACCGGCAGCGGCAGAGCTTTGGCTTTCTGATGAGACTGCAGGCTGGAAATACAGCCAGAGGGAGAGACACAATTCATCCAGCTGCTGAACATTTGAAGTTTTGACTAGCCTAAATCAGGTAAAAATAAAATAAAATAAAATAAAATTAAAATTAAAATTAAAAACAAACAAACAAACAAACAAAAAAAAAAAAAAAAAAAAAAAAGAGAGCTGCCTGGAGCACCTAGGAGGGTTTAAAAAGCTGTGCTTGTGTCTCCACCTGGAATGGAAGGGACAGAGAGAGGCAAGAAAGGCAAAGCGAGGAGAGCTGGAGCCAGGCAGGAGAGCTGCTCTGGCTGCAGGGAGCACAGATGTGCACGGGCTGCCGGGGACACCAGGTTTTGCACTGACGGTGTGTAACTGACACCAGTTAATGAGTGTGTAACTGACCCCAGCTAACAACACGACACGACAGGATTACGTGGTGCGACCCAGCCGCAAAGCCCCTGCTGTGGCAGGGCTGCGGGGCGGACAGCAGGGAGCTGCGGCTCCCCCTCAGCCTGTGGCATCCCCAGGCTCCGCGCTTCTGATGAGTTTGGGGCACTTTGTCCAAGGAAGAGGTCCCCCAGTGCACTTTTTTTGTTCTTTTTTCCTAGCTCACAAGGCTGTGCGGAGTTTTTCTTGTAAGCTCTCCCCTGAGGTGCGGGGACACCTCCGTGCAGAGGCAGCACAGACTTGCCCAGCTACAAGCACACAAACCCAAGGAGGGTCATATATTTTACTCTGCTTGCAACCTTAGTGACGACAGGAACAGCCAGCACCAAGTATAAAAAATGGCAATTCAGTGACACCGCATCCTTTAGGAAAAGCCTTTGCTCATAAATCAGGGGGTTTCTGGAGGAACCGTGCTCCAGCCAGAGATAAAATAACAGCGGCACAGTCCCTGGGAGGATGGAAGCAGGAGAAGAGGGTGAAAGAAGGGCAAAAGAGTTGAAAGCAAAGAAGTCAGCGAGGACAAAACGATACTGCAAAAGAAAAGAAGTCGGGCAGTGAGACGAGCAGTTTGTGCTGTGGGAGCTGCCGCGTGGAGCAGGAGCGAGCAGCCGGTGTGGGTAACTCAGAGCCCGGAGGCTGAGCTCTCACAGCCACCTCGGGGAGTGGTGACACCTCCCCGGCCACCGCCAGCCACACAGCCTGACCCCGGAGCCACAACCACCCTGGATTTGTGTGGGCTGAGCTAGCCCGCACCCAGGTACAGCCACCACCGCCCCTCCCGTTTCTTCTCCCTGTTCAGAACTTCTCCCCGTCCCCCTCCCAGCCCCCCGAGACCCGACCCAGCTGAGTTTCTGGCTGCCCCCGCAGCCCGCTGCCGGGTATCCCCGCGGTCGCTGGGCTGAGCAGCCCTCGTGCAGGCACGGGGCAGCAGGACGTACCTTCCTGCGGGGCGTTCGTGTCCCACACAGACCACATCTGCACGAAGAAAAACGGTGTCCAGCAGACTATGAAAGCTAGCACTATGATGAAGGTCATTTTGACCGTCCGGATCTTGGCTTTGGAGATGAGCCTCGTGCTGCTCACCCTGGCAAACGCCGTCCCGCTGCGGGCGTTGGAGCTCAGACCCACGTTGGGCCCGTGAGCCGTCTTCAGCTTCACGTTCTGCCAGATTTTGAAGCTGATTAAGCCATAGCAGATGCTCAGCATCAGCACAGGGATGATGTAGACCATGAGGGTTATCCAGGTGACATAGGCTTTGGGTCCCCAAGGCTGGATGAAGTCTGCCCAACAGTCGTAAACTCCATTCCCCACATCCCTCAGAGAAAATATGTGGATCTGAGGGATGCTGACCAGCAGGCACAGCAGCCAGGTGAGGAGGACAGAGACCCGGTCCGCCCTCCTGTGCAGGGACCTCAGCGGCTGACAGATGGCCAAGCAGCGGTCCAGGGACATCAGCAAGAGCATGTAGGTGGAGGCGAACATCCCCACCACCTGCAAGTACTTGATCAGCCGGCAAAGGAAATCCGGTCCGTAAAACCTGAAGGTGATGTCCCAGATGAGCTGGGGCAGCACCTGGAAGATGGCCACGACCAGGTCGGCGATGCTCAGGTGCTTCATGAAGAAGTACATGCGGGAGTGCTTCTGCCGGGTGGTGTGGATGGCCAGCAGCACGCACAGGTTGCCGGTCAGGGCGAGGAAGAGGATGAGGCACAGCACCGTCACCTCCACCTTGGCCATGTCCTCGTTCCTCTTCAGCGGGTCGGCCGTGCCGTTCCTGCCCGCCGTCTGGTTCTCCGCCGGGACGCTGCCGTTCCCCAGCGACCCGTTGGCCGCCCACAGGCTGCTCCCGGCCAGGTACAACTTCTCCATGGCCACCCCGGCCCGAGCCCAGCCCGGCGAGCGCACGGAGCCCCCGCGAGCCGCTCCCGGCCGCAGGCAGGCGCGGCCCCGGCACGGCTCCGCTCCCCGGCGCTCGCCCCCGCGCCGCGCTCCCGCCCGGCCCCCCCCCGAGCCGCGGGGGCAGGAGGGGCTCCGGGCACCCCCCCGCCCCGCCCGGCCCTCGCCGTGCCCGCAGCCCCCTGCCCCCGGCGGCACGGGGCGTTCCGGGGGGGGTCGGGGACCGGGAGCGGGGAGCAGCCGCGCCCCCGTCCCGCTGCCGGCACCCACGCGGGGAGAGGGGGACCCCGGCCGAGGGGGGCGGAGCGGGGGTGGGAGGGTGGGATGGGAGGGATGGAGAGAGGTGGGATGGGATGGGATGGGATGGGTGGGAGCAGCCTGGCCCCCTCAGCATCCCCATCTCATCCCCGTCCCCAGCCCCAGCCCCAGCCCCAGCCCCAGCCCAAGCCCCAGCCCCGTCCCCATCCCCGACCCCGTCCCCATCCCCATCCCATTCTATTCCCATCCCCATCCCCATCCCATCCCCATCCCCATCCCCGACCCCGTCCCCATCCCTATCCCCATCCCCTTTCCCATCCCCATTCCAGTCCCCGTCCCCATCCCCATCGCCATCCCATTCCATTCCCATCCCCATCCCCGTCCCCATCCCCATCCCACCCCACCCGCCGCAGCGACGAGCGCGGAGCGGGTCCGGGGCCGGCTCCGGACCCCGCCGCCTGCTCTGGGAGCGGCGGCCGCGAGGGGGAGCGGCAGCGCCGGGCCCGGCCGGGCCCCCCCGAGGGCTGCGGGGCGCCCCCGGCCGCCGGTGCCTGCGCCCGGCCGGGACCGGAGCCGGGCACGGGGCGCGGGGCTGTCCCCGAGCCCCCCGCGGCTCTTCTGGCCCCGGTGCCAGAATTGGCCCGAGGCTCGGCAGAAATGCCCTTCGGAGCCCCCCCCCCCGCTCCAGGGGCTCTCTGCGCTCCTCTCGCCGCGTCTCCGTTGCTCCGGGCTCGCACTCGCGCTCCTGGGCAGGCAGCGCAGCGCCAGCCACCGAAGGCTTTTTTCTTTCAGAGAGATTGTTTTAGAGTAATACCAAAACAGTTCTGTAACAGAAAAAACCGCGGGTGTGTTTGGTGTCACTGCCACCCGTGCCTCTCTCAGCCTGCACGTCTCAGAGAGGAGAGGAGGCTTTCCCTGGACTCACTTCCCCACGAGGGATGCAGGCACCGGGCACTCCTGGAGAGCCCCCCCCACGCCTCAGCAGCACCTTCCCGAGCCCTGCAGCAGCCCCGGAGCCATTCCCAGGCCTTTTCACCAAAAAGGAGGCTTCAGCACCACATTGCCTGGCACGGCTGCCTCAGCCACCCAGCCCCAAGCGAAAGGAGCGTGCTGCTGCTCGTTCCACTGCGCTGCTTTTCCCTGATAACCACAGCTCAAACTCTACTTAGCCTAGCCTTAGGCCTTGAATAAACATCCCTGAAGTTATTTTTAAAGATTTTTGGGAACCTTTAGCTCTATGCAAGATGTAAAAATGTTAAATACTTTGGCAAGTTCTTCCCTCCAGGGTTCACGTTCTTCCTCCTTCAGGCAATAAAACGGCTGTGGGAATCGCTGAGGATAACAGCTCACCATGTGCAATGCTTTTTTTTTTCATTGTTCTGCCCTTTTCGGGAGAGCTCTGTAGGAGGAAGTGACCTTGGGTGAAATCCTGGCTGCAGTGGAGTCAAGGAGAGGTTTGCCACTGGCTTCACTTTGTCCTGCAGGGCACTCGGAGGTTGTGCATCTGTGCCAGCAGCAGCCTGCGGTCGCCTTGGGAGCCGTCTGGCACTGGTGTGCTGGCACCACGCACCTCAGGTGAGTGCCCTGGGACAGAGCAGCCCCAGCTCCTCTTCACTGCCAGCTGAGGCATCGTTCACAGCCACACAAACCCTGATTGCTTCGTGGAGTCAGGGTTCTGCACCAAACTGCTCTGAATGCAGACCATAGCCTTACACCAGTTGCATTGCTCAGGAGCGTTCGCAGCCTCAAAGAGTGGTGTGTAACTGCAGAATACATTTTATTTCAACAGTGAATCATAACTGCTAATCTGTGGAAGAGCTCTCCTAGGATTCGTTCTGTTTGTCCCCTTGCCAATGCCAAACTGATCCCAGCGCTGCGTTTTTCTAACGCTCTGTCTGGTCTGATTTAGAAGTGCAGGAGCAGCTTATCGAGCTGCTTAGGTGAAGGATCACGCTCCTCGAGGATGAAACTTTGGATTCAAAACGTGAAGGCATGGAAGGTTTTCATTAGTCTCACATGAAGCTTTTGGCTACAGCCTAGGCTCTCTGCCCACGCCCCACTCAGAGGCACAGGATCTGGCCCTGCCTCATGGGTGGTGCTGAGCCAGGGGCTAGGAGCTCAGAGCCAGACCTGTGTCAGGAGCAGCAGAAGGAAACATCCCGCTCCCTGGTGCATGGAGGCTGCAATTCTGCCCCTCCCCATCACAAAGAGGGGATGAATTGTGTGAGCAGTGCAGGTGCTGCTGCCTGCCTCAGGGCGCACAGCACACCACACCACACACCACCACGGCTGCCCTCTCCTGTCCCGACGCACCCCCAGCTCCCCAGCAGCCGCTCTGCTCGGCGCTGTGGCTGGACGAGCTTCACACGGAGCTTTGTCTTCAAGTGGTTTGCCAGCTGCCGAGGAGCCAAAGTGCTCCTGCTCCCTGGCCGAGGAAACCGGGGCTGACAGCATCTCCGTCCGTGAAAAAAGTTTTTCTCCTCTCCTGGGCAGCTCAGAGACAGAAATCATTCACTGGGTTTTGGCACCTACCTCGCCAGTTATACAACGTCTGACTCTCCCGTGTATTTTCTCATCTATTACCCTGTTTTCTGGCTGTTACAATTTGGCAGCTTACATGTTTGTTTTACTCAACTGAAAAGATTTACCAAAGGGCAGAAATGAAATGAAACCTCTTCAGCTGAGGATGAATTCAGTAGCCATAAAGCAGGTCCCTGCCCCGCTGCAGGCTGCCAGCTCCGGGCCGCCACGGGGCTGCTGCTGGCACAGCACGGGGGGCACTGGAGGGCACTGGGGGGTACTGGGGGCACCGTGGCACCCGGCAGCCCCGAGCCAGGCAGCACAGGGAAGGTGCAAACGCTGCCTTCCAGAATTCAGTCGGGTCTGTCCTGGCTGGGGAGGCTGCCGGCACAGCTGTGCGCCGAGATGCTGCCCGAGACGCTGAAGCCTGGGCACGCTGCGGCTGGGACAGGCTCTGCCGTGTTCCCCATGCACAGATCTCCTCCTGGCCATTAGCTTTTAACAGTCCCGGCGCTCACTGTGGGTGCCAGGGAGAAGGCCAGGCTTTCAGGGGAAATTGCTCCTTCGCATGGCCAACAAATGAGCTTTTCAGCAGCTACCCAGACACCAGCTCATGCTCACGGAGAAGCCCAGCCAGCTGCACCCCGCAGGGAAACTGCCCGATTTTGAGCCCTCCCTGCAAGCCCTGTGCAGGTGTTGGGTGCTCGTCCTGACCCTGGAACACCTGTCCCTGTCCCTGTGCCTGTCCCTGTCCCTGTCCCTGTCCCTGTGCCTGTCCCTGTCCCTTCCAGCCCGGCTGGGGCTGTGCTTTCCACCTCCGGGGGGCTCAGCAGCAACAGCTGCCAGAGTGCCCCTCAGCAGCAGCCGCACTTGGGGCACAGGGAACAAAACATGTGACAGGCAGAAAATCACAGGCTTTTTTTTTCCTTTTTCTTTTGAATTTTCCCTGATTAGCATCTTTTTTTTCTTTTTTTTTTTTTCAGTTCCCATTAAAGGAAAATCTCCGACCAGTTCTCAAAACCATTCAGTCCAGTCCAAATAAACTCAGCCTGCAACTGCCAGCTGCCATAACTGTTCATTTTATTGTGCCTATAAACACTAATTTGAGTCAATAAAGATGTCTGTATGAGGTATAAACCAGCACATATAGGTGATTTGCCGACAGGGTCTGTCGGCGCAGCCCAGGACAGCAGCACCAGTACAGAGCACACACCCCAACGGGTACAGAGCAGGAGATGCTCACGGCCCCTCGCGGCTCCCCAGCCCCTACCCAGGCAAAGCTCCCGGCAACTTCAGCCTCCCAGCAAGGAAAAAACAAACAAACACAATTCTGAGGCAAAGAATCTTGAGAGAATCAAAGGGTTTTCTGAGTCACCCCCAGCTCCTTCCAGATTAGAAATTTCTATGATGCCCCAGAGCTGGAAACATTTTTATTTTAAAAATACATGCTTTGGAATAAGCAAAAGCGCAAAAGCTACACAAAGCTAAATTTAATTTCAATTTGGTTTACTGCTGCATCTGAAATAGATGTTTTTCCAATAGCTATCTTGAATCCCAACTTTACAGTCCCCATGACACAAGAGGTCTGGCAAAACTTCAAGTCCAGGCCACCGGTTTGCAGATGGAGTTACTCATGAACTCATGGATGGATGCAGCCCACAGCAGGCAGTGCAAGCTAGAAAGTTGGGATATGTTATCTGGCTGCTCTTGCATGGGAAATTATCTTTATCCTAGAATTTCTTCCCAGTCCTTGCCCTTGCCCCCTGCACTCAGTCTGCAAGAAGGCCAACTTTGGTAAATTCCCTAAAAATACAGAGATGTGCAGTCCCACGCACACACCTCTCTGGAAAAGGCAGATCATGGCTTCAATAAAAAAAATAAAAAATAAAAATAAAAAAAGCTGCTGAATGTCACAGTCTTTAGATAAGGTTGGGAAATATTCTAAGGACAGAGAAAAGAAGAGCGTTTTCCTGTCTTTCATAGATGTGTACATGAATAAATCTTTAAGTGTGATTTAAAATTCCTATGCAGCTCTCCACTTCCTACACCGATTTCAGAGGAATAAATACTGAGAATAAATATTGTAAAATGTACCAGGACTCCTAGGTTAACAAGTCTTTGGAGATGAAACGTGGAAATACAAGTGATGCACAAAATTATTTGGTCCAGAAAACTTTTTGAAAATCCATTATGTTAATGAGTTCTGTAATTAACAGCAACATTGCACAGCGCTACACGTGTGAATATGCAAGTGAAATGCTGACAGCTTGACATACTGCGTCATACCACCAGTGACATCATCTGACTGCCTAAAGCATGCTCTAGGACATGGTATTGCTTTTCATTAGCTGAAGAAGAAAAAAAATAATAATAGTCCCAGATTGATAATAGTAAATAAACTCATGGAAAAATACCGTTGAAGCCCGCTGTCATTTCAAGCATTCCTGCTCCACTACCGCACAAACTGGCTGTTGTTAGGGCTCTGCATTAGAGCTGTTCTGATAGTTGTTATTTTGTTTTGGAAACTATATCATCAAAGCATTGCTTGGAGGAAAAAAAAAAAAAAAAGGCCAGAAAAGCTGGCTTGCACACAGACAAAAGTTGCAGTCTCAAGCTTTAGAAAGCATTCTCAGAAGAAAAAGAGAATTTGTATGAGTTCATGCAGTGTATCAAGAGCGTTTCTCCTTTTCCCTTCCTTTTGTTTATCTAGGAACACTGCGTCTTAACCACTCAGAGAACTCAGTGCTAAGATCCTTTTCCATCATGTCATTGTAAGGTTCATGGGAGCCAAACCATTTCCTTCAAAGAAAGCCTCTCCTCTCCTTTTTGAAGGCTGTCAGCCTTTGCTCCTGTGGCCTGCTGCTTACGGCAGTGCAAATGCCCAAGTAATGTTCGCTCAGCTTTGGTAGACGTCTTGAAAGAGAGCCTGAGTGTTGCTGGCATTACAGCAGTCCCATTGCCAATTAAACCAATAACCATTACTGTTAATGACGCAGCACCGCAAGTAAGAATTGCCAGCAGAGCCCCTGAAGATGCACTCCTCGTTTTTCACTTGATGCCAAAAATGCAGAAGGGTGCCAGCTCCTGCCCTAGGGCCCAAATCCCACAGAGATATGGTATCAGTGCTCCATTCAAATCAGCAAGCTTAAAGCTACTCAAACTAGAGGAGGTTCTGGATCTCTCTGGCCCATGACCCAGAAAGGCTATTTCTTTTACTACATTTCTGTATAACTTCATGCTACTTATTTCAGTTGCCCTGAACTGGCTGGAGCAACTGGTTTTCTTTTATTTTTCCAGTTTGCTATTTGCCATCTGAGCTGTTGTCACAGTGAGGATGTACATATATCACCACAAGAAGATTTAGTTTCCATGTGTGCAGAATAAACATGCTTCAAACAATAATTTTTGTACCAAATCAAGTCCTCTCATCCCAAATTACTGAACAAAAAATTAAATCTGAAAAACATGGCCCAAAATTCAGAAACAATATAAAGCAGAGGAAAAGGACAAAGCATGTCAGGTGCTGATGAACAGCAATCAAATAATAATAATAATAAAATTAAGTAAAAAATGTAGCAACAACAAGTTTTATGGGACCTGCAAAATGAAAGCACAAAACATATTCCTGAGCATCAGCTCCCTGCACTTTGGATATAAACTAAATATTTCCCTACATGTCGGTATGAATCATTGCTGTAACACCAAATACCTGATGTGCAAGCACTGGCCCCGTACTGCAGGCCTGAGTTCCTGCACACGAGCAGCTACAGGAGAATGCTTTTGTCCGTAAAAATGAGGTGCTCGTGTATTTGAGCATAACGTCTTGCCTTGTTGTGGCAAAGCTAGAGGAATCACAACAAAAATGAAATATATATATATGCATACTTAATATATATTCCTGTGTAAGTTATGTAATTAATATACCTGCACACACACACACACACACACACACATACAGGAACCTGAATGAACCTTGCTGCTCATCGCTACTTAACGAAGTCTCTGCTGATTGATAAGAAAGGAACTGCAGTCCTCAAGAAAATTCAGCATACATATGCAGACGTGGGTGTGCACACAAGCATCTAGAAATGTCCCCATGGGTGTACCTGTGTGTGTTTATACACACCCATCACTCACACACTGCCACGCAGCCCCAGCTCTAGGAAGGCAGCACTGGGGTCAGGTAATTACACAGGGCAGCAGGCTCCGCTCTGAAAATGAAGCCCGGCTACATTTATATGAACTTTTCTGCATCCCCAATTATCCCCCATTTGCAGTAATGTGTTTACATCCTCCTCCCTGAAGTTAGTAAATTGCCTTCCTCTTTATTTAATTCCAGGTGCCTGATTTGGAGCCAATTCACCAATTTGTTGGGATCTCTGAATTCCGGTCCTCTCCTGCCGAGTGCTGCTGACAGCTCCTCTGCTCGGCGAGCTGCAGGGCAGAGGCGTGTACCAGTGGGAAAACCACAGCATTACTGACTTGCTTTTGAGCAGAAAATGGCTGGCTTTGGGCTTGCCCAAAGGCCAATGGTGATGATTTACTTTAAATCCCTTTTAACCTGGACAAGGCATTCAAATTCCAGAATCTCTCTTCTCCTATCAAGGAGGGCTTTGCTGTGCCATTCAGTTTGGTAATAAAGCTTATTATTGTGTGAAAGACGAAAATGTTTTCCAAGGCAGATGCTGCCTGCCTGTCTGTCCCCGCTGTCCTGCCTGGCTCCGTGCAGTGGGTGTCCAGGGAAAGCCCATCGCCTCCTGCCGCCATGCACAAAGCCACACCAGTGCTCGTGCTCAGGCAGTGCTCGTGCTCGCTCTGACATTTACACAGTGAGACCTCCAACGAGCTGCGGATGCTGATGGACGGCCCCTGCCACCAGCCTGAGGGCCGGCACCCCCAGCATGGCATCCCTCGGGGGGTCCGACCACAGTGGTCCCTGTAGCAGGGGAAGCTGTGTAATCACGATGTCCTCGCTCTGTTTTGCACGTGGGTTTTTCTTTGTGTAATTCCTGAAGTTGGGTATTATCGGCATGGCCATTACTTTAAAAGTCAACACGATGGAGTGCAAGACGGCAGAATTTTCCTAAAAAACCCTAAACAGAGGTCCTTGTATATGTACAGAAATTTTCAGCTATGCAAACTGAAAGGAAATGAAGTAAAATCTTTTATACCGACTATTCCTTATGCCCCTCGACATATCAGGCCTTTACATCGGTCCCTTTCACCAGCAGCAGCGGTAGGGTTGTCCTCAGCTGAATCTGGCCCCTTTCTCCCCAAAGGAACCAGCAGCCAAAGGTTTCTCAGTAGGCATGAATGAAAACTAAGCAAACACAAGTAGGAATTAATGAGCAATCAGAAAACCAAGCTGTGATTTGTCACCCATAATCAAGGCTAATTAATTGTCACTTAAGTGCAAACTGCAGCACAACGCATTGCAGTTTCCTGCCAAAGGCTTTCCAGAGCACGAGCGAGGAGGCACGGCCAATAAACCACGAACCACAGGGAACCGGGAGCTTGAATGGCAACAGGAAAACCCGGGGGAGAGCCGCATGGCAGTCCCCAGTGCGTCTGATGGAAACCTTTGAGTTCTTTTCACGGCACAGGTACGTTACTACCGCTCTCTGTGTGACTTCACCAGCAGCCCCCACAGGTATCATCACAGAGCTGCCCATGGGGGTGGCAGGGCCGCCAAGACCCAATGGAAGCCCCAGTTGGATCCTCCCAAACTTCAGAAGGGCTGGGGTTAGCACGCTGGAAGACATGGCAGTGCTGCACGCCGTCCTTGCTGCCTTGCCTCGCTCACCTGTGCTCACCTGCAGCGGCACAACCAGCGGCACGGTGCCAGCCCCTGCCCAGCTGAGCCCCACGGGCAGCACGGGGCTGCCAGCAGGCACGGGGCCGGTGGCTGCAAGGGCTGCTCGGGGCCCCCGGTGGGGACAGCAAACCAGTGCACAGAGCGTCCCCAGGAGACGCTCGCTTTTCTGGGAAACGAGCAAAATATGTTCCCTTCTGCTCCGCATGACGAGGATTGTTAACCCAAGCAGGCGCTGGGTTTGGGTTGGAAGTTGCAATCACAGTAACACAACCAGCGGGCTATAAAAAGAGACGTGACTCAGATGTCAACCTAAAAACAAGGTTCCTGCTAACCACATGCAGATACAACTCGCTCGTTGAGCCCACAATGTGACCAGGATATTTTCAGACCCCCCCCGGGTGATGGAAGGAGAGGGGGCTGGCGCATCAGCCTGCCCTGGACGGCAGAGCCCCATCTTGTAAGGGTCCTGTGCACCCTTGGGCCCTACCAGCCCCTAGCACAGCACAGCTGAATTCCCTCCCTTCCTCATGCTGGCCGTGGCACGCCGTTGTCTGTACTTGTCCATCAGGACCCACTAGGATCACAGTCAGTTTTGGGGGGCCAGGACCCGTGCACTCTTTGCTGCCAACATCCTCAAAGCATCTCTGCCTCCGCTGCCCAGCAGAGATGTGCCCATGACCTGTCTGCTCCAAAGCTGGTGAAGAGTCAAAAAAGAGGTTTTTTTGGCTGTCATTTTTGGTGCAAAAGGACTTACAAAGATTTTTAATTGAGATTTCATCAAGCTACTTCGTATGCATGAAATTAACTGTCCAATACATACAGCCAAAGGCAAGCATCCCATAACAATGAGACGAACCAGGCACACAAAGACCATGGGTGGTTAAATCCCAAATGCAGAGCCTCCAAACCGCTCAGCTACTGCCTTTTTCTCCAGTTCCCCTTCCTGCTTAGGGACGGAAAGTTTTTGCTCCAAAGCCTTCCTGCACGTACAGCTTCACCTGCCCCATTACTCCATTTTCTAGCCATGAATCAAATACTGCAGACCAGGTGAGGCCACAGCCAGAAATCAGGTGCCAATTTTAAAAGGTTAAGCTAAATGTGATTAGAAGCCTCTCTGAATTTCAGGGCAGATTGCATGATTAGGATTAATTTTGCAACCTGACCACGGAAGAGCTGCAGGTGCAGCACTGGGTGCCCCCCGGTGAGGCAGGCAGCAGCCAGGGGAGGCGAGTTTCATCTGCCAGAGACGCGCTGAATTCCAGGCGCTGAGCGGGGACGTCGCCTTTGCTGCCAGCATCTAAAATTTCCCTTTTAGCTCAACCAGCTTCCTACACATGATATTGCTCTGAGCACAAAGCCTCTGCTGCATGACTGATGTGCTGCCCACCCTGCCAGAGGACACAGCCCAGGAGGGGAGAGCAGGAACAAAGCAAGCACCTGCACCCATCGCAGGGCAGAGCACACCGCGGGCTGCAGCGAGGGAGCTTTCCTCTTGAATGATTATGAGTTGTTGCAGGACTTGGTGCATGACCTACTGGTGAGGAAAGCACAGTATCACCTGCTACTAATCGCTGTCTTCTGGAGGATGGCAGCTCATGTGCTGCCCCTCCAGCCCTCAGCCCAGGGGCTCAGAGGCACGGCAGCTGCCGGCACCGTGCCCCAGGCTGCCCGATGCGGGGGCAGCAGGGCCAGCCCAGAGCTTCGCCTCGCTGATTTAACACCTGGGGAAAAATCTGTCCGCAGCCAGAGACTGCAACCCCTCCAGACAAGACTGCAAGAGCACACTCACCAACCCTGCCGGAGAGGTTTTTAAACAGAAAAATGAAAATAAAAGCAATCTAAAAGAAGCAGCAGCAGCATTTTCCAAACTGTAATGAGTTCAACCAAATGTTTGAGAAACATATTTGCTGCCTCAGGTTGTAATTATGAAAATGCAGCCAGAGAGAGCGATGCGCTAGAGAAACCGAGGGGAAGGAGCTGAAGCACCCTACGGAGCCACACGTAACCCCGGGGGTCACACTGCACCCTCCTTCCTCGGTCTGCCCGAGAGGGAACCCACAGGAGCCGGGGCTGTGCTCAGAGCCCGGAGCCGCAGCTCTGCCAGCCCGGAGCAGGAAGGTGCCTCGCTTTGACCTAAATCGCAGTGCGACAAACTGGAGGGGTGATTTGCTTCCTTGAAAGGCCCATTACAACGTTGGCGAGCAAATACGCTTCTGCCAGAGAGGATATTACCTTTTTGTCTTAAAAAATGAGAACCACCAAAATGTAAAAAATTCAACCAGACATTAGAGCTGAAAAGTCATTAAAAAAAAAAAAAAAGTCAGCATTAGCTGATGAAAGCAAATACTTACTGTAAAAGTTTTCATTAACTGGAAAAGGGAGTTTTTCCAGTGATAAAAGTTGAGATGGAAAATTTTCAAATCACCTGATCCTATACCAATTTTCAGAAAATTACACAATTTGTCATCTTGTTCAGACTCCAAAGCATCTACAAAGCGCAGCTGCTATTATATTATTTCTGACATAGAACATCAAAACAAAGACAGGAAAAATCTGCCTGTCAGGGCGGTTCTGTCTCAAACTCAGACCCTTTGGAAGGCAACGCGATTTCGGCACATCCGCTGCATTGCGAGCATATGGTCCGCTCTGGAAAAAAGAGCCAGCCGTGGTGAAACAGAAGCAAATTCCTTATTCTTGCCTCCAAATCTCTGACACCGCTGGAGGCCAAAAGCAATATTGGAATAACCTCCGTTAAGCACTGAAGTGGATCGGCTGCGGCATTTCCCCGGGCCCTGGCACTCGGAGGCGCCTGACAGAACAGCGATGGGTGTGCTCGCTGGGGACATTCCTCGTGTCTCCAAAAACCCCCTGCCTACAGAAAAACTGTCTGATAGGAACTCCCCATCATCTGCAGCACAAACAAACTAATTAGCCTTCACCCCCTAATGCTGTTTAATAACCATGTGGGAACTGTGTTTCAGAGAGTGACATTCAGTGGGAACGAGCAGGCCCCTGTGCCCCGTCAGACACAACTTCTGCTTCGTTCCTGGGAAGGTCTGGCTTTTTGCACAGCTCCCAGTTACAGCCCGGAGAAAGGGGCACATTTTGTTGTGTCTGCGATTCCTTGGCTTTGGCTTGTGCCCCCAGCAGCTGCAGGGAGCCCCTGCCTGCTGGGGAAGCTGCAGCTGGGGCCTGGGGAGGGTCTGCAGCAGCACGGGGACACTGCAGCCACCAGCACCAGGGAGGTGTCGGGGTGGCCATAAAACATGAGCAACGCTGTGAAAAACCAACACCATGGAAAAACGTCAGAGAGACGAGAAAGAATTAACCTATCTATCTGATGATTACTCACTTCAGAAGCATGATTGTGTTTGCTCTGCCTTTACCATCCCCTTCGGGCTAAGTGCAAGCCAAAGGCGCAGCTCAGGCGGTGCTGCTCGGGCTCCAGCCCACGTGCCGGTTTTGCTGAGCACAACTTCTAGCAGTTGCCTTTGCTCCTCTTTGCTGTGACTCCTGTCCCACACCCCGTGGTTTGCAAGTCCCTCCTTGTCCCCCAGATGCCCTGGACATGGCTCTGGGGGTCTGCAGCTGCCCAGGGGAGCAGCGTGCTGAGCACACGGCGTCTCCTTCAGGCTTGTTGGTTTTTCCCTTATGTTATCCAATTCCTATGAAATTAGGGCTGGTGAGAGAAGAGCAGCAGGCAGCCAGGAGCGGTTCCTGGCCCCAGGGGCCAGCAGATGCCAGCCACGAGGGCTGTGCCTGTGGCTGGGGATGGCACCACAGCCACACCAGCCACACGAGCCATGGGCCCCAACAGTGGCACCCTGCTCCTCCCAGGTTGGAACAAGAGACAGCACACAACAGAGCCACATTTTCCCCAAGCCTCCGTGATTTCAGGGCTATCTGCTCCCCGCAGCCTCCACCTGCACCCCCAGCGCTGCTTCACATTTGCAAACACCACAGTCAGGTTTTTCGCATGTGCAAACAAAACCACCTGCCTTTGGTGCTGACTCACAACTCCTAAAGGGGAGGAAAAAAAGCCTGCTTCAGGACGCACGCCAATTTTCCACTTATCTCCACATGTCCTGCTCACTTGTCACACAGCTCAGTGGGTCTCTGCAACGTGCCTGTCCCCGTGCCACGTGCCGCACGCCTCCAGCAGGCACCGACCCCTCGGTGGCTGCCCACGGTCCCACGCAGCGTCTCTCCATCGCCAGCCAGGGCTGAGCACGGGGCAACGTGTGGAACAGGCACACCTCTGTTCCAAAAGGCACCCAGCAGCTGGGCTGAGTAACAACTGCAGAGTCTGGGACCCACGTGCAGCCTGGAGAGATCCCAAAGCAGTTTCTGAAATGCAGAGATCTGTAAGCACGTCAGTGAGCATGCTTACAACAGGTATGTTATAGATAAAACATACATATTCATTGCACAAACCCTCTCCCTTCAGCAAAGATAACTATTTTACACTGTAAATGGTGACTTCAACAATAAGTGATGTAACAAATGAATCTCAATAGACCGTCAGCAAAAGAGTTTGATTTATGTCTGTATTTAATGTGCCATAGCTGTTCTGTCTCTATTCTATTACACCGAGTAATTGCTTCATTATCTTAACACTCCAATTATTGTGGTAGCAGGCCTCTGTAGCTTGTTTTCAATGAAACTGTAATTATCTGCAGCCACACCAGTTCACTGATCAAAGATGTTGTGGGATTGATGACTTCCTCATCCCTGCATACCGATGTCTGCCAAGGTCCACCAGGCAGCAGCAACCTGGCTTGTCTGCCACCGCCTGGAGAAAACCCTGTGCAAAGTTTTTGTTCCCCAAGGCAAAAGGTTTAAGAGTTTACCAGCTGATGCATGGCTAGGAATTGATAACATCTCAGTGCAGGTTCACAAATGTGCCAGAACCTGAAGCCTGCAGGCCCAGGTTTCACAAGGAGCCCCGGCAGTACAGGAGAACTTCGTGCAAAGAAAACTGCTTCCATGGGACAGAAAACTGCTTCCATAGGACAGCAGCAACTCCTGCGGCTGCTGACAGCCCAACACGAAGAACCTTGCTCCACTGCGGGGCTGGCGTGGGGCTGTGCACGGGAGGCAGCAGCCGTGCTCTGCAGAGCTGGGTGAATGTCCTGGGGGGTTCTGGCCAGAGGGATGTCTTCTGAATGCTCAGGTTCCCTGACAGGCCACCAAACCCCAAATGAGTCCAGGCACGTGGCCTTGCCCTGCCACGCATCCGATGTGCATCATCCTCTCAGCTAAGTGCCTGACACGGGCACTGAGGGCACATGCAAGGAATGCCCACGGGATCTCACTCAACCGCATGAACTCAACTGGGAGCCTTCGGCTTCTCACTGGCAGCCAGAAGGCCCCAAACCCCAGCCCTGACCAACGTCACTGCCCTGCTGAGTTCTCACACTGTGCATTCCTGGTACCGCTCCTCCCAACTGCAATAGGAGGAACCAGGTCAAGAGGAGACTTCCCAAGGCTGGTCCAGAGTTCATTGTTCAGCTACTTATAAATCCACGCACCAAGAAGGGCAGGGCTTGTTTGGGACAGGACAGGAACTGTGACCTTCAGAAAGACAAAGAACATTTTAATCACACGCTGGTTTGCTGGGAATGCGGTTGGCAGACATGCAGAACGCCAGGCCGATGAACCAACGCCGGTTATCAATAATGACCATCCTGAATGAACGCAGTACTTTCAGTCCAGAATCTGAGTGTGTTATTTTAACAAGTGTCCAGCGTGCCGAGGAAGCGTGCAGGGACCCCTTCCCGTGGCCAGGAGCTGCATCCCGAAGGCCATGCAGGGGACACGTCACCGAGCACGGTGAGAACCTGGCCCCTCTTCCTGCAGGGCCTGAATGAGTGCCAGGCTCTTCCGTGCATGATGTGATGTGTTAGGCATTATACCCGCCCAAGCACACGAGGGGAACCAGCCCACGGGGTTAGCAACAAAGAACAAAAGCACAAAGTGGGGACAGAGCCGCTGCCTGTGCTGACACGGTGCCATGGAAGCAGGATGGGGAGAGCACAGCCCCATCCGGCCCCGGGCACAGAGCAGGCGGTGGGACCACTGTCAGCACCCTGCTCGCTGGGCTTGGGAACAAAAAGGGGAAAAGGGCTGTTTTATTCCACCACGGCACTTGAAAATAGTCTCGAGTTGCTGGGTCTGGAGCACAGTGCCTTAGAAGTTCAAAAGGTACAGGATGCCTGTGCACAAACCCCATCCATTCTGCAGTAATTATCACCCCGGTCATTTTTCTTTTTGAGTAATTATTCCTAATGGTCAGATTAGTTTCATTTTCCCTCATTTCACCAGGGAACACAATCAGCCAGATCTCTGCTGGCAGAAGTCAGGGCAATTCAATTCTGCCTTAATGGAATTACATGAGTTTACTCAAAACAAACCAAAGAAAAACCCCACAAACTTCAAAATGCTTTGGCCTTATTTTCACATACACGGTGCCCCCTGCCCTGTGACGGCTCGGTGCGCTCGCGGCCCCCAGGAAGGCTGTGCCCCCGCAGCCCCTCCACCAGCACAGCATTTGTCTCTTAGCTCCAAAGGAAGCATCTGAGGGCTTTACAGAATTAAAATGGCTCCTTATTTTCCGCATTCAGCTGGCACTGCCTTCACTATTGCTTTACTATCTTTTGCCACATGGCGATAAAACATTACCTGCATGCACCTGAAATCGCGATCTTTCTCCCCACTTCTGCCAACCTCACGAGGACTTGTGCTTCCTCCCTCCTTCACCCACTGCCTCCGGTCTCTTTGGGACCCCGGCGTTCCCTGGGCGAGCTGCCTCAGAGCACGGCAGGCTTGTAGCATCCCACAGCCCCTGCCTGGGAAGGCTCCGCTCAGGCAGGGCACCAGCAGGGGCTCCGTGGCTGTGGACCAACAGGGTCCCAAACAGCAAAAAAGTGGGAAAATAACAGGATCAAGTCTTTTTAGATGGAAAATAACAAGGGGGAGTACAAGATTTCATGGCATGTCACTCTGCGTACACGTAACCCTGAGAGTACCAATTAGATGCCTGTGCAGAACAGTGTCCAGACCTGAGGTAACCCTAACACAAAGAAGCGAAATGAAAATTTGCAAATGGGAGTCTAAGCTCAAACTTACTGCTACAAAAAGGCCATAAAACAAGAGCAACATGGTTTGAAAACGGCAAGGGAGATCATTTCTCTTGCTGAATGGCTCAGGATGCTATAAAAACTGCCATTTCCACAGCATGTACATGTTATTCGTCACCGAGTTCTTTAATTGAGCAGACATTCAAGAGGGAGAATCTGACTCACGTAATTGAAAAATTCCTCTTTGTGCTCCTAACTATATCTTTGGGCAGTAGAAGTGAAGTTTGTCCTTTATAAAACCCTTTTGCAAGGTTTATATGAGACTTGGTTCAAGCTCGGACAAGACGCTTCTGGGGACCTGAGTCACCAGCATCCATCAAGCTTTCAGGGGTCCCACGGGCTCCGCACAGCCCATTAAACGTGCCATGAAAAGTTTCATGGGAAATTCAACATTTTGATAATGACTGCGGTTTTCACACATGCATATGCCCTAGTAGCACTGGGGCAGGTTACGGGGACAGCCTTTGCCCAACAAGCACAGGTTTCTCACCGTGTGCTCGAGGTTTCCCCACCCCAAGGAAACCAAAGTAACATCGGGGTGTGTGGGGACAGTGCCTGGAGCTCACCACTTGCCTTTTCGAGCTGCGGCCAGCACTGGAGGCAAAAGAGCATCCTGAGCACAAAGAGAAGGAGAAGGTTAGAGAGGGACTAAAGCACAGTCTGTGATCCATCAGCAAGCAGACTGTTATTGCCATGGTGAGGGTGAAAATGATGATTCAAGTAGTCGCAAAACACTAATTTTATGAACAAAAAGATGAGGCTGTGGGGATCACACCCCTCTCGAGGCTGCAGGGGCTGGACGTACAGGCCTGCAGAGAAGATTAAATGGCTCCTGCCCCAGTCTGCAAAAACCAAACCAATGGAAATGTTACAATTCTGGTGCATGGGTGTTTTGATGCAGCAGTTTACAGACTGGAGATAGTGGAATTTATTAGTTGGATATAAACCCACAGTTTTGTTCAAAGCAGAGGCAATATATGAGTCACCTACCCGACATACCTACACCACAGAGAAATAATTTGTTCTTCTGGGAAACGTTCCTGGAATGCAGAATGGTTTTGCTTTGGGTAGCTCTGTGCTCCTATCAAACATGCTGCAGTGGGACTTCTGTGTTTATTTAGAGTAGCACCGCTCAGAAGCTGTGCTTCAGATAAATCATCAGCATTTATAAGCCAGGATCCAACGCTGTTGGAGATGCAGAATTCCCTGCTCCTTTGAGATGTATCTGGGCTTTATCCCTTCAGCCTCACACAGGGAAGTGGCATTGCCAGTGACCGTGCTTCCTGAGCTCATCTTCCTGGCATCCTGCTGAGCCTCCGAGTTACTTCAGCTGCCAAAAAGACCAAAAAATCATTCCAAAGATGAACAGCAACTACCAGACACCCACATACAAAACTGCAAGGAAATAACATATCTAATGGTGAGAGACCGTAAGCGTCCCGACACCTCCCAGAGTAACTGACACTTTCTGTTTTTGGGACAGAAAACTGGTGGTCAACAGACAGACACACACCACTAATTGCAAGGCTGAACATGTTTTCTTCTTAACCCTGAGTGCTGAAGCCTGAGTTCACATCTTTGTCTTAATGCTAGGCTCGCAGAGAGATTTAAAGGTCACCACATCATTGCCATTCAGCATTTCCCTTGGGGGGGCGTGAAAAAAGAGCTGGAAGTCACTGCACACTTAACGAGTCTCTGGTGTGTCTGCATGGGAAGATTCGCCCCTCGCCCAGGCAATTCTCTCTGTCAGGCTCTGAGTTATCCAGCGATGGAAAAACAACCCACAGAGGACTCTCCTATTTACAAGCTGAGACATTTATTTGAGCACTGGAAGGAAGCGTCCCTAGCTGCAACCCAAGCAGAAGGGCAGCACGTAAATACCCGGGGTAAGAGCTACGGAACCTGATGAGAAGCACCAGGAGAGGGGAGGCAGCCCCAGGAGGACAGCGGGGCGCCGAGGTGCCGGGCCCTGCCGGGCTGCGGGGCCTGCGCACAGCCACCGGGCCCAGGCCGCAGGCACCGGGCAGGGAACCGAGGCGATTCCTCTGCTGCTGCCGGCTAGGCAGGGACTCAGTTTTTTGCAGTCTGCTCCACCCCTGGTGCCAGCTCAGGGTGAAGCTGTGCCTGTGCCCACCGCATGGCGTGAGGCAGTGCCAGGGTTTTGGCAGCGGCGCCATGGCCTGGCCGTGGGCAGAGAGCAAGGCGAAGCCATCGCCCTCCGAGCAGCTCCTGCAGAGCTCGTGCTGCCCGAGCCCCATGACTGGAGTCCTCAAGGTGCAATATCTGGGGTCTGAGATCACAAATACTCCACCAGTTTTATGGCCAATTCCCACGGTAGTCCTCCGTTTTGTCCCTTTAGAGCCAAAATACCAAGATCTGCCCAGAACAGCAAACCGCAGGCCTGGTGAATCTCTGCTCTACGTGCTCAGATTAAACGCTGCTTGTTATTCTATCCGCAGTGTAGCTCAGGATGAGGAGCATGGCTGAAAACCAAATTTTCTGGAGCTTCAATTAGGCCCAACCATAGCAGAGTACATTTGCAAGGAAGGTTAAGCCTGTGCATTTCCCCCCTCTGGAGGAGGAACAACTTAATGTCCTGCCATGTACAGAGACACCACCCGACTCCATGCCTTCTAGTTGCTATCAAACACGTTTTCTGGAGCTTTATTCTGTGCTGGGTTCACATGACTGACTGCATCCAACTAGAAGCCGTTCTCTTAAATACTTCCACAAAACAATTAAGAAGCGTGCCCCAATTGGGATGTAACGCATACGAAATGTATCTGCGCAGATGTGCACCCATACTACCAAATATCCCAAATACTTCCTAATCCCATACCTCCAGCACTGCACTGACACCACATCAAACAGATACATGTAAAAATTACTGAAACCATTATAATAATTTGGGTGGTCAGCCCCTGGAGACTGCCTTGCTCACCTCTATGGGTACTTACAGCCTGGTTCAAGCCTGCTTACGGGGTCTCTGCTCTTCTTGGTCCTCTTCTGCTCCTCGTAGCCATCTCGCTCCTCTTTTCACCCACTTCAGTTTCTTTTCATTGCACACTTGTCCATTTAGTTGGGTTTTCATCTGTTTCATTTTGCTTCCCTTCATTCGTTTGCTCTCATGTGTCACATAAGACACTTGTCCTTGCAATAAAGAGAGCAGCTGCTTACATCGCGCTCCCTGAGGCTGCCTTTAATTTTCTCAGTTCCTTGTTCTTTTTGAAGGAGCAGAGGAAGGTCCTGACCTGCTGTGGCTATCTCTGTGGTTCCCACGGCCCTTCTTACAGCCATGAACCCAGCCATGTGTGCCAAATTCCAGCCGGGGTATCTGCCTGCTGCCAACCTGGGCTCTGTGCACACCGTGGTGTGTCCATGCAGCGGCACCGCCAGCTGGGGCTGGGACACGGTGGCCAAGGTGCCAGCGGTGCCTTGTGCTCACACGGAGTGGGATGTGGCCAGAGCTCAGTGGGGGCATTTCAGACCATCTCCTGATAACGACAGTACCAATCACTGCTGGCATCCACGCTTCCCATGCTCGTCACAACAGCCACCATTCCAGTCCGGGAGGTTATGGGAAAACGCTCCAGATTTCTTAGGAGGAGCCAAGCACCATCCTGCTAATCGCCCTACCAAAACGGACGGCTGCTTGGCGAGTCTGTTCCTCTCTGGGCCTTACCCTACAAGTAGGATATCAACATTGCCCTTAAAAAACAGCTAGCAAGCTGTTTTGGCAAAGCTAAAGGAAAAGAAGCTGTATGGTGAAAGGAAAAACACTGAATCAAATGCAAAATGTTGTTAAAATATACATACATACAGATATATATATACACAAATTTTGACGATGTCACAATTTTGGACATTCAGACAACTTCGCAAGTTATCTGGTCTTCAAAATAACTTCAGTATCTCTCTTGGAAACCAGGTTTCTGGGTACTTTCAGCCTAGTTTGTGGGTGCATTTATTCACTCACCGAGTCATATTCTTGAGTTAATAAAATGGGTTTTAGTAACCCCTGAAACAAAAGAATGTTCCCCAGCACCTGCACACATTTAGCAATGAAAGAGAAACAGCAGCATTGGCAAGACATCTCCCTTCCAAACACACAGCTGCTGGGGTGAGTTTAAGGGAGCAATGCTGTACATCATGGCATGCAAAGTAATTTTAATAATCAAACGTACTTTGTACCTTCTTACTCTGAGTGCTCAGATTGCACAAATTCAGGAAAAGACAGTTCCCACATTCCAAGTTTCTCATCCAGAATTCCTTTGCTTAAGTATTTATTTTATGATCCTATGAATTAAAAGCAAGGAATCTTGATGTTTATGAATGTTAGTTAATTTAAATATTAAGCTAAATATAATTTGATATTATCCTTTTCAAAAAGGAGACTATTTCTTATTATCTGTTTTTATTTCATAGACCCAAAGATTACCCCAAAGCTAGGCTGGCTCTATGAACACAGTCAAAAATATTTTTCTAATTTCACCGTCATGCTAAAGCTTCGTGTAAGTCTGTGAAAGCTATTCAGACAGCCTTGTTTAAGTTTCTATAAATTAGATTTTCTAAAATAATATTTTGGAAAAAAAAAAAAAAATCTCAGTTCTCAGGCATATCCTCTGTTTATCATCCCAAAACAGAAAGTACAGGTTATGGAGGAGCGGGCTTAGACTGAAGGGGAGGGGACAGGCTTCTCGCATTCGCCTGCACAGATGCCTTGGATTATCCCAGGCTACAGAGGGCTGGGGTTTGGTAACAGGAACCACGACTTCCCAGAAAGACTTCCCAGAAAGACCAGCCGCTCACGCCTTGCTTCCTGCTCTCTTCCCTGGAGAGCAGCAAGGACAGGACGGGCTCGGCCAAGCCTCCGGGGGTGTCGGGGTGCAGCTCTTGCTGCTCTGCGGCAGCCACCCAAAACGCTACGCCAAAGGAAGATTGGTTTGATTTAGTTCAATTTGCAGGGTCAGTCACTCCTTGGGAGCTCCAGTTTCCTACAGAGAAACTGAGGCAGTGCAAACAAAAAAGGCTCCTCACTTCTCCTCATTTCTGCAGTGTTTCCTGCTGGGCAGTGGGGTCTGTACCAGCCCCCAGGAGCAGCCCACCCGCGGGCCACACGGGCAGCCAGGCCACGGGGCTGGTGGCTCTGGGACACACTGGGAAGCTGCAGCGTGGCACCCAGCACCACGGCACCACTAAACCTCTTGGTGATGATTTTATGAGCTCTCGATGGCTCGCTTCTACCACCGAGCATCAGTGAGTCATTGCCACGCTGCTGCTCCTCGGCTGAAAACAAAGCCTGTTGCTTTGTAAATGGGGCTGGTTTACGAGCACTTTTACTAATAAATTATTTCCTTTGTGGCAGCCGTCCCCACAAACACCCAGGCCCCAACGCTGCTCCAGCCAGCATCAGCCTTGCCCTTGGGTTTCCCTTGAAGCCAAAACATGGCCAGGCCCAAGCTGCTTGCATAAAGGCAGCCGTGGCTGTGCTCACAGGTCCCCCGTGGGCCCTGCAAGGCCGCCTGAGCCTCTGGGGTCATCACGCCCCGAGCTGACACCGTGCCTGGGCACCGCACTGCCTGGCCAGCGAGGTGTCTTCAGGAATCTGTCTGAGGAGCAAGGCAGAATTTCATGAGAAAAACTGCTATGTCTCAGCAGCGAGTGAATCTGTGCATGCATTCAGCTTTGCAGCTATTTATAATTACTTGCGAGTCATTTCCTTTCCAGTCATTAAGAGCTTCACTGAAATAAATACCCCTCTCTCAGCTGTCGGTATGAATGGCACCAAAAAAAAAAAGAAAAGCAGTCAATCATTTTTCCAGCAGCACTAAACAGAATAAAAGTCGCACCAAAATACTCCAAAATCCCTGCTGGGTATGGCGATCCAGTTGCTCAGGCGCTGGTGAGAGCAGCAGGTGGAGGAATCCCAGCTCCCCACGAGCAGCCCAGTGCAGCACGGCACGGACACTGCTGCTGCCATCGTCGGGCTTTGGGTCGTGCTCCTTTTATTTACACCTCTTCATTGTGGCCTCAGGTGTTGACAGGGCTCTGCTCGATGTCTGCATTCAGTTTCTCACTCTGCCATCCCCTCGTCATGTTTTTTTTTTTTTTTTTTTTCTGTAATTTTCAGTAATTTGTGCTGTAAACGGCCCTGCCCTGACAGTGAAACCTGCTGCAGCTATTCAGCGACTCAGAGGTCACCGGGCGTTTAAAAGCAGCAATTATCACCGTTAGTCACAGGGCCCCACCGGCCCTCTAAAACACAGACCATTAGAGTGCTAGGACGAGGTTTTTCATGTGCTTTGCCTCCTGCAGAGCAGATGCTATCTCACAGCCGCAGTGGAGGCACCTCTGGCTCTTCCTGCTCGCCCCTTACCAACGCACACCCGCAGCAGCAGGGATGGGAAATCCTGCAGGTGGTTCCCTTCAGCAGCCCTTCTACATTTCGGGCTCCACCGAAACGCCGTCGGCTGAGATCAAATCAGGGTCTTGCACTCCTGTTTCTGGAGAGCAGAGGAGGGATAAGAGCAGGTGCCGGTAATGGAGAGCAAACAACTGCTTGCAGAAGGCAAACAGTGACGTCGCTGTGGACAGTACTTCCAGGCAGAAGTGCCTCTCAGAGCTCAGATCTCAATGAATTCACAATGAATTGGTTTCGAGGACCTGTCTAAGGACTGGTTGTCGGAGCAAAAGCTAATACAGCATTTAAAAATCCAGTGAACCAACATGAGCAATAAATAACTGCTAGTTACTGATGAGGTGGTATAGGAAGTTCTGTGAGAGAAAGCGTGGTTAAAGCTCCCTCCAGAAAATAGTCATTGTGAATTATTTGCTCAGCTGTAATCAGGAGGCATGAGTATTTAATAAGGCAATTATTTGAAAAAGATTTTAAAAGGCTTTTGTAAAGATTTAGCACTCAGCTAGGGATGCCAGCAGCTGCGGAGGGGGTGGCCGCGCAGTTCTGCTGCCGTGCGGGGGAAATGTTATTTTTAAGGAAGTTATTTTATTGCTGCAGTGCTCTCCGTCACACTATAAAGAAGGGCTTCCTACGCAGCTCACGCCAGCAATTGAAACCCCCAGAAACAAAGCAAAACAAAATATTCTATTCCTAACATGTCTGGGCTGGGAAATGGCTTGCGAAGCACCTACCAGCCCCTGGAGACACCATGGGGTGCTGTGGCTCTCCGGGCAGGCACCCAGCTTTGTGCCACCACCCAGCCCGCAGGTACAAGGGGCAGGCAGCGACACAGCTCCCTGCAGGCAGACGGCACGGCCACCTGCCTCTTCTTGCTCCCGTGTGGATCTCACCTGGGGAGGAGAAGCTCGCAGAGGCCACGCGATGCCCTTGTTCCAGTGGCTTTGGGCTGCAGACTCAAAGCAGAGGCATCAAGTGCACCTTTACACCAGATAACCCGCACTTGTACTGACCTCCCTTCGGCTGTATTTATTCCTCCCATGGCTCACATCCTCCATAAAAGCACACACACACACTCACACGTCTTAGCAAGCTGTGTAACAACTGAGCCTTGGTGGCACTCCACAGCAGCGGGACGCTGCTCACGGCCACCCCCAGCCTCAGCAGCACAGCGCTCAGGTGCATGGCATGGAGAGAAGAGGATCAAGGAAAGCAACGCCTGTGCATCAGCAGAAGACTATGCTGCTGATTTAAACCTTTGCTAACCAACAATCACTAATGGCCAGCTGCTTATGGCCTTGTGATAAAGGCTGAAAGCATTAACTGGAAATCTTGCTTTAAAATGAGAAGCAAAATTGGAGTGTTCAGTCATTTGTGCTGTTGAGGTCTGACTTAACAGCCTTAAAATACTGCTCGGTGCCAAGTCACAGATGTGTTCTCTAAGCGAATGGTTTTAGTAAATTCTGATAAAATCTCTTTTCTTTATATTTGGTAATGAGAGCCTAACACACAGAGTCAACTAAGCTCAGCATCTATCAGACAAGCGTGGGACATCAGTCTGCAGGTCACGGACAGCTCGGCTGGCTATTTCCTACCCAAAACTTCTCCTATTTCCCAGTTCCCCTCTGACCACTCGAGAGGCTCCTGGCTTTACGTGCTCTCACGCCACAGCCACCTCTCTCCACAGAGCCAGCTGCTCAGCCAGAATAAAACAACGCGCCTGGAAAACGTCTCTGCTTTGCCATCGCTGAAGATGAGCCAGAGGTACAAGTACCTGGTGAGGAGCTGTCTAACCCAAGCTGGCACTTCGGGTCGGCCCAAACCGCCTCCCTCTGCAGCACCAGCAGGGTTTGCAGCAGCAGATGAGGAATTCCCTGTTCGTGGCCACAGGACGCACAGCGTGGCACTGTTGGGACTGGGTCAGGATGTGCAAAGTCTCCCCAGCTGGACAGACGGACGTCCCACGGCTCCTTGTGGCCTGCCAGCCGTGGGACCTGTCCTGTGCCTCTGGCATGGAGCAGTGCAGGGGCCGTCAGCTGGGGCCAGTGCTCCCGGTGGGCACATTTACACAGGTACAGGTGGTGCTCTGCCCCACTCTGTGCTCAAATCTGCCTGCTCCTGGGGCGCTAACTGCTGGAGCAGGCAGCACCGAAATGAACTGATTTGTTCCTGTAAGCGAGCCAGGAAAGTAATGCCGGTGCCCAAACACCAGGACTTCCATTAGTCACGGGGCTGCGCTTCTGCACGACACCGGCCGCTTGTGTGCGCCCAGCCGGCTGCCAGGGCCACGGGCACTGCCAGGGGAGCCGGGGGATGAGCAACGAGGCTACGGCAGCCCCGCACAGCCAGCATCGCCCCCTTACCGGGCTCCTGCTGCTGGGAGGTGAAAAAAAGACAGCATTAAAACATCAAGGCTAAAATATCAGTTCCTAAATATTGCAATAATCTAGCAAAAATAAAACAGGGGGACTTTCTAGAGCTCTCTTTCCCTAGATTCTGCTATTAAGGTCAAAACTCCTTTTTAAATTGATGAATTACCATCTTTCATAGCACCTCCTTCAGTCCAAAGATCAGCAAAATAACAAATACCTATTTAACTTGGAGAGAGGAATAACAGCTCCCGTAGCACATGAATCATCGCGGTGCCTGCTCTCAGCTGAATAAGGCGAGAGAATTCTTTGCTGGTTAGCTCAATCACAGCATCTGCTGCCGGTTCAGAAACAAGGCGAGAGCAAAACTAACGCCTTTGCATAATGATGCTTTCAACAACAAAAAATGAGCTAAAGAAATAAAACCACTGGGGTGAATTGCTCCCAGTTGTAGATACACTGAATTACACCAGCAGTTTGTTTCAGCACAGTTTGACCCTCCAGACATATTGGAAGCCGTTCGAATGCTTTCCACACAAATCTGTGGGAAAGTTGGCTTTTTGTCCCGAAGAACTCCAAAAGGAACAGGAATAGCACATCCTGTCATTACGCTTGGGTCGCGCCAAATCTGTCTGGCACGGGCGTGTCTCGGCAGAGCAGGAGGACGGGGATCTGAACCCGGCAGTGTGCGGCACAGCCCTTCGGGGCCCGGCCCCGTCACACGAAGTGCTGCGGGGGTCAGGGGGAGGCAGGGGTCCCTGGCACCTCCCTGGGGCCCCGTGCTGCTCTGCTGCTGCCCACGGGCACACCAGGGCTGCTTCCATCCCTCCCTTGCCCGGTGCTCCCCAGGGCCCTGCAGGCCCCGCGCCCCCGCTGTGCCCAGCTCCCACCCCACTGGGGCTCCGCTTCCGAGAGCTCTTCCACAGCGCACGGTTCCCTGGCTGCAGGGGTGTTTGCCAAATGTTCTCAGATACTCTGCTCACACAGACCCTCCAAGCTGCCATCATACAAAGCTTGACACCTCAGCTCCTACACACAGGTGGGGTTAAACCGGCTCACGGCTGCGTGAGCTGTGGCACGGAGAAGTTCCGTGCCTTGCCCAGCACCTGCCGGTAGGAGAAGGCCTCAGGGATGCTGGCAGGACTCATTTGCTTTCCATCCAAAGCTGACCTTCCCAACACTCGGCTGCTTAAGGTAAATATCTGCACACTGAGATCCCATGGGGGCACGCTGCAGGAGCAGGGCTGATGAAGGTCGCACCCTGCCGAGGGGCCACGGGGCCACGCGGGGCTGCCCAGCGCACGGAGCGGCACCAGGGCGCAGGACGGTGCTGGAGCTGCCCGTGGCCCCGAGCCTGCAGCCAAGCAGGGACAGGCAGCACGCCGTGCGTGCAGCGCGGCTCCCAGGGGATGCCGAGCCGGCGTTGCATAAGGCTGAGGCTTCAGAGGGGACTCGCTACGGAGAAATTGGCAGAACACATCCAGAGAAGATCCGTGCGCAGCGGATCAACAACAGCTAGAGAGAAGAAAACAATTACGTGTCCCAGTCCTGTGATTCCTTCCCTCCCTTTTGGCTTTTAACGCAGCGCAGTAATGAAGGCTCGGGGTAGGGGATGTTAAACCTTCATCCTTCAAACAAACGACAGGGCAGAGCAGATGCAGAAAGGAAGCAGCACTCAAGAGTTGGTGAAAATGGCAACGCCACCAGTTTGCTTAGAGATGCACAGTCTGACTATTGGCACTGCAGAAGTGGTCTCCAGCTGCCTGCAGAAAATATCAAACCGATGATTTAAAACACGTTTGCAAATGGCTCATTTGCTGACAGCGGCTCCCCTTCAGAAGCCTGTTGGGGAGACTCCTCTCCCTCCGGCAGAAACCAGCACTCCCATGGAAAAAGCAATCGCTGAGCACGCGCTCAGTAGGGACTTTTGGAGCTATCGAGTCTCTTCCCTATGACTTTCATGCTGGACCCTTCCAACACGAAACGTTAAGGCACCGCAGCTTCTCCCAGCAGGTTTCTGAAGCCTGTTTCCATCTTCAAGCTTAAATATATCCCTAGGAAAATACGCACCGCCTCATGCATTTCCTTCTGGCTCACGCAGCCTCTTCCCCAGTGACAAAGGTGGGCACAGCCTGGCGCTGTGATGGGCCTCCTGCCTCCTGCCCCAGCCCTGCACGCACACAGGTTTCCTGCTGCAGGACTCTCCTGCAGGAAGGACAATGCAAAAAGGCTTCCAGCCACTCCACTTTCTAAATTCCTTGTTAAATTGCTAGTTTAAACAAGCGCATTTTGTTTATTGAGGACATATATTTAACCTTATATCACCAAAAGAGATAAGTATTGAACCCCATAATATTTTATTAACTTGCCTCTCAAAGTAAAAGTTCTCTTTTGCTGCCTGCAGAAACCAAGGCCTCCTGAGTAAGGCACCCGGCACTGCCAGGAGCTCAGCTCATCACAGCTACATTCCGTGTGTGTGCGAACACAAAATTCCTGTTCAACCCAAAAACCCAGGCAAAAGCCTCAAATTCTGCATCTGGTTTAATGAAGAGCTGCACAAATGATTTACAATTATGGAGCAAACGAGCTTTGCACAGATGTTCATCCAAAGCCAGCATGCACGCAAACACGGTTGGCAGCAAATAGAAATCATAAGGTAAAATTAGGAAAACAATTGTCAGTTAGGAGCTCATTTAATCTCACACTCCAGCTCCAAAGAGAAGGCTCCTCGGGGCCTTTTTGGGTATCGTGCTCATATGTGCACACACATAGCATTACTCGGGTGGAAATGACAGCTTTATGGTGCTCACAGCGAACCGAGCGCAGAGGCCCTGGTAGTTCTGCAACAGCAAACTTGCCTGAACTGCCTCTTTCTTCCTACGGTCTGAAAATTTGATTTCCCTTCTTAAAACCTTCCTGACGCTTTGCCTTGCAGCCTAGCTTTCTCCATGTACCTGCCTTCACACAATTTTGTGCAGTTTTCCCATTAGCAGCTTTGCAGCTGGTACACTACTAATTGTTGGGAGCTGCAGCTTTCAAACAATCACTGATCGAACTGTGGCACTGTGAAGGACACGGAGATTTTCCATGATGACTCAAGCCCACATCCTGCACATGGAGACACCCTAAAAAAGAGATTTTGGGTGGAATCCCTTGAAGCACGTGCAGAGAGCAGCCCCGATGCCCCGGCACGGTGCAGAGCTGCAGCTGTTCCCCCACCTGCGGGGACCTCACCGACCCCAGCCTTTGGCACTGAGGTGCAGCACCCATCCAAGGGGGAGTTTTCTGTTGGAGGAGCCCAGCCACGCTGCGAGGAAGAAATGCCAGCTCCGAGCACAACAAGCTGCCGGCTGAGACCTCGCGGGGTTCACGTGAGTCAGAGGCGTTTGCGATGGACGGGCGAGGGAGCTCCCGAGAGCTTCTGCTTGGAACACGATGTACTCAGCAGCAGCTCGTCCCGCTGCGCCCCGAACCGGGCTGAGCTTAGCAAACAATGCAATCTTCCAGAATTACGCTTTCCATAAAGTATGTCTGATGGCGGGGGATTAAGGGGAAGAGTAAACACTTCCCACCAACTGGCAACTTTCAGATGCGGTGTCCAGTATCCTGCAGCACCAGCTGAACGGCCCCACTGGCGATGCGAGCAGTGTCAGCATTAAATGCCACAATCGATACAAAAAAATAAGCAACTGAGGCTTCTGCTTGCAGAGTGAGAGAGATGCACATAGGAAATAAACATTTGGGTTTTTGTTGTAACTAAAACCAGCTCTTTGGGGAAATCCCCCTGCAGAGTGAAGATACCAGGTCACTCTGTGGCTCACTGCAGATGACAACACAAGGGTTTCAATCCAAAACATTTGTGGGAGATTAACAACTTGCTACGAAGGTTCAGGTTTCCTCATATGCACCCATGAGGGCAGGAAGAGAACCCTCAGAAATGCACCAGAGGAGGATCAAACTCAGCTACCTGCTTAGAGGGAATTTGGCTGAAGGAGCCGAAGGAGCAGATCCCCAGCTCAGCGCCTTGCAGCCGGGACTCGCAGCAGCCAGCTGAGACCCAAATGCTGCCTGCTTGGCCCCGACGGCAGAAGTGAAGGGCCGGGGACCAGGACCTCGCACCACGCGGGGGACACTGTGCCCGGCAGCAAGGTGCCTCACCTGTACGGGGCAGCTTCTGCATCGCTCTGTGGGTTTTAACTCACCTGTACGGAGCAGTTTGTGCATCGCTCCATAGTTTTTAACAACCTGGTACAGCAGTTCCCTTTTCTTCTCCTTTCAAATTTCTTTCCATTGTGTTGACACAGCTCGCTCCTGGCCTATCCAGTTTCTCACCTTTTTCTGTCCCAGTTACAACCAGTTGGGCCATCTCTTGCCAGCCCCCGGCCACCCCAGGGGAAAGCTCCCGAGGCCTCACACTGCTCCCTATCAGCGATGAAAAGGCAACTGCGTGTACTTACATGGCTTATCCGCTTTCTGTATCGATTTTCTAAGTACTTTCTAGCACTTAATGAATTAGAGTATTTATCTTTACTGGACATGGAAATACGTTTTCATCTCACATCAGTATTTATTGCCATTAAACTTCAGATTTAACTCTACAAGTGGCATCTGGTTTCAAAGCAAAACATGAAGTATCTGCTATTGATATAATTACAGTTATTGAAAAGGAAAACTCCCCTCAGCTAAGGACTGCAGGACCTTCATTTTTGCTGCTGATTCAGCAGAGCTGAAGACCTCGTGCTGCACACAGCAGCAAGACTACAATTTCCAGGCTGACCTCAGCAAGATGGCCATCCCATAATGAATAAGCGTCATTAAGGGCTCTCAGCCTTACAGCCCACGCTGTCTGAATGTGTGATTGGGATTTAAAATCAAGGAGATTCAGTATTCCAAACACCTGCTCCTGCACCTGTGTTAACACACAGAAGGTTTTTGTGACTTGTCCCAAACTGCGCTGCACTTACATCACCTCAGATACAGAGCTGCACACAGCCACAGCTGGTGTGCACTGAGCAAACATAAGGCCAAAAAGCACAGCTCTGCACACCGTGTTAGGGGTGCATTCACATCCCTCCTTACAGCCCATCTCATGTTTTATGTTCTGGTATTACTGAGCTTTTTGAGGCTATTTTGTGTATGACAGTGAATTACAGCATCAAAGAACACAAAAGGTATAAACAACAATAGTGCCCGCTTCACAGCCTGGGGAAGAATATTTCTGAAAGCAAAATGCGTAGTCCCAATTGCAGCCATAGTCTGAAGTCCAAAGACACACGATCCTCAATCTTACACAGATTTAGTACTTTCTCTACAAAGCTCATGATGAAAGGCTACCACCAAAGCTTTAGAGTTCAGTAACACCATTTTTAAAACTACAGCTTGTAAGCAGAATACAAACCATGCAAAGTCGTCAAGAACCTGCTCTGCTGTTCAGGTTGACTTTAATTCATATTGCTTTATTTCATTACAAAGCTCTATCATCCTCTAAGAAAAATAACACCTTTTAAGGCTAATATTTATTCTAAAGCTAGAATACTTGGAAGAAATTGACAGGTATCAAATATAAGGACACTGAACTGAAATAATGGCATTTAGAAATGAACGTATTTACAAGGGCATATTCAAAACCTGCGTATTCCTGTAGAACAGAAATGGTTTGAGTTACCAGTTTATTCCACTTACAAAAATCAAATTATACCGAATCAAAAAAATCTATTACTCCTCCGACATGCCCTCTTATTTTAAGAGAGCAAGGATTTTCATACAGTCATGTGCAGCCAGAGCCTCAAAGTACCCACTCTGGGGCAGAGCTGGGGACTGTCCCCCCGCGTGTCCCTCCTGTCCACGCTGGAACACAGCAGCACCAGCACGTGGCGACCCCGAGCGAGGTGCTGCCCTGCAGGTACCTGCAGCAGGGCAGAGCAAGCCACTGCTCAACGCGAGCAGGAACAGAGCCAAGCACAGATCCTCTCCTCTGGCTGTGGAGAGCTCACCGAGCGTCTTGAGCAGGAGCCCAGTACGTTATCCCAGGGCTGAAGTTAAATTGCACACAGTGCTGCTAACAAAAAATGCCAGCGCACTCGTCTGGTTATTTTAAGGCAGTTTGAATGGCAGTTATGCAAAAACTCAGCATTACTATTAAGTACCTAGATACACTGGAAACAGGAAAAAAATAAGATTTATTTCTCAGTCTTAATCCTTCTGCACTGTTGAGCTCCGCAGCCCTGCAACACTAGCTCTTCTTCCGCTTACTCTTGGGAAGCAGCTGATCTTTTCCTGGCAGTCTGGGCTGACACGACTTCCTTTTGTTAACTCTCAAATCCAGAAGACGGCTGCTGAAAGAAAAGAAAAAAAAAAGGTTTTGGTGTTGAGATCTCTAAGCATGGCAGGTACTGAAGGCTGTGTTAAAGCACTGCAAGCAGCACGTAGGCACACACAACCCGGGGCTGTTACCGTGTGTGATGAACACAAATACCACTCCGTTCGAGGATGACAGCACCCACGCACTCTCCTGTCCCCCAAACACACTCCTGGCACTGGTTTGCCCTGTGCCCATGGGCGCTGGGGGCAGTGACGTGCCCTACTGGCAGCAGGACAGGATGCACAGAGCACTCCTCACCTCTCCTCCGTCACCAGCCCGCACTGGAGCAGGATGGAGCAGCAGCAACCTTGCAAGTGCTTTATCCATAAAAGAGAAGAGCCTCTGGTGAAGCCATGAGGTTGTTGTATCAATAAGATCTACCTGAAACACAGCCACCCGCAGCAGCACTGCCACCGAGAGAAAAGACGAGTGGGATGGCGACGGCTCCCCAACAAGGAAAGCCTGCGGGACTCCCATCTCTAAACAGGCTCCCCTCGCCAGAGGTTCTTCTCATTATGGACAAAGAATTTTCCACTGGAAACTCAAAGAAGTGTTTTCTTTTTAGTCACAGAGTTAATTTAAACAATAAAAACTAGCCATATTTAAATTAAGCAGCAAATTTCCATCAGCCAGCCTCAGAGCTTGAAACTCCGTGTGGTGTTGACATGAAATATACTTCTCGTCCATCAATAGCTATTACTAATTAAACATTCCTTGTAAACACAATCTTATTTATTTTTTTAAACCATTTGCTAGGATGAGTACATTCACAACTGGAAATAACAATGGAAAACTGTCAAACGCCAAAGTCTGCGTCCCTGCTGACTGCAGCCAGATACATGCTAGCACAGCCTAGCAGGAACGATTGCATTTCACAGCTCAGTTCAGCATCGAGATGGGAACAGAGCTCTTGTCTCTGAGATCATTACCCACGCCCAGGAAGATGAGCTGCATCCCGGCACCGAGGTGCAGCCAGGAGTGCAGGCAGACCCACAGCTCGGCAGCGCTCAGCAGGCACGGATTGCACACACATCACCCTGCACAGCCCCAGCCAGTCCTCGAGACTGCAAACCTTACACACGATTTCTGTAACGCATCAGGACAGCAGCCGACAGCGCTCCCCTCTCAGCTTTCCCCTCCATTCCCCAGTTTTGATCCCCTGCACCCCTTCAGAGGAAAGGATCACTCATTTTAACCCAGAAGCAGCTGAGGTTTTAAAACTTGGTGAAATCAGGTATCAGCAAAAACTCGTTATGTACGTGTCACCTTTTTCTCTGCCATAGTTCAGAGTTTTCCATTAATTAAATTCCATGCAAATGCAAGGACCGAGCCCTCTGAAACATCTCATTACAGCGGTGCGCTGCCAGCAGCAGCCCCATGCCAACCAAAAACACACAGGCTGATGGAAGTATTCATAAAGTGATGCACGGATGTTTTAAGTGCCAACATATATTTTTTTTTCCTTTAAACAAAGCTCTGATTTAGCTATGTTCAACCAAACCCAAGGGAGCCGGTGCTCTCCGTATGGCTCACACCCAACTGGTGTGTGGCACATGGGCCGTGCCGGCAGCACTAAGGCAGGGAGCACTGGCCTCTCCGTCCAACCCTGCAGACGCAGGACAGGGCGAAGGAGCAGCAACCTGTGTGGCTGAGCTCACTGCTGAGCCCCTGATGACACCGCAGGAGCACTGCAGGGAAAGCAACCCCGTGGCAGTGACACGCCAGCCACCCTGCAGCGCGCACGGCTTTGGCCACTAATGGATGAAGGGCGCAGAGCTGCACTGAGGCAGGCAAGCTGTCCATGCACCACCAAGTAAGCATATTTGCTATTCCCATCCTGGGGCAGAGAAAAAGGAAAGATTCTTATCAATTTTTTTTTTAATTTGAGATCATCTTATCAGATACCACTGGCACATTGGAGAAGTTTGGAAAGAACTGTATCGCTGATTTACTAACGAATTGTTGAGGTCTAGCTTGAAACGCCCTCTCTAGAGTTTGACAGAAAACTGCTAAATAATTCCTGACATTCAATAACTTATTTAAAATATCAATATATGATCAATACAGCAAAAGAACATTTAGGAGCAGGACAAAATGATTTGCTATGATTTTTTTTTTAAGAACTTCAGTTCTTTTTAGTTATCTAGCAAGATTTTTTTCCCAGATTACAGATTTTTATACTTGCTTCTAAACTCCACCAGTTCCTGTGTTTGCTGCTCCTTCTGCAGAGCCCAGCAGTTTCCCAACATCTCTCGCTGCCTGGCCAGAAATAAACGCAGTTTTCCAGATCACAACCGAGCTGATTAGCTCATTCCCTCCCTGCTCTGTTATGGAGCACTCCTGACAAGCAACATGGCAGCACAGACAGCCAAGCAATTTTATTTTCTAATAGGATTGCTCATCTAATTTGCTCTTCACTATTACCCTCCGAGCCCCTTGGTATTGTTTTCCATTTTCTTCACTGATTGTGTGTGCACTTGAGAGCGCAGCCCTACAACAAGCCAAGCTGTTCCCTGCTGCCTTCCACAACACTACACAACACAGCCCTCACAAGGGCCCAGTTGTGCCCGGCACACACACACACACACACACACACACACCCCACACTAAATAACGCCCTTCAGAGCTCGATAGCTGCACCACGATGGTCAGCACCGCCCTGATCTCTCCCCCATGTGCGGGTGTTCTGGAGCTGTAAATGAAAACCCAAAAATCAGCATTCTTCCTCTTCCACTAAATGAAAACCTGAACTCGATTTACCTACTTCAATCTGGAGAGCATCGTCTCAGAGTACTTCCAAATGTCCCCACGGCTTCTGATAAGCTCTCCGCCACAGCTCTCAGCTCATCGTCACCAAATATCCCAGTGACAAAATAAGTACATTTGAGTTGAAAGTGCTTGAAGACAACTGATTTTTATTTTCATTTACATACTTTTTTTTTTTTTACAGTAGTGCTCATGCCTATGTTTAGAAGTACTTCAACCACTTTACAGATGACCTTACAGACGTCACTTAAATCCAGATCTTGTTTTATAAGAAAATCTTGTATTTTCTACTTTTCTTTGAATTTGAGATTGAATGCAAACTTAAAAAAAAAACAAAAAAAAAAAAACAACAGCATTTAACTAGATGAGGAATTAACTTACATGGAAATGAAATGCTTACCATGCCATGAACCTGCAAAGTCTTCAGCTTTTGTATAATCCTAGATGCCAGCAAAACCCTGAAGCCAACAGGGTATTCAGCTACACGGCTGTTTCCAGGAGCAGGTCACACGTGATTCAATTCCCTGTGCCTCAGCTATTAACACTTACCTGAACAAAGATGCTTGCTTAGGATCAGGAACTTAATTTGTATCTGAAGGATTAAAACCTGCCACTGTTTCTAAGCTTGAACTTCAAGCCACTTGTCTAGCAGTAATCCTGCAAAACCATTGTCAGCAGCAGCATGGAGCAGTAAAAGCTGTGGGTCGTGGGAGAAACAGGCACCAGCTCAGGTACATCTGTGCAGCTGGGGGAGCGGGAGGCAGGTACCAAGCACATCTCCTTGTACAAGGACAGAAGACTGGTTTCTTAAGGGGTTTTAAAATAGATCCAGCTTTGTGTTACATTCATTTTCATTAGGATAAGAACATTTTTGTACTCTGAGGCTTTGATCTGCTTGTCCCATGGCACAGCGCCACCAATATTAAAAAGACAAAACAAATGTGCTTGGCCTTCTGCAGAAATGTGCAGATTTTAATCCCTTGGAAAGTCAGATCCCTGCCCATGTTTTTTGGTTCATTTTGTAATAATGTTGTTGGCTTGGTCAGGGACAAAACTACCCTGACAACATACTACACAGTCATTTATCCCCAACTCTCCCATTTATAGCATCCCACACTTGAGAGGGAAGAAAAAAAAAAAAAAAAGCAGCTGCCATCCTTACCTTAGGGATGAAGTAAATTTGTTTCTCAGAACACCGTGGCACATTTCTGAGGTAGACAGGGATCTTTCATTGTAACAAAGCACAAAGAACGAGTAATGACTGCTTGTCCTTTTATGTATTTGTTTACTTGTATTTCTCCAGGCAACACGGTCATATAGGAAATATACCCACTAGGCTTCACCTCTGGAATTTCATTAAAAGCTCTCACAAACAGCTGTAGGTGAGCTGTGAAAGGCAAAGTCACTACAAAACCTTTCAATTTTTAGGCATTCAGGTTTGGTACTGCCCACAGAGCCAACCGAAACCTGCAGTTCAGCCGGCAGTCATGCACTACTTACTTGACATGCACATCACGGAACCGTAAGATTTTCATTAAGTGGTCACCAAGAGGTTACTGGAACCTGAAACACTGCCTCAATTTCATCAGATAGAGTGATGTGAATGTATGTAGTCCCTACAGCACTATTTCACAGCAAGTGGACTTATTTCAGAACAGAGAATGAGAAAAGCAAGGGGAAAACAAAGTTTTGAAAGCTCAGAACACCGAAATTGTGCGTAAATAAGTTTCAGGAATGGGATGAAGTTTTGCTAAAAATATGCTCCAAATTGCCACTAAAATATCCCTAATCTGCTCCATCTGTGCACTTCCACAAATAAATAGCAAGTACATCATACAATAATACTTGGGTTTATTTTTTGAGTATTACCTTCTAATCTCTTTGTGTCAAAATAAGACAATTAGTGGAAATCAAAGAAGTCTCTAGGGAATTTATGTAATGTCTCAATCTTCATTAAGAGCTTCATAAAATACACAATTTATTTTAAATGCAGAATATTGAATGCTTATTGCTTCTTTATTAGATCTATCAAGTAAATTAAGATGCTCAGGAAATCACCGTATCCCCTGAAAAACGCACAACACCCAGAGGATCAGAACCTCCCCTGTCTGAACACCTCTCCCCACCTGCGAAGATGCACTACAGCTAGAGACATGGTTACAGTCCGACCAACTTTTGCAGATGAGGTTTCTTTCAGAAACTGAAGCTAAAGACATCGACCGAGATCCAAACATGCCATGACTAGAAGATACTATTTGTAAGAGCAGTGAAAAATCGCATTTGACAAAACCAAATCATCTACATAAGGAAAACAATTCCCTCTGTTTCAGCTAACAAAGCAATCCTGCTTTAACATCACGCTGTGGAGCAATATTAGCTTGTCCTTTTGTATGCTAAACTAAGAGCAATGACAAGGATTTGCATTTTAAATAGTGATAGGCTCCTCTCCTTGGTCTTGCCATGACGGAAGCCTCAGCAAGCTCCACACCAGGCCTGTCATCAACATGGTGCTTCCCTCCAAAGTGAGGTTCTCTGGGGCTGCACACAGTTACATTTTCTGATTTTCAGCTGTCATCCCGTAATATCAAATGCCAGTTGGGATTTACAGATATTACAGGCTGCAAAGTCTGTGAATACGGGACTATTTCAAAGTATTCTCCTCTGCACAAAATCTGCACGTGAACCTAAGCCGAGTACAGACCTAGCCCAAACGCACTGTACCTGTCAAGCTCAGCAAGAAATTTCACATGGTTAATGAAAAGGCATTCCCATACAGAAATGCAAGTTGGCCCTTAGCCACTGGCTTTTATTCTGCATGAAAAAAAAAATCTTAGTTCCGATAATCTTCATCCTTTGCAAATGTTCCTATTCTCCAGGTGCAGGACAGCAATGCAACTCAAAGCCAGCAGGCCAAGTGTCTGGAAGGCTCCACGAGAACGTAACACACAGCCAAGTCAAACAAAACTCAGACTACTGATCCTGCCACTTCACAAAGAACACCCTCTTGATTTTTCGGGGGGTTCGGTTGTTTGTTTGGGGGGGAATTAGAAGGATTGTGGGGTTTTTTGGTTGTGTGGTTTTTGTGTGTGTTTGTTTGTTTTGTTTGTTTGCAAAGTACAGCTGCCATTGCAAGAACAATTTATTTAGAACAGAGAATGCAGCAGAAATCTCATTTAGTGAAAGGCTAGGTTTACTGTTTTAATTTCAGCCCATTTCTAGCTTTGGTGCCTACATTTTTCCAAAGCAGAATGTTAATTATCTTACGTTCAAAAGTACATTAAAATACAATGCCAGAAGCTGAAATTTCCATATCGTTTGTTTTGCAAATATCCAATTATTTACTCTTACAAAAATAAAGAGAGATTATTTTTCTGGCACAACTCAACTTCAAAAAAATAAAAATCTGTGCTGCTTATGAAATATACCATCTGCATGTTCTTTGGTATGCTGGCCTATGCCTTCACATATTAAGCTTGCCAGAGCAAAGCTCTCGTTTGACCATGCGCCTACTGTACCACTCTGCTGCCTGCAAGATCCCATTCTGCAGTGAAGAGAAAAAACAACAGCTTTAATGAAATTTGTAGATCTGCTTTACTTAACATTGATCTGCACTTACCAGCTTGGCCAAACTTCATTATCACTCAATTAAATAAAAACAACAAGTGATTGGGAAGTTTTTGGGGTGAAGAAAATTATCAAAGTGACAAATGATTTTTGCTGTGGGTGCATATCATAACTGATGTTAACATCCAACACTGCTGAGTAGAAACACCCCATTAAGGAACAGTTTCCATATTTGATATTCCTATTTCTTCTTCCACTACGAACCATTTTTCTAAACCATGCAAGGAGCAACAAATGCCAAACTCTTAAGCAATGGCACATTATGCAGTATTGCAGAAAACAGTTTTGCCAGTTGTCATCTTGATAAATGGCGACACCACCAAGGTGACCATCACCAGGGGAACTACGCCTAGCACCTACAATACACACAGCCAAGTATTTTATACTCCACTGCCCATCTTCAGTGAGCTACTTGCAGGTACTACAAAATGCAGCAAGCTTGTAAGCATCCTTCCAGTAAACACCACTCACTTTCCCAAAGCGATGCCTGTGTCTGCATGAAAGCCTTAATGATTATTCTGCTTTCCCACTGATGCACTTCAGCATTCACCTCTGGCACTGCTGTAATCAAGGCTTTGTCAGTACTTCCATTAATGCTCCTTAATACCCATCAGAGGTCTAAACACACATGTTTTGAGTTTCAAATATTACTTGTGTCATTAACCATGAATTTTTAGAGATGTCATGATCTACTGACCACTTATGTACATAGTGGATAGAGAAATTTGTGTTATAAATACTCTTTAAAAAGCAGACTAAGAATTAAATGTGATACAGTTCTCATTGCTCTCCTAAGATCAAGTACCAAAGTGGATGTGATATTCAAAGAGAGATTCCAGTTCAAGCCAACTTCAACTGCAAGGGTAAACAGTACTACTTCTGCAGCCTGCATCAGGCTTCATTCCTGGTCCTTTGTACAAAAACTACCAAACTTCACAGTTGATCTAACACTACGCTACCACAAAATTCATTATCCCTTCACTCACCCCACCACCCACCTATCCATATACTTCCTCTTCGCCTTCATATGTTTCGTTGGGTCACTTCAGGAATCTTTGGCAGTTTCTCAGTATTTCTTTGTACAGCTAGACCCAAATTTTACATATTACCACTAACAGAAGGGGATTTTTGTTTTTGAGAAATAAGATATTAAGATTTTAGAACAGAACGTGTTCTTCTCTCTTCAAACAGAAATAAATCAAAATACATCTTACAATTCTAGGATGTTCAACTGACATAGAGATGTAGGTAAGACTGACAACAATACAGCTTTAAATATAATAAAAGATTAGGTTCTTTCAGTTTTCTACAAAAATCAGTTCTTTAAAAAAAAAAAAAAAAAAAAAGGACATACTCATACTCAAATACGCCTTAGAACAATGATTTTCAGCCAGTGACCTGGAACATCCATACAGTACTTTCCTGCAATTCCAATCCTCTGTACAAACTACGTAACTGTGGAGATTCTCCATGAACCTGACTTTTTAGTGGCATTTGCCTCTTCTGTTGAAAACACAGGATTCCACAACACAAACTGGAAGAGGCTGGAAATAAGCCTTATGGACTTTTCCACCCACCTATTTCTACTCACCTGTCAGATGACACTGAATAAATCTCAGCCTCTTCCAGATCTCTCAAAATATCTGAACTGGAACTGAAAGGAAACATAAAACAAGTGAATTATTTTAGCAGCACCTACACCAAAGGTCTCCAGACAAAACTATTCATTCTGTAGGAATTCAAACTGTCGCAGTACTAAGAGACAAAAGCGTCATCTCAGACTGCTTGTGTAAGACCAAGCATATAAATGCGTTAAGTCTTTACGGTTAATTTGTTGCTATAAACACTTAGGCCTATATAAAATTTAAATGCATTTTTAGAGTTTTTCCAGTAGTGAAGAGTTATACAACACGCACTGGAAGAGAGTCTAAACAACCATCTGGAATCATAAAGAGTAGCTGGCTTACTTCCTGCTCCAATTAGAGAAACTACGGCTTTACGTCAGCTCCCAGAGGAGCTGGGCTAACACATTTCCTCAAAGGACTACATGACACGGTTGCTTCCATCCACACACCAAGCAGTGATGGTGCATGACATCGTTTCTTACCTTTGTGTGTGTGTGTATGCACACAAACACACACAGATGCACAGATCTGTACACATTTAATTAACTGCAAGTATGAGTTCAGTGAAGTCAGACATCACATGCTTAATATAAAAAAAAAAAAAACAACTAGGAAGTGTAGTATTTCAATAAAATCTGAATTAAGTGAACAAAATATTCTGGTTGTTTATTTATAAATACCTTTTACTGTGTGCTCAGGTTACATGATACAAACTGCTGTGAAGTTTCCAAATATTTGTCAAATCACAGGATTGGGGAAATCAACCAACAAGTTGGAAGAGGTTTTCTGGAAATCTTTCAAGAAGGTGCATGGCAACTCAGACAGTCTAGACTTTGTATCAGAAATTACATGACAAACTATGTTACACAAACAGTTGGGAGATTTTAGTGTAAACCATGAAACTGGACAGCAACTGGACACCAGTTCTCTTGGGTTTGCTTTAAAAGTTTCCAAAAAAAAAATCCTATTTGCTAGAAGCCAGGAGGCAAATACTGTGAAAATACAGCCCCAGTGTCCTAACTTTATACACAGATAACAGTGTTGGTGTTTGTTTAAAACACAGTAAGAAAACCAGCCCCAAACCCTCATTCTCCACACACCATCCCTGTGCTCCTGCAGCTTTCTTTCAGGAAACGGATAAATGGTGTGCAACTCCTGTATGCTGGCAGGGTTTTCTTCCTCCCTTACCCATGTGTCTCCTCCTGCTGCCCATTCCCCCTCCGAAGCCAGATCTGCCAGATGAGCTATGAGCAGTTACTGCAGCAATAACTGCTGAGCACTGATGGGGCTGCATGGGAGACAAACACCGCCGGCGGAGCCTAGCAGAAACCCTTAATACATAGACATTTAGTCATAAAGATAAAAAGGAAAAAAAATCTGAAAATATACACAAAGCCCTGGTGCCATATGGAGAACATTATTTTGAAACAAAATGGATTTTAAAGTTGTGTGTGCAATTTTAGCAACTTGTCTGTGGTTCCCTAGGAACTTTTATGAACTGCTGAATAAATCTATCTAATTACGAGCGTTACTCAACAGAGCAGTTTCAATTGGGAAATAAAGCCACCTAAAATTAAAAGCAGTAACTGCATATATAGGGACCAATCAAAATTAATGCAGGGATGAAACAATCCCACCGCTTACCAATACCTGAAGAGGAACAAGTGCAGCCCAAATCCCAGCCCCATGTACAAGTGCCTGGGGAGAAGGCCAGGGAACCCTGGGACGCAGCAGGAGTTCTTATTTCATCCCTAAATCTAATACGAGACACTCAAAGGAAGATCATGGTAAAGCACATTGTAAAAACAATGGTGGATGGAAAAAGTTTTGAAATCTAGTGTTGTTTTTTTTTTTACTCTGAAAATTTTAATTCTGTCAAAAACTCATTTTTGGTACCCAAGCTGGCTGCCGAAGGAATGAGTTACACTTCTGAATCCTGTCTTCAAGCTCCGGTTACGTTAAAAATAGAGGTAGAGGGATATTTTTGTGTGTTTAGTCCCCTAAAATAGAAAAAGAACAGGTTTGATGCCTGAACATCATGTACTTTCTTGCCTTGAAAAATATACTCTTATTATCATTTATCACTATATTTGTCACAGCAAAACAATAAAAGTGAAAAGATTTGGCTACCACTCAGAACAATAATGCAAGTTCATAATTTGCGTTTGTATTTCACAGTTCATGCCTACCAAACTATGTGAAAACCGAGCACAAAATGTACTGGAATTACCTGCCACCTTAGGATGTGCGTGTATATAAAACTGGGCTATCAATGCAAGAGCCATCGGAGCCTCCCAGTGAACCAACTCTTACTGTTCTTGTACTGGGAGACTGAGGATACACGCACATCGCTGTACAAAACCAAGCTGCAGGGCTATGAACCTCTCAGCTATGGCTAAAATGTCCTTTGTTTCCGGATTTCTTCAAACAATTCCATCGTTCAAGACAGTCACTCACTGAAATAATTCTCTGTATCTAGTCTGCTAAACAGCAATTTCTTTAAAGAAGACCAAGCAATCTCTTGATTTTGAGTTGAAGTTGTTATACAACTTTTTTCCCCCATGCAGACAGGAACTGGTTTGCTAATTAAAAAATTCTTAAACATGCAGTACACTTGAAAAAAATCAAAAGCCATTTTTGAACTATTTATTGAAATACTGAATATTTACCCCAAAAGAATATCGACCATCGATATTAAATTTACACAGCAAAACCATTAGCATTCAGAAACATAACTGCTCAAGACGTAAAAGGCTGACAACCATGGTGACAGGGTGGGAAGAGGTTTCATTTCTGAGAGTCATTCATGTCTACAGGTTGAAAAAAAAGTGCAGATCATGACTCCAACCACAAGCATTTCCCCAGCCCCAGGTTAGTTTCTTCTGGGCACTTCTAGACAGCCACGAGCAAACTATTCCTTTCTAGACCATCATTTGGATTTTACTCTTCTCCCTCCCCCCCCTTTTAAAAAAATTTAATATAAGCACACCACCTTAAAATAGGGAGAAGAAAGCTGACGTAAGTGTGAATAACATGTCTCGTTCTAAAAATGAAAGGAGCAAATGTCTCTTTGAATTGTTTATTTTATGGCAGATTAAGTTCCTTCTTGGCTGCATGGTGAACAGCCAGTGTCCTTTAATCAGTCCATCTTGCTGTGCATTATGTACTTAGCTCTGGCACGTGCACGGTGCTTTTTTTTTTTTGCCTTTTCTTTTCTTTTTTTTTATGCTAGCATGAACTGCAGGATCTTTCATTTACCAATGTCATTTGAAGGTGAATATCCAGCCACAAGCAGCGAGGAAAAGGTTTTCTCAACCTTCCTATCCTGCTTCCACCTCCCCTTCCAAGAGTTTAGGCTGCCTGCAATAAACAGCATTAGCTTGCTGCTGGAGGGGCCGTGGGTCTTGTGTAACATCCTGGGGCAGCTGCTTACCACGCTCTTCCCTGGCTTGCCTCTACCTCCTCTTCGGATCACACGCTGCAGGCAGCACCGAGCTCTGCTTCATCTCCCTGTCTTTGGAGGTTTGCCAGCCTTGGACCTTTCCGGGACTCCTTCCCCACAGAGGGTCCTCACGTATACAAAACCTTCCATGGGTTCCGCTGTGCCAGTGTTTTCCTTGACTTTTTCCAGGTTTTCTTGGCTGTCAACAGCCTCCTCCACAGCTCGAGAGCACGTCTTTGAGGCTTTGTCATCAGAAAGGGAAGAGATCTGCTGGATCACTCTTACCAGTCTGGCCACAGACCTGTGACTACGGCCGTGACTACAGCCTGATGTCCCTGGACACACGCCGCATGCAGTGATTTCCCCCGCACAAACCCGAGGCCGTCGGCTCTTGCTGTTTGAAATGACTTCTCCGGGACTCTGCCAGGCCTCGCTGTTCTCTGCCCATATGTTATGGCTCACAGTTTTTGGAAGAAAGGTATGAATTAACAGCATAGCAGAGAAGTATCATCATCCTTCCACAATGGCCTCGTATTTGAGGCCAAAAAAAAATCAAAGATGAACTGCTCCCATCTAACATTGTTCTGTTCATCTTCTCTGAGCCAAAGCAGCACAAGATTTATTAAGTCAAAATTGTACTAAGAACTGAGAAAGACAGCTCTTCCCCCGATGAAAACAGTTCTCATGTACTGCCTTCATGTGCCAGGGATGGGCAGCCCAGGGCTCAGGACGATGCCTTCTTTAAACCCAGGCTGAGTCAGCTGCCAGGGCAGGAACCCACAGAGCTGTTTCAGCTGTCCTGCCCTGTCAGCGCCCCGCCAAGCCGGTGCCTACCGAGAGGTTTCCAGAGGATGCTGCCATGCAGGGACCTCCCGACTGACGGCAGCTGAAGCACAGCTCCCTCGGTACGTCTGCTCCAGCTGCTGAGCTGAAGCTCACGCTCTGCAAAGCACCTAAAGCCAGGAGTGAGCGACCAGCTAACTGCAGGTCTTAGATCCTGATCGGCAGCTTCTCAGCTCAGTGCCCCAAAGCCACACTTACTGCAAATGAGGCCCCTTGCTTGGGCAAGAACCTCGCCTGGCAGAAGCTGCAGCGGCTCTGTGTATCCCAAAGGCAGAGAGATTTATACAAGCTACAGACACAGCACTGCTCAGCCAGGGCTTCAGAATTAAATCCCCGTGTTTCACCGTACGACGTGATATCATTCGGACGAGGCCACCAACACGAATTGTCAGCTGCTGCAAGTCCTCCGCTCCAGTCATCAGGACCTGACATTTTCTTCTAACACCAAAGTTTTAAAGAGAAGTAATTTTTTTAATGACTGAGCGTTATCCCAATTTTATAAAATCCTTTTAATAGAACGTTTCCTCTATACGGCTCATTAACTGGCTTATCATTGTCCTACCTAGCCTCTCTTTAATTCTCCTATTGTTTAAATAGTTGCATAAAACTTGGCTTCAGTCCCGGAAAGTAAAAGAACGCAGTGGGACTATTTATACGAAGCACTAAGGTTCTGTGAAAGCTTTATATACAACTTCATAGCTGTTAAAAAAAATCTTCTAGAGGTCAAGGTTTTGTTTTGCTGCTTATTTGTTACGAGCATTTTGCTAATTTGCGGTGACCATCCATTTATGCCAAGACCAAACCTGTCTGGATCGCTGCTGTAGCCTGTCCCTTTTTTCCAGCAGGTGCAAAGTTCCCATTTCCTCAGTTAAAGGAACGACTTCTGGATAATACCTGCACAGTAGCGATTACTATAAAACGCATTCATTTGTAATATTGACCAACTGCTCCCTTAGCTGTACAATGCAGAAATTCAAATATTTATAGCAGATTGAAAAGAGGCAGGAGTTCTTATAAACAGCTGAATATAAGAATCATTAATTTACTTGCAGCATGTCTTATAAAACAAGCCTGTCAGCTCTCTGATTTAAGGCTGTTCTGTTTTGTTCTATACACCACCCAAAATCCTAATTTTCTTTTAATCCATCATAGTATCAGCCCTCCATTTAGAAGTGCTCTCTCCATAAAAGTGCAGCACACAGATTTGGACTTCCAAATATATTTCAAGTTTTGACATTTCAATGTGAAAAAAGTTCACCCTTGTCAAAGGATATCCTCTTATTATCAGAAATAAAATGTAAGGCTCAGAAAACCATTTCTTTGTACAATAGCACAATGGTACTGAACACCCCCCAAATCTAAACCATTCTTTTTTTTTTTTGATTTGTTTTCCATTTATTTTCATTACACTTAAAGCATTAACCCCATGGTAGCCAGAGAGTGACAAAAATACAGAATATAATAGAAAAAAAAACTTCTGAAAACTTCTGAACTTCTTTGGTGAACTTCTTGAGCAGTGCAGTAGCTAGCTTTTAAGGTTAAGCAAACTGCCCTAAATTGAAATAAAAATAAATAAAAATGCACCACTCATACAAACTAGGGGATACGTACAAAGTAGGAAAGCAAAGAAAAAATCCCACAGAGATTGTGAAAAAACAATTCTGTGCAGACTCTGGTAATTCTGGTCCTGTTCCACAGGAGCTGAATTTAAGAGAAAGCCACAGGGAGCTATTAAGCATGTTTTTGGTTTTGTTTTGGTTGGTTGGTTGGTTGGTTTGGTTTTTGTTTGGTTTATTTTTTTAAAGAAGATCCAAATATCTGTGATGTATACCCACCAGTCTTTACAACTGTGAGATCCTGTGTTTGGTTCAAGAAATCTATGGAAATACTTCACTTGGAAAGACTGAATACATAAAAAGAAGGAATAAACAACCTTGTCCCGAGCCAGACATAACGCAAACAAATGCACTTTCCAAGAAAGTCTGCCAACTTGTTTCATGAAAGTACATTCAAACCATTAGTAGCTGCTACATGCTAATATCCTTTAGCAAGCTTTCCTACAGTCTCTTAGACACTCTTTCATCCAGACTTCAGGATAATAAAAATACGTCTGCCAACAGAGAAAGGTGAAGAACGAAAACTTAACCGTAATGTCAGAGGCCGCAGGGAAGGTCATTCAGGATGTCCTTCATACACCAACCTGGCAGAGAAACGGATTTAATGACTCCTTGGATGAGCTAATAAAAGAAAAACTCTCTCACTCTGTCAGATTAAAATTCCAGATTTTCCAAGGTCCTTCATGCCAAAAGGTTGGCTTGCATTCAAAAAAATAAATTGAGTAAAGCAGTGAAGGACAGGAACATCTCACTCAGATTTTGGATGAAAAACAAGCTAAGGGCAGCTATTTTATGGAACTGAAACAACAATCAGCGCTCTGGGGCAGCTGTACCAGCAGCACAGTGAAGATGAGGCAGCTCCATCTATCATCTGTTCACCTGTCAAATGTGACATCCAGTGCCAACCTGCAGGAGCTGGCCTTGCACGAGCCCTGCGAGAGAGCTTCTGCCTGGGTTCCCGGCCACCACCGCCACACAGACCAGACGTGAGGCTCCGGCCATCTCACAGCTCCCCAGAGGCATCTGGCAGCAGCAGAACTGCCACAGCCCAAGCTGCAAATTGGGAAGTTGAGGTTTCAGCGTGTAAAAGCAGCCACTGGAACAAAGCATCACGGCCAGCTTCTGCCCTGCTAAGTGAAGGGCCCAGTGCCCGGCATGCTGCTTCACACACAGCTTACATTGCTTATAAAGCATTTCTTGATCCTTCATTTCCTATTTGAATAAAGCAAACTTCAGTAAGCAAAATTAAATACATGAAGAAAGTGAATGGATGCTAGGACTTCAAGATCAGTGATGTTCTACCAGTGACTCCCAGGAGTGGGTCATTTCAATTCTATTTCTCACAGCACTGTTCAGCTCAAAGAGCTATTAAGACTTCAGTTATATCAATTTTTGGTCCTCTCTAAATAAATCCTTAAACAGAAGGGAAGATGATTCCAACTCAGGATATTCTATGATTCTATGATTCTATGATGCAGTAAAAAAGAAACACCAAACATTCTCCTGATCCAACAGACTTTTTGCTTGCTGTTTCTGTACCAAAAGGAACGTGTGCACTATCAGCCCTCTATCAGGCCGTTACATGCAGAATTCACTAATTAGTTTCCTATTTCAGCTGCATCCCTCAAGCAACTGAGCAGACAGAGAAGAGTAAATCAGTAACCACAGCTGAGGAACCCCTCTGATGAAGAAAATAAATATACAGGGCCCAACATCACTAACAAAGTTTTTCCATATTTTAATTAATCGAGTACAAACCAGCAGGAATAAACTCTTCTTCACTAACCTGCTTGTTGATCCAGATGACTGTGAGAATGCAAGAGAGACTGATCTCTGGCCTTCCTCTGCAGAGTGGGGGTCACTGCTTTTGCCATCAGGAGTTTCTGCTTTGAGTATCTGGGCTTCTCCAAGGATGGCAGTTGAATTATGCTCTTTAAGATCTTCTTCTACCAAGAAAAAAAAAGTAGAGATTGGCAAGTACGACAAAGCAAAATATTATTATTTTTTTTTCAGACTAGAGATGGATTTTAAGAAAAACAAACGTTTTAAAAATATTAGAAAACCAATGCCTCATTCCCACTTAATTACTTCCCCAAACTCTGTTTCAAAGTTTTTAATTTCTTTTCCTGCCACAGTAAAAAAAACACATCACCAACAGCAACAAAAAAGCAACAACAAAAAGCAACCTCTAAGAACCAGAGACTGCAACAGAGACATTCCATTGCTGTGAGTTTCACATGCAGACAAAGAGAGAATTAAAGGGTAAGGATATTTGTCACATTTCATAAGATGAAACTGTTTCAGAAATTAGCAGACACTTAATGAGACAGATACTTTCTCTGTGTCTTGCTACCAGTTCACTTCAGCCATTGCACAAGACAGCTTGATAGCTGGGAAGTTTTACAGAGCAAGTTAATAAGCTTGTTTTCAACAAAAGAAACATGATTTATTTCCTTATGCATCTATGAAAGATTAAATGTTAATCTATATAATTGTCATTCCCATTTATCTTTACAGGAAAAAGCATTTCTAGACAACACAATTAACAAACTGTAAAACCATTCTATTTTTTTTTTGTATCAAATGTTTTTATCTATTAGAAGATGAACAAGAGTTCTCTCAAAAGATGCCTTCTACCTCTCCACATAGAGAATAAACATGGACCAGAAAGCACAATACAAAAAGATAAGCTGCTCTTATGGCCTACCCACAAATATTTTCAAGTGAGTTATTTAAGTAGACAGTTGCGAGGAGCACTAAAACCATACCGAGACTCAGCTCGTTGATAATCCTTATTGAGGCAGTCCAGGAGAGGGGGCAGAAGACTTCTGGGAACTAACTTACACTGCTGCTCAAACCACTTCACCCTTTTTACCTCTGCAGAAACTGTTTTTGACAGAAGAGGCCACACAGAGCTGTAATTACCACGTGGAAAAGCTAAATAAGCTTTGAATTCAGCTAGGGTTTGTCCTTTCCCTTATGCTGAGTATTGATTAGCAGGCGAATTTCTGCCTGTAGAAAACCAGCAGATTGTGAGAACAGCAAGCCCGTTGTCTAACTGATGTAACAGTACTGGTATTAACGTGTGAAAAATAGCAAAGGCCCTGGGCAGTAATGCAACCCAAGAGGTGTACCAAAAATGTTTATCAAATTCTTACAGTACCTCCCTTAGGCAATGCAAAACCTGCATGTTTAATAGTTACAAAATACAGGCTGGAAATCAACTATTTAAGTTTAAAGATGCAAATCAAAATCAGGTAAATCAGGAAGGGATGATTAAAACATCATTGGAATAGAGCAAGAGTTTGCGAAAGGTTTAAGCTACATCCACCAATACTACAGTGAAGAGCAACGGGAGATAAAAAGGTTTAAAACAAACAAAAAAAAAAATACATTTTAATTCTGTACAATTCTACCATGTACTTCCATGAGAACAGGAAATACAGCGGGGAAGGAATGCACATGAAGCTGTTCTTCTCAGCAGTAATGCTTTCAAATTGCAAGCCAGTAACTCACTGCTGGTTTTCTTTCTTCCACTATTATCGTTTCCAATTTAATAAAAAGGAATTTGCTGTTAATGAAGATGATGGAGGAAACGGGCTGTAGGCATTTGTTCTTTCACCCCTAAATATTTTTTTGTTTGTTTTTTTAAGTGGTTTACAAAGAGTCAATCACGTGCAGACGTTTGGCATAGACCTAGGAACTGTAATTTCAAAGATTGTTGAAAGCTCAGTGCACAGGAAGCATAACAAACATTTTGCAGATTTGTCAGCACCATCTGAGGTGCTGTTGTCTACTTCAGCCGACACGATGCAGGGTGATAGGACTGATCTAGTTATTTTCTACCCGAGCACTCCTTTGCAAAAGCTGTGTGGCTTTACCTTAGCTTCTCAAAGTTTACACTTCAGAGCACAAAGAAAAAGGCTGCATGGAAGCTGCAAGAAACTCAGAGTAGCCAACCTCTCCACAGACCACAGCTACAAATTAATATTTCGGTCTGTGATCCCATTATCTAACCACACATTGCTTCTGTCTCTGCTACAGATGAGGGACATCACTGTAAATTATGTCAAATGAGATAAACTTGACATTCCTTAACTTTTACCCTTCATATGGAAAGGATTATGCGTTGCATCAAGGTCTGCATGAAATGATAAGGATAAAATTCATACTACTTTATTGGTATTTTCATTTATTTTTATTCTTGAGTGCTCTGCTAGAGGTGACAGCACAGGAAACAGACACATACCAAAGACTAATTCAGTTCAACTCAGGAAGGGCAGGGATTTGTGAGGGCCAGTGCAGACTGAGCTGCTGCATTTTCCCAAGGACACAGACAGAACACATCCAGCTCTGGCCAAGGGATTCTCTTTGAAGCACAGTTCCACAAATACGAGGCTGAGGAATGCTCTAAATCGCATTCTAAGATAAATGCACACTGCCGCAGCACCCACTGCCATAAAACAAATGAGATTGAAAAAGCCTATAGGGAACAAGATAAAAGCACACAGGGGTATTTCTTCGGTGCTGTTGGTAGTGAAGGTTACAAACGCGCTGGATGCTGCTCCGAACTCATAAAGCACATCTGCAGAGCTGAGTAACTGCAGCTGTGCATCCCCACTTCTCACTGTGTTAAAGGATGTAAATACAAAATGAAGCAAGTTTAAAAAAAAAAGAGAAGCAACATACTCTTTAAACATTCTAAAAGATGCTGAAATATTTTACTCCTTCAGGCTGAAGACAAAACCCACTCGTCCCAATCCACACAAACACCTTCACAGTTCCCAGTTACTGGCTCCTTATCACAGCAGGAGGGCAGGCAATGGCCATGAGCACCCTCAGTTCGAAGGTACCAATTGCCACATGCCCACTATCAGCAACTTTGGTGGATTTGCATCAGAACCAGACCTCATTTACACCTGCTACTTAAATTATGCATCTAAAATACAACACACATATGCACCGTCACATTAAAATCCAATTCTATATTTATTATGGGTTGTGCTTAAGTATCACATTAGAATCAATGGCAGCCAGTCTTTTTAAGGTCTGTTTGATTTTTATGTTTGTTTGTTTGTTTCCCTTAAGGACTGGGGAGAAGAACAATGGGAGGAAAGAACATTTCTTCAGGAAACCCACTGATTAGTATGGGTCAAGGGGCACGTGGCGGAAAGGGATTACGTGATTACATAAAACAACATTACTAACCTGTGCCTGCTGCCAATTCTTTAACAATTTGTTCTTCTTTGATTTCAGCACTCTCCGTTTTCCTCTTACTTTTCTTCCACCGATTATTTACTTGATCCACTAAAAATTGAAATTCATTTCTGTGCTTTTTTCCTGAAAGACAAGAGTGCATTACTATGCAACAAGCTGACTGGTCATTGCCACAGAACTTCTGAAGCATACACCGTAAGAAGTGAAAAGGCTGTGAACAGAAATAAACACAAAATACTGAATTAGAAACATTTTTCTTTCACCAAAAAAGTTTCATATTCTACTACCAATCCAAATCTGTGCTTACGCTTTTGGTTACCCAGTAGTCCAGAACACTTGCACAGATGAAAACTTATTTTTTTGCACAGTAGAACTGTGTTTGTTTCTTAGTATCTGTTTTTGTTTGTTTGTTTGTTTTCCCTGAAATTAAGTATTTCAGTTACCATTGTAGTAACTTCTAATATCAATGAAGAACTCAACTCCTTTTGGGCACCGGGACTGCATCCACACATGATCTCTCTCCTGAATCAGAACAAGGGTCTGTGATGCTCAGTGGATTCATTTGCAATTAAGAGCAGATTTTTCACTTCTGTGTCACTCACCAAATCCAAACGGGCAAAAACCCACCAGCTTTGGATGCTCGGAGGCCTGTGTAACTGATGCCTGCCATTTCAAAGCATTTTGCCAAGAGACAACAAGGATCTATTCCAAAATGGGAAGCGCTCCGTGTGTCCCTGGGTGCAGCCTGGATGGGGGACGTGGCCACGGGGACTGGCTGCTCCCTCCCCAGCTCTTCCAGTCGGCAGGGGCAGACGGTGAGCGAGGTGCCCAGAGCTGGCCCCAGCTGAACACTCCTGGCAGCGTTCAGCATCGCCTCCAAGCCCGCAGGCTGCACCGCCTGGGGAACTGCTCGGTACTGCGATGCCAGGTCACTGCTAGGAGCAATGAAGGGCTAAGGATTTCCAGCGCTTGCCATGCACTAAATACACAAATGCCAACCACACAGGAACATTTTGGTGCCGTCTTCTTCCCCACAGTACCCACAGATCTGGCAGACTGGCCTTGCTGCTTGACAGGGGTGTCCTCAGTTAACCACAACACTGAGCCTGTTTGATCATTCTTCCTAAAAATCTCCCAGTTTAACCTAACCACATTTCTCTTTTAGGGCCCTGGAAATCACAGGTATGCCAGGACTCCCCAACAGAGCACTTCTCAAAAGCAACGGGCCCAAACAGAACTGTGGTTGGAGCCGCACGCTGCAGCACACAGAGGGTAATTACGGGGATTCCTTCGAGCTGTGAGCAAAAAGCAACACGCTGCCCAACCCCAACGTGCAGGGAAGCCCAGGTAGGAATTTTGAAATTTCTTATTCTAAGCTGATTTACCTTCCAGTTGTAATTTATGAAATCCAAAATCCCAGTTCTTTGCTTTTTGAGACCGTTCAGTATATGACCGACCCCACTGACCAAGCGGAGCCCCGTGTTCCCAGAAGTGCACTTTTCCCAATCACCTAACGAAAGCAAGTGAAAGATTCTACCCCCATGCTGCTAGCCCGGCTGTCACACCTCGTATTTTATCACATTATAGCAGAGCTTGTCCTCCCTACTACAGAGAACGAGTGAAATCTCACAGCTACTCTGTCAGTCGCTTTAACGTAGCTTTGGATTTTTCCCCTGCTTCTGCGGTAAAGCAATTTCTGAAGACTTTGTATCATGGTTATTCTGGTGTGGTTTTTTTTTGATTGAGATCCTCTAATCACAGCTAATTGCTCTTTGGCATGTTCTTTGCCCTTGCAGTCATTCAGCATGTTTTAAGTAATCCTCTGCTATTTGCTCAGAGCAGTGTTGTTTCCTATCTAGATTACTCAGAGGCTGGGAAAACACGCGGTCTCCTCAGACAGACGATGTGATTACCTCATGCTCACCGGGCACGAGGAGAACACATCGTTTTTCTGACAGAATACACCAACTTCTCCTCTAACAGCATATCTGTCTGCAGCTACCCATGGCTAGCCTAGCACAAAAGTCTATCAGCCCATACATGGTTTTATATCGATATATTACAGTGAAGACAGCAAATATCAATTTATTTGGAAGGATTTTCAACAAAAAGTCACTCCCAGAAACAGATCTGTCCTTTTGAGAAAAACAGATTAATTCGGCTAAAGCCTTTAGCCTATAGAGCAAGCACTGCAAATGTTTCCTGTGCAAAGGCACAAGGGGCTGATGGACATCGTGAATGTCCTCGTGGCAGAGCCACTGCTCCCAAGGCAGAAGGCGAGCAGCACACAGCCTCCTGCACGCTCCCTGCTGCCTCTCCAAAGCCTGGCCAGGCCACCAGCCACGGAGACGTCAAAGCTGCTTTGACTATAAAATCCCAGCCTCGCTAGGGAATACTTCCCAGTTCCTCACTGAATGGGAATTGAGGATTCTGGGGGCGAGGAGAAACCACCCTGCTCCCCCCAGCCCCCCAGCAGAGGGCTCGCAGTGCACGCGCAGCCTGCCAGGACACTGCTGCTCTGCCGTCCTCTGCAAGGGGCAACGTAAAGCAGCTCGAGGACGGAGCACACCTTGACCTTTTGGCAGGTTCTGGCTCCCCTGTGGGCCCAGCAGCTTCCTGCAGCCCGGCACATCTTCCCGGCAGCGATGGGATGGGGACGGGGACAGGGATGGGGCAGGGCAGCTCCTCAAGGACAGGACATCGCCCGCTCAGCGCTGCGTCTGACCCGCAGCGTCCCCTGCTGCACCCACGGGAGGGGAAAAGCACTACAGCAGAATGATACCAAGTTCTGCCCCACACAAGAAAAAAATTAAATGTTTTTCCCACGTACTGTCTCAAACTCACTCCCTTTCTGCATAGCTGACACCACGTAAGGTCAACAGCTCCTTGTAAGAAAAAGTTCTTGTCCTGGGTGCTCGTAGCTGAAGCCCTGGACATTTATTACGTAGTTCCTTTGGTGCTTCAGTTTTTCCAGTATTACTATTTTTTGTCGCTTTGTTCTATGCTGTAACTACAAGGATTTTCAAGTGAAAAAAGAAATGTCCTGGCAATACGAGGCACTGTTAAATACAACATAAATCGCAGCGGTGCTGCAGCTACACGCCGCGCACATTTTGTAGAACTACGGGTATTCAGTAACAAACCATCACAGATGTAATTAAAAATATTTAAAACACAAGACGTATGTCAGTAAGCATCCAAATCGCACTGCAAATTATGACTTATACACAGGAAGAGCAGCAGAATAATTTTTCTGAACAAATATATCTGTATTGTGTGTGTGTGTACATATATATATATTTAAAAAAAAACCCTTGATATACAAGGCCTGCCCATGAAAAATGCAGAGTGAGGTTGACAGTGGGTTGAAGGGAAAACATCCCACTGCCTACTGGTGAATTCCCAAGGAGCAGAAGGAAGCTGCCACACAGGACACTGCAGTTAATTGTACCTTGCAGGCACGTACCGTGGCGGTTGCTCAAGCAGTTTCCATCTAGCATATAAAACAACCACAGGTTCATCAAGCCAAAATATTAATTGGTCTTTCAAAAACACTTCATATACTGGAAAAGAAGTAGAAAAAAAAAGAAAAAACACACACGCAACACGGATTTCAATTTGCAATTTGAAAATAGCCTGGAAAATTGTAACAAAGGTAGGAAAAAAATGGGTTTTATCCCAGCTGCTTTACCTTGCTTTTCAGCAAGGCTGTTCCATAGCTCCACTCCGTTGTGTGTTTTGTATGGAAATACACACAAATTAAGGATGTAGGGTTTTGTTGTTTTTTGTTTTGTTTTTTCACAGAGTGAAAATGTCAGAGTTAAATTAATTCAGCAATTCAGCTGTGAATTAGTGGTTTAGGATATACGTGTTGCAAATTAAAAGGGGAAAACCACCCTTTATTGCCTAATAAAGCTTTTTGAAGTCCAGGAAAAACAAAAAGGCAACACCAAAAAAAACATTTGATGAAGGTTCTTTTAACCTCTAACTGTCCTCTAATTTTAACGCGCAACTTCTTTTTCAAGCTAACGTTTTCCCTATTGCTTTTACGTGAAATAATTTGCTGACATTAATTAAAATTTACATCTTTGTTCATCATGTTTTACCACTTTCAAAACACATCTTCCTGTGAATTTATAATTTTTGATTTTAGATTGTCAATTCAGCTTCCTGAGGCTAATTCATTCACTTAATTGTGATAAATTTCCAAACCATGTTCAATACGACCCGAATGAGCAGAGCATGGTCAGTTGCATGGCATTTGCTCTGCTCTGGGGGTCGACCAAGTCACTGAACTTTGGGTTTGGTCTTTAGAGAGCTATCAAAGGTTCGCAGGGAAAAATACCTAGGTGAGCAATTAATCGATTTGTAGGGGTTTTTTGTTTGTTTGTTGTGGTGGGAAGGGGGAGTTGTCTGGTTTTTGTTACTGGCTGGGTTGGGGTTTTTGTTTGGGGTTTGTTTTTTTTGCATTACAGTGCTAGAGACTTCTGCACAGCAAGAGAGTAATTATTAACCAGTTACTTGGAATTAGCGGAGAATGTTTCATATTCAAAACCACAAACCGTTTGTACAGTTAGAAAGAAAATATTCTCAGGAAGAGCAGCAAAAAGCAAGGGAAAAGTTTGCTAAAGATTTAGGTCCTTATTTAGCCTTTGCAGAAACCCAACTAAAATCAACAAGACTAAATCTAGCTGCATTATGGAGTAATTTATATGCCTGAAGCAACACAAGGAAACACAGGAAATGTGGCCATATTGCAGATTTAAATACACCCTTATGTATAATCAGAACAAGTTGTCCTTTCAGTGCTTTGCTCCTCCATGGCCAAAAGATGAGAGGCTTAACGTTCACTGAATATTGTTTGAGTGTTCCTTGGTTAACCACCATGTTTGAGAGAACAAGCACAGTGCAGGTGAAGTGAAATGAGTGGGTAACAGCAGGAAAGAAACTGCAAATAATATAACAACATTAGGGAGCTAAGAATGAATTAGTGCTATTTAAACCCTGATGCACAAACGCACAAATCACCTGTAAAAATCAGTTTACGTGAGCAATTTCAGCAATGAATTACCAAAACAGGATGCAAGTCTTGCAATCTAAATCTCACAAGAATCTTTGCTTCTGAAATAACCACAAATAAAGATGCTTAGTCAGTTAGATGGTTCCACAGAGAGGCAAAACACAAAGCCCAGCACAAACAAGGGTGAAATCTCTCAAGCAAAGCATAATCAGTTTTCCCTGCAGTCACAACTGCTGTTCTGTATTTCAAAACCCAGGTTTCAAGAATCACAGACTCTTACACGGAGCAGGAAACTGAAACAGAACTCCTCAGCAGCATGGGCAGCAACAGGACTCTGCCGCCCACATGCCCAGCACTGCTTGGGTCTCAGGGAGTCCTTCCAGAGTTCTGCTCCTTACACTGCCCACGGGTTCCCAGAGAAATCACACAACTGTGCATTGTGCATCCAGGGAGGCTGACAGGAAAACTCTGCTGCTCTTTATATCCAGCGAACATGGAGGAGGACCAGAAGGTAAGCAGAAAGGGCATAAACGGAGGTGTCTCAAGGTTTCTTCCCCCTCAATTTTACCCCCTCCTGACAGTGAGCTTTCTCTCTTAACAGAGACTGTTTCAAAGAGGAAATTTCAGCCCAAATAAGAGAACTTTCAGCTTTCATCTATTAAACTGAGGGACGTGGGGAATAAACAGGTGTGTGTCCATGTGTGTGTTTTAGCACAGAGGGAAAAAGATGACTTAATGAGGAAAATGAAGTGAAACTTGCATATTACTTACGATATCCAGAGTGGATCTTGTCTATTTCTTCCTCTGTCTGATCCTTTGTAAAGGTCAAGCTCTACAGAAAGCACATGAATGTTTATTTACAAAGAGAAAAAGCTGATAAAGCTGCAAACTTTAAAACTACAGACTTAAGTGGACCAAGGCTCAGCCATTCATTCCCCCACCCACTAGCTCTTACTACCTCTGCAGTGATGTAATATAAAAAAATATATAAATATATAAAGTACTATATATTTAAAGTACATATACATGCTGTCTTGCTTTGCTTTCAAAAAGACAACGAGACTAAGCCAAACTGCCCCATGTAACATCCAGCGTGTGTGGGCCAAAAAGTACTTCCTAATACTGTGCAATAAATGTGCACCAAAAGTCACAAAAGTATCATATGTCATGGGAAAAGAACAGGCACTATTGCTAATATGGAAACAAGGAATTTGTTAGATAAATCCTAGAGAATTCTAGGAAGCAAAAGATTCCCCGCACTACCATGGAGGGTCAAAATCTTCCAATATGACCAAGAGGAACATTTCTCAAGAATCTTCATTGTAATCAAAAAAAAAAAAGGTCTTACTGAAGTGGTTTGGCCATAGGGACATCAGCAGTACACTAAGAACTGCCCATGACAAAAGACCGATATGAGAAAGTCGTGATTAGAAGATGGTATATGCAAAGTCCAACACGCAGTCGAGGAACCTGGGAGCTGCCACAGTAACATGACAGGCAAATGTGCTCAGTGCCCACACTATGATTTCTCCTATCCACCCCCACTTGGGAACAAGGATAATTAGCTTACACTTTCACCAGTTTTATTAACTTCAAGCTGAACCCGAATCTTCTCATTCTTTTCCAGCTCTTTAGCAATCTCTGCAACTGTTTGAAAACACAAGAAACAGATCATTAAAACATGAGCTGTTAGAGTGCTCCCAGCACTAAATGAAACTACTGTTAACTTAAATCACGGAGACAAACCCGCCTTAGCTTTCCAACAGTGAAACTCGGGCTCAGATCCCAAGCACATACAAGCCGACAGGTTTCACACCAGCACTCGGGACATTTGCCAGTGTCGAGCTGGTGCTGAGCACCGGGCAGTGCTTCTGGCAGCTGCCTCCCGCAGCTCCTTGGCCCTCGTGCTCACGTTTCCTCCGTACCAAATTCACAGCAAAGTGTAGTCTTTTCAAATCATATTTGAATCTTTCTCTACCACACTGTACACTATCTGTGGCATACAGGCACATCTTTATAAAAAGCTTCCATTTTATAATCTATCCTTAAGCAGAAAATGATGAAATATACTGCTTATCTTATTTTTATCTCCAAGGAGTACCTTCCAAGGCAACAAAAATCTGTCTGCAGGCTTATACCCAAAGCCCATTGACTAAGCATGAATTACAACCCACCCAAACCATTAGGTCAGACACCTCAAAAGCATATAAACATTACACAACACTGTCTGCATGGTTTATTTTGACGTTTACTTTTACAAACATTTCTACACTTAATCATTTTCACAGAGCTACTAGGTAGCTACGCAGATTATTAAAACAAACACTTCCACTAGAGAGTAAAGCTGGCAGAGAACAAGAAGCTGATTATGCTGCGAAGGAGTAAAACCTGTTCAAAACTGGTTTAAGCAAAATCCAGGAATTTGGCATCTATGCTTTGTATTTTACAGTGACCTTAGGTTCACTGCTACCATCAAAAATGCATGTCTGCATCCTAAGTGCTAGTTTAATAATTCACCTTCATAAATAGGTACGGAGGCAGACCTCAATGAGAGCTTTGCCTTAGTTAGAGGATCCTAGCTAAAGCAGAGTGCAACGCACCGTGAAACTTCATTTAGCTAGCTTGGATCAGCTACACAGACAGGGGCTCCCTGCTGCTTCATTGTGAGCATCAAGTGAAGAATCACTCCAGGAAGGGCAACACGCAGCACATCACGAGGCTGCCAGAGCCAGGCGTACGGCAGAGCTGAGTTCCAGCAGAGGCAGGAGGCTCCAGCCAGGGCAGTGCCCACCTCCCGTGGCTGCCGGCTGCGTGGCAGCAGCAGCACGAGCCGGGTTGTGCCTCCCTGACTTCACCCCGAGCCCAGCACGGCAGCAGCAGCAGCGAGCAGTCTGTTCCATTCCTCACTGGTGTCGGGGCTGCTCGGTTCCTGCCAGCCTGCCTGCCAGGGGCTGCCCACCTCCAGCACCTACTGCAGCCACTTGTCTTCTCCTGCCTCTGGGGGCACTCGGGAAGGGGCTCTGAGGGGACTGAGCTGCACTGCCAGACCAGCATAAATCGCTGACACTGAACTCTGATACAAGTGTTGTTCTTGCAGGCATAAACTTGCTAAGACCCTATCCCTGCTAAGTCTTGCTGAAATTAAATATAAAACCAAAACTTGCTGAAATCAAACGCAATCTTAATTGTATGCGCTGGTTCTCATCACAGAGATTTCCCAAAGTCCTGGAAAACAATTTTTAGACACACCAATATTTATTTTCATGGCGCAAACCAAGTGGTGGTGCTTGGCACCTAAGTCACTTACAGACTTGCCCTTTCTTTAGTTCTTATTCAAGCTCTTAAAACATTTAGAGGAGCAAAATGAAAAATCAAATAGTGTTGATTGCAAGGTTGCTTTTCTCATACGCTTGCTCCTACATGCCAAGCCCAGAGCTGGCAAGTTAATTCATGATTTCAAAAATCAGGATCTTATAATCATTCCAAATATTTAAACCAGCCTATTCCTATCCTGTGAGCTAAAAGAAAGAGAAATGCATACAAAAAGTTTGTGATGATAAAAACATTCCTAGAATTTCTAACTTACCAGATTTGGGATTTAGAGAATCACACTGAGCATTATACATGTGCACAAATTCCTGGTGCCTTTTAATGAGCTGTTGCCGGGTCCCATGGGCAGACAGTCCGTGTTCTTTTAGTTTCTTCTTCAACTCACGATCAGAGAGCAAGTTGTAAACAACTTTAGGCATAGGTTTCCTTTTTTGAGTAGAACTGCAAAAGGAAGAGGAAACAAACATTTTTTAATTAATACTTCTAGTAAGAACACAAATACTGACTTGCATTTTTACAGGGCATTTCAGCCACTTTGGGTAAGGAATAGCTGAAGGAATGATTTCAGCCATGAGCGACGTACGGCACATCACACAACGTCTGACTAATGCAACAGCAATAGCTCTAGGAAGACAGAACACTTTTTCATCTAGCACAAAGAACATTTCAAACATACAAAAAGCAAGAGGTCTCGTCTGATTTCCTTTAGGGAACTGTGCAAACGCCACTTCCCAAGTAACAAGTACTGCGGCTCCATTTTTAGTATTGACAGCAAGGGCTTCAAATCACATCAGCAAACTCAGTATTGCTCATCTTCATTAGGATGAAGCTGATGTTCAGTCTGGTTTCCGAAGGATGTGTGCTGAATTCAGACTGCTGAAACACAAAGACTTTCCAGACAAATACTTGCCATGTCCTACAAAAACTAGTTGGGGAAGTTTTAAAAGCATTAAAACTGCAACCCCAAACTTGCTTATGAGATTTTTTCAGCTTTCTATGAAAATGGCCTCAATAAAGACACAACTCTCAGATGAACAATAGAGTGATTTTACATTGGCATATGTTACAGGTAATCAAGAAACAAGCACAATCCACTATATTATTACAACCCATCAACTAATGTTTCTTATTTCAGTGCAGAACAATAGCTACATGCACACAAAAAGTTCTGAGATTCTTCTTACCTTCTAAGGCGGTCCTTCTTCTCTTCTCTGGTCAAGCAGCTATCTAGATGTTTGTTTATGTTTTCATCTGGAATAGCAACCCCACAAACAGGACACTCCACTGAAAGCAAGGGAGAATGGTTTTACTAGCATGTATATTACAACAAAAATCAGGTATTTTCATAAGAAAAACTAACTGTTGATGTAATAAAATACAAGCACAGAATTCCAGGTTTCTGAAAAAAGTTTTGGCACATTTGTCCAGAACCTTCATTTCTAGCACTCATTTTCACTCTCAAGAAGTTATTCCCCTTTCTATGTAACATCAGAATGCATCTCATCTTTCTCCCTGCAGTCAAAGAGAATTAAAACTGTAGTAAAAATCTAGAACATGCATGCTACAAGGAACCCTAAGGACTAATACAGAATCATAGAATCATTTAGGTTGGAAAAGACCACTGAGATCAAGTCCAATCATTAACCTAGCACTGCCAATATAAACATACACTTAGTTCTGTGATAATCCCTTTCATTTTTGCAGTATTTCACTCCTATATTTAAGAGGTTGTTGTATTTTGATAGAGCAGTATAGCCAAAATTTGTTCATATTAACATCGTGTTTCCATATTTCAAAGCCGTGGGTCTCAAAGCTCACATCAACACACGAGTTAGTTAACCTCACAGGAATTCTGTGATCCGATCATGCTTCATAGTCCACTCCCCTTTCTTTGTGAAGTGCCTATAACTCAATTTTGTGACTTCCACTCACTCACAACTGCCCTGTACATGACCCCACCCATGTCCAAATTCTTCTTGCATCATATTTGCAAGAAATACTTGTGAAGGCCACCTATAATGACAGTCAAAACACAGACTTAAAGACAAAAACTTAAAGTATTTGTCTTTTGCAATTGCATTCTGTACATTCTGCAAAAAAACCAAAAGGGTAACTTTAAACGAACAGCATGAGACAGATTCTCTAGCCATTATCGTCAGTATTAGTATGAAGACAATCAATCTGGATTTTTAAAAAGAAGCAAAACACAACCTAGCATAAACACTGAAATGTGTGAATTCAGAGCTATCTGGTAACACTGCTTTACAGTTTCTGACTTACAACAATTAACTGGGACAGTTAACAAAATTATAGACTACTCGTAAGTATTGTATTAGAATTTTACACTTCAATTCTTAACACAACAATTAATAGTTACTAGAAGAACTTCAGCACTGCCTCATTTTGAATCACTCATTTATATTCCGTGACCAACTACTTTGCATTTGTTGAAGGAATTTCAATGTAATGCATACCTGAGCATTTAATAAGGTCATAAAATGGTCGGCAAGTGAAAGTTTCAGTTGCTCAAGAATAAATGAGAGCTAAAATTTCATATTAGTTTGAAATTCCTAATGTGAGCAAATCTGATTAATAAAACCAGAAAACACACCTTCTGGCCAGGCTGATACCATTTTCACATGGCCACTTTTCTGGCAGTATTACATTCTACCCAGCTAGTGAATACATATGAACTCCCAAACTTCAGTCAAATAAATTGTTAAACAGAAGAATATATAAACATACACTATTGAGTCTCAAAATTTTACTCCAACCAACTCCAAGCCGGTCCCTTCCAACACAGGATATTCTATGATCTTGTTAGACTTTTAATTAAATAAGATGCCTGCTGTGATGTTAAAAATTAAGAAGATACTGTCGTTTCACTGCAGTTGATTAGTATAAATGGACATTTCCATGCTTCAATAAATTAATCTACAATTACAGGAGAATAAAGTGGATTACTTTCTTCTGAAAAAATGTATGGATAGGAACATTAACAGAACTGAAACCAGGATCGTTTTGATTGGGGGTGTACCCCTCAAGTAACAAACAAATTGTAAAATACCTTGCTTATGGTTGCAGAGCATATAAGAGAACAACAAGCATCAATGTTGTCTGCCTGCTCATCAAATTGAAGGAAAAGAGAAAATGACTTCACTTTTTACTCAATAAACCTATTGTGCAACTTTTCTGTTTGTTTTTAAAAGAGTTGTTACACAATACAAAGGAATCTATAAGAGTCAAACTCAATTTAATTACTTGACATCAGCCCAAACTCCCTCATCAAGAATATGCGTGTAGCAGTAATCTGAACGAATCAGTCCAGCAAAGCAGGAAGCATCTGAGCACGCCCGTGCTTTAAGTGCAGATCAGGACAATGCAGAAACGAGATGCATGCCATAGACTGATGGTACTTTAACACAGCCAGCTGCAGCTACGGACTTGGGGAAGTGAGCAGAACAAAAAAAATTAATCCCCTCACCTTTGTTGACTACTTTTACCACTGACGTAGAAGGTTTCTCATGGTTTTTGGTGCATTCAGGACTCTCTTGTGATCCCACTTCGTTGTCTTTGCCACCAGCCTCTGCAGAGCTGTTACAGAGGTTATGCTGTTTCTCAGTTTTGCAAACCTTCCGATCTGTTTCTGCCAGACCATCTGTCTTTGTCAGGGTGCAAACATCTTCCTTTCTCAAGAAACTGTCAATCACTGGCACCTCTTCTTTTAAGACTGGCCAAGACGCAGGAGTCCTAGCGTGGCTTTTGCCAGTTGAACGCCTGCTACAGGCCAATGGAGATGAAATCAGTGGAGTATCCAAGACCAACTGGACCAGCTGTTGCCTAGAAGTATCCAAAAGACAACGTGCAGTTAGCTACATCTAACAGCATTGCTAGCTTCTCCTTGGAGAAGAAAACAGAAGGAAAACAGCTGGAGTTTTCCTCCATTCCTTCCCCACTGTCCAGTTGCTAACGTGCAGCACTTGGGACTCATCTCGCCCACGCAAACCAGGAGCCCCACAGTTCAGCACTGCCACGCTTAGCAGGATATAAAAAATATTTTCCCTACTTTCAAACAAAATAAATAACATTTTGCAAACGTAACAAAATGAGTGTCAACACATCACACGGACTACAACAAAGAACAAAGTTTTCCCCTTTCCTGAAGATCACAGCTAACCGTGGCTCCTGAAACCACGGGGCCTACCGGGAAGTGTTTCCATGCTCTCTAGGAGCAGAGCTCCCAGCCCAACAGAATCCCACTGACCACACGGCTGTCAGCTCTTGAGGCTGAGTGTGGGGTAACCTCAGCTAGTCCTTGGTACACACTCCAGTGCTGAACAGCCAAAGGGCACAAAGTCTCCACTCTTTTCTCATTTAAAGTACAGGGAAAACCGAGACAGCCTGCTTCCATCTCCAGCACCACGCCGACTGCTCCTGGATGCGTGGCTTTCCTCCACCTCATTCGCTGCCTTCCTCAGGGCTAGCAAATGTAAAGATGCCAGTTAAACAGAAGATTCTTTTCAAATAAATACACTCGAGCTTTATCAGTAGGAACACGGGAGGAGAAGGCTTGTTCTTCTGCCTGTCTCGTCGGTGCTCCTAGCTTTGGGCTAATGCAAAGAATTACAAAGTCTGTTGTCCTACTCAAACAACTGAAAAAGGTCTCAAAGGCATTTTTACTCCTACTTCCCCTGGGTTTTTTTTGCAGAGTTGTGTTTATTTTGCCACGCATTTTACACGGATCAATCCAAGCCAAGTGAAGCGAGAGCCCGCATTCTTGGCACGCAGGCTGCATAGCGCTGCAGCTGTCTAGACTGCCCACATACCTCAGGGTTCACTTTCACTCCTGAATCACCACAGGTGAAGGGAAGGCTTTCCCTACCCACAGCAACAGGAGACAAACCACATACTCTGTGCTTACCCACCAACACTTTGACAAGCCCTCCACATCCCACGGGTCACAAAGAAGTTCACGTCATCCACCCAAAGAGAGCCAGCAAAAGCACATGTGTGATCGTTAACCTAAACCCCTTTAATTTCCTGCTCAATCCCCCCTCAGCAACCTGCACACAAGGCACTTGCCAAGGCTTCCTAGCACAGACAGCACAAAGCTGTGCACAAGCACAGCTGCCCAGGTCATTACTAGCTTCCCTCCTGCCTTGCTGCCATTCTCACCACCACCACCCGCCAAGCCCCAGCCCACTGCACCATGAGAAGTCCTGCAATAAAAAAACAAGAGGCAATAGTACTTGCTCTCTAATGAAATGCCATGACCTTACCGCTTTGATTTTGACAATTCACTCCATCTGAGGTGTCAAAGCCTCTGGAAAGGAACAGCTGTGGGAGTTGAGCTTCATTTCTGTGCCCCCCCTAAGCCTCCAAACCATATGACTTCCCCGTATGTATCTATATCACCTTCTTGTTCCACCACACATATGGCATGAGACACCTGATCAGGTATCAGCTGTTTCAGGACATCCCCACGCTTACCCAGTGCAATGAGCTGAAGAGAAAGGAGCTCGAACCGCGCGTTGCAGCCCAGTGAGAACACACTGTTCCCATAATGTTTGCAGAACAGAAGGGATTGCCCCTAAGACACACAAGTCTACATTCTCAGCCTGCAAAGTTTTTGACTCAAAAAGAATAAATAAAAGTTGACCTAATTCCACTTACTATTCATTTTCTGGAAAAAAAAGAAAAAAAAAAAAAAAAAAGTAAGAGACTGTGAGTGATGCACCTACAGAATGCACACTGCCATAACACCATTTCTCGCTGCACTTTCACGATGGCACAAAAGCCATACTAAGTCTGAAGTACAGCTGTGCTTTCAGATTTTACAGCTGAAGATGTTTGAGCCTCAGGTAACTACTTAGAAAACTTAAGCCTTTTAAGGTAAAGATTTATCACGTCTGAAAATACCTAATTAATAGTTTTCTGTATATATGAATGTTGTGAGCAGGTACAAAGTCACGGGGTGTCTCTACAATTATACCAGTTTAAGATAGGTTTTTGATAAATGAACAGAATAATCAGCTCAGCACACAACGTTCTGCAGTGGTTACATTCAAGCTGGACTCAGAAGCCTGACTTGGAGTTGAAGTTTCCTGGATTACTGCATGTAATGACCACATTTGTCAGCTGCAATTCGCAGCCATCCCAAGATGCTGACTCTCTGCAGTACAAACAAGCCCAATTAAGCGTGGCAGCACAACTATGTTGTTCTGTCTGCCCATGCCTAGATATGGACTGGAAGCTTTTAGGGAGGTTAATTCCCCAGCTGACACAAGTACAGAGTGGTCTAGCTACTGTTGTCATAGGATCAGCTTCACGGGCAGCTCGGGAGCCAGCTGAGCGAGAGCACTCGGGGAGAGCAGCTCTGAAGCTGCAGGATGGGCTACCCAAGTAAAAGGCCATCTTGCTTCATGTGCAGCTAGTTAATGCCTGCATGGAGGCAGCCAGAACTGAGAAATCTTCTAAGCAAACGTCAGTGTCTGCAGCAGCCCTCTCAATGCAACGTGGCCTGGTATAAAACAGAGAGAGAGGAAACAGAAAAACAACACAAAAAAAACAAAACCTACCCTAGCAATAAGTCGATAATAAAGGTTGCTTTAATTACACCACTGCTGTATGAATAATCTTACGGAATTATTCCTTGATGTGAAGGATAAAGACCTAAAGAAATCTTCCGAAGGGATCCAATTTTGGTACAGCATCAATGGAAAGAACACTAAGAGTGCGATAACTCATTTGCCAAAACACACTAAGTCTCTATGCCTCTTCTGGTGGGAAGATACCGACCATGCCAGCATTAAATTAAAAATGGTAGGGAAAAGCCACAGGCGGGCTGGCTGTGAGGCTGTCCCTCGGCGCGGGATGACACCTAGTGGCTCTGCACACCCAGCACCCAGGTGGCTGCCCGGCCTTACCCTGCCAGCCTCCGCTTTCCTTCCTCAACACCAAGGCAGAACTGCTCAAATTTCTTGTTATTCACATGAATTCTGTCAGGTGCTGTTCACATAACTTTGGCAAGCACAATCACGTTTGGAGATTCATTTGTCATGAGAGAGAAAAGGACAGGAGACTCAGGAGAATGCGTGAGATTACCAGCAAAGCCCACTGTCTGCCCTCCCCACATCATGCAGCTCACCCAGAAACTGATGGGGTTGGCAAATGTCAGGACAACACAACACAATTTTTAGAAAGCTTCGCATTCTGCATGCAGTTTTTACTGATTACTTCTACCTCATTATCTACTATATGCTCTTATGAATTTAACACAGGCTATCAGCTCGGGAAGGTTTTAGCACATACAATTTTACTGTACTGGCAAAGAATCAGTAAATGTGTCACAACTGACAAGCCTCGGTTTAAGAGCATGAGTACCTTCTGAAGACTGAAATATGAACCAGGCTGTTACTGTGTCCTTCTATTCACTGTTGTAACCACGACACAAATCCCTCCCTGTCATCCATCCTCCTTAATGGGTTAGAGCAGGGAATTCCTGTTATTTAGGCAGAACTGTAAAAGAACACCCATTTTAGCATGCATGCTAAAGCATGCCTGGCAGAGAGTGACAATTTTATTCTGCAAGTCTGCAAGACCCACACAGAATTTTTCAGTGTCCTCTTCCATCAAGATCCCAGTTCCCATTTTATGGGCAGTTTCCTCCTCCCTTGCCAAAGAAGCTATAAAGCAGAGAAAGTAGATGGGCACCCAATGCTTCCAGATAAATAAATTCAGAGGAAGAGATAGGGTTGCAAATCTGCCTAGGAAAAACTCACACAGAAATTGTCCTTTAGTAGTATTAGGACTGTCCTCCCCTTGAAATTCCTTCTGCATTACTCCTGGACATCCATCAGTGTTTCAGAACCGACAGTACCTGCTCTCTAAGAGCATTCAGAGTGGATGTGTTTATTCCTCTCACTCACTAGCTGCAAGTAACCCTAATAAAAAAAAAAGTTATAACTTTGAAAGTGAAAACATATTTTTCTTCCCCATGTAGGAAAAAAGCACAGATTGTTCTTCCAGCAATGACTAGCTTTCTACTCATGCAAGCATAATTCTAATTTCTAAATTTTCTAATTATGTGATATAGAAACTGATGATTTCTATCAGAATAGTCTCTTTTTTAAAGGACAATGGAATTAATTTTAAAACAACCCCCTGTCTTTACACTTACTGTTTTGGAAGCGACTGGTCTCAATGCAACACATAAAGGCACTGTTCCTAAAGGAAGACTGCACCAGTAGCAGCACCCTGACCAAAGACAGATTTGCCCACAATCCACAGCACAAGCAGAGAGAAAACCAAACAAAGGTTGCTCTGCACCCACTAGAACACCCTACGGGTTATACTGATCAGAACGATGCACTCCCTTAACGCATTCATTGCTCAGTATCTCCACGTGTTGCTGAACACAACACGGGAGGTTCTGACCGATTAAAGCCAGCTCAGAACAGCTCGTCCACCTCGCACCACACACAACACCAGTGGGCCACCAGGAACGCCACAGACACCCTCCCTGCCACTTGGAAGTATCAGAGCTTGCACGGGCTTGCACAGGAAGGACTCCTAAGACAACTCTCACTGAGCACAAATTACCACGAGGGCTCTCATTCTGCAAACACTCGTGCACAAGCTAAATGTTGAGCATAAGTACAAATGGGATCAGCATTCAGGTCTATTTAGAATGATTACCATTCCCACACACGCGCTGACCTTGGAGCACAGCTTTTACTTTGCTAAGTACTAGCAACATTAACATTTTCTTTCCCTACAGGCTTGACTTCAGAAATGCATTTGCGTTTTCTGAAATGCTGAAAAGATTTAAAGCCTGATTTTCATAAACGCTAATTTACCTGAGGCTCAAAGTCAAGGCAGGATGGACTTGGAAAGCTTCGCACGCTTCCAAAGTCAGACCCTGGAGTCTGGATTTGTTTTGGGGAGGGCTGAAGAGAAACAAAGAAGAAGGTGGGGAAGAAGAGGGTGGGAGACAGAAGGCTCATCTTGTACCAACATCTCTAGGGCAGAAACCAGCAATGCCCCTGCGATTTAACGACACTCATCACTTAACACTGTCCGGTCGAGCATTCTCCTAGCTCAGGACCACCCGCTGAGTAAATGCAGCATCAGGCTGAGAGAAGAAAAAACACAGAGCATCCAGCATCTGAAGCGATGTAAGATTTATTCAGTCTATATTCCTCTTCTTCTGTCTTACTAAAGCCGTTACCTTAGTTAGCCATTTGCCATTAGGCCTTTCTTAGCGAGACCCAGAAGAGCCCAGCCCCAGCTCTCTCACCTCCCACTCCAGTAAGGAACAGGACGTCACAGTTTTAGGTTTATTGATCAGATATTATGTTGAGAAATTGATTGAACTCCAAGTCACAAAAGGAACGGGTATTAAACTACTCTGGTAAGATTTATACTGATCCATTAAAGCAGTCAAAAAAATGTAATGTTTAAGATTCATTATTGTAATGGATCCAAGTCAGCACTACTCGTTCCCTGCAAAATTAGATGTTACCAAATAATAGTAACCCATTTATCAGTAGGAAACACTACAGACAGAGTTCAAGCTAAAATACTGGAACTGCAGAATTTCAATTCTCCAAATAAAATCTATTAAATCTAATAATGGCCATACAGAAGATTAGTTCTTCATCACATAGCAACTCTCTTAAGAAACAAAGCCATAGCATGAATTATGCTTCATATCACTTCTGAAGCCAAGAATCCCTCTGATTTCAAGCTCCAGGTTCATTTCAGAGAAAAAGATGATAGTGTATTTGTCTCACATATCCATAGGAATACCTGCAAAATGCTTAGCAAATCACAGAGCTGCTCCTAACCAAAAGAAAACAAAGATCATAGCAGAAATGTCATGTCTACTGCAGAAAGCATTTACCAAGTCATGCTTATTTTGTTGTCAATGTCTTCTGAAGGGATGAGATCAAAGGTAAATTAAATGAACGGAAAGGTAGGTGAAAGTACAATATTCCGTTACTTCTCTAATCCAGGAACATTCCCATGTGTTGTCCCTCAACACGTACATTTTTCTTATCCAATGACTGCACCAAGAGAATTCCCTCGCAAGCTGACCACTATCACCGGACAAAATCATTCTGTTCAGAATTTCCTATGCACATTTAGGAAGGCTCTTCCAAGGAAATCTTTATAACCGGTATTTTCACCACAGAAGATAACTCCCAGCATCTGCTCGTCTTCCTACAAGCCAGGTGAGACTGTAACTAACAAAGCAACTAACCTGAAACAAAAGTGAAATGTGCTTACACAGACTCCACACAGCACCTGAGAGGACCGTAACCTTCAGCTGAAAAACTGCAGGAATTTTCCAGACGTGCAACCATTCATCTGACATTTCTCCAACGCTGGGTTTTTTTTGCTCACTCCTCACACTTCTCCTCACTCTGCTCACCCACATGGACTCCTGCCTTGGTGACGAGAGGCAGGAAACCTCCACTGGCAAGTGGCAGGTCACTACAAGTACCTGAACCATCACTGCAAGGCTGAAACTCTTCTACCAAGTACTTTCAGGCATGTATCTTAAGGGTCTTACTGGCAAATTAAATTAAAAAAGAAAATAAAGAACACCACAAAAAGTTCCCAGAGATTTCAGGAGGCAATGGCCTTAAGCAAAGGAACTAAGGAAGTCAAAAATAAAATGTAAGCCTACAGCTGGTTATCAGGATGAATGGATTTCATTAGTTAGTATGTCACAAAGATTATCACACAGATCTTTACATCATTTTGGATGACACTTAAAATAAATAAAGTTGCCAAATACAGTCACCTGCCTTAATTGTAAAGATGATCTACCAAAAAAAATCTGACAACAAATCTTAAGATAATGTCTTTATACCACTTCACTTGATTTTTCACTATACAATTTAATTATACATGTTTTCAAAACACATTATATGGTCACATCTTTTGTGTCTCATACAGTTAACACAGACTTGTAGCATTCAAGTCACTCATTCAAGTCAGTCATTCAAGCAGACACTGAATATCGCACAAAATCCGAATTAATACAAACAAATTCAGTCGCATCTGCCCCTCAAACTGCCAAACCAGAGTAAAGCATTCATAAAATTACACAATACCTTGCAGAATTAAAGCTCTTTACTAGTTCATCTAACGTCCGGTTATTTTTCAGGTCAGATTCTGAGACTGCCTATTAAGAAAAAAAAGAAGAAGAAAGAAAGAAAAGGGAAAAAAAGGAACAATCAAATACAGTAAAAACAGCAATACCCGCAAAGTGTTCAAGTGACCAATAATTTGTTTTGTGAATCAATGCTTCAACCACCAAAATTGCTATGTGAATAAAGATGCATAAAGCATAAGCATTTTTTCTGAAAAACTTCTAAAATAACTGCCAGAGCACTGTAAGTCTGCAACATGATCACCAATATGCAAAAATAAAGCATGAAGCTAAAAGAACAAAATCCAGTGTGCCCAGTCTCCATCAATGCTTTCTCGTAGTGCAGTTCTAATCACTTTGGAAAACACAACAGGGATCCCATGAATGTGAAAGGAACCTTCAGCAACAAGGAATGAAACCAGATGAAGGAAAACGCTAATCTTGGTAGTGAAAATGGAATAAAAATATGAATTATGAGAGGCATTACGCATTTGATTCATTCTTTTAAAATGATTTCTGATTTTTATCTCTCTGGTTTTATCTATTCTTTTGTCATAAAAAAATTTTATGAGTCTTGCTCACATCAATCCCTGTGATTTTTAAGAAGGCATTGGTAAAATGTACTCTCAGAAAAATACATCAGTCTGCACTTGTTTTAAGAACTGACAACGCTACAGATAGATCTGTTTTCCAATCTTGAAAAGTCTAGTCTTTTCATGCTTTAGCAACAAAAAAGAAAATTACTTCTATTTTGCCAATACTCTTGAAGCACCATTCATTGTTTTCAGGCAGCCTATCATTTTTAGGAATTCAATAAAACCCAGTTGGCTTAAGATGAAAAGCTAGATTAAGGCCTAGAATAAATTGTATTCTGTGCTCCTTAATCAGAAAAGGCCTTCAAGTCAGATGGTAATAATAACCTACCTGCAGAGCAGGCCAAACCTGTCACTAGCGCTTCTCACATTTAACCTAATTTTCATAGAAAACGCCTCCTCTCCTGGCTGTGAAACATAGCTCTCTCCTCCCCAAAAAGCCACACCGTCCAGTCAGTGCGTTCCGTCACTAGGTGGTCTGTGGGCACTTCTAAGGGTGCCTTGGAACTGGAAGTGAGGACACCCAAACATGGAAAATGCAAGTGCTTCAATTTCAGCGCTCACATTTTAAATGCTGGCTTATTTTAACAAATCAGGAGGCAATACTAAACGTTTCATGACAGATTTTATACTCAGTTCTGAGCCAAAACTGAGTTTTGATGCTACAGGTATTTCTGCCTATGCTGACATAAAAGTATCTCTGAAATAGAAGAGTTTCAGGTATAAGAGCACCACAATTTGGCTAAATAGCTGCTTACTGAAAGGAAAGGTGGTAATATATGACCACAATTAATTATTTAGCATAGTCCAAAGGGAAAAGATCCCAAGATTGGTCAAAAAAGAAACAACAACAAAAACAGAAAAAAAACACTTACCACACAGCATGTTGGACACTGAGTTTTGTAGGACAAAAACTTGCGTATGCAAAGGGAACAATCTAGAAAAACAAAAAACATCATTTTTAAACAGGCCTCCTTTCAACACATGCTTGTTATTATATTTTCCTTTTTATTCAGCATATGCAAGAATATTCCACAACACACCAATACTGAAAATACACCATTTTCCAGGGAATAAAATATGGACAGGTTTGCTAGATGGCGATCTTTATGCAAGCATCTTTCAACATGTAATATCAGTCCTACTGGCAAGAGCAGAAGTGCATTTTTGTTTCATTAAAGCAGGGCAAGACAACCTCAGCCTGGTGCCACTGCTAAGGGGTAACGAGGCACATTCGCCAGTCCCCAGCAGCACATTGCACTGCTCCCCCAAAGGACTAGTGAGGGAGCACTTCCATCATTCTTTTGAATTACAGGCTTTTGAACCAAGCTGCGTCACAGGCAGGGCATAACACCAGTTGCTGTAGAGCATTTCCAGTGCTCCCCACCACAAATAGTCCATTTTCAACAGCTAGAGCTTTGTCAAACTAAAGTAAATGTCGCTGCCTGACCACCTTGTTCTCCTTGACATCAGGAAGGGGGAGTGCTGCTGTTTCCAAACAAATCAATTATAAGTATTTATTTTAATGAGAGAAAAGGCAGTGTGCCTTTCCCTAAGCTGACTTGCAGCACCCCACTTTGCTAGCGTGTTCCAGCAGGTATCAGCCTGAGGCAGGCAGAGCAGCACGGGAAATTTTATCACGTAACACTTCATGCTCTCTGTCATACGGCTCTGTCTTTGCTCTGCCCTTATGATCTTATTAAAGATATTTATGTGAAGGACTTTAGGAAAAGGTGGCGTTTAAGTGCATCAATGCAGACAGGAAGTGTTTGTATTGTCAGAAGGCAGCTGCAGCAATAACCAATGTAGAGAAATTGGTGGCCTCTTCACAGCTTTTGTCCCAAATTGCCCCTCTGCAGTGCCACAAGGGAAACATCCTTGCTGGCCACACGCAATCAGGCGAGCTGCACATTTTGTAAAGGACATATGGGATCAGTAACGTCTGCACTGCACACCTGTATATAACAAACAGCCGTATGATGGCTGGTCTGTTTCATGCTAAAAGAGAGAAATTTTGATGAGGAGATTTTCCAACAGCTTTTTGTCATCCGGATAAGGCCCAAGAGCATTTTGCCAGCCTGTAAGGCCCACAGGATCGCTCTCCAGTCCTGGATCTGCTGGGAGAGATGAAGGCCACACCACACAACACTTCCATGTGCCTAGCCGGCCCTGTTTGACCGGAGCTGCCAGCTGAGCACCAAGCCAGGCTTCAGAGCAGTCAGAACGCCAGGATTTGTGCCTGTCACAGCCATCCTGCTCTGTGTGTAATGGGGCAGGAGGCAGCAGCGCGGTGACACGGAGGGGACGAGCCACAGGCCGCCACCGCCAGCTGCTGGGCTCCATCCTTACAGCCGTGCCAGCACTGCCGGGCCGGGCCGTACTTACAGTTGTGCGAGCACTGCGGGATGATCATGGCGATGCTGAAGTAGTCGAAGCAGATCCCGCAGCGCAGCAGCTCGTCCACCGCCTGCAACGAGACGCGGGGCTCAGGGCTCGCTGCCAACCAACGGCACCGCCAGCCCCGGCCCGGGCCCCCCCCGCCGCGCCGGGCCCTGCCGAGCCCGCCCGCCGCCATCCCGCCCGCCCTGCCCCTTCAGCACCTTCAGCGGGGTGAGGCTCGCCGGCCACGGCGCCTCAGGCAGCGGCAGCGCCATGGCGGCACAGCACGGCCCGGCCCGGCCCTGCCCCGGCCCCAGTCCGAATCCCCCGCGCTGCCGTGGGGCCGCGCTTCCGCCAGCGGCGGCTGCCGGGAGTTGGAGGCCGGGAGCTGGAGGCCGGGCCCGCCGCGGGAGGGGCCCCGCGGGGCGGCCGCTTCAAACGCCTCGGGTTGGGGTCGGCAGCGTCTGGGCAAAGAACGGCCACGGGGCGCTTGGACGGCGCTCCCCGGCACACGGCCTGACATGGGGGGTGTGGGGCCCCGCTGGGAGAGCCCCGGGGTCCCCCCCGAGCGGGGCGCTGTGACCCTGCCCCGGTTCAGGCTGTGTGTGGGCATCGCCACAGCACCGCTGTGTGAGGCACGGGCACTCTGTCTACACACAGAGGGCACCACAGAACACAGCCTAATCACAATAAATGTCATGGGTGAAAAAAACAAAAAATGGCAGGTCACAGTGATCGCCTCTGAGCACTCCTGAAGTGCTTCCTGAAGGTGGAATAACTGTCCAGGAGTTCATGAGAACCTCGCACGTTGCCCAAGTCACGTAGGATAAAACTGCAAAGCAACCCGCGCTGTCTGGGTGCGATTCGGATCTCTGAGGGCCGGCCTGAGCACGCGGGGTGCTGGCAGCAGAAGGGAGCCGAGGCCGCCTACGTGATGACGGCAGTAATGGTCCTCCACAGGAAACCTCCCGCTGCTTTACTGGCACCGTGGTGAGCGGAATTAAACAACGCTTAATGTTGCTGAACTACCAAGTGACAAGAAATTATTATACTTGCAAGACCAAAACAGAGAACACAGACCCTCCCCCCAACTCCTCGCAATGTTCACTTGAACTAAAATACCAGTACGTGCCAGCCTGCTTTTCTGCCAGCAGGCAGAAACATACAGAAAACTTAGGAAGAGGTGGAGGAGCCTGACATTAAGCAAATCTCCAAAAGCTACTCAGGTTGATACATACTGTTGAGACAAAGAAAATACTGGAGTTTTACATAGACCCCAGCTGGATACACACAACTTCAGTATTTTCAAAGTGCTTGTTCCCAAATCGTGTTCCTGCATCAAGGCTGCCAGCAGACCTGTTGATTTTATGCGTCTTGTGATGGACAAACAGCTTGTGTTCAGCTGCCTTTAGCAGATCACTCCTAAAATGAAACACTCCACAAAGATCTGCCTCATATGCATGTGTCACTCACTTCGCGTGCTTTATGATAGAGACACAAATGAACCATGGAGACAAGTCTGGGACACAAGCATGTAGATTGGATGAAAATCTGAAGAAGAACATGCTGTACTCCAAGAAACCACCCAAACCATGGAACATTTGCAGCTGAATGTTTTTAAATACTCTCAGAGATTCCTTAACATTTAAAGTAGTGGAAAGTTTCTCATCACATCATTCCCAACTACAGAGAAGAGCCTGAGTGTGATTGTTCAAAAACATTAAACACTGTCCCAACTCTGCACTTTTGTCAGAGTTGGCAGTAATTTATTGATTTCAACCAGACTGATGTTGAGAATTTTAGAACAAAAAAATCCCATCGTGAAGTACTAACTCTTGAGAGAGCACTATACGATGTCCTCAACAGAGCAATTCTTTCAATAACAGTCTCAATGAAATATGCGCCACGCCAAGCAAAATAACAGCATTTCAAATCTATCATCTTCCACTGCAGATAGCGTGAACACCTCATCAGACAATGCAAGTTAGCCAAGAAAAGGTCTGGCCCAGAAACGTCGCTGAGACCCAGCACTCCTCCGATTTCCCGGAGTACACTGAATGCACAGCATCTGTCAAGAGCCCACGGAAACACAGCAGAGACACAGCCTGTAACATACCCGTTAGTCACGGGTGTATTGGAAGGCTTAGCACCGTGGTGTGACCTTAATTTTTAGTCTCCAAAGTGACTTAGGTGATAGCTAGCATGTGAACAAACGTCATCTTTTTGTGATAAAAACTTTTAGATAAAAAACAATACAATACCATCTGAACACATCAGTAATTTATATTTGTCCTGTTTCTACTCGCAAACTCTTGTAAGCAATTGAGATTAGGAGATACAAATCCATGTATTTAATCAATACAAACAACCTTTGTCATGTAGCAAGTCACAAAGGACTGAACACAGATTTAAATACAAATGCCATAGTTCAGAAGCACTACTGGAGGTTCGATGTCCAACAAGGCATTTCTACCCTACTTTTATGCTTCAAGTAAAACCTAACCTCCCTGTGACATTTATTACATTAGTAACCCGTAACACTAAGCATGTTTTTTTCAGGAGTCTGCAATCTATTTCCTTCTAAATCAGCCCTTCTAATACGGCCTCATTTTCCCCTGCTCTATCCATGCTATGTGCAAGCATTTTAAGAAAAAAAGAGCACCTACCTACTCACTCTACAATGTCAGAATCAGAGGGAATTAGCAGAGTAACTCCAGTCGGGAGAGCTGCACTTCTGTTCCAGACACCCCCCTTTGGAAGCGCAGTACCAGTGCCTCTTAACAGTCTGATGTTTAAAGTTTCATATGGAAAGAAGTGTGTAAAGCTGGGATCCAAAGTCTCTCTGGAGTGTACTCAGTTTGGCTGCCTTAATCTTCCACTAATTGTCACTATCACCCAGACCGTTAGTTAAGAACTTCTATTGACTATAAAAAATGCAGACAGAATTCTCGGGCACGAAGCTGAAGAAAAGAATTTATGTGAGACACATAAATTACTTTACTAAAAAGTTCATCCTGGAAATATGGTATCATTTTACAAAGCTAAACCTTTATCTATGCTTTTAAATACCACAATAGGGTACTCAGTGTTAGGACATAAAAATTTAGGGCCTGGCCTGTGATGCTTTAAGAACTTAACTCCCACAAAAGCAGAGATGCTGGGCTCTCCAGACACAGTTCTTGGAGGAGTACAAACACCTTTCTGTGACCTCCACAGGATCTGCTCAAGACTACAACGTGTTAACATCTGTAAGACCGGGACATAAATATTTGAAGGACTACGTTAATACGATGTGTATATCTTCTTAATATTCCTTAAACAGAGACAGCATTTTCTGTTTTTATAGGCAGGAAATCTGGGACATTCCTATACTCACTGTCAATATCTAATTCCTAGCAAATGTCTAGTACTTTTGCCAAATTTCTCTTTTTTGAGACAGAATGAGCTACCAGAAGTGGGAAATTTTCTCCTTTGTTGCCTTCTTCCTTCAAGGCGCAGTGTGAAATGGCTCATTCAAACTAATAGCATTAGTCAAACAAGATTATGCAAAATTGTTTTCTATCATATCCTTTCCAGAGACAGGAGGCTGAGGAAATTTTAACATTTCTGCTTCAAGGAGTCTTCATTGCAAGGAGGTGAGACTTTTTCAGTACCTGGAGCAGCCTTGGTCAGTCACCCAGCGAAGCCAAGCAGTGCTCAGCGCTCAGCCCCCCAGCAGATGGATGGCAGGAACACGAGTGATGTTGGGCAGCGTGGGCACTGCAGCACCGCCTGGCCTGCCAGCACCGTAAGGACTCGCCGTCCAGCAGCTCTGCCATTTAATTACTGGTGTTTTAGCTGAGAACAGCATGTGATGAAAAACAGCATGGAATGAAATGTGCTTACATTGTTGTAAGAGACCCTGCTCAATCTTTTTAATGTAAAGAAAGCAAAGCCAAAAAAAAAAAAAAAAAGTAAATACATAAATAGCAAAACCCAAGGTTGATTATCTTACCATGAACTTGAGAAGCTTTGTCCTCAGCACACAGCAAATGAGCTCCCGTAGTGCTTTTCACCCAGGGAAGAATACTGGTTGGAGGCACCACCGGCCGGGTTCAAGGCTGGTGAAAAAGCAGGAGAATGAATTTTGTGGAGGTAGAAGCTCATCAGGGAAGGACTCCACGCGAAAGAGGCTGGGAACCATTTCCAGTTAACAGCACTAGCAGCAGCAGCAAAGGGCATGAAATGCACTACGCTTAGAAGGGCCTCGAGCTCTGCAGAAAGCCCCACACGGGTCACTCCTAGGAGAGCAGGGACTTTGCACAATGCCACAGGACGAGCACATCCCAGCCGTGGCGATGTGCCCCCTCCCTGCTTGTGCTGCACCCACAGAGGCAGCGGTGTGGGCTGGAAACCGCCACCCTGCCTGCAGCATCCCCGCAGCACACGGGGAAACTCGGGACACTGCCCCAGGGACGACCTTCCCAGCAGCGATACCGGCTGCCAGACGTGCTGGAAAGGCATCTCCTGACCGCTGGGGGTGCAGCCGGGGAGAGGCGACTGGCCAAAAAGCTGCTCCCGGGCGCACACCCGCAGATGAAGTGCGGGCAGCTCCACATGGACCTGCCCTGGCCGCACGCCCATGGGAGGCAGGGCTGTGTTCTGGCAGGACACCGCAGGGCTCCCGATCTGCCAGTGACTTCATTCACTGCTGGCACTCCTTTTTCCCTTTTAACATGGTCATTTCTCAACTGTGGACCTCCTTCGTTTAAGCAAGCGATAGATTAAATTCCTTCTGAAGTGAATAGAAGGTTTGTAATGAGATAATATATCAGACCAAAAATTACAAGCCTTTTCATGAAATGTTTACAGCCTTTAACCACTGATTAAATAGCTTGATTATTCCCATATTGCAAGCTTGGCGAAGGGAATATTGACCAAACAAGCTTCTGGTGTGGCAGAGACAGAGAAGGGGCTGTTCTGCTGGCTAAGCTACTGCTGCAGCCCAGTCCTGTGATTGATCCCACGTTGTCTAAATGGTGTAATTAAGCTTTCAATTAATGGGGCAGAATGGAAAGTTAGACTTTGTGAATGCTAATTATTTGCTTCCTTGCAGTGCCTGTCAGGGAATGCTGCTGCCCTACACGTTTGGCGCTGTGAGGTTGGGTATGGAGCGTGACCAAAAGTCCCTCCGTTCTGCAGGCTGCACCCCAGCCATCTGCATGCGTCTTTTGGTGCAGCCCTGAGTCTTTTGGCGTTCACATGCTGACACGGGGTGTTCTGCCTCCCCATTGCTTCATGGAGCACTCTGACCTGGGCAGGACGGAGTACTGCGAGCAACCAGAAGAATCCCCGGTGGGCAGCCATACACAGCCTGGTCCGAAGCAGGCAGCGTCAGGGCCATTTTGCACAATGAGGCACCTTATAAAGGAGATGGCATCGCAAGGCAAGATGTTTTATGGCTGCTTTTACAAAATCCAATTTAAACTGCAATTCATCTTTTGTGGCAGTTTACAGATCAATGGGTGACATTTCGAACTGACACCACACGACACCTGTGCACTCCAGCCCCTTTCCTCTTCTCTGCGTTTCTGTGCTGCCCTTGCCAGCCAGGAGCCAGAGCTGCAGGCAGTGTGGGCACCTTGGGCACCCCTGCCAGCCCCAGCACCTCCTGCTCCCAATATTAAACCATAATGCGATGGTGAATTCCCCCTCTCAGCCCTTGTGGAACAGGACAGCAGCGTGCCCATGCCCAGAAGAGCTGACGGGGTTACCGGGGAGGTGGGGGAGCAGACAGCCGGGCAGGGCTCGAGAAAGGTCAGGAGCTGCAGCGATGGATGCGCCTCTCGTGGGGATCGCTCCCGTGCCCACCACAGGCTGTCCTCTCAGCTGCTGCGGGGACACAGCGCCCTTCCTTCCCGAGCAGCTGTGCAGGGACACCATTTCCACACGTGGAAGCAATTATTACATAGACCTGTTGGCAGCAGCACACGCTGCAGGGGTGAAAGCCGCACGGACACGCAGCAGGGGACACAGACGGGGCCGGAGGCAGGAGCTGTGCTTGCCACCCAGGTGCCATCACTGCTCCTCGAGGGAGAGGTCCGGCACAGCTCCACCTTTTGATTTCACAGTGGGAACAGTATCAAAGTGGCGTTAAGAAGGGGATGCTTAGTCAGCCTTAAAATGTTTGTTTGCTGTTTTTGTGAGCATTTATAAAGCACTTGGTGATTCAAAGACAGTCCAGTCTGATTCAGAGGTGCTATTTTTTTCTTCCTGCCATTCACTAAAAGCCTCCAGTTTAATGACAATTCCCACCACCACTTCCTTGGCAAGCAAATTGCACCAGCGCGGGTGGAGCAGTGCAGAGAGTTTTGGTCAGTGCATTTCAAGCCCAAAGACATCAGGGGAGCACCTCTTATTTGTTGCAGCATTCACTGCCCACGTGTCAAAAGATCCCTTCTCCCCCTCGGCAGAGGTTACACTGGCAGGTAGCACCACGCTGAGCTGCATTCAGCTCCATTTCACTGCTATTTATCCACGCCACAGGGCCAAGAATATCTGGTCATTTCACACAGAAATGCCTCGAAAGCATAAATGAAATCCTTTCTTCCTTTATGTAACTGTTCGCCTCCTTCAGTGGGACTGGGCCAATGTAAATCAGTGGAAAAAATGTCACAGCTCTGAAGAGCTGCGTGGAAACTTCCATTGCAAAGCTGTTAGAGTTAGCGTCCGGAGCAGCCAGAAATAATATTTAAAGTTTCTCTTGAACTGTTATGAGATAGACACAGTGAGTAAAGTCACTCCGGGCATTTGGTAATAAACCAACGCTGACCTAGATGGGTCTGGCCAAAGGGCAGCATGAAATGCCAGTGAGTGTGGAACAGCCAGCTCGGGGACAGAGCCGGCAGCACACTAACCTGTCACAGCTCTGACTGCAGGGACGGGTGGGAATTCAAATAACAGACCAGCCAGCAGCGAGCCCTTGCTGATTTTGGTCTTCTGCCGCAGCAGATGCTCATTGACGTTAGCGAGCCGTTGTCTGAGCACACAGTTACCTCCCCTTAGACACTGATTCTGATCCAATGAAGGTTATGAAAATCGCAAGGAATCTCACCAGCTCCAAGTTACTGCAGTACAACAACCACGGACCTGATAAGCTGCGTACAGAGCTAGACCCCTTGGTAGCACTTTTTTCCTTTTTTCATCTTCAGTTGATCATCTCCAGCAGCTCATTGCTTTACCAGCTTTTTAAGAGCATAATTTTAGCTGCTTAGTTCCCAGCCTAGGTGCAATTCCTTCCCCCCCCCCCCAAAAAAAAAAAAAGAACCGAACAAAAATAATTTAGCTACTTACTTATAGAAAAGCAAGGATTACTGCATGCTTTTGAGAAACAGTACTAGCAGAAAGACCTCACAGTTAGCATCCAAACACCAGGAAAGGCAGAGCTAAGACCCTTTGGCTCTCAGCATGAGCTTACTTAACTTTCCAGTACTAAATTTCTTTCGGTGATTTCCTAGGAACTGTTACATGTCTCTGTGTGCACATAACGCTCGGTGCTCTGTATTCAACCCCAGAGAGAGCTGCGATTAAGGTAACAGACAGTAGCTACCAAATAGGAAAAAACGTTTTGCATGCTCATGCAGAGGAAAAATGGGCAAAATAAATAAATAAAATACGAAGATAAAAACATCTGTATGTTAATTGAAGCATTTCTCAGTTGACATTTCAGCTTTCCTGCATAGATTTAGCCTTTTTCAGCCAAAGGACTTGGCACAAGCACAGTTTGGATACAAATTATTCCTTGCCTCTGGTCCCATGCATCTGTTGATTAGCCACTGAAACACTCATCCCTGGGACTTTCTCCTTTTGCTGAAGATCGTGCTTTGTTCATTCTGCTGCTGCCTTTCTTTCTTATTGCATCAACGTCTTCCCATTCCTGAATATCAACCCCTCTCAGCATTCGCAGTGCAGGGGCAGCACAGCTCTCTCTGGTCCATCCCTATTTTGCCTACTTGCAGCAGACCCCAAGCACCCACGCTGCCTTGAAACCACAGCAGGGCTCGTGGCAGAGCAGAGCAGCCGCTCACCTGCCTCAGTCTCAAGGTAGCCTAAATACAGTGGTCCAGAGGGAGACAAGAAAATGTCCCAAATGCTGTATCGGATTAACGTACCAGAAGGGGAGACCTTTATTTCCTGCTCCACTTCCAAAATCTCGCCTTCTTGGGCAGTCCCAAACTTTTGCAGTTAGGTGTTGATCGTGTCTGAGCAGCGCTTCTGCGTACTGAAGGACCTTCCCCAACTTCATTCACACACCTGGACAGAAGTGTAGCAGAAGTCATGAAATTCATTCAAGGCAATTTCAGTGTTTAAAAGAACAGCACAGAAACAGCAGCCATGCACGGCAGCAAGCAGGGGGCTGCTGCAGAACAAGCAGCCCAGACACCTTTGCCCTCCCCTGCCCCTCAGCAGGAAGGAGGTGGCCGTGAGGCCACTTACCACATGAATAAGTGAATAAGTCATCAATCCTCAACCTGCTGCTGCTCCATCACATGTTTATTTTCCCACCATTGATTACTACGAAGTGCAAGATGATGACTATCTTTTCACCGGGCTCTTACCCCCTGAAGCACTCTCTGACTTTAATTAGGAACACAATTTTCCCCACGAAAAGCACAGCTCATTATGGACTTTCTGCCTGGAGTTCCCCAAGGACATGAATCTCTCGTGCCCCTCCTGACAGCCCACGCTGCCAGCAGCAGGGATCTGTCCCCGGCAAGCCCGCTAGTTAGCAAACACCAGCAGTCCCCAGCGCTTCCAGCATCGTCTCGCCAAGATGCTGATGAGTCTCCAGCAGCTACTGAAGATATGGTTCCCTGAATCCCAGCTTTGCTTACTGTGCCTCAGCAAAGGCTCTTGCTGCTCCTAATGCAGCTGTATATGTCATCTACAATGCATTTATCTCTGCATTTTACTGGGTTAACTGCTGCTCATCAAATAAAGGGGTTGTAAAATAGCTAGAACACGAGAACTACGAGCAGGCAGTTTTGGCTCCCAGACAACTTAGCCCTTCTCTGCCCAGATTTATATATTAGCAGTGAAACTGAACAGGGGGAAAAAGAGCAATTTATAACCAGAGCACCTGGAGAAAAAAACAGCTCAGGCCACTTTGTGGTACGTGCAGTGAACAAGCGAGCTGCTTTCGGGATGATAAATAAATGTCAGTCACTCAGCCTGCACAGAAAACTTCCTGCACGTGGTAGATCTACGAGTCCAGGACTGCTTCCAGGTGCCGATTCAATGGGAATTCAATGTGCAGTTATGGGGGAAAATACCTATTTGGAGAATTTTCAGAAGGAGCTCAGGCACAAAGAGCGGGGGTGCCCCAGGAGGAGAGGAGAAACCCCTCGGCAGGGCTGGGAGCCAGGCACAGCTGCCAGCACCTGCGCAAAGCCTCTCAAACCCTGCACAAGCAGGCATCACAGGCACGGATCATTTATTTCCCCTTCCCCCCTCCCCCCTTTTCCCCAACCAATGTCTGGGTGATTGAGATGATCTTACAACTAATTTGGGGCTAATAAAAACTGTTTCTGAGTGAATTTATGACATGCTAAAAAGAACCAAGCCCAGAAAACCCACTTTCTTTTTTTTTTTTTTTTTCCAAATACTTCTTCAGTGAGTACCCTAAATGCCAGCTCTAAATTATACCAGGGTCACTGCCAGTGCCAGAGTCCACAGAAACGAGGACAAGATGGGTGGCTTCAACCAGTCCATCAGCTTCAGCTTTGGAGGAGAAGAATTATGACCAATATCTGGGAAAATTTCTGCATTGCCTTCTGCAGCAGAGCTCCTCGTGCTGCTGCTGGACCCCCGGGGGTCCAGCCGAGGCAGCCTGGCAGAGGAGGGCTGCTCGTACCTGGAGAATGCTCAGCCTGGTGCACCCTACGGTCAGATCTCGCAGCCACAAGCAGGAATTTCCCATTGGAAAAGTAAGGCCATCGTCCAGGACCAGTCCCCAGGATGTGACATCTTTTATGATCAAATGGGTTCAGCTTTCATATCTGCAATAAAATATAAACAGCTCGGGTTTCAGACAGCTTGGCCTTTCACTGTGGCTAATTTGCACATTTTTATTTTGAATGAAATGGTGTCTGGCCATTCTCCTTGGATCAGTAATGAGATTTTCCGCCCACCAGACATCCTGCACTCAGTGGCTGACACATTTTCTAGATTGCATAATTTGTTGTCATTAATCCGCCTCACCACTGGAGCTTCTCTTCCCATGCATCAGCAAACTGACAGCAGTCAGGAACTGAGAAATGCAGGTGAATAACTGCAAAACAGACTAAAAGCCAAACTACTGGAGCCTAGCAAACAATATTGCCTACTGCCCTGCACTGAAAGAGAACAGCAGCGGGGGTGACTCTGGTTTTTCTACTACTACGATTTCATTTTGAGTAAAGCACAGTTCTCTGGCAAACATCTAACAGGATAAAAGAGATGACAGGAGGTAAGCACTAAAGGAAAATGAAGAAAAGTCTAGATTAAGTTAACGCTGAGGAAATGGGAGATGGAGTCCTTGCACAGGGTGGATTTAGCACCGTGCAGATCTCTGCAGGCGGCAGCTTACATCCCACGGCCCTTCCTTGGTGCAGGAGGGCTCTGAGAGCCACGCTGCCCATCATCAGCTGAGGATTTCCAGCTTCCACCAAGGGGCCCTCGCTGCTGCCCCAGCCCCGAACCGCCGCCGTCGCCCACTGACATCCCCCCGCTGGCGTCCACAAAGGCCTTGCTGAAACCTTTTTTTTTTCTCCTGAAGAAAAATGCTATTTGAGGTAATCAAAGCTCCAAGAAGCAGACTCTAAATCTGATAGTGCTTTGTGCAGAGACTGAATGTTGCAATTTGAAAACATTTTCTCAATTATCTTCAATCTTCTAATCCCCCTGAAAATGTCACTCCCATAAAATTATATTTAGTTTTTATCCAGACAATTTGGGAATTACTCTACAGCTTTCACTAAAAAATTACAAGACTTAAAATTCTAAAAAAGTCAAACCTTCAAGTTTGCCTGTATTTGTCAGCTAATATAGTAAAAACAATTTAAAAGTCTGATGAGGAAGCAACTTGGAAAATATCCCAAGATATAATGGGGACAAAAAAAAAAAAAAAAAAAGCCACAGAAATCTGTAGAGCAGAAATACATTATAAAGGAAACTGAGGGTTGGATGTAAGAGCTAAGGACCTATCTACTTCCAAAGGAGAAAGGCTTTTTAGGGCATTAGCCCTGGATTCTCAAGGTGTAACTTTCCACCTCCAGTTTTGCTCCAGCTTTGGTAACTCTCTCCAAATGCTGTGCTCTTGCTATGACTCCGATCTCCCTCTGTAAACAGAACACCACTTGGCCAAACCACTGATGTGCCGCAAAGCCAAACTCTAAGCAGACCCGTCTTAACTTCATGAAGCAATAGCAGTCCTCAAGCCTCCAAGATCCAAATTTTTTATGAAACCACATTGCATAGGAAAAGCTTTACATTAAACTACAAAAGTGCTGCCTTGTTCTGAGGATCAGTATCCCCAGGGATTGATATTCAAAGACAGTAAGTGTAATTCCACGACATTTATGCAGAAATTTGCCTCCACTCATGCTTTCTCAAAGTCACCCTAAAACATACATCCAAGGAGGAGATCCTGCAAAGCCCCCGGCTCCACTCGCCGCGCAGAGCTACACCAGCAGGCGTCTGAGGCGGCCGGGGCCAGCCATTGCGGATCTGCAGCTCCCTCACGCACCGCAGGCCCGGCTGGGCTGCTCCTCATGGGGGAGAGCAAAGCTGACAACAGCCAGGATTCTCTGCAACATCTGGTTCTGGTTTTCTCCCTCCATCTGGCCAACAAAGCCACGAGGGCCCGCGGCTCGGCTCCAGAGCTTCACGTCCTGTCGAGAACGTGTCGGGGCTGTGGGCAGCCTGTGGGCCTGCCCCATATTGAAGGTGCTGGGGGGTTGGGACGGCCAGACCCACACCTCGGTGAGCTGAGCCCTGCAGGAGGACACAACACTCAGCGGTTAAAGCCCATTCTTCTGAAAGGTCCCAAAGTCGACCCTTCTGCCATCGGCACGTGAACTGCACTCATCTAAACAAAGGTCTGGCCCAGAACGACCAGAACTGTGGCATCTGCTCTGGGAAACAAGGAGGAAAGCCCAGTGAGATGCAGGTTAACACCCAGCACAGCAGTCAGTCCCCTCCACCCCACGGCACCCAGGAGGGCAGCGGCAGCGCTTGGGCAGGACATGGTGGGGGCAGGTGGGGCACCAGCACCACAGAGCCCGGCACCCTCCTCATCCTCCTGCCCCTCCACCAGCCTGAATGCAGCCTGAATGAAATCACGTCTCACGGCCGGTTTGGCTGGCAGTTCTTTAAATTACTTCCTTGCTCTTTCCAGAAGGCAAATGAGCTGTAGCAGAGCTTTCTGGGTGCTCGCCAGTGCACATCCCTGAACTAAACCAACGCAATCCGCAGCTACATCATCTCCCCCCGGCCACCCCGCGCCCCTGAGGCGGCCGGTGAAGGCCTGCTTCCCCAGCACCCCGCTCAGAGCACTCAGAGCACAGCCACAGCAGGGCCACGAGCACCACAGGGCCCAGAAGCAGCCACTATGGCAGGGAAAGCCCCACTGGGCCCAGTAACACCAGACCCAGCATCTCCCCCGTGGGGCACAGCGCCTCACAGCTCAGCGGGATGCCCGCACCCCAGCACAGCACTGCCATGCCCACACAGCACAGCCCTACCCGCTGCTTGCCCGCAGGCCATGCTCTGGGGAATGTGTGTTGTCCCAGGTAGGCTGGTGTTGGTGTGAAGGGAAGCAGCCTCGCAGCCCTGCCGGCCCACCTCAGGCAGCAGCAGGGCCTGCCTTCCCGTCACCTCCTCGCAGAAGTGCAGGCTGGGCAGCAGAGTGCATTAATCAGGTCAGTTCAGAGCTATTTGTAAACAAAGCAAGCTAATGGACTGTTGAATGTGAGATTTGTCCCCAAAAGACCTACGAACAACCTATAACTTCTTACAGGAAACAGCCATTTATGTAATTCCTGTGAACTTGTGTCACCGCGCTGCGGGAGGAGGGGGTGCATTAGTCATGCACTAGCAGATGTTTTGACTTATGTAAGGCTTGAAAAATAAATAAATAAATAAATTTTTACCTAAAAAAAAAAAGACTACGTCTCACCCTGGAGGCTCCCCGAGTGACGCCTGCCCTGGGTTGTTTCAGTTGCCACGGAGCCTTGGGACTGCGGAGGAAACGGCTGGCGTGGGGCTCTGCTCCGTCACAGCTGTGCCACATCTCGGCGTGCGTGGCCTCGAGACAGCTCGCACCTCGTCAGGTCTCATCCCAAGCCAGCTCACACCGCAGTGCAAAATGCTCAGAGAAACCCCGAGACAGCGCCTCTCCCCTCCTGACCCTGCTGCTGCCCCAAATGCTGAGCGCTGTTTGCAAGCCACGGAGCAAACGCAGGGCTGCTGATCCCATAAGCTCCACTCCCGCTGCGGCTTCCCTCACACCCTGCTGCTCCCAAGGCCTGGTGTCCCCATGAATTTAGCAGCCAGGTGGGTGCCTGGGTTAGAATCAGCAGTCAAGTGGGTGCCTGGCCTTTGGATGCTGACCACCTGCATTATTGAAAGGTCTGGAATAAGTTTTGCTCCAGTGCTGGTGCTTCAATTCTAGGACACAAACTCCATGGCTTCAGTGGCCACTCCATGGCTTAAGCACTCTGAGCTTGGGGCTCAGATTTCTGGGGAGGGAGGAGGTGTCTTTATGGCAGGCAGCAATGCTGTTTTACCTCCAACAGCTACCCTTACCTCGATGTGTGTTTAAATACTTCTGCAAATCCCATATCCTGTGCTTCGCTCCCAGTAAAAACTCCGAGCAGAAAGCTTGGACAGCTGCTGTCTTCCAGCTGGGTACCCAGTGAAGCGATTCCGCGTGCCATCAGCGCTGACGAGTCTTTCAGCCCTAGCCGCAATCATAAACACGCTCCCAACTCCACAGCTCTGCAGTATTTACAGAAGATGGATAACGCTGCAATCCCTAAAGCCTGCTAAAAACTGGTTTCCAATGTCTCCACAGAGAGTGAGCCTGTAGGGGTGTGTTAACAATCTTTTTTTTTTTTTTTTCCTCTTTTCTCATTTTAACCAAAGTGGGGAAAACTCCTACTTTTCCCTTGCAGCGGGGTGCACCCTGCAGTGCCCAGCTGAGGAGCAGATGAGTTCCCTGATGGAGCAGGGAAGCTCCGACCCAGCGGCCAGGCAGGCTGGAGGGCAGAGGGAAAGGAGGCAGCCTGGGGAGACGCCGTTCTGGTCACGCACCAGAGCGGGAGGGAGACATTTGAAGAAAATAAAGCAATTAAAACTCAAAAAAAGAACACGCTGAAACCCAGCACAAACCACAGCGGCGCGAGCTGGTGCCAGGTTTTCCCCACACTGAGTAGCTGTCTCCAGGCAAACCCAGGGCAGTTTGCTATCTGAAGAGCGCACTGCCAGTTTCAAGAGTCAATCTCATCCGTCAGCTCCTTTCCCCTCTCCGCAGTGGGGTGAACGTGTGCCCCCAGGGAATGTCCCCAGGCTGCATGGCACAGAGGACGGCCTCAGCCTCCACCCCGCCATGCTGAGGACTGCTGGGGGCCGCAAACAAAGTGTGCTGCACATGGAAGGATCAGGGAGAAACAGGTGAGTTCCCACCACAAGTGATGGGGGTGCAAGTGACACAGATCCCTGCCGACACACAGCAAGCTGCCTGGCAGCAAAGCCGGGCGGTGTGGGCAGGACACAGCCCCGGCGGCCCATCGTGTCCCACCACCCTGCAGGGGCTGCACAGCCACTGAGTGTGAACACCCCCGGCACCGCGCCGCCCTGCATGTAGCGGCCACCCCCAGCAGCACCCACAGAGCTGTCCTGGGGGGGCAGGATGGGGTGCATGGCCCTGTGCCACGAGCTCACTGCATGCTCTGGAGGTGGCACAGCACATTGCTCCATTTTTGCTCTAAACGCAGATGGAAACTCTTTACCTCATTTGCTAAAAGCACTTCGATGTCTTTAAACAGAAGGAAAAAAATTAAAAATATTACTAATTTGGCTTATTTAATTCAGTCAGCAAGACTGAAAGCACTTGCTGCACTCTGAGTCCAGGTTCACAGCATTAATCACTCTAATTTCCGCCAACATTTCTTCTCCATTTCACTTCTGTGTCATCTTTTCATTCATTATCTATGAGCATTACCACTGACAGGCTGCCCTTAGGTGCGTCTTTAAAGCACATGCAGCGAACGATTGCTGGCTCCACCTAAATATTGAATGATTGGATCCACCTAAATAAAAGCCAAATTACCCTCAGAGCATTTCTCAGCAATTAATTATCCAAAAGATCACTGGAGGAGGCCAAGGTTTCGTTCCAGTGCTTCAGCGCGGGCTCGTGGTGTAGCGGTGAAGGGAGGTGTGGTGCTGCTGAGGCTCCCCCCCTGCGAGCAGCGGCCGTGTCTGTGCCACGGGGATGTGACAGGGATGTCACCGGGATGTCCCACAGGGAGCAGCAGCCCTGGCAGCATGGCCACTGTGGACGTTTGCTGCCTTGCACCCCGGCAGCCACGGCACCGCCCCATCCACGCAGACCCCGTTCATCCTCCTGCACACAGCGTGCGTACTGAACCAGAAGAGGCTTCCTCCTCTGCAGCTCCTGCCCCCAGAGCTGTCCCGACCCTGGCTGCTGCAGCTCCCCCTTCCTTCACAGCTCTGTTTCTGCCCCATCACTTTCAGCTTGCAAGTCTTGATCATATTAACGCCCGCGGGCCTGAGTCACCACGCATGGCCCTGGACAAGCTGCCTCCCTCTGCTTTGGTGCCTGTAGGCTCTTTGGGCCCGGAGTAATCTCTGGTGTTTGTACACATCGCAGTAATGGGAGCCACGGAATGGGTCTGCAACACGACGCAGATAAAAACGCCCATCTTTCAAAACCAGTTGTAATTCATTTGTGAAGTGCTTTGAAAACTTTATCTGAAGCCTCACCTCTCTCAGATAAAAGTGTCACCAGCTTCAGTCAAGAGACAGATTGAAGGATTTGTTCCCAAAAATACCATGAGTTCTTCCTTAATGGTCCCCAGTGATTCAACCAACTTCAGGTCTTGAAATGCCGTCTGAAAGCGATGCTCTGGTTTGCAGGTGCTCGCCTCCCACCCATACAAAGTCCTTCCCTGGGCTTCCAGCACCCTTTCTGCTTTGTGAACTGCCAGGGGAGAAAACAAGGAAAACAAGCTCACCACCAGCATACCTGCAGGAACAGCTCTGCTCCAGGGTCTGCTTTCTCCTGCTCAGCACGGTCAGGAAGCCGGGCGGTCACAGCAAAGCCCACACAGGCACTGCTGGCCGGGGACACGGCGATGCTGCGGTTTGGGGCACCAGGCTCCTGCCCCCCACTGCGGGCACAGCCCCACACAGCCCCTCCAGGAGGCTCGGCTCCTTTCCCCACACACCCACATCTGCACATGGCCCTTTTCCAGACAGGACAGGAGCTGCCCTTGCTCGAGATGGAAGGCTGCGGGCTCACACCACGCTCTGGAGGAGAGAGCAAAAACACATGGGGTGCTGCCTGGCCTGGTGTTATGTCCTGCTGCTTGGGCAGCTGCTCCCACCACCCAACGCACTGTGCAGAGCTGTCCTTTCTTCTGCTTTTGCTCCCCTGCTTTAGCTTCACATCCCACTGCAGGACCCAACAGCTCACAGCGCTTACACCAAGCCCCTGCTCACCCTTCCCCAGCCTTCCCTTAACAACTTCCCTTCAGAGCAGCCCCAGATCTCTGCCCGGGAGTGCTGATGGATTTCAGGTATTTCAGAAGGCCAGCCCAGGAGACGGCCCTGCCCCGGGGCCTGCTGGAGGCTGTGTTTTGGGAGCAGGAGCAGGATCTGGATCTGTGCTGGCTCCCTGCCTGGCACCGTCAGCACCCCCACAGCGCCCAGCCCGCGCCCGCTGCCACGGTCCCTCTGCTTCTCTCGGGGAAGCATCCCGGGGAAGGGAGGGGGCCGCCAGCCACATCCCCTGGCCTCAGACCGATCTTCAATAAATCCTTACCGGGGCTGATTTCATCTCCAGCCCGAGGCCGCGCTGCCACCTGCTGGGCGCGGGGCGCGGGGCTGGGCAGGGGCTGGCAGCGGCGGTGCCCGAGCTCACCCCCCCCCCAAGGGATTTGGGGCCCGGAGCCGTGGGACGGGCAGCACCGGGCCTCGGCTGTGTCCGTGCTGGAGGCAGCAGCCCCACGGCCACAGCCCCACCGCCCGCGGCCCCTCACAGCGCCCCGGGTGCCCACCCCGCACCAGCGGCTGGAGGGCTCGGGAGCGCGTCCTGCTGTCCCCCTGTGCCCCTCCGGGGATAATTACTGAGCACGTAATTGGCTTTCAGGAGGAAAGCAAACCCCACTCCTCTAGCGCTTCGCTGCCAAAGCAATTCTCTCCATTTCAAGAGCAACACTAATCTCGTTCTCCTACACGAGCGAGCGCTAATGCGCTAACCTGCTTAGAGGGGCTTAGGGAGTGAAGCGTTTGGGGAAAATGCGCACACAGCACCAGGCAGTCCGGTCACAACCCCCCCAAAATACATCGGGGTGAGCAGGGGGAGGCACGGCTGATGCTGAGGGTGCCGCAGGGTTGTGCTGCGTGGCTGCCCCGTGCACAAAGCTGCTCACAGGGGCAGGGGCAGCGGGGGGGCTCCCTGCGCTCGGGGGGGTGTCAGCGTCTGCACCCAGTGCCCAGAGGCTGCTCGGGGCTCAGGCTTGAGCAGGTCACATTCTGCTGCACCATGGTCTTTAGCCTAAACTGCCATCGGTTCAGCGCCTTTTAATTAACAGGTTTATTTCAATTTCTGCAGGGAATGTCAAGGCAAAGATTGGGTCAAGTAACAGGGAGTGTGCCCTTTTTTTTTATTTTTTTTTTTTTTTCCAAAATGCATTTTAAATAAAGAAATGAGAGCTCAGGAATGCAGGGTACATCTATACTGGTGAAAATCAGCAGAGGTCCTCCCACATCCATGGGAATGTGTGAATTTACACCCACGTGGAGTTTGCAGTGTTTGTTGTTTTTTTTTTGTTTTTTTTTTTTGTTTTTTTAATTGGCCTACATCTCCTTCCCCGTGTATTTTCACCATATGTCCAGAGCTGAAAGGCAAGCGTCCATCTGTGCTCTCAGCGGTTCATCTAAACAAGCGCCCCACCGCCAGGTACATCACTGTCACCCCCAGCAGGCCTGCCTGCAGGACGGGCAGGGGAAGCAGCCGGGTGGCCACGGGGCCCCTGCCCAGCCCCGAGGCCCAGCTCTGAGCACGGGGCCAGGGAGGAGACACAGAGCTCGGCAGAGCCACCGGCACCAGGCGGGGACACGCCACGGAGGGACGGGGACACGGCGCCAGCCACACGCGGCTTCCCAGGACGGCGGCGAGGCGGTGAACACTCTGAAACCACAACGGGTGTTTTTGAGAAAAGTTAAGCAGTTTTATTCAACAGGATGAGTCCACATCCGACCAGTGGCTCCATCTACATGGCATCATCAGCATACAGGACAGAGGACCCCATCAGACACTCTAGCTGAACGGCATCTCACCATACGTTACAGAGACAACACCCACGGGGAGGACGACGACCGGTAGGGAGGGCAGCCAACCAGCAGGGTCCTAAGGTTTCCTGGCACAACCAAAAAACCCCTCAGACTACGCAACCCAGCCACTCAGAAGCAGATCAGACTCGGGACACCTAGTGCCGCACCGTGAAAACCACAACACTGCTAGTTCAGGAACAGCCCAGGAGTTACAGAAGGGAGCTGTCGGCTGTACTTCAGCCCAAGGAAGGAACGCGCGCTGCCGTCACCACCCGGGACCGAGGTGCGCACGCTGCTCACCGAAGCCAGGCAGAGAGGAGAGGGGCCGGGGCACGACGGCCCTGCAGTGGCACCGGGGCCGAGAGCGGAGCTGCCTCGGGAGCAGCTCGGCGGGGGCAGCCGCAGTCCCGGGGGACCCCGGGGACCCCCAGGAGGGTGGCACCAGCTCTGCACAGCAGAGAAACGACCCCGTGGAGCTGCCCTCCTCTTCCTCCTCGGGGCTTGCCCGGCGTCCCCTAACCGCTGCTAGGCTGCAAATTTTCACAGCTTGAGTGAACAGCTCTAGGAACTCTTAAAGCCTACAGTCTTTGAGCCTTTAAAGAGGTATCAAGGATCAGGATAAAGTCACTCATAAAACGTGAGTGGGTTCCAGTTATGATACTCCTACAATGTGTTTAAATTTTGTGCCAAGTTACAGAAAAATACATTTTTTCCCCTTAAATTTACAGTAGTTAAAACTACAATTGGAATACCGTATTAAAAAGGGGTAGTTTATTCTTCAACAAAATGTCTCGGTTTTTCTTTTCTTTAAAAAAAATTTAAAAGGATTTTAAAAGCAATCACCCACAGCACAACATAACTGTACAAAGGAAATCATGATGTGTACAGCTCCAAGTACATTAATTCCAAGCATTTGTTCTGGTGCTCAAAAAGGCACTTAAAGATAAGAAAACAATTGTATTAAAAACCCACAACAAAACAAAACAAAGGAAAACAAAAGGCAATAATTTAATAGAAAAACACTGGAATTTGTACCGTATCTTTAAAAGAAGGGAAGAAAAAAACAAAAAACAACCAACAAACATGGTTTTGCTATCAAGTCATCTTTGAAAGTATATAAAAAAACAGACGACTGGCAAAGTGAATGTTCTCCAAGAACTAAATGGAAAAAAAAGAAAAAAAAGAAGTTACTGGCAACGAATACTGGCAACTCTCGTGCCAAGTGGGTTTCTTCCCTCCCCTAAGAGCCCATTTGCTGGTTCATTGCTAGAACAGACTGTGTGAACATCTGCTGCCCATAATGACAGAGGCGTTGACCTCGGGGTTAGTCTAAGTTTAGGAAAGGGGGGGAAAAACTATGAAGAAAAATAAACATCAATATGAACTAATTGTGGTAATTACAAATGTCAACTATGTTAATAGACAAGTACGTAAACACCATTTCCCCTTATAGCATTATACTGAGGAACAATGACAGAACCACTACATACAGTACTTTTTCCCCCACACTGTACACCGAAAGGTTAGGATTCTGGTTTTTTATTTCTTTAACATTACTTTTTACATTGATCTATCTACTAAGTGCAAAGATTTGGTGAGTGGCATTGGCTTTCATCTAATCTTACCCTATATTTTGTACAGCTTACATTTGAACAGTTACTTTCCAGCATTGAAGCGAGTACAGCGATACATAAAGGGACCGGACCAGGCGAGGGAGGGCCGGAGAGGCAGGCGTGGCAGGGACACATGCTCGTGCACCGCACACGGACAGCAGCAGCCTCCTGCCCGCGCCGAGGGCGGCCGTGGCTGAGAGCACAGCCCAGCATCGCCCGCGGGCTCGGAGGGAGAGGAGAGGAGGTTGACAGGAGAAAAAAAGCGGTGGACGGGGGCAGATGACCGCTGGGTGAGGCAGGAGGGCTTGCGGAGGGACAGACAGGAGTCAGGTACTGGGAGGGCACGGACGTGAAGGAGCTGTTAGCGCAGATTTCTGTGCAGCTGAGCCTCACGATGGCCTGGTTCACGCTGGGGTTGTGTGTGATCACGTGGAAGGGACCAAATTAAAGCACGGGGCATTGCGTGGAAATCTGTACAAGAAGAAAGAAAACTGCAGGAGAAGCACAGAGTGTCTTGATTTCAGCATTACAGAGACTTGGTTATCAGACGAAATTCCATGCAATCCCCAGCTCTTTCTGCGTATTTTTTTTTCTCTGGGTTAAATGTTTAGAGGAAAACTAAAATGTAAATTATTTTGCATAAACTCAAACTGTTGTATTATATAGTACAGTACAGAAAGTGCAAAATATCGCCCCATCAGATCGGTTACGCATCTGATATGGTCAAATATGGCTCATGCTTTTCATGCAAGAAGACGCAATCTGAATCAAGACCCTCATGTACTGCTGTGCAACTTTAAATAAAGGAACGGTACCGTACCAAAGCCTCCTTGCCTGTTTAGTCCCATTTGTTGAGATATTCGTTAGTTGAAAAACAAAACCAAAAAAAAAAAAAGTGTATGGGGAAAGTGAAATGAAGCATCTCAGACCTGTATAAGTTACTCTATTTATGCTTTACCACAGGTTTGTCACCAGTCCTTGTTCATTTTGAAGTCTTCAAGAAAATTGGAGTTCAGAGGCCCCCGCTCGCCCCCCCAGTGCTGCTCCTCGCCCCGCAGAGCCTGGGGAGCGCCCGGTGCTGCTGGCCGGGCCCTCAGCTGCACACGAAGGAGTCTCAGCACTCGGCTGGAGACGACATCCCGCCGGCCTGACGAACACTGCTGGCACTTCTGCATTTTCAACTCTTCTCCATAGGCCAAGTAGTGAATAAAACCCATTAACCCATTGTATCTTCCTTTTTTTTTAAATGCCAAGAGGTGCAGAATGTAACCCCAGGATTGGCCTCGTATTGCTCGACACACAGCTGTGATGTATTTCCACGCACGCACACGCAAATAGCCTGGGGGGGAGGGGGGGGGGAGAAAAAAAAAAACAAAACACAACCCAGCATCTCTAGCGAGGACGTTTCAGAGCCAGTTTCTGAGGTAAATCTACTTTTTTAAAAAAAGTCACCCAGTTCTGTACACTTCTGTAATATATACTTCTACATAGGACGTGTATTCTCCAGTGACAACACGGAGACCCCGCCGTCTCCTGCCGCAGGGCTGCAAGCGTGGGAGGTGTCTCCACGTGGTGGGGGTGCGCACACACTGGTGCACACTCACACACACACACACACACACACACACACACGTCTGTAGCACGTGCCACCAGCCGGGCCGAGGCGAGGCGCTCGCTGCCCCCGCGGGGTTTGCTCGTGGGCCCGATCCGAGCTGCGGGGTGGCTGCACGAGGCCGGGCGGAGGCGCCGCCCCTGCTGCCACCTACATGGTGCCCGATTTATCCGCCGAGCTGCTGGGGAAGAGCTTCTCGGTGGGGGTGACGGCGGGGCTGCCCACCCCCGAGCTGCTGCTGCTGCTGGAGCGGTGCTGCACCACCGGCCGCACCGGCCGCATGGGCGGGGGCCGCAGCTGCGCCCCGGCCAGCCGGGCAGACAGGGCCGGCTTGAAGGTGGTCATCATCTCGGTGGTGGAGCTGCTGCTGCGCCGCATGGCGGCATCGGGGTCTCGGATCAGGATGGTGTGGAGGGGGCTGGCGGGCTCCGAGTTGGTGGCGCCCAGCGGGGGGTTCTTCATGGGCTCCAGCGTGTCCAGCACCACGTCGGGAGCCTGCTTGGCCGTGTTCTGCCGCTCCAGCTCCCGCAGCTCGTTCAGCGCCGTGCTCATGGTCTTCTCGATGTCCTGCAAGCAGCACCGAGAAAGGGAGGTCAGCACCGCGGCCCACCCCGCAGAGATACCCCATCCTAGTGTCTGCGTGGCTGGGGGTGGCTGGGGGGGCTGACCGAGGATGGGGTCTCTCAGGCCTCTGGGCAGAGCAGGAGATTGTGAAGAAGATTCGGAGCCCAAAGTGGCAGCACAAAGGCACCCACTGACTGAAGTCAACAGGAGTTTGGTCAGCAGCTCCAGGAGGAGCAAACCCTGTGTGCTGTGAGTGGTGCTGTGACACCAGCCCTGACACCCTGCCCACCGGGCCCTGCAGGAACCAGCCCCCCCCGAGTGGCACCTCCCAAACCACCGGGGCCGTGCTCCTGGGGCGCAGCATCCCTGGGTCTGCCCAAAGAGATCTGCCACAAAGGGAGCCCAGTTCAATGGAAAATGAAAAATGTCAATGAAAAATGAAAAATGTCAATTTAAAGCAAATTGGGTAAATTGCCTACAACTGTAGTGCCGATCTTTTCGTTCAGAAATACAGAGGCCCTAATTTGCCTTCACCTATTTCAGCCTTAACTGAGTTAAGGCCACTTTAAGTCAGGGAGCCCATCTGCAAAGTGATTGAAGTCAACTGAATCGATCATTTAAAAACTAACCCTAGGTCAACTCTGCTCACTGTCCTTGTGTAGACGAACCCTTCATGTTTCTAATGTGTACAGCACACTTGGTAAGCCTCAGTTAATGTTCAGTAGAAGGAAATTAATTATCAAGTTAGCTCCAATTAATTACATTAAACTGTGCAGAAAATGAGTGGAAATAAACTCCCAGAGCCAAGCCCTAGGACTACCAAGCTCAGCAGTTCTACAGACTTCAAGGTAAATATTTATTTACATCAGCTGAGCGAGAATGCTTCCCACAGCTCTAAAACAAACACAAACAAAACCAAGAAGTGAACAAAACGGGACATTCGCCCGTTCCTCCAGGGGCACCCCCTGCCCCGCAGCTGGAAATGGGCCCCGGGCAGTCAGCAGCTCGGGCACCGCTGCAGGGCAGGAGGCTGCTGCCGTCCGCCGAGCCCCAGGGAGCGGTGCTCACAGTCACCCTGCCCCAGCCCTGCCGTGGTGCCCCCACCCGAACCCCCACTTGGGATGTGCACTGGGCTACAACCAGAACTTTGTGATTCTGTTCGTGCCAAGTGTAAGCTCTTGATGAACAGAGAAGCTGGGAGGCGTGCTGCAGAGCAAGCGAACAAGGAGCATGACTGGTGGAAAAGCAGACAGGACAGTGAAGGTTCTTTCTTTCTGCAATCATCATCAGTTATCCCACTGAAAACAGCTGATTCTACACAGAAACCTGCCAAACCCCACACAAGCTCCTTCCGTGTGCTGGGCAGTGGTGTCCCCAGCAGCTGCCCTTCTCCACGTGGCCGTCACCGGCTGTCCCACCGCCACCACCCCAGGCTGAGCATGGCACAAAGCCAAGGCCTGGGAGATGCTGGGCCCGGGGACTGTGCCCACCCCACCCACACCGAGACACCGCAGAGTCCTGCGCTCTGCTCCGTGCAGGGCCCACGCTCCCAGATGTTAATAGGTTTAGTGTGGCCTGGCTGAGGGCCCCAGCGAGCAGTGAGCAGAGGAGGCCTGCAGGCTGTGCCGAGGTAACATGCATGGAACAAGCACCGGGGAACTGATGGCAAATGATGGTGATGAACAGCTGGGGGAACCCTACTGAGGTCCTAGCTCCCAATAGCCAGTAATGAACCTGAATGTTTTCCTCCATGCACTGAGCGCCTACCAAATTCTGATTTGACAGATCTGTTTTTCCCCTTTGTGAAGTGCCTGAAGGAGATAATGCACTTCCCTCCCTGGGGAGCCAGGGGCTGCCAGCGGTGGATCGAACATTGCTGTCTATTGTCTCGAAGCAACAAGGTTCGTGGGAAGAGGCAGTATCTCTTACTGGACACACCAGTACAGCTGGAAAAGCAGGAAGGCTGTTGGCTGCTCGTTTTGGTCTTTAAACCACCACAGCTGCAACAGCACCACCACTCTGAAGTGCTTTGCGATGAGAGGGGCTCTGCAGTGTTCACCCAGTGAGTTTTGTTTTACCTCTTGGTCCCTGGGCACCGAGAGCCACTTCACAACCCTCTTACCTCAGCAAGTGCTTCTGCTTCTAGAGATTTCTGATCTCCGAGACTACTGTGTCTAGTCGATCCACAGGTCGATCTCAGCGGGTGGCCATCAGACAAGGCCTTCCTGTCTGGGAAATTGATGCTCCCTGCACTGCCGAATGTCGCCATTCTGCGCTTTTCGGGGCTCTCAATCCTGCCTCTGTTTAGAGGTATTTTGTGGGGGCTGCTAGGGCAGGCAGCTGCTCGAGGAGGAGTGTCTATGCCAGGACCCATCCCTCGGGGCGGGCTGTGGGTGTCCCCCCCGCTTCGACGGCGAGGGATAGCTGCGCCGTCAGACCTCAATCTCACTCTGCAAAGAATTCATCACAAGACTAGGTCACCGTCCGTCAGACAGAAGCATCTGGTTGCATGCTGCAAGACAATCTCTCAGCTCTGAAAAGGCAGATCAAACCGAACTCAAGCCCTTCAGCTCCAGAAGACTAAAGCAAGAGGTGAGACAGACATTTTAGCCAGTGCCAAGAAAGAGACGGCATAGACAGCATTGTACCTTTTTAGTTGTTAAGATCTACATTAGCAATCCACACGAAAACCCCTTCCATGCTCACATTATTCCACAGAACACAGTGGAGCTTTCCCTGCTGTCTGGCCCTGCACAACACACTGACTTCTCCCTGCACGTGACCGTGACCACCTCTCTCTGTGTTCGCAGGAAAAAGAGAGTTTCCCTACCGGCCCATTACTCCGCCAAAGCCGTAGTCCACGATATGATCTGTCGGCGACTGGATGTCGTTCTTTGAGGAGGCTTTGTCATCCAGCAGAGGCCCGCTGCTCGCCTCGCTGTCTGCCTTCTGGCTCAGGCTGTCAGAGAAAGCATCGTCCCTGGGGAAAAGGAGAACCCTCTCAGGTTGGCATGTGCAAAGGACCCTGAAACCTGCCTAGAGGCAGAGCCAGTGGTGAACAACGCCAGGTACGTGCACAGGCTAAGACCAATGTTACACCTGCATCGAGCCACCTTGAGCAGTCAGTGACACACGGGGTCTAGGCACACCAAGTGCAGCATTTACTCTTTGTCTTTACCAGCTTGAACTACAATCTACAGCCAATACGAGAACAGATACAGATTTCTCACTGAAGTCATTAAACCTGGGAAAATCTGGCCACCTGCTTAGGTAGCTAAAGACGGACCTTGGGTAGGTAGGAGATTTTGACATCCTGAGTCTACACACCGCCTTTACTCACATGTCTTGCACCACGATGTACTGGTGGGGTATGAGACCATCCACACCGTTGTGCCTCCCTTCCCACCAGTCTTCTGAGGCCCGGTGGTACAGGAGGAGTGAGGCCCCCTTCTTAAAGGACAGCTCTCGTGGAGATCGTCCGATGTAGTCAAACTTTGCTATGGCTTCAATCTGCTCCACTTCTGCAAAGGAGAGAAGCACAAGCAGCAAAGTTCAGTACAACCATCATGAGGCACAATAAATCCTGGAAACAGCCACCTCACCTGAGCAGCTCTAATCCTGCTGCCCCAGCTTTCCAAAAACATCCTATGTGGTACAAAACACCTTATTTTTAGACTGATCAATTCCTTTTGTTCTTCCAGCCTTAGAATTTCTCTCAAACTCCCAGACTACCAGCAGCCACAAAAAGCTGCAGACCAGATGGGGAGCAGCTGAAATTTCTCTGTGTGCATATGGCATCCTCGACTGCATTCATATTTTCTTCCAACAAAGTAATTTCTTTGGTTACAGAATCCCATTATCTTCCAGATTGGGAACTTGTCAAGCCGTCAGATACAGCAATCAAAGCCCCACTTACCTTCCCTTCAATTCCCTCCCTTATCCTGGAGACAGTTTGGCCTGAATTATTGATGAATAACGAATCCCCTTTTGGGGATCCCCACAGAAACGATGACACCAGCTCTGGCCGGGCAGCTGCTCAGCACCACAAACTCATTCACATCTGCAGACCCTTCCCAGCTCTCTACCTCGCACTTTTTTTCTGATTTAAGCTCTACCAAATGCCAAAATTTTACAAATTTGCAGGATTTACAAATTGGGAGCTCAGGGCCTAAATTTCAAGAGGGCTGAGGCAGGACTTCTCTTTAGGAGCTCGGTGAGCATGTGAGGAGCTCTGAGCCCCTGGTCCAGGGCATCACAGCAGGAGCTGCTGGCACACCCCAGCACGTGCCTGGTTTGCCTTTAGCTGCCCACAGAGGGACACAGCTCTTCTGCAGATCTGTTTCCAGCTGGGAGCGCTGAACCCTAGAGAAACGGCTGCAGTGACTGACTGCGAGGCAGAAAGCATTTCTCTCTGGATGGGAGGGGAGATCTATGCTCACTTCCCATCCAAGGCTGAAGAAAAAAATCAGGCTCCACCACCCAGGCAGCTCTAACAGCTAGTAGAGATAGTCTAACTTCATTGTCTGAGATACCCGATTGTTTTTAACCCTCATGGGGACTTAATGAGGCTGTGACACCTGCTAGACAGAGCAAATTGGCCCAGTTGCCTTAGATTTGCCATGCTCTCATTAAAAATAGGGAAGATTGATCTGTTACATCTGCCTCATCGCTGAACCATAGGCTCAGTGTCAGGGTGCACCCCTCCGCTCTGCTCAGCCACAAGGTCTGCAGAGGGGGAGCCATCGGAAAAGGATGTGGGAAGCACTGGGTCTGAACCATACCCTCTTCTCCATCTGAGATCGGACAGGTTGCTTCAGCAGACAGGTTTTCCTCAGCTTAAAATACGAGTCTGCACCAATGCAAACCCCACAGAGCTCGGGACCGCCACCGCAGCACCAGTGCGGAATGCTCTCTGGAGGACACGCGGTGAAAGGCTTTCAGGGCCCTGATAAGATATTGAGTGTCACAGCAGGGAGGGTGCACGAGGTGAGGAGAAGGAGGAATATGGAAATTCACAAAATAAAGCTCCTCTTCTCCACACTTGCACTACAGTTAATCACCCAGAAACTCCAATCAGAGCTATTAATGTGACCACCCAGGCATAAAATTGGCTAAACAGCAGCTTGCTCTCCCCCCTTCATCTTCTCATCCTCACAGCTCCTGTTTGTTCCTAGCATGCAAAGGCGTGGAGGGCCTTTTTTTTTTGTGCCTTGAGCTGTCTGACCCCGTGTTAGCCAGCCAGCCCTCCTGCCACCCTGGGGAGCCTCAGGACAGCGCCAGAGTTTTGTCAAGGGCAGGGGGCGAGGGAACAGCAGCCACCAGGAGAGGCACACAGCGAGGTGTCCAGCTCCACGGCTCCCTTCCAAGCAGCAAGGCCCCACAGTGAAAACGCTGCCACGTGGCTGCACGTTTGCTGTCCCTCAGCAGCACCAGCTCAGCTGCCCTCACTGGTATTACTGGCATCTCACAGAACAGCTGCACAAAGCCAGCCCCTGTATCCTCCCACAGAGTCAGACTGCAGGGAAGGTCCGCGCACATCCTGTGACAAAAACCTGTACGTAATGTTGGTGTGCATAACCAAGCCCACAGGCACCATCCCCCTCTAATGCTGAGGGATGCCAGTCCAGTTTAATGCCATTAAGGGCACGGTGCTTCCCTGCACGCATAGTTCTTCTAACACGGACCCAGCTCTCTGCTGCTGCTGTCTGTGCTTACCGTCATCACTGGTGTGTGGCTCCGTGCCATTGTCATGGTCAACTTCATCAATTGTGCCTGGCTCGCTGTGGGGGCTGTCACTGAAATAAAATACACGGTGCTTTAAAGGAAAGAACGAGATTCTGTTCTCAATACAATTAGCAAAATTAAGTTGAGGGAAAATCTGGCCCCAAGGAGTTCTGCTTTTCATTTTTGTAGGACTGAGATACTCGTTTTAAATCACAGCAGATCTCTGGACTTGCTTTGAGAACAGCAGACACTTGCACCACAACCTTCAGGCCCAGAACCTCATGTTCTGTTGCTTGTGCATCTTACTCATATTTGGCAGAACAGATCAGTGTGAATAAGAAGTCAAGTTTTCCACTCACTCATTCACAATGATTTTTAGCATTTTATACTCAACTCTTGCACACCTAATTTGTGATGTTTAACAGAAGTAGATGTAAAAAGGCACGCTGCTTCTGCAGAGAGAAAAATTCATCCCAGTGCTGTGATCAGCCTGGGCTCAGATGTCCTGAGTATCAAGTCTGAGCTTCCTCAAAGCCCTCTTCATAGTCCATCCTCTCAGGGACCCCCAGAACCCTTCTCCTATACTCATGTGAGCTAGAGTTAATTCTCCATCTACAGGGAATCAAGGCAAAGCCCTGCATTTTGGCACAGCTTCACTCATTTATATTGCAAGATAACCCCAAGGAGGGGAGATGGCTTTGCTAAGTTCTGCAATGAATGAAGTTCTGCCCCCACTCCTTACCAGTACTCCTCCCCTCCAGTCATGCACTTCTCATAGACAGGTCCTTCCAGCTCCCTGTGGCTGGGGAAGATGCCCTCGTGGTTGATGATGATGGTTTTGATGACCTCATTGACATGGGCTTGGCAGGACACTGGATCCTGCCCGTCTGGAATGTGCATCAGAGTGGGCCCGAAGCAGATGGCCAGGTTGTAGGGATCCATCATGTTCTCATCGCTGTACTGTGACAAGCTGCAAAAACAAGTGTTAGGGAAGTGCAGTGCCCACCTTCCCTGGCAGCTCAGAAAAATCTCCCACTAAACTCCCCATTGCCCAAAAATCATCACCGAGTTGCACATCTTCCCTGAACACACTGCCACAGTTGGGCAAGGCTGGGGAAGAAGCAAAATACAATGCTCCAAAATGACTCATGCAACAAAGGAGGGGAAGCCCGAAAAAAGGCAGACACGAACAACTTAGTGAAAGAACGTAAAAAGAAAGAGACTCACTGATTGAGGAAAGCAAAAAGGTATCTCATGACAACGATGACAGCCCGGGGCAGAGTGATGATGATCTGCTGAATCTGATGCACTCTCTCGGTGGGATTCTCAGTTTCTGGAACACACAGATAGAAAGCACATCCTTAAACCTTCCTAGGACCAGACAACACAGCACCAGAGGGACTTGTTCCAGATCTTGTAGCCTACTATCAAGGATAACAATAGTGCTTTTCCCAGTTTGATCCATGGCTTTGGCACTAACAGCAAGTAGAGAAGGAGGCGTACCTATCTTCCACAGATGAATTCATATGTATAGTCAAGATTTAGCTTACAGCAAATAAAGAAATGTCCACAGCTACATTTTTAAAATGCCTGCTTATACATTTAGTTAATTCCTCAACAACTACCCCATTTCTCAAAAGCTTCAGTCAAATATGGCACTGGAAAATTGTGCCCCGTTTGGTGTTCTAGACCAGATTTTAAAATGAGGTTTTTATTAACTTTACTCCTTCATGGGTTTCACCACCAGGTCCTCCTCAGCTCTTCTGCTTAAATCTCCCACTGGCTTTAACAGGAATTTAATCCAAGCTGGCACTCGGAGATTCTCCTCTCCCCTCCACAGCAGTGCACAAAGCCCAGAGCTGCTAAAGGAAAACAACTTCCTTCTGCTGGAAGGAGGCTGAGGTTACGCTGCCTTGCTTTCAGTGCCAGACCCCTCGCTCAGAGCCCTCTGCACACCCCCAGCCTCGCAGGGAGCAGCCCAGCACACTGCAGCCGCCACGCAGCACCCCAGGGCCTGGCCCCGCGTCCCAGCACAGGGGGCTCGGCGCTGCTGCTGCAGCTGGTGGCACCACACAGCCCCCAGGGCTACTTTTTTTTTTTGAAGCCCGTATCTGCTCAATATGCTGCCTAGATACTTAATCCTTTGGCTTCTATTTGACACGAAGCAGGCAGGGCACCAAAGCTTTCCTGAGACCAGCCTCGGATGTGTGGAACAAACCACAGCAGTGGCGAGCTGCTTGCTGCACTGTGCTGGTTCAAACTCTGACACTTGCTCATCAAAATAAAATTCCCTGACAACATGTAGCTGGGCTGCCGCTTCTTTGAAAATTCTGAACAAAATTTGGCTTCAGCTCAAAAATCTTTATAAAATTCCATGCTGGAAATCTTTTCCTTTTGAAGAATGCATTTACCCCCTGTAAATGCTTACTGGGCTCGCTATTTCGTCAGTTTGGTTTTACTTAAGAATACATTTGTTTAAAAAAATCAAATAAACAAACACTGGATAAAAACTACAGCGATAGGTATCTGTTCTGAAACCCAGAGGAACAACTTGTCTTGAAGCACTTGCCTTTTTTCACTTAGCAAAATGCTTCGACTGGCTGTAATTCAGAGGAATTAATGGAGCGACCATCAATCACTTTATAACACAGGCACACCCCTGCGTGAACCTTTGCTAACCAAGTGCCTTTTCTACCCATCCATTTCTCATGTGCATTTGAGGAATGTCTCCATGTAAACTCTCAGTCCCCCGTCCAGTGAAAGGAAAAAAAAACAGCCTTTCATTTATCATCAGCAACGCTGGCTTCCCTGTCCCATAAAACCTCTCAGCTGAGTTTAACCTTCCCCCAGGAACCGAACGAAACAGAATCTCTTACAGCACGGGCGGCCTTTCACTAAGCAGCAGTGGGGCACCTATCACACAGCCTGTATTGGGGTGACAGAGAATCAGAAGCAGCTGAGCTCAGGTTATCAGTGGGAGCGTGGCACCTTAAAGCATTTTAAAACCATCCTTAATCTAAAGGTAGCAACAGCAGCAGGAAAAAAAAGAAAAGAAACATAAGAAAAGGACGTGCTTTGTTAAAACGAATTTTAAAAAAGAAAAAAAAAAAGAAAATGGTAGGAGAAAATACTACCCAGAAAGTGAATTGATTATGTTTGCAATGAAAAGCTTCCAAGAGCTTAGCAAATTGTTCAGACGTTGAGTGCTGGAGGATGGCCCCAAAGCACAAGCCTGTCTGTGAGCACAGATAGCCACATCGCTGAGGGCCGGGCACACCTCCTGGCTCCAAAGGGGGCCCGTCCTCTCCCGCTGCGGACTGCACCCTCTCAGGCTCCACTCCCTGCTGCAGAGTCCCTCGGGTGTGCAGCCGGAGCCACCTCGCCAGCCAGACTGAAACTCCTTGTCTGGGGCACGCGGCTAGCACAGAGCGAGCTGCCCTGGCTTTGCAGGTGTGCAGCACTGTTTTACACATCAAAAGTGAAAGGCAACAGCAAATTTCCTAAAGCTACTTTATAAAACAACTGTTCCTGAAAAATAAAAGCACATTCTTCTCCTCCTGGAACAAGCTCATCCTTGCGTCATTGCCCTCCAGATATCATCTGTCTTTTTTGACGTTGCTCAGTCTCCAGCAATTCAGCACGGTGACATTAAAAGGGGGAGGGAGCACTGAAAGCCAAACGAAGGACTCAGCACGTGTTCACCAGCCACCTCCCCCCTCAAGCTACCCCCAGAACGGCACTCGAGCCCCCAAGCACCCCCAGCACATCTCTGGTAACATAAAGTCATCCTGCAGCCAAAGTGCACAACACCCTCTTCCATCATCTCTGAAGCATCGAATTCATTCTGCCTTTTTCCTTTGCCCTAGGGGAGCAATTTCCATGACTTGCCAATAAATAAATGTCATCACTACAAGGTTCTGGGAGAAATAAAGCCCAGCTGGGATGTTTGTTTCTTCAGTTGCAGAGAAATGAGTGGTGCTGGGAGCAGAATTCAGGACAGAACAAGAAGAAACCAGGCTCTCCCCTGAAATCAACCCTAGACGTTTCACAATAAAAAGCTCAACGTCCACCTCTGTTCACATCCCAAAGCAGTTTCTGTTTTTCCTTGGGACAGGAAAACCAAACAGCAAATACTCTGAGAACAGCTGACTGAGGGAGGCTGAAACCAATTGTGCAGACCTCACACCACAGAGAGGCTTTTTGAGTAGCCAATGGCCATTTCACCTCTCCTGTGTTTAGCAGAAGACCCTGAGCTAAAGCAGCAGAGCCCAGCTGGATCCCAGCAACCACAGCTGCACGGCACAGGCTGGGAGCACAGGAGCAGCTGGTGGACATGCAGAGGGACCTGTGCAGGAAGCTGCCTGCTATGTTCAAGCAACTAAAGACCCCTCAAGCAACCAGCAAATGTGTGTACAGCCCACTGGCCTAAGGCTGAGGGTGATTCTTGGGTGATCTTCATGGTGCTAGGAAGACTTCAGAGGAGTCTTGATGTTTACCTCTCGCTCACCTTCACCGCTGCTCGTGCACATCCGTAGTGCTTTTTCCTCACAACTTCCATTGGAGCCCTACCGCCCTCCTCACATCATATGCTGCAAAACACAGCTGTATTTGCCCCCTGTTTCTAGCTTTCCTTGTCCCACCTATTCTTCAAGAAGTCACGTCACATATACTTACTTATAGTAGATATCAAATCTTGAAACCTTTCCTTAGGAAAGAGGGGGTTTTCCAGTCCTCGGAAATACAGCTTCAAGACTCCAGCCACTGAGTTAATGTCACGTTCGTTTTGATCATCAGCAAGGGGATCTTCACCTGCCCAGTTATAAATAAAAACAGTTTTTATTTCCAGCTTTACCGTCAAGTTGGACTAACGCAGCAAGGGTTTTTCCTAATTCAGTAGAAAAACAAAATCAGTTCTATTTCACCATTTCCATCCCAGTGCATTTTTGCATTTAAGACAGCAGCTCGGAGAGCTGAACAGATCTCAGCTACACCAGGTGAGCCCGAGCAGACAGACTTGCCTAGCGTGCCTCTGGAACAGACCGAAGAGTTCTGGATAGCGCTTTATCAACTTAAATCTAGAAACAGCTTTCAAAAGCTACGGGATTTGGATACTGATTCCTCTAACTGGATGTGCAAATCCTCCAGTCTTTGGCAATCCCACCACCACCTTCTCCATTGGCCTGGCCACCTTCACTCTGACCCTTCCCAAGCTGCTCGAAGCTCAGTGCCACAGAGGCCGCTGCTCTCCTCTCTCTGACACCCATCTCACAGCCTCAGCTTTCCTCGGTGACAGCAGGATCACTCTGCTCCGACCTGCCAGCCTGACACCTCTGATGCTGTTTTCCCAACAGAACCATCAGGAGTTCTGTAACCCACACTGCCACCAGACACACGTGGCATCGCTGCTCCTTCTGTGCCCAACCACTGCAGGAAGGAGGCAAAATCCGCGCAACCCCCACGTGAACACTGTACTGATGCCATTATATTCCACATGAATATTGTCAGACCACTAAACACACACTCAAAGAAATAATGTTCCCACCTTCTCTGGTACCCTTGCTGTCCTTGGAACTGATGAAAGTTCCTTGAAAGCGGATCCTCAACAAACTATGTTATGGCTCTCATCTGAGGCTGCCATGCTGTTATGTAAAGGCTGGGGAAAGCTTAGGGATATGGTTTAGTGGGGACTGTTAGCGTTAGGTCAGAGGTTGGACTCAATGATCTTGAGGTCTCTTCCAACCTAGAAATTCTGTGATTCTGTGAAAGGATTTCTGCACCTCCCTGTTTCTGATGTTCTGTCCCTATGTGACTCTACTATTGCTGGAGATACATTGCTAGGGTATCTAGAAGAAGAGAAAACCGAAAACCTCCTAGTTTCTCTTCACGGAAGGCCTTTAGCACAGGATTTACACAACACGCAGTGCTCCAGGCCAGCACACTGACACCCCCACGGCAGCGTCTGCCCCCCCCAGAGCACAGGCAGAGGGGTCAGACCCGGCCGTCCCAGCTGCACCACGCACCCTGCCCACGCACCTCTTTCAAAGGAATTCTTGATGTCGTTGACTTCGACCTGGGAGCCAGGAACTCTAAAAATACCCTGCTGTTGAAGGCCTGGAAAAGAACAATGAGTTTGACAAGCTTTACCTAACTGCCATGCAGCACCTCCTGGGAAACAACAGCAGAAACTAGAAGTCGATGCTCTCAGAGAAAAGGGCTCCGAGAGCGAGAAGGGGACCGAGCAGGCTACCGAGAGGCATTTCTGCTCATGCTCTCCAACCAAGGGCACCTGCATCAAAGTGCCCAAAGAGCTCCCGTTGGCCTGGGGCCTAAGCAAACAATTTAACCTGAATAAGTACTAACAAGACCTAAATATTTGTCAGTCATGCAATGTTACATCACAGTTAATACCACTGTAATTATAACCTGAGCCCATGTAGCAGGGGCTGAGGGCATCTATTCTGCTTTTCACTGCTAACTGCAGTACCTAATTACCTGTGCGGGACGTTTCTCTGTTGATGCTACTGCATTAACTTACCATACAAGTTGATGTAACGAATGCAGCTTTCTACTACGAGTGGAATAGCTTGTCCTGAATCCTTCAGGAAAGAGAAAAAAAGTAAAAATTAAAAAATTTACTGGTGGATTAATAACATTGCACCGAAAAAGCATTAAAGATCGCAAAAACAGAGATTTGAAAAATCAGTGCCATTGAATTTAGTAAGAGAAAGAGGCAAGAGAAGGAGGCGTTACAAACATCAAGCCATCTAACTGCTCAATACACTTGGTGCGCTCAATTACTGACAAAAAAAAAGCTTTCACTAATGTGTGTGACAAAGACTTGCTCACTATCTGACTGAGATAGGGGACTGATGCAACTGGATCACAGCTATTCCATTTCCAGGGTGTAATGCTGAGTCAAAATAAAACTTGCACTGCACCTGTCTGATGAAATAAGCTTCCAGTAACAGAGCTTACAGCAGTATTTCTACCTGAAGAAAGAGCTATTGTCAGCAGATGCTGAAAAAAAAAAACACAAAACAAACACACCACAGCGTGTGAAATGAGCTGCCTGCGCCTGAACCTACAGTGGGTTCTGGCTTTTCTTTCAAAGCTGCTTCTCGCAAGGCCCCGCATGGAAGGAGCCAAGGGGAATGTGAGCTGTGCCTGCCTTCCTAAGTGGATGTTTGTTTTCCTTAGGGGCTTTGTTTGGCTGTTTTTTTCCAGTAGAGTACAGTTGCATCTCTCTGGTTAATTTGCTCCGTCTCACAGACGGGCCTCCAGTAAATACCTGATTTCTTGTTCGCGCATTCCTCCTTCCTCTGAGAACACAAAAAAGCAGCAGAGCGGGAAGAAAAGAAAAGATTAAGCAAGGATGAGTTCAGTTAGAGGTTAAGTATCTGTTCCGGAGGCCATGAACGCTCAAATGCAATGGCAGCTTAGCAAAGTCCAACCCCAGCCGTCGGCCGCCCGCCCTCCCTCCCTCCCCAGCCCCGTGGGCACCGCGCTGCACCCAGCCCGGCCACCAGCGGCCCCTCGGATTTCCTCCCTGCCTGCGCCACGACCAGCACCCAGCACGGGGGCACCAGCAGCCCCCCAGCACCGTGCAAGGCCCTGGGGCCGTGCCCCTCGCGGCTCCCGGGGCTGGCACAGGGCCCCCTGCACTGCAGCTAACTGCTCACTGATACCCAGCAGGGCTCTGAGTGTGCTCTTTGTAAAATCGGTTCAAACATGGAACCACTGCAAGTGTTAAAGGGATTACTGGCCTGTGTGCTACTTGTGACAGGGCACTGCTTATAAGTACTGCTTTTAGGCTTATGGTTGCACTGGAGGAATAAATCAGAGCCAGGCAATGCCTATCAGTTTACCTAACCCAACATTTTCCTACTGCTGCTTCCTACAGTATTGCCGTTAAAACTTCCTTCACGGCAGGCCTGAAACTGCAGACCTGTGCTGGCACTGCTTGCTGCAGAAATCCTTCCAGCAGCCAGACGATAGCAAAGTGCGAGAGGACCAGTGGTTAGGCAACTGGAGGCATCCTTTGGGCCGAATCTCTTCATCCTGCTCCCCAAACCTTTCCTTTGGGGTAATTTCCTGGGACAAGCAGGGCCAAAAGCCCCCTTCACCGGGACCATGCTGTGATCTGCTGAGTTCATCCCCACTTAGATACAGAAAATGCGCTGGTCAAGGTTTACCAGGGCTGCACATCTCAGTGATGGCTCGGAGGAAACCTCCCGACAGCCGTTCTGCTCCAGCACTGCAAGACAACCTTACGCTTCCCTGACCACATGGGGCTGGAGCCCAGCAAGTAATGGGCACAGCCCTGGGAAATTCACCTCAAAAACGTGTTTAATCATCAGTGGTTTCCCAGCCTCAGGTCTACAGGACTGTCAGAAAGCATTTTTCTGCACCCTTCCATGCCACCATCTGTTCCTTAGGTCCGGGGGCTTGGCGCCTTGAGGGCCGGCCGGGTTCCTCTCGCTGTCTGAGCTCCTCCCGCTGCTGGCAGTGCCGAGGGGGCTCGGGGCAGAGGCTGCAGCTCTGCCCACCGCCCCGGGTCAGACCTCTGCACCCCCAGGGGACCCCCAGCCTCCCTGTCCCGGTGTGGGTGTCCCAGGACAGGCCGGGTGAGGAGCCGCGGGCGGGGAGGAATCGTCACGGGGGCAAAGCGCACGCTGGCCGTGCCGAGTGGGTGCAGGTGGAGCGGGGAGCCCCCGTCCGAGGAAGGAAGCAGTCAGCAGAGAGGACAGGAAAGCCACCATTACATTCACAGCGTTCATAAACTCTTACTGTCAGCCAGCGAGTACCTTAATGAACGTTTCCATATTGCCGTTAAAGAGTTTATGATTATAGACTGAGAGAGGCCTAGGTCTCCTCATTTTCTGTGGCTTAGGGGGAAGACATGGGGGCCTGGGAGAAAATGGAACAAAAGAAATCAACAAAACACCAACATAAATGCAATGAACGGGTGAGATCTCAACGGTTATGACTGAGAACAAAAAATAAACCAAACAGAAGATCCCCGCTGCGAGGGCTCAGCACGGGCTCCAGGCACTCTGCGGCCACTGTCCCTTCGGCTGACACCCCAAGGAGCTCGGTGTCACCCTGGGGACGAGCCCTTTGCTCACCCCAAAGCCCTGCCACGGCCTGGGGCAGGCAACCCTGGCACTAACTAACGTTGGACCCCCTGCCAGGTGGCCTTGCTTTCCAGCTCCCGAAGGCCAAGCTGAGCTCGGATGCGGTTGGAAGGCGCCTGAGCGTTCAGTGGAGCCAAGTCAAGGTCAAGACTGCATTCAAGAATGCATTTGAATTAATCTCGATAATATAAACATTTAGCAGCAACAAGCCCACCTGCCTGTTGCTTTCCATCCCTCCAATCTCCCAATATTTGCCTGTCGGACGGGCGCTGCGCCCCAGTCACACAGCACCCTACTGCCCTGCCCTACAGGTGTGCTGAAGGCTCCTCGTTTCCAGTGACAAAGCAGTGAGCATGCCAGCAGCCTCAGCCTGAACGAATGATGGGATCAGGAATTTCCTTCACGCAGAACTGGCTTCATTCAGGCCAGAGGATAAGGGAGCTGCTGGAGGCAGCTGGTGGCACTGCCCCCGGCACCCCCAGCCCACGGGCACAGCTCTCCCTCGCTGTGCCGGCTACCACAACCACTGCTCATGTTTGAGCTACTGCATGGCACGACATTTGGGAAGTAAGATGAAGGCGTTGGTGCTCAGCAGGATTTTTAACACCTGCCTTCTATTTCTACCACGTCAGCACTCTGTCAGCCTTAAAAAGCACAACGAGCAGTCACAGCGCTCAGCTGCTTCCTCGAGATATCCCACACAAACCAGTCGGGCCTTGGAAAACCCTGGGACAATCCCACTCATTCCTAAACTGACCTTGTTCTGCTCATAGATTGTCCAAAAGAGGTCAGTGGGAAAACCTCTGTAACTAACTTGCCTGGGAGACATTCCCAGGAATGTGAGTGGTCTTTAGTCCCTCTGGCAGGAGTTCACGGAGTTGCCAGGGATCCAGGACACAAGCAGAACAGCGAGCCCAGACAACACACAAGAGCAAACCCACCCACACTTGTGTAGGAACAACGGCAGGCACCCACACGGGAAGTGGCGTGTCCCACCCCCAGCAGCTGGGGGCTACGGGGCTCGGTCTGAGGGAACAGATCCCAGGGACCCTCCTGATGCCAGCAAGAGCTGGGGACACCTCCTGCTTCTGGGAACACAGCCACGGGCATGCGTAACGCTTTAGTGCTGTGATCAGGGGTCTGGGGGGCTGCTTCCATTAATTACAATTACATTTTGATTTCTTCTTCTGACAACAAAGGACACTGAGACTCAAGTACACAGATCTAAAAGAGGGAGAAAAATAGCAGAAATTCTCCAAGCGATTTCTGATCTGTCCTCTGCCCCCGGGCTACACGGACATCTGCAGAGGACAGATGATGGCTGCAAGTGAAAACGGGTGCTAGGAGCCTTCATGCAAAAGTTCTTGCAGAGCTGAGTGGACACATACAATTTACAACCCTTAATTAAAATAAAGGATCTGACTGTGCACTCCTATAGCTTATAACCATTCCTCCAACTGTACAACTCCTGGTAACTGAGGAGCAGACACGAGGACTGCCCAGTGAAGCGCCCGCATGACCCTCAGCTGAGCAGCCATGTGTGCGAACTGAAGGCACCCAGAGCTTGCTGCGGTGTGATCTGCTCTCGCTGGGTGATGCCCTGGAGCCAGGCAGCTCCTTGGGCTGTTCTGACCCAGCCTGCAGTGCTGCTGCACAAGGAGGAGATTGTCTCGTGTTTATTTTCCTTTGTGAAGTAAAAGCAAATACTGAAACAAAAGCAAACAGAAGCAGCAGGGAGTCGTGCCATCATCCCTCGTGTAGGAGGCTGTTATTCATTCCTCTGATTGTTCTGGCCTGCAACACACAGCACCAGGCCACAGGCACCCACTCCTGAGAAAGTACTCGAGCCAGTTCTGTGAGATTTTACCCGGTTGTTTCGGTGTGCTTCCATCTGCCAGCTCTGCAGACAGCCCTGCCTGCTGCATCCAGAGGACCCGAGCTCAGCTCAGCAGCCAAGGCAGACACTGGGGCGCTGAAGATGTGAGAGCCCTGGGACCCTCTGGGGAGGCAGCGACAGCAGGGGGGGAGCAGCTGCCCTAACTGCTGATCCGAAGGGGCCTGGGAGCACCGGGCTGCACGGAGCCAGCCCGCCCAGGGCACCCAGCAGTGCCACAGGAGCTCTCCCTGGACGCACAAGAGCAGCTCCTTGGAGCATCCTGCTGCAGTGAGACCTGAGGCTGCCTGGGTTTCGCAGCCTGTCCCCACTCTCTTACCCATGGCAGGCTCGGAAGGGCGCTCTGTCCCAGTGGCACCTCCCCACCTTGCACTGGAGCCCCACCGGCCCCGGCTCTGACGCCGCTCTCAGCCTGGCAGCAGCAGCACAGCCCAGCTCCAGCCAGGAGGCAGCAGGCCGGGGCACCCGCTGGCCTCTGCCCTCTGCCCAGGCAGCCTCCTTCCCCTCCTTCCTGCCTGGAAAGGCAGCCCGGTGACCAAGCCATCACCATCTGCTTCAGCATTTCTCACATGGAATGTCTGTTTTTTTTTTTTGTTTTGTTTTTTTTTCCTCTTGGTATTGCAGATTTAATTAAACGCTGAAATAGGATTGTAAAAAGATGACGCAAGAAGAGGCTCGAAATGTTCTGGGGAGATTTTTGCAGGCTTTGCTGGCCCACATCTTACTGTTAGGAAACCAGCACACTGAGAGCGAGCCACTAGAGCTCTGTGGAGATGCTTTATGGACTGGACACAGATCAAAGCCTCCTGCCTGTTACATCCACCCCTAGCAATATCTCCTGCTGTAACTGGATGAAAGTCTAAGAATAAAAACACCCTCTGTGCTCCTGGGTAAAGAAGCCGGAGCTGGGAGAGGTTTTCAGGAGACGTATCAAAGTCCTTAAGAGAACAGTGCTGGCAGGGAGCAGGTGGGCACACTTGTATTGCTCTGTCTGAACACAACACAACCTCAGCTGTGCCTCCAAGACACTGCAGCGCACCGTGCTACAGAGCGCTTCCAGGCACTTCCAAGCCAGCCAGCTAGAAATTACACTGCAGCAAAAACAGGGGCCTGTTCGTCATCACCCTAATTACTCCACTTCAGGCAATGCAGCCGAGAAGCAGGTCAGTGATCAGGATTTGCCTGCCCTCCAGCCTGCCAGCACAGGGCAGCTGGAAGATAGCTGACTCTTAGCCCCACCAAGCTGTGCCAGCAGCCAAGGCAAGCACCCTCCTGCCAGCACGAGCCAAAGGTCCTTCCCAAAAGCAGAGCAAATAGAAGAAACTTCTCACCTGGTTGTTCCGCATTCTGCTCTTTCACCTACAAAAAAATATAAGTTTCCATCAAGTCTGCACATTAGTCACCAGAAAATGGCTGTTCAAACACAGATGCACAAGCATTCCCGCCCCTGCTTCTGGTTCTGTAAGCCCTGAGTTAATTGTTTGTGGCAAAGCCGAGTGAGCCTGAAAGCCCTGCAGGTTGCAGGAGGTGCTGAGCTGGTTGCCATGCGAACCCTTTCCTCTAAGAGGCACATTACAAGTCCAAGGCTCAGTCACAAGGGGGGGAAAGCATCTTCTATTCCCACTGACATTAAAGGTTTATTTGCAATATGAAGCTCATCTTAAAAAAAAAAAATAACCAGATGCACCACACGTCCTCTGCAGTAAGTGCTCATTTACACTAGCTGGGGATTGGCCAAATTCGAACAGGAAAGGGGGAGTCTGATAAGGGCTAAAGCCCCCGGGGAGGCTGCTGAGATTAGCCAACTGCCTCGTGGAGGACCACTAATAGCAGCTGAATACAGCGGAGTAATTCTGCTCCTTGGCTTTTCCTATGAGATAACAGCCCATCTAATCATAATCAGGCAGGCGCTCTTCTGGCTGTCAATATTCTCATTCCCTTCGTGTATTTTTAGTGCTTGGATTTCATATAAATGGCAGCATATTACCAGTGATAAGATCTGTTCATTTTTTAAAGTATTTGTCAATCCACTGAAAAAACTAAACTCGTTTCACATGCTGTTTATTTCTCCCAAGGCCAAGAAAGCTGATTTATTCTTCCTTTTTCTAAGGCACATAAAAGCAAGCATTTGGCTTCACATGCCTCCTTCCTGTTCTCCCTTGGCACCTGCAGAAAGCAAGCTTGCAGCCAATTCCTCGCTGAAAAAGCAAAGAATTCCACACAAGTGTTTTGCAAACCCAGATTTTTTCCTAAGGAGAATCAGCTCATGCTGAAACACAGCATTCTGCATTTCTGGGCTAAGCATTTGCTGAATGTCTACGTAGCAGGACAATCCCATGGCCTGGAAGAAATTCAGAAAGTTTCCATGTGAAAACGTTCCACAGCTGCTTTTGCACAGTATTAAAGCAACTGCCACCACACTCTTCCTCCTAAGAAGAGCAAGAGTTGTTTTGTGTGGGAGGGCAGGACAGTGACCAAGTTAATCTCAAAGAGACAATCACTTCTTGCACTGATCCATAGGAGTCTTAGCCCTGCATCTTCTGCACAGGGCTGCTTCCCCTGCACACTCCCAAAGAAACTTAGAATAAGAATAATATTCCATGGAAATAACTATTTTGCATGTCACTAGTCAAACTTAGTGCAGCAGCCGAAGATGGAGGCCATCAGTCAGCCAGGGAACACAGAGGGCAGGTCGGATTGGCAGATGAAGCCTGCTTCAAAATCACTGCTCGTGGTGGGACATCTCCCTCTGAACCTAACTCTGCAACTCACCTTCCCCAAGAGTCTGCTTCAGCAAGTCGTGTTTAGCCTGGAGCTTCGTGATAAGATTACTGCCATTCAAATACTCTTTAAATTTCTGGAATTAAGAACAAAACAAACAAGGTGGGTTAAGTCTCCCAGCAAAAATCATCTGCAATTGATGTACACTTTTGCCTGGGGCTACTGACAGGGCCTCGGAGCGGCTGTCAGGCTCTAACAAACGAGGCGTCAGATGCACCGCAGGATGGAGCACGCTCTAATCACTTCTCACTGCCCAGGCCCCAGCCCTGATGATCTTATTAGCCCAGTCTCCTTGGTGCTGCACCTCCTGCCTGGGAACGCGAGGAGCTCCAAAGAAAAGAGTTCAAAGCAAGCTTTCTTTTGTCAGGCTTCTGAGAACAGGCTGGAAAATCAAAGAGGTTTTCCCTGCGCTGACGGGGGCTTTGCCTTTGTGCATGCAAGCACTGCAGCAGTGAGTACACCCAGTGCAGCCCAGCCCTGCCCAGGCAGTCAGGCAGTGGGAGCTGGGCGACACAAACCCTGCAGCGCTGCTTCGTGGGCCACTGTGAGCCTGCTGTACGCCCAGTAACACCCCAGGGCAATCATTTCATGGAGGAGTAAGGGAGTCAGACGTAGAAAATGAAAGACAAAAACATGGGAAATATCACAAATTCTTGCAAAATTTATCAAAAACAAGCACAACTCTAAACTGCAGTGATCCCCCTTCCCTCGTTAATTGGAATAATAACACTGCTAGAGAAATTAGCAGCTTTCCTATGCGTACGTATTTATCACAAGCCTGCTGCCCAGTTCTGAGCCACTCCTGCTGGCTTCTGTAAGCTTTTGGTCACAACTGGTTGCTCCAGTTGCTCCTTCAAAATCAAGGCAGACACTGAATTGTCATTCCCTATGCATTGCCCTGCCACTGTGAAATGCATTCCAATCCCAAATCAGACAGAAGACAAATACTTGAAGAGACTGAATTGGTTCTTGCTCTTCACTAATGAGCATTTAAAATGGGACTCAGCCCTAGCAATTAATGCTTTGTGTCCTGTATCACATGAGATGAGACTCACTGTAAAATAGAACATCTCAGTTTCCTGTTGGTTGGCTCTCCTCTTGGCAATGTTTATTTTACTCATGTAGGTCTCTGAAGCAGCTGATTTGACCGACTCAGTGGAGCGACTGTGCTGGAAGGCATCTGAAACATCAAAATCTTCCACTGTCAGCATGTCCTGCAAAGTCTGCATTGTGGCATCCAGAGTTTTTCGTACCTATCAGACACAGAAGACAGCATGTTCTTGAAGCAGACTGGAAAACACCACATCCTGAGCCAAAACAACTGGCCAACAAGCAGCTCATACTGGGCTCACTCATGCATGAGCTGCAAGGGGAGCCCTCAGCACCGCCACCGACGGATCCCAAACCCCACCCCACCAGGAAACCCCCTGCATCGTGGGCTGAGCAGTGCTGCCTGTGAGGCCGCCCGCGAGACCCAGAGCAGTCCTTACCTCTTCGTTCTCTATCTTGAGGGTGGCCAGTCGGGACTGCAGCTGGTGGTACCGCATCAGCAGCTCGGTCTGCACAGGCTGCTGGGCGCTGACCTGACACACCTGGGGCAGAGCCATGCCAGAGACAGGAGAGGATTCAGTGGGTCACGCACTGAGCAGACACACGCATTGAACACCTACACGATTCTCTCAGCTCCTCACATCCCCCAGGGCAGCATGGCCCAGTTTCTACGCAGCAGTGCCCTGGACCTGGGCCAGCACAAGGCATTTCCACCCAGCATTTTAAAGCTGTGCTCTGAAGTCTTCCAATTACAGCAGGTAAATCAAAGCCCCGCTTTACAAATCTGTTGGGCAGTTCAGCTGAGGATCAAGCCACAGGCATTCTAATTGGGAAAGGCAAGGAGCAAGAGGCATGCTGAAAGGAGGAGCCCTAATGAGCTAAATGTCTCATTAAGAAAGGAAACATGAATAGCAGCATGTGAAGACAGAACAGAAAGGGAAGGAATAACGTAATAGCGATGGCAGAGAACAAGAGAGACCCAGCCCAGGCCAGGCTGCGAGGCAGCCCCACAGCCCCGGGCAGCAGGCACAGTACCTCGTCCCCCATGTGGGGCTGGAACTCGAACTTGAGCGGAGGGCAGAAGACCTGGTTGCACATGTCCATGATGGTGTGCTTGTCACTGCGCGCATCCAGGTTGTCCACGGCGTTCTCGATGATGTCCAGGCCCTCGTGGCGGGAGGTTTCCAGGTTGTACTCTGCAGACAGGTAAGTCCTGAACGTCCGAGCGAGGCTGGCGTGGAAGCCCAGGTCACAGCACTGAGAAACACAAGCACAGGTATCACACAAGCACTGCCATCCCTGTTCTGGAGGGTCAGGCGCACATTAAACACACAGAAAGCAGTGTATGGCCCAGGGAAACACCAGCCCTGTTGTACAGGGATACGTTTAATAGCATACTGCAACACTACATGACAAGGCCAGGAGACTGCAGGAGAACAGGCACCAGGGGCACAACCAGCCGGATGGTGCAACCTTGTGGGACCTTCGCCACAGCACTGGGGTTTGGTGGCCTTGGTTCTACAGGGAAGGACGCGGGTGGTGCTCAGGCAGGAGGGAGTTAAAAATCAGGGAAAAGCACGGTTCTCCTGCGCCCTGCAGAGGTCCCCAGAAAAGGGCTGGAGGACCCACACCACGGACTGTCCAAGGGCATTCCTTCTCACCCGGGGAGCAGCCCTGCAGGTACTTTTTATGCAAAGAAACCATTCCCAGGTTATCACGTACAGACGGTGCTCGGGCAGGGTGGCACTGAGAAATGCCCCGCAGCCCTTCCAGCCCGGCTAGGGAGCTGCCTTCCTCGCTCACCATGGAGCAGCTTCTCATGCATAACTGATCGTTCTCATGTTCACCTTGGAGAAAATGATAAAACTCTGAGCTAATTGCCTAATGTACAGTATTTTGGCAGCAAAACCCTGTTTTTAAACTCTCTTCTCAATATAATTGAGTTTGGCATGCTAAGTATAGCACCAGCATGGGGGTTTGCTGCTACGAATGCATAATCACAGCTCAGCACAACCCCCCCCCGCCAGTCCTAAGGGAGCCGGGTGGGAGCCATGGCACAACGAGCCCCCGCGCCGCTGGGTGCGACCACCAGCCCCTGCCCACGGCACCGCAGCGGGGGCGCAGGCAGGCCCAGAGAAGCACCCAGGGTGTGGATGCCAGCAGCGGCTCTGCAGGGAAAGGAGGGGCACGGTGAGACAGGCAGGAGCACGGGGAGGAGGAGGAGAGCAGCGCCGCAGGCTGAGCCCTGCGAGAGGGGCTGCAGGGAGACTGCAGCGAACCACAGGGCTGCCATCCAGAAATGCAGCACGTCTATTCCTGGGACAGGAGAGGGCTGAAGCTCCTGGGAGAGGACCAAGCTGGACAGTTACAGCTCTGTCCATTGCCAGGAGTTTCGTAATCGGATGTCCCCAGGACGCTTGTTTCTGCCTCCTGGTGCATCAGAGCCCCGTGCTGCACACCCCCAGCTGTGAGCTGCAGAGATGCATCCCAGGGCAGGAGGGATGCGGGACACAGGCAGGAGGAACAGAGGGGAAAACCTGCTGAGACGGGCACCCCACCAGAAACACCTCCCGTGGCAAGCAGCCTGCGCTAACGCTGCCGGACAAGGGCACGAGAGCTGCCGCAGGACAGCCTCTGTCAGAGAAGCTGTGAAGCTGTGCTGCCACACAAATTAAAGAATAAGTGGGAAATCCTCATTGTCTGAGCTATAATCAAACACACCCAGAACCCCGATCATTTACCAGGCTCCCTTTTGCTTCCGGCAGTATGAAGGCATCTCCCCAAACCCCACCGGGCTGTGCCTCATGGTACAGGGCTCCCTGTTCGGGGCTGCCATGTCAGGGACACCTTTTCCAGCTCTGCAGTGTCCACAGGAATTACTTTGAACCAAGGCAGAAAGGCACAAAAAGTGACTCTGCATCAGCACATCAGCACTGATAAACCTGAAGTGAAATATGAAAACTCGGCCGGTGCCACAAGCAGCTCCAGCCGAAGAAGTCATCTCGCTCTTTCTGCCCATCTGAGGAGACAACTCTCAGCTCGGATCATGTCACAGAGTTGTACTTGGTTCAGTCTGTGCTAAAACAAGCAGTAACAGCAAAACAGGACAACTGCTTGCAGATACACGAGCACGGTCTGCCTGTCCTCATCCAGTCTTTTAAAGCAGCTGAAACCACGTATGGAGCAACGGGGTTCCTGCAGGAATGATCGAATGCTCACAACCCACCAGTTCCCCTGCCTGTTTAACTCCTCATTTGATGAGTTGAAAACACGGGTGGTTAAGGACTGGTACAGCTCTGCCTCCATAAGCCAGCAAGCTACACAAAAAGCTAGCTCCTGGGGAAGTGGAGTGAACCCGGGGCAAAACCTAGCCATAGCCCCGGGAGTGCCTCCCACAGGGCAGTTTTAGCACAAACTCCTGCTCCACCGCCCTGGGGCAGCGCACAGAAAGGGAAGGAGCCCAGGCGATGCAGCCTGCCCAGCTCAGCCCTGCCCCGAGAAGCCCCAGGGCAGCTGTCCCCAGCAGGGCACGGGGCCAGGACCCAGCAGAGGAAACGCCAGGGCCAGGCGACTGCAGGCCTGCTCCCCACACGGGGCTGCACAGGTTTCTCAGCGCCCCTCCAAACCTGCCCTGGCCGTTCTGCTGCCTGGAAAATGATTGCTGCTCGCCTGGGAAAAAATGCCAGGAGAAAATACCTGCCACTGGCACGGGCGGGGAGCTTCCAGAGCCTCCAAAAGAGAGCTACTACAGAGGAAAATCACTGAATGCCGCAGGATCTGAGGAGACAGAGCTCAAGGTAACGTCAGATGCTTTGGGGAAAAAAATAGAAAGGCAATGTGAAATCTTTCCTTTACTTTGAACGCAGGGCTCATGCTGAAGCTGGCAGCTATGGGCACTGCCAGCACTCGGCTGCAGAGGACAGGCAGGGCAGCCAGCTCACCCGCACGGAGCAGCCCGTGGAGTCTCTGGCGGTGAGTGCTGAGCCTGGTGCTTCACACGGGGTGCCCAGAGAGGGAAAGGCAGAGCATGGACTTTCACACAACTCAGGGAAACACACAAAGGGCAGGGAAGAAAAAAACAAGACAGACTTCAAACTCCTGCTCCCAGCTCCAGAGCAAATGGCATCTTCTCACCCCTCTCATCCCCTTTGATGGAAAATAAATTAGAAGCACAAATAATAATCCTTAGTGCTTCTGCAGTGCCTTTCATCTACAGAGCTCAAAGCCCTTCATATATTAATTCATTAAGTCTCGTAACACCCCTGCAAGGGCTGGAAATATTACAGTGTTCAACCAAGAACCGAAGCGAGACCCAGGAGGTTAAGCAGGCTGGCTCCGGTCACAGTGCCCCGCACATGGCCAAGCCCAGCGCAGCCCCGAGGCACAGCACGGCCGCTGCAGCACACGGCACACGGTGCCTCTGAGGAGCAGGGAGTTGGGGAGGTTTGCCCAAGGGCAGGGGAGAGCTGGTGAGAAGCAGGGCACTGAACGTGGGCCTCCAGCCCCAACGCAGAGAGAACAGCCACAGCTCTGCAGCCTCTGCGCTGAGACCCCCTGCGTTACACGGGCACCCTGCTCAGGCCGTGCTGATAAATGGCTGCAGAGAAAGCCCCGTGCCCTCCTGCCACAGCCCACGGCCACGTCCTGAGCCGGGTGAGCGTGTCCCCAGCGCCAGCCGTGGCCGGGCTTGCCATTAGCAGCAGTTGCTGTAAATCTGTAAATCTGCCAAAGGCACGGCCTTGGTGCATCGAGCTCAGTGCTTTGCCTGAGGCGGCCACGGAGACACAAACCCCCTGCACATCCCATTCATCCTCAGCCAAACCTGAAGGGTGTACGTGCAGGGGAGGGGGCAGGGGGAGCACGGGATCCTTCCCGACACAGTAATCAGCTCACACCCTGAAGCGTGAGATTTGATTACTTCTAATCAAAGGTTCCTTAACTACAAATATTACCGAGCCCAGCGTTATGTAGGCCTTTTCAGAATCGAGCTATAGTTAATTAACTCTCTGCTCCCTGGAGTGGGTTTCCTTCTGAAGGATCTTTAACCTACATTTTATTTTGCTCCTTAATCTCTCTATAGCAACCCCTCTTCTGTGTGCATTTTCTTAGGGCTTTTGTGCGTGTGTTGTTTCGTTTCTTTTTCCAAGACGAACTCATTGGCAAATTAATCTTTTAAAGGACATTACAACCTCGAGGCTATTCTTTCAAGCTACTGGGAAAAGCAGCAGCAAAAAGCACGGGGAGGGAATTCTTTTTTCCACAGGAATGTTGTTGCTTTTTTGTATAAACTACAAGGTCCAGCGAACCTTGCTCGCTACCTCCAGGCAGTAAAATTTACAGCCTGCGCGATACTTCTAAGCCATCAAACAATCAGCACAAGGGCTTAATTAATTTAGCAAGCCAATTTCAATGTCCACAGTGTCCGCATGAGGAAGAAGTTGTTGCTAGGTGCAAAGGTCTGCAAAAAATGCAGATTTGCCATACTGTTAAAGCCAGGACAGACAAAACGTAGGAGATCTGTGTTGGTTGGATTCTGCTAGTCTAATGCAGGGCTCTAAGAACAGCTTAGAAAAAAACCCATTGTTATCAGAGTACCGTGATTTACAGTTTCCCCACCAAACGGGTAGCTCTGGTAGCTGTTATTAATACCCTGCGTACAGAATTAGACTGTAAGTTTACTAAAGCAGGGTTCTAGTGTACGAACAAAAGACGTCAAACTCCTGAAAGAAAATCAAGCAAGCACACCTCTTTCCCCTCCTCTCCATCCACACAAGCCCTGTTTTGAAAGGGATCACACATCCCGAACCATTTATTCTCTTACAACACATAAAGCCCTTAACGAGCCAGTTATTTCCGATTTCCTCACCTGCTTGCACTGCCAGCCCCTGCCCTGGCTGGGCATCCCACGCCCCCGCAGTGCTGCCCGGGGCTGCCTGTGGGGCCAGGCGTGCCTTAAAGCTCGCAGCTCACCTCTGCAACCACAACAGCTGAGATTTTTGATCTCAACTGACTCACGGCACCACGGGAAATCAGGCATCCCAGTGAGCCCTGCAGCCCCGGCACGTGCCCTGGGATGCCCGCGGGTGTCACCGATGTCACCGCCACTCGCCGCAGCCTCCTGGAGCACGGCCCTGGCGCTGTGCAGCCACCTGGCACCCCTGCCTCCCCGGCCACAGCTCTCTGCCACAACACTAAGTGAGGGCGCTTCCTAAAAACACGTTTTCTTCCTGCTCGAAGGACAGCGCAGGCGGCACTTCTGTACCTCTGTGCAACTGGAAGGCTCTTCATGCTGGAAAAATGGCCTCAAGCACCCCGCAGAAGAGCCCTGCCACCCGTACACGCCGGTTCCTGCTGTTAGAGCCAGCGGAGGCACGTGCGGCCCCCAGGCAGGGGGAGCACTGCCCGGCAGAGCTGCTGGTCTGCAGGCACAGGCGCCCCAGCAGTTAGCTGGTGATGGAAACAACAAGAAGGAGAGCTGCAAGAGACGCCTAAAATTAGATCCTAATGAAATGGCACCTGGCCTCAGCACCCCTGAGCACCCCTTCTCCCCAGCAGGAGGAGGTGCCCAGCAGCCAGCCCTGCTGCCTCCACCCCGTCACTCACATGGGGACAGCAGCATAACCCTACCCTGAAGCCCCCAGCAGTAGCTGGAGACACACAGCCCCCTTCACTTAGCTCGACTTTTCAGCACACAGATATTTTCTTTTTCTGGCCTCTGCTTTGCTGTGATGTAAGTGATGCTCACTGCAGATTCCTGGCGTAACAATTCTGACATTTCTGTTTCCTCTCTGGGCTAAACAGCACCAGACCATAAGAGAGGTGACAATGTCATCAGCTCCCCTTCCTAGTGTCCGAAAGATTTGGCAGTAATATTAAATTCCTAAGAATTCCTTTCCTTTACTTGCTTGTTTGCCCCAGCTACAGCAAACACCCCAGCGCACAGGGAGGCACGCTGTGTCTCACAGTGATTTAACAGAGCCCGAACCGGTGCGGTGGTCAGCTTGTACTCACACCGACCCTCTCGTTGTACCTCCTAAACCCAGCGGTATCTTTTGTGCGAACACTTCAAAATATTTTACAGCTATTTCACATGGAGCTCCAGAGAGATGGTAACAGCTTTATCTCCGCTTTACACACGCGAGCACAGAGATTACCTCGGTCACACAGTTAATGGCAGAAATGAGGGACGAACCAGGTGTTTGGATATAAACGCGCTCCTTCCAAGGGAAGAGGCGAGCAGTGCGCTTTAAGTACAAGTCTCATTTGAGCTGTCTCCATATTCCTTTTCTCCTTTCTAAAGGAGGAAACAAAAAGGCCACTGGAGACAGAAGGAGACAGACACGCCCTGTGCCACTTCACGGTTCCTCTGATCGAGTTTTACATTTCTCATTAAAAGCGAAGCCCTGGGAGGACTCTCTGCTCTCCCGGAGCAGCTGGGACCTCGTTTTTCACCAGAGCAGGAGATTAGCAGAAAGGCTTTGTTATAAAAGTCACTATTCTGCGGTGATGTTGAGGGCAGAAGAAATGTCAAGGCTGTGCCTAATAGATGACACCAAGCCATCTGGGATTTGGGGAAAATGCTGCTAAATTAGCTGCTCCAGTGTTCTGACGGTTCAGATTTGCGTACAAATCAAAAAACCGCACATGGCAATTTGTGCTTGATGTGAAGGGTGTGCGAGAGCCCCATCACCCCCCTGTGTCCCCGAACAACAGCCCCTTACATCGTTAATCATCCCTCTTGGCGAGGCAGCGTGGAGGAGCCGGGAGAATGAGCACAATCCCAATGCACCCACCCTGCTAGGGTCCCATTAAAGCACGGCCAGGCAGACTGCAAGCTGAAACAAAACAGTGTTCCTCCTCTGCAGCACCGGCACCATCACTCTCCTGCTCCAGCCCCACTCCTCCCCTCAGGCGAGCCCAGCACCAGGGCTCAGCCCTGCCAGCGCCGCTCTGCTGCCTCTGGGCACCAAGGGCACCGGCACCTCCCGGCCCTCTGCCTCCTGCTGCGTCCCACGGCACAACGGGGATCCTGTGCGGGGAGCAGCACCCCCAAAGGGCGGGTGGCCCACGTCCAGCATACTCCATACTCCAGATCTGGACTCCTTGCTTATGCTCTCACAAAGGTGTTGCCAGGTATGCTGGCTCATACCATGCAGTTATAACAAAAAAACTCCATCTTTTTTTTTTTCCAGACACTGATGACAGGAGGTTCTACGGAGCACAAACACAAATCAATTACTTTGCTGTGTGATCGTGTGGCCACCACAAAATTCAGAGAAGGCTGACTCCCATATAATGGCAGCTCCAGTTCTACCCATATATGCCTATGTCAGCTGAGGGGAAAGTCAAATGCATGCGTGTAACTGCAAGGGAAAAAGACAGGGGAAAAAATCCAAGTTTACAGCACGTTATCAGGCCTCAATTAAGCATATTTTAAAGCCTCAACAAATCCCCCTTTCATTACCATCACGTACGAGTGAAAGCGCGTTTAAGTGCGAGTGCATTTAAGAACCAAAGCATGCCTAAGACGTAGCTCTGCACTTGTCAGGAGAAAAAACCAGTAGGATGCGCACAGAGGGAGGAAGCACTTACATCGATGAGGTCGGAGACATCGTGGATGTAGTATTTACTGACAGCTGCGTTGGTGGCTGCCAGGTTCAGCAGGTAGTCATTCCTGGCTTTTGTACACTTCAGCTTGTTTTCAGAATATTTGGCTTGTCTCTGAAAAAGCAAAACGGAGCGTTAGAGCATAAATAGGATGCTCCTTACACAGCTTCTCTTCCTGCAGGGCCCCACAGCATCCATAGCCTGGGTGTGACATGTTAATTAATAACATTTGGTATCAGGTGTGATAACAGACACCCTTGCCAGGCTGGAGCAGCACATCTGAGCAGCGCGGCCACAACCAGCCGATGCACAATAAGGGCGTTCTGCTCAGCCATACCCCGTGCACCCGAAGCACAGCTGTTCTGCCTTATCTGTACGGTCATGGAGTATTTGGCATCAATCAAAACTAGAGGGCCAAATTTTCCTCCAAGATATGCTGACATGCATCTGGACTTAATCCAGATTTGTGCAGCTGTATCAAAGTAGAATCCAGCCCAGAGGCCCAAGCTACAGAATTTCAAACGGGGCCCAGAATTCGAGACTCTGTACAATAGCAGATGTGCTTGGATCTGGGGCATTTGTTCAGAAAGATCACTAGTCTGAAGGTTTAGCACAGATTAACCCTTCACGGAGGCTTGCTGGGGGACAAAATCCCAGTGCTGGGTCAACACGCATGAGAATGCTTCCCAGCTGAGGAAGCTATTGCTCCTTCTCAGAAATGAACACAGGAATTAAACAGTTTTGGATATTCCAACATCCAGGAGGATTTGCTGAAGCTGGAGTGTTGTTATGTGCAATGAAATGGGCCGGAGCCAAATTCCCCCACTGCAGAGGGAGCCCCGCAGACAGCCCATGCCTGGCTCCCGCTCACCCACCTTCTCCTTCATCTTCTCAATCTTCTTGACGGAGCTCCGCCGCTGAGGCCTGTCCTCGTGCCGCAGCAGATTCACGCTGATGTCCCCTGACTTGTTGAACTGCTTTTCCTCCTGCTTCTCGGCCTCCTTCAGCTTGCTCTCAGCACTGATGCTTTCTGCATGGTACATGTGGTAGGTCTTCATCACCTGAGGAAACGAGACTTTGTGAGTCACCTCCTCCAGGAGCAGGAGATGCATCACTGCACCAGGTGAGAACAGCCAGGGGCAGCGTGGAGCACTGCCTCTGCTCTGCCAGGGCTGCCCGAGGCCACTTTGGCATTAAGGAACAACAAGGTGAGGAGAAAACTATCACAGAGCCACCTCAGCACTATTCTGTAGCAGGTGTAAGAACCACCAGACCCCGCTCAGTCCCTGCTGCGGGAACAGCCTAAGACATGACTCCAGCACTGCTCACCTTCCTGTGGGGAAATGAGAAATCACCTCCAGTGCTCTGCAGCTGGGCCAGGGGCTCCATGACACGAGACTGTGAGGAGGCAACGATCAACCTGATGCCACTTTTGGCCCAACTCCCCTCTGCCTACACCTGAACTTACTCAGCCAACCCACCAAGTAATAGGGTAAATAAATCCCTGTTCCACCATTCTGACAACAGACCTCATCCTGAAGGTGGAGGAGCTGCAGATTTCTAGCAGAAGTGGATTTTGTCTCTTATCAGCACTTAATTCCCATCCTGCTGCTGCCGGTAAGCAGGCAGTGCCAGGGTGGATGGCAGCAGTGCCTCTTCCCCTAAATTCAAGTTCGCCATCAGTGACTGGACACACGATACTGATCTATTGCCAGGAAAACTCCTGCAAGGCAACTTCTACTGCAGAATTAATACTGCCGGTATTGCAGGGCACTGACGTTACCCCTGCAAACAAGCAGCCAGCAATGCAAAAATAATTAAAGCCTCCAACTGGGTTTGCTAGAACTGCTTAAGGAAGATGACTGCAAATGGGACTGGAACCAAAATAACTTCCCTTGCCACGAGGTTTAAGGACAGATTGTAACCCCACAGGCAAACATCCTGATTCCTTCCCCTTTCTGCACCATTACACACAGGCTCCAACAACATCAAATTATTCAAACTACCACAGAACTGTATCTTTCATTCTGTCGTTACCGATTACCACGATGCCAGCAGGACCCAGATTTAGCGCGCTGAAGGCAACCGAGCGCTGCAGGAAGCCCCACGGTGGCTGCTGACGGGGGGGCAGGACTCTGCCTGTGCCCCCACGGCTGCACGCAGCGTCCTTGCACTGTGCCCTCTGACGAGCTTCTCCACCTCAACGTTTCTCCTTCTCTGACGGGAACAGGACAGCACCGATCCCTTGCAAGGGAGGTGCTGTCACACCGCAAGGAGAGCGGCCGTGCCTGTCCCGCGGGCAGGGGGCACAGCGGCTGGAGGGGAGCGAAGGCACGGCGTGGCCACATCACACCCGGTGCTGGCTGGCCAAAGGCAGAGCTGGACACAAAGGACGCCCTCCTCGCTCAGCAAACGCTCCCCTCAGATGTCGGCTGAGTGTCAGCACCGCAAGGCAAACATTTCCCTGGGCTCTGGAAGCGCAGCCCTGCACCGAGCCCAGCACCGCACGGCAGCGCCACGAGTGCCAGAGCAGCCTTGAAGGGTCAGAGACCCCCAAGTTAAAAAGGATCCCACAAATGCAGAGCAACTTCACGCAAGCCTGGATGAAGAAAACAGAGTTCTCTCTCCTCGGCTGCGGCTGTCAGCAGGAGCTGCAGTGCCTTCAGCCCGAAACATCGGATCGCCTCTCCCGGCAAGCACCGACGTCAGCTCCAAATGAGCTCCACATGCCGCACCAAGGACTGCACAAACGAGCCAGCTCCGGGATTTATAACTGTAGGCAACTGCGAGGGACAGCAAGCAAAGGCCTGTGCCTTACTTCTGAGATGGTCAGTGTCAAAATCCTGCAAACGTGAGCCACAGATTTCAAGCTGCAGTTTTGGCAGTGAACATCACAGCACACATCAAACAGGCACTTTCTGGGTTCTTCCTAAAGAGAAGGACCGAGGGGCTTCCCTGAGACCTCCTTATCGTCTGCCATAACCTTTTGGTGAAAATCTCGGAGGAAAGTGAAATAGGGGAAACAGAGAAGCCCTGCACTTCAGCACAGCCTGGCAGTAACAAGGAAGGTTCCTCCAGCACCCAGAAGGCGACACAACAGCAAAGCCCAGCCTTTGGGTGATGGACCAATTTGGACAATTTCTGTGAAATCTCAAGGTTACGACCCAGTTCCCTAACAAGAAAAGCTGAATTACTCCTCCAGCTGCCTGCGCTCACCCCAGGCCCCGCAGCCCTGACCTTCGCGCTGTCACAGCCCACCCCCGGCTGCCCCAACAGGACCAGCTCTTTGTGATGGCCAGAGGAGCTCCAAAGGGTTCTCCTTCCTCCCGCCTGCCCCTGAAGGAGCACCACGGGAGCCATGGGTACAGCTTCCCTGAAGGTCTCTGTAACGAGGTGCAAAGGACTGACCAGGGCCGGCCGCTAACCCGCTGTCCTCACAGCTCGGCGCTCACATGGCTGAGACGACTCCTGGAACAGCTCGCTGCCAGCCACGCGCCTCGTCTGCTGCCACATAGCGCAGCTTGTGCTTGGAAATGCAGGGGCTATTTCTGATTGTTTTAATATCTGCCCTGATTTTGAATGAGGTCTGCCCACACTGCAGCAATCAGCCCTTTGATCCGCAATTCCCTGATGCCTTCCCAGCGCCTGGAACAAAGTCGCGCTGCCCCTGTCCTGTGCTATTGTCTCATAAAGCAAAACTGCCACAGCTGCGTCCCCGGGATCTGCTCTGCAAATAAGTTAATTAGCTGCAGTGGAAGGAGAAAAATGTGTTCCAATATTCATTAGTTATTTAACAACACAAGTTGTTTTCCAATATTAATAACAAGTTCTGAATAAAGGCCACCGCCAAAACACCAGCCATACACGGCACTGCTTGCTGCCTGCAGCTGGGACTGCCTCATCCTCCCCAACAGCTCATCACTAGGTCCTGACCCACAACTGCGGGCAGACGGAGGCTGCCTGACCCCTGCTGAGCACAGGCTCGGGCCCTCCTGAGGCCAAGGGGCCCCAGAGGGCGGAGGTGAGCACAGCCCCAGGCCCGTCCCCTCTTTGTTCTAGGAGAGGGGCGCATCCGTCAGATCAACAGGCCCCCACTGCCATCTTCCCTGCCCGCGGTGCAGCCAAACCACTCTTTTACGAAAGAAAAATGAGGCCTTTTCAGTGGGTTTCTGTGGTGCACCGCTGTATTTCTGCGGTGTGAGCTGGTCGGTGAGTTCTGTAGCACGACCCTTGCAGAAAACACCTGCTCAGCAGGGCGGCACAGCCTGCACCTCACTGCTGCGGGAAGGGAACACCCCCAGCAGCCCCTGCATGCCGGCACACAGAGACCAATGGCTTATTTTTAACCCGGGTAAGGAATCTGCAGATATGCTTCTAATTAATACAATTCATTTCACACTTACTAATCCCCTTCCGTAACTCCTCCTGACAAAGGATCACCCCAGTCCGTATCACAGACACACCTGCCTGCACTGTGCCTAGCCCCACACATCACAGGGCACGTCGGCACTGCCATACATCAGATTGCACAGCATTACACAGCATTACAGGAAACACCACTAGAACGTTGCTGTGGGGCCATTCTTTTTCCTTACCCTAATTTTGGCCTGAATTCTTCAAAGACAAATGCTTACAATAGGGAGAGCGGCCCGTGAGCAGCATACAACATCAGACCATGCAGACTCTAACCTGACAACCTATCTGCAGGAGTCTATAAAAAAGAATCAAATTAATGAAACCGGCTTTAATTCAGAGCTTATTTCTGTACAAAACTGCTCACAGGTACTCTTATTTCAGAATGACAGTTATCTACTTCCTATTTAATTAAAATCGGGGTGGTTTGGGGGGTTTATGTCTTGCCGCAGAGAGAGTCTGCAGGGTGACTTGCATCAAAACAGCAACGAGGCTGAACTAAAATGAATTGAGTTATTTTGGTTGAAGTTTGAGACTGAATGCCTCGGAAGCCTATAAAAAAATATATTATTTCTACACTCTGCACAGAGTTCCCCTCTCAAAGCCCGAGAAAGCAGCCTGTCCAGGGCACAAACGTACTACGGATACATGGTTCAGCCACAGGCGAGATGCGTGTAAATGGTTTCCTGGTGTGGCCTACAGATGGATGACATTTGACAAGAATGAGCTTTGCATCTGTGAGCCACTTGTCCTTATCCTGCACCTGGTTTTGTCAGGAGTCACAGTCACTGAACGTGCAGCTCCTGGGAACACAACATGCTGTGAGGGACCTGCCAGCAGCAGTCCAGCCCCAGAGAGGTCCCAAAACAACACGCACACAGGGGACCAACCTGCAAGCCAGGCATGCAGTCAGGCCTCTTCCACCGGGTATCTCAGGGACAAAAAACCATGGACTGGAGGAGAGCTGGTCTGTACTGCAGAGATTTTTGCCTGATAAGGCCTGCTTTTGTTCACATTTCACTGTGAGTTTTCACTTGTGTCTCCCCACACTCTTTTCCAGCAGGATGGCACACACCAGAGGCCTTGCTGCCATTCAGCAGGTGACTGTCCCCCTCTGCTCTGCCCTCAGGAGGCCCCGCCTGGAGTAGTGCACCCAGAACATGAGAGGGCTCTTCATTACTGGGAGGGTGCTGGGGCACTGGGACAGGCTGCCCAGAGGGGCTGTGCAGTCCTTCTCTGGAGATGTCCAAAACCCACCTGGATGCCACCCTGCACAACGTGCTCTAGGTGATCCTGCTTGGCAGGGGGGTTGGACCAGATGATCCTCAGAGGTCCCTTCCAACCTCAGCCATTCTGTGTTTCTGTGACATAATGACCCCGTTATCTTACAGCAAGGTCAGCTCAACAGTAACACAAAGCTCTTCCACCCATTCAAACACATTCTGTTCTGCACGTGGGAGCAAAGCAGTAAATGGAGTGAAAATTCAGTTCCCCTGAAGATGAGTTTTGCCACAGACCCAAGAGGACCAAAATTACACTTTCTGCAGTTTCCTTTTCCTGCAGCTGAGCCCCAGCTCACTTCTGATCCTCAGACTGACTGCACTGTGTGCTTCCAGTCATGCTCCTGTCCCACATGTGGGTTCTGAGTGCACCGGTCCCCGTGCACCAAGGTCAGCCCAACCCCTGTTATTCGGTGTTTGTTTTGCACCTGTCATGCTGCTGCAATTAATCTGGATTAGTCACTAGCACTGACACACCTTGTGACATCCACCAACCAACCACCCAGCCCTCTTGCAAGCTTTTTAATCCAACCTGGCTGTCCACCCCCACTGCGGGACTCACAGAAGCCGAGTTCTCCCACAACCAGTGCAGGAAAACAACTATTAAGAGGAAGATTTGTGGCAGAAATATCAAGTAGTGTCACTCATGGTCTGTTGTTTAGGCCTATTTTTCAAAAAATGGAATAAAATCATTGTTTAGGAGTAACCCTAGTACAGTGCAATGTATGTACCAGTAACAGTTACAACTGAAGAAAGCCATGGATCATCTCAACTTTCCTGTATAAGACAGATGTTACGTTGCTTCATTAAACTTAAAGCACAAATAAAATAAAACAAAATCCTACGGGGCAAGAGACAGAAGCAACACAAAGATTTTTACTATGAAAACCTACTTGAAGAGCGATGTCCTGCATAATAGCAGGATTTCACCTGGAGGCACAGACTGTGTTGCCACCAAGGCGCTCAGAGCGGGGGGATGAGGGGGAGCACATGCCAGTTAGGAGTTCTGTGAATTCAGCAGCAGAGGGTGTGTTCAGCCAGCACCCACAGGCTACCACACTCATAAGCAGGTCAAGTTTCAGCCACAATTAGCACTGACAACCCAGAGCACAACTCAGGAGCCATTAGCACCTGGCAGAAAGCACCAAGCAAGCAAAAATTGAAAGGGGCAACTCTGTGAAGAAGGCAGGGCAGGTGAGAACACTGCAGACACCAGGGATCGTCCTGGATCATGCCCAAGACATCTCTGTTTGTGCTCAGGTGACACAGTTTGATGGCATGATCCACTGCCTGATGAAGACATGGAAGCTCTTCCCTGCAGGACAGCTGGGAATTTCTTCCCTGCTTCCATCAAAGCCAGCCAAGAGCAAAATGATTCTAGCAAGCATGTTGTCCTGCGTGATGGCACGAGGGTGAGAGAGATTCCTAAGGTAACTGATGCTTAACAGACATTTCGTTCTCACAAACCAGTTTTCTGGGCCCCCCTCGCTGCACAGGTTAGCCGTGAGCAGGATGAGTTCATCACTTACCGTGTAAAGCTCGTTGGTGACTTTCAGGAGTTCTTCATGCATCTGTAAGCCAATTTCCTTGCTCTGGAAGACAAAAAGAGCAAAGGTTGAGACTCTTATGCTCGCTCACAACATGCATTTGGGGAAGGAAAACACGTTTTGGAGCAGGCAGTAAGACTACAGGACTGCCAACCATTCCACGCACCTCTCTCCATCCTGACCCCCCAGCACGGTTCCCAAGGACCACCCCGCTGTGCCAGCCCGACCCCACGGGCCCTCACCCCGCTGAGGAGCTCCCCGGCGACGAGCCCACGGCCCCAGCACACCGCGGCCCAGAGGACTTCATGTGAGGGGCACCAGAACAAACTCTGGAGGCAGGCAGAAGACACAGAGGGGGAACGGGAACCACAAAAATGTGCGGCTCAGGCTGGGAGGCAGCAAGGTGACAGACTTCTCCTGAGGAGCCAGGCAGAGGCGTGCGGGAGGCTCGGAGCGCTGGCAGGGCGCTGGTTCGGCACCGCGGCACCTCGCGGCACCTCGGGGCACCTCGGGGCACCTCGTGGCACCAGCAGCGGGCAGACAGCCCGTGAACGCTGCCAGGCTGGCCGGCAGGAAGCAGGGAATTGTTTTCCCCCAGTTTTCACAAACCGAGGGCGAAGCCGATCCCCATGAAGCAAGCAGTGTTTGTTCCAAGCCCCGCCAGCTCCTGCGTCCAAGAGAATCCTGGTAATCCCCAGCAAATGCGTTCACACCCATCCCACAGAGAACAAAAACACAGCAACATATTTATGCCGCCACTATCTAGCTGCATTTTTCACATTGCTTTCATGCCTGTAGGGTTTTTCTTTCCTTCTTTCAGTTTACAATGCAGTGGGTGGACCTTGGCAGCACAGCTGGGCTCTGGTAATGCCTGCCTTAAATGCCTCCTGCCCCTCCGAGACCTGCCCTCTCCTGGCTCCCCTGCCAGACACACGACTTGTCTGCTCCTTGGTCTGCGCTGGAGTTAACTAAACTATGCACATTTTAATTACAGACATTTTTTTTTTTTTTTTAATGAAACAGCCCTGCAGCATGAGAAATGCCCCAGGGGCCTTATTTACGACACTTCACAAATCCTGTCTAATATCCTTCCTGCTCCAGAAGCTGAAGAGACAGCATCAATAGGGCTGCCAATCCACATCTGGGCTGTTTTTTCCATTTCTAAACATTAAAACCAAAATACAGATGGCCTCCTCTTCCAATCTGCCTGTGACAGTGAAGTTTAGAAATAAACCAGCATTTTGATTTCCTTTAATTTTCTACAAACCCTTTACAAAATAAAACGCAGAATTACCATCAGGAATACACGCAGCACAGCAAGCCCTCGTGCTATTTGAATTGCTGCATTTTCACTTGTGGTCCGCGTTTGCCAACAAATCACCCAGACTGGGCTTCCGAGCCCAACGCAGAACCCCACACACAGTGGCATTTATTTCTCCTGCCAGCACACAGGGATGAAACAGGAATTACCAGCAATCTTGGTTTGCCCTTCCATTGGCAAAATTTATCTCCAGTCCACAGTCAGCCCCCGTGTGGCTCTAGCTCGTGCCCTCTCCTCCCTCCTGGTGAGCTGTTTCACGCAGCCTGGCAGCATGCACAGGAGCAGAGCCTCCTCTCCTGCCAGAGCAGTGTGTTACCGCCTGACTCTGACGACTTCCCAACAAAAGCTGCGCTCCTGAACGTGGTTTCGTGGCTGCTGCATTCTCCTGGCAGAGCTGGCTGTTAGCACTGGACGGACTCTCCTGTATAATAAATCATACCAGAAACACCCGTGGGCACGCTAATCACTTCAGCTCAGTCTCCAGCCACCCAGCACCACCTGCCAATCCAGCTTGTGATAGGTTTATTAAGGACACCTGCTGCTGGACTTGCCATTTCCCACCAACCCTGGTATTTCAGAATGAAGATTATCAGGGCTTCCCAGCCTGAACATTTCCTTTTACTTTCACCTCGGCCATGACCTAACCTCCCCCTTCTATTTGTCCTCAGTAGCTCATTTTCACTGATCTGACCAGAGCAACCCAAAGCCTGTCTCAGGCAGGACACGGTTACGAAATGCCCACGCCACGGTTATATAATGAAGTTTCCAGTTTCCAACTGCGACAGCCAAAGTTCAGCAGGCTCAGGATAAAGCTGACTGCAAGGTTGGCATCCTCCTCCCCCCGCCCCCTTTTCTGTGGAAATCCCTTCACTGCCCTGTGCTTCCCCCTTGCTCCCTGCAGGACGGAGCAGCCCCCGGTGCCCCTGTCCCGCAGCGGGGCAGCTGCTGCTAAAACTTGGCTGCAGGTCAGGACAGCTCCTCCTGGCTGCTGCTGCAGATGTGCATGCGCTGCCTTCCTGCCCTCCCTCCTAATTATACCCCACAGCTCTCTGGGGAACTTGCTTGGCTAGGAAACACTAATTGGAACTGGAAGATGTGTTTAAACTAAGTATAGATCCCCACCAAAACACAAAGCAAAGTTAGAAAAAATAGTTTCTTTCAGATTTCTCTCAGCTAAGCTCAAACATCTTTGTGCATGGTCTGGTTGGCCTGTTGGGTGGGTGATGACCCAGAGGCCTGGCCAACCCACACACGTTACAAGTTTAATCTTAGACTATTAAAAGTTAGCATTTAATGCAGGGAGGGAAGTGAGGAAGCTAAGGATTAAAAGCGCTCTGCATTGGGTGAATTATGCAGTAATTATAGCTTATCTGTGAATTAGTGTCAGAGCACTTGGAAGAGTCAGAGGACCGATGCATGCTGCTCCCATTCACACTCCCGTGAGGTGCCAAGAAGATGCCAATTAGCAGGAGGTGCTAAGTACCCCCAGCCATCTGGAAACCTCATCTGCTAGGAAACCCCAGCCCCTCTCCCCTGCCACCAGAGCCAGCATTCAGCGCCTCATCCCCAGGATCTCTCTGGTGGCTCGCTCACAAGCAGCAGCACTGCTGGAGGCGTGCAGCACCCCCGGGCAGGGGGCACCTCCAGGACGGGGCTTGTTCAGTTAGGGGCTGTAGGGAGCGGGCTCTCGGACCCCAAAGACCCCACAGCTGTAAGGGATCAGAGCATTCATATCTAACCCTTGCACTGACCCCCCTGCACAGATGTATGCCCCCGGGGCCTGACCAAGCCCTTCCCCAAGCCGGAGGACAGGCCTGTGGGCAGAGCCAGGGCCCAGAGGCAGCTGCAGCTTCTGCCTCTGCCCCAGCTTTCCTGTGCGACCGGGGGACGTCCATGAAGCTGTAATTTTCAAACCTAATTTTGGACTCTTAAATAGAGCAACAAAAATGGCTCAGTTGGCGTTCACATGAGTCACATTGCCACTGAGGGACCACAGGTGTGTACATGTGCTACGTTTAGGGGCCTGTTTGCTTACAGACACTGCACACCAGCCTCTGGAAGGCACCGATGGGGACCACAGGGATCCGCGGCACTGCCAGAAGCCTCCCAGCAGGCAGCAGAGCAGCACCCAGCCTTGTCCCGACCTCCGGCAGGTAGAAGCTGACAGCCTCACCTCTCCTCCTAGCTTGCTGTCTGCCCTCTTTGTAACAGGCAAATTCCGTTTGTATATTCATGTGAGACAAAGCCAGAACGTCCTGCAGCACATCCAAACTCCCTGGCACCGTTCACCAAACCCAAACTCCAACCTAGCTGTTTGCTTCATGCTGCCATTCCCACTAAAAACACGGCTGCTTAGCGCAACAGCAACTCCTTCAGTTTAGCAGGTCTGTTAAAATCCCTGCTGCTGCAGACATGGGGACAGGAAGAAGCAACGTGAGTACGGACAACAAAGACCACTTGGTTAAAGAAGAAGAAAAGCTCTCCTTCCAGACAGACACCACTTCTTCATTAAATCCCCATCCAGGGCACGGCAGTACGGGACATAATTAAATCCACTGTCACGGCACGTAATTAAACCTCTCGCTGGGGAATACCACAGCACAGTTATTTCGGACAGAGCAATGCTGTCTGCAGTGTGTGTTCTGTCCTGTGCCGGGAAGCAGCAGCCGCAGGAGGAGGCAGAGAGGGGACGCCAGCCCGGCCCCGCAGCACATCCCGTGCCCAGGGCTCGCCAGGAGGAGTGCTGCAAGGCCTCGAGGGGACACGATGCAGCCCAGCGAGGAACTCAGTCAGATCTCTGCAGTTCTGTGCCTTGGCATCTCCATTTATCGCCTGCCTATTGCTATGCTAATATTTGCCTGAATCATCTCCTCCTGCCCCAGCAGCACAGCTCGGCCTGGAAGCTCCAAGGACACTTGCCCAAGCGAGCTGCTACTCGCTACACTTCAGTTTGCAGGGGTTCAGCTGCAGGACGTGAGCTCAAAGGATGTGAGCCAAACCGTACCACGTTCCCAGATCACAAAGGACGGGAATTCCTACCCTCCACAACCAGGAGAGGAAGAAAAACAATCAGCACCACTCGTGATGGCCCTGGGGGACACTGCACCCTCGCAGACCAAAGCAACCCCCGTGCCACTCCCAACGTAGGGACCAATGATGCCAGCCGGCCCCTTCACACACTGCCCAGCACACTCCACTTGCAGTCCTCCATCCCTTACTTCCCCCACTTAGGGCCAGCAGTTTTGTTTTTTATTTTCAATTAAAAAAAATAAATTAAATAAAAATAAAAATAATAATAATAAAAGCTATTTGCACATATCAGGACCACCTTACTAACAACTTAAACACATCTAAGCTTTAAAGCCACAACACGGGATATATAGTGCCTGCAGTGCCCATGGACAAAGTGGGTCCATTGGTTTCAGTGATGTACCCTGATTTACCAGCATGACATCTGGTTTTATAATTTCTCTTTGACTCTGTATAAAAATGCTCAGGGAGGAGCACTTTCAAACTCTGGCTGCAGACAAACACCCATGTTCCACCCCACCAAACCTCATCAAAACCCTAAAGCTCATCACTGTCCTGAAAAACCAGCCCTTGCTGAGTCCTCCGCGGACTTCTACAGCTTGCAGTCTAACTTGATCCCCCAGGGGCTGTAGTTTTCTTTTTTTTCCCCTCTATTTCACAACGCTCTGTGATATTAAAAAGAAACGAACAATGAGAGGAGGGGTTGCATTTTTCCCTACAAGGCTTCCTCCTCACTTTCAAAGCTAACCAAGTTGTCCCTCACTAAGCCCAGAAGGAAGTGGAGCATGGCAGGGACGCAGCAGGCAGGCTCTGTGCTGCCAGCACCACCAGCCCGAGCTGAACCTCCGCAGAAGAAACCCGCAGCCCTCGGTTCATCCGGCACCAGGGCAGCGAGCTCCTCTCAGCGTTGGAGGGAACGCAGCGTCCCTTCTGGGCAAAGCCACCACCTCTGCAACTCGGGGGTGGCCCTGCAGCCTCACGACCTGCACAGCTGGCCAGCCACAGCCACAGCCTGCAAGAGCGGATTTACCAGTGATGTACCAGTGATGGACCAGTGATGGACCAGTGATGGACCAGTGATTTATCAGTGATCCGAGTGCTGTAAGCCACCACCTTCTCCTCTGGCGTTTGATAATCACCTTACACCTTCTGCAAGGCCAGCGGCAGCCAGCACAGCCAGCAGTGACCTGAGCTGAAGTGAGCTCAGCCCTGCAGACACCTGGCTGCGCCAGCCCCCGCTCACACGCTGCAAACCCAACCCCAGCAGCTCATACTTCTTCCTCTCCTGGATTTGGGTCACTCCAGAAGGCTTTCTGGCTCTCACCACAAAACGCGCGTCCAGCCGATGAATGGCGAACGCCAGGACGAGGGGAAGGGAAGGGAGCAAACGCTGCAGGTCACGGGGAGGGCACAACACTTGAGTGGAGCTGCACAAAACACAGAGCCCCCATTTACTAACGAACGGCCCACAGAGCACTGAGCAGACCAGGGGAAGTCACAGGGAGAAGCATCTCAGCGCTCAGCACCTTTGTTGGCAAATTACCGCGGCGATGATCGATTGCTTCTCAATTATGCCCGTCCTCAAAGCCCAGATCGTACGGAGCTGCTGCTTTGCTGCGATTGTTTACATTTCCATAATGGAAGCACAATGCACAAAACCTGCCAGCTCCTCCACGTTCCCGCAGCATGTCACAACCCATTAATAAATTCTAGATGGGAGGAATTTCGAGTGACATCTCTGGAAAAAAATGTTACCCTAATTTACCATCAAAAAGCAATCTGCGACCAAAGCAAACAGCTGAACCACGATGCGGATGCCTTTAACCCTTCTGGTGTTGGTTTATTTGCCTGTCAGCCCTGTGCAGCACGGTCTCCCCAGGAGGAGTGCTTGAGGAGCTTTAGCCATTATACTCCAAGCCAGAGTGGGTAAAATACTGAAAGACGCCTGCTCTGAGCAATCTAACACCAGCTGCAAGGCTGGACTGCGTATCTAAAACAACCTTTTATCAGGATGCTATTATTCCCACACACGTTTCTCACCAAGCACTGCTGCAAAGTGCTGCCCGATTCCACTTTGGGCACAGTGTGCAATAGGTTAAAAGATCACCTGCGTATCCCCAAAAATGTCAACCTTCCTACCCACATCAAGGGCAAATGATGACACAAAATAGGCCTTTTCAACCATTTAGCTGATCATTATTCCTGGGGACATGTGAGTCCTGCTACAATTCAAGCCTCAAGGGACAAATGCCAGTGAAACCACAGATCCCCACAACCCAACTGCAAAGCCTCCCTTTGATTAAAACAGGGGCTGGCTTGTGCAGGCTGCAGATGAAGTTGGTGCTACTTCACCTCACTTGGCAGAGGATGGGGGAGGGATGAAAAAGGAGCAACAACTTTATGTAATATAAGTGTTGTGTCTTAAAAGTTAAAATCAAAAAAGAGGAAGAAGGGAGAGGACTGAGGAAAACCAAATAAATAATCCTTTCAAGATAACCACTGACTTCAGAGCTCCTCTCCTGCGCAGTCAGCCATCCCGCAGAGCTCGCCCTGCTCCATCTCTTCAGCAAGTTGCCTCTGAGAATTTTACTTGGCCTGCCTTCCTATGGCTTTACACTGTCACATTACAGAGTTCAAGCTCCTGTCTCAGTGAGAAAACCAGAGGTGACCTACACTTCTTAAAAAGTCTCGTTACCCTTCTCTGCTTTTCAGCAACGCTGGCTTTCTTATGCCCATTTACACCATTGTTGGGCAGAGGGGACAGGCTGTGCCCACACACCAGCACTGCTGGCTGCAGCTTTGGGTGCAATTTGACTCCATCTCTGTGGACTAATCCCCTCTGCCTTGCTGGACCACAATCAAAAAGCAAATATTCTCCAACTGATTTCAAGTCTGGCTTTTCTCTAGGGCGTCTCCAAGTGTTTTATAATGTTAAAACACTCCCATGCCAAAAATAGGGCAAAAAGCAGTCTCAAAAATTCAAATGCCCAGTAAGTAAATTCATTTTCCATCTTAAAAAAAAAGTTTCCAACTTGTGTAGAAGTCCACAAAAGACTTTAAAAAACAAAAACAAAACACACTAGGTCATAAGGACATATTCTGCCTGTGCAGGGCTCTCCAACACAGCGGGGGTTACCTTTTTAAAGAGCCTGATGACATCCTCACTGATCTGCGACAGCCGGACGATGACATTGTTCATGAAGATGTCATTCAGGGTGGCATGATCTCTGCTCTCTCGGCGGGTCTGTGTCAGAACCAGGTACCAGCAGTTCACAGGGGAAAGCAGGTGCTGATCTTTCCTAGGGAAATTTGAAAAGAAGCAAAAATGTCAAGGGAACAAGTCAAGAAGGCACACGATTTTCAAATGAATGCTGTTAGCATATTAACATTGCCTCCTTCAACAGCACAGAGCTGCCAGAATTCACCATGCCCCCAGAGAAAAGCATGAGCTGCTCTCGTCTCCTCACACAGAAACACTGCAGCACACGGCCAAGCACCTGACCCTGCAGCAGCCACAATGCCAGCTCCTCCAGCTCTTCTGCTTTAGACGCTGCTAGCTCGGATCACTGAGCTCACTACTCGGTATTTTGGTGTATCAGTATGAGGTCTTCAGCAGGGGGCAGGGGTTTATGGTAACAGGCACCATGTAAATATGTACTGGGGCGGGGGGGGGAACGGTGGTAACTCTCGTCTCACTGTGTTCATTCAGATTTGGTCAGATCAGAGCTGATCCCCCTCCAACACCACCACACTGCTGCGTGCTGTCCCTCACTGCACTGCCAGCCACCGACCCTACTGCACGTCCCAGGACATCTTGTTCTTCTGCGAGCTCCATCCCCCAGATACAAACATCACAGAGAAGCAGTTTTCATGAGAAAACAGCACCACGAGTCTCATGTTCATCCCTGCAGAGAAAGAAGCCACGCGGCAAAGTGGAGGTGACACCAGCAAGGCACAGCCCCGTGTCCCCACCCGAGCCCCGCGTGCTGCCTGCCAGCCCCTCGGCTCCCTGCGGCACAGGCTGCAGGGTGCAGCTGCCAGGCACAGAACACAGCCCAGAGCCTCGCCTCGCAGGCACCAGCTCTCCGCCAGCACCCACCCCGCAGGGCTGCAGCCCCGCTTTCTGCCACTAAACCAGGGGGCCAGATCTTGCCCTAATTGTCAGGGAGAAAGCAAAGTCTTAGAGCGGTTCCACAATTTCCCCAACCTTTGGAATCCCAGACAAGTCAGACGACAGCCACCCGTTTATCTGCAGTACTTTGACAGGTTTTATTTTGAGCACTGGACTTGTCCCAAGCACAATGCTGATATGGCACCAGACACAGGTGAATTAATTACCCTGGCATAACGACTTGCAGCGTAACTGGCTCCAGCCAACCCTCCCCTACCCCAGCGCCAGTGACTCACGCTGGCCCTTGCTGAAGGGCAATACCTGCTCACCCTCACGTCTCTCCATCACTGCTGCGTCTGCCCAGGTCAGCTCGGAGCTGTAGCAATGCCCCTACCTTGTAACTCGGCTGCTGAGGCGGGTGTAGCTGGAACCGCCCCCGGTTTTGGTAGGGCTCCAGAAGAACTGGCCTGGGACGTGCCCTCTGCCAGCCCGTGGAGCTGCCCTGCATGGCTGGCAGCCCTGGAGCCCTGAGCAGGGGGAAAACGCGTGTGGTCAAACAGCACCGCTGCGGGGCCCGGCCCCGGCCTGCCGCTCAGAGCAGCTGGGGCAGAGCAGCAAGCCACTTGGTGGCCACTAGGAGAAGGAGGGCTCTTGGAAGGCAACCACAGCCCTGCAGAGCGGGTTGGTAATTCAGGAGCACACCCTTCCTCGCCATCCACTGGTCTGGATGAGATGGGAAACCTGCCTCTTCCCTACGATGAAGCAGTGAGGTCAGGGAGGCAGCAATCCCTTCGAGGCTCTGCCAGGGACGGGAGTTTTGCTGCTTCTTTCCTCTTTGTGCTATTAATACAGCTGTCACTTTCCTCTCAGAACAGAGCCCATTTGCCACGCAATCTGTTGCATCGCATTTAGTCCGCTAAACAGTGCTGGAGAAAACGTTTTAAATCCAATGTTAACACGAAGTGTCTGTGCACAACATGGAAATATTCATGTATGCTGAATATTTACCGCCGCGTTAATCCAGCCCACGCTGCAGACAACAAAGGCTCCCGTGAACTGCAGCACATGGCGGGCTGGGAAACCCAGAAGTGCCCCGGAGCCAGAGCGCCACGAGAGCGAGCACGTCCACGCCTGGCTCTGCCGGGACAGCATCCGAGGGGCATCCGAGCCCCCGACCCGCCTGGAAGCCAGAGGGGTCAGAAAAACTCTCCTCTGAGGGAAATTTCTGTGAGTATTTCACACATAATGAGAGCGAGTAATCTTGACACATTCCATTTCAACAACACTACAACCAGCCTGCGCTGTTTTCCCACGCATTGTATTTAGTATTAAAGCAAATCAAAATTTTCAAAAATGATACAAGCAAAGCAGAACACCCCTGTGCGACAGCCACACGCTGAGACCCTCTGAACAAGGCATTGTGAGTGGCATTGCACTGCCTTCCTCTGCGATGAACACGCTGCACATGAACCTACCAACAGGTAGGGACAAAGAGGTTTGGACAGAAAATGTTGGTGTCCCTCTCTTGAGACGGAGCGAGGCATCCGAGGACTGGGCAGAAGCGTGCACAAATCCAGCTGACCCTATGAACGCTGCCAACACCCTGCAAAGCACTGGGCCCTGGGGTCTGGGTGTTTTATAGAAGCAGAGAATCAGTCACCTGCGGACACTGCACAGTACAGAGCACCTTCCTGGCATCTGACATAAGATAAGCAACGCCCCCAGCTCTCTCAGAAGTGCCCTGATGCGGCTCTCAGCTGACAGGAGGCACACACACAGGTGGCCTTCGCAGGTGATCATCTTTCGAAGAACAACTTTGTGAGCCCACACCCAACAGCTCCTTCCCCAGGATCATTATCCCTGACATACAAGATGCACAGCTGACAAGCAGCAGTCAGCTGCAAAAAGGACAGAGAGAACCTGAACAGCAGCTCATGTTGAGCAGACTTATGCATAAGACAACAGCAAATCCTTGCTCACTGGAGAGACCGAGTAAACAGATTAAATGGGATTTAGTAATATGGAATAAATAGGATTCGGTAATGAAACAGCAGAAATTGCTGCTGTTGTGGCTGAAATGGGGAAAAATAATCACAGGAGGTCAGAAAGATCACAAAGTGCCAGGGGCTAGCAAGCTAAGTGCATCCGACAGGCAAAGACCTGTTTTCTAGGAAAGTGGCTGCAGTTGGCCAATTACACCAGCTTCATCTCCAGCAAAGGACACGCTCCCTGTTGAAAGAATATTTTACGGATGCAGCTGCCAGTGGGGAGACAAAGGCCGGGAATTTCAAAGCACTGCAGGGGAACCAGCCACAGGGAGCACCAGCCTCCGTGCTGCAGTGCTGCTGCGTGGTGCCAGCACCCAGACCCCAATGGCCAGGGCACGGGCGCACCGCTCGCACTGCCAGCAGGAGCCCCGTGCCCCAAGAGGAGCCAGGGAGGGCTGGTCCTCGCTCTCTCTCTCTGGTCCTCGCGAGGAACGCAGCCAGCAGCTCTGACGATGAGCTCGGCGGCTGCTGAATTGCACATGTGCTCACAGAGCCTTGTCCTGCAGATCCCAGCCTGCCATCCCGACAGGCCGCGGGGAGCACGCCCGTGGGGTGCAGGAGACCAGGGAGCAGCTCCTCCGAGAGGACCGCGGCGTGGCCAGGAGCCTGGGAGTCCCGGCCACCAGCAGCACTGACTCCAGATCCTGGCTGCAAAACCCGCTCACCTCCAGGCTCAGATCCTGCCTCGAGTTTCCTTTTTTTGGATCTCTCGTTTTAGGCAAGCTTGAAAGTGTGGTTACACTGAAGAGAGGCTGCTTTTGAAAACTTGCACACGTTCACACATTCAGGGATTTTGTAATTTTCATCATCAGTTTGAGTTTCACACTATTCCAGATCCAACTCATACGTCCTATTTCAAAGCTTTGTTTTAAAATATTTACATGGAAAGCATACATATTTCATTTTCAAAAAAACTGTAATAAATTAGATTTCCAGAAGCTGCTTCCAAGCCTGAGCCTGTAAGCAGATCTATGAGCAATGGGAAGCATTCTGAAACTGAAAGATTGGGCTGCGCACAGAAACCAGGGTTTATGAAATGGGCCTACCATTATTCACACAATCAAATCAGTGACCGAATTCAAGCCTTTAAAAAAAAAAAATACAAGGGCCATGACTCCTTCCAAGCCCCCAGTCCACATTTTTTATTCTACTGCTCAAAGAAGTACCTAGGAAGTCCAACTCATGCAGCACAGCTCAGTGTTGCTGCAGCAAAAGTCCTGAAAAGCTCTCAGACCTAGCGCTTGAACCAGTGTCCAGCCCATGGTTTTGCACCCCCCTGCTCCTGCAAACGCTGCTTACTTGAACTGGTGCTCTCTGGAGCTGCGTATCTTGGAGGAGAACCGCTCAGCCAGCTTCTCCAGGCTCCGGGAGTACTCCAGCTCTATCTCAGCCTTCCTGCGGAAGAACTCCTGCAGGTCCTGCAGCAGCTGCAGGCGCGACTCCGACTGCTGCTCCAGGCATTTGAACTGCTCCACCAGCTGAGTGCGGATCTCTGAATGCACACAAGAGGAAAAGAAAACACAGCGTAAGCAACAAACACTCACAGGAGGGTTGTCTGTCTTGTCATAGAGGAAATCTCACAGGCATTGCTAGAGCAGGCTCCCTCACGCGCCTGAGATTTAATCCAAGGCTTATTAAAGTCAACAGATTTTTTTTCCAAGTGAGAGCTGAAGAATTTCATTCACCAGCCTCATATTAAAACCTTGTTCTTTGTCAACATAAACAGCTGCATAAGTACACAGACCCTCAGAGCTGTTCAACTGCCTATTTGAAACCAGATGATGATGCTTCAATTTGTCTATTACCACCTGCAATTCTGAAATCTTCACTTACAAACCAACACGCTGCTTGCTCTCATGTCACCTGAACACCTGCAGAGAAGCTGACAAGGAACTGCAGAAAGCCGGTGCGATAGGGGCACTCCTCCTCACCCCCCGCCCTGCAGAGCTGGTGGCTGCAGTGGCACAGCAGCAGTCACTGCTCCGTGCTGGCTGCTGAACTGACCAAGTTTTACATAATAGCCATGCAGAGCACTGCCTGAAATCATAAACAATTTATGGACAATTCCGAGCTCTTTAAATTCGCAAGGATCCCACGTGGAGGAGGTTAAAACTGCTGTGGTAAGGATGTGTTCTTCTTCAACATCCCTTCACATACCGAACAGCAAGCCCCTCCGAGCCTGGCAGGTGAGCTCAGAGAGCTGCAGGAACAAGGGCACCCGCAGCAACCTTGTTACTGGGTCATTTAGCAAGGGCAGGAACGGGACCGGAGGCTGCAGGCTGCATGAAGGTCACCTAAAAGCAAAAGCTCCTTGGAAATAATGAGCGTGCTGAAAACAAAAAGGTAACGCCAAATTTAATCAGTCACCTGCCGCGGGATCCCCCTGGGCATCTGCACAGAGCCAGCGCTGAGGACACGCCGACCTCTTTGGGATCTGCCCCACAGCCTGGCCCACACGCAGCTTGTGGTGCTGCACGGTGCCTCTGCAGGAGCCGCACAGGGGCACCCGGAGCGCTTCACCGCTGCTTCTGCTACATGGGGCAAGGCTGCTTTAACACCATGGGGCAATAGGAACCCTGGGTTTGCTACAGACATGGACTGCAACGCCTGGAGAAGCTTCCACGCTGCAGAAGTCAGGCGTCACGCCTGAAGGCTGGTCCCGTCCTTGGTAGCTGGGACTGCAATTGCTGCTGAAAAACAGCCCAGGCTTTTCAGAAAGGTCTCGTGTACGCAGCACTGCAGCTCTGCTGTCATCAGAAAGCCTGCTCTGAGCGGTGACACCTCACGGCCACCTACGCAGCCGTGGCTTCCTGCAGCCCCCAGCTTTGGGATGCGAGATGGCCAGCTGGCGCTGCCATCCGCACAGCTCCTCGGAGACGGCTCCCCTGGGTCAGCACGATGGTGACACGGCGCTGCTCCGTGCCACCAAGCCCTGGGCAGCGAGCGGTGGCATTCACCGGAGCTCAGGGGGGAAAGGGGAGCTGCCTGTGGATTAAGCCTCCTAAACATCTCTGCTACGTTCCTCCAGGATACAAAGGTACCGGTTTCGTAAGAAAACATTTTTAAAACCTTCACATTCCCCTGCTGACAAGAGTTTCCTTCCCACACAAGGTCAGTGAAAATTTCATTACATCCCATATGGATTTTACATTCCCACTCCTGCTGGTGCCAACACAGGACTTGCTTTACAGCTCTCTGCTCTGCTGAGCAAGTTTGATATAGATTTTTTTTTTTTTTAACACAAATTTGGTCTCTAGTTCCCTCGTCATAGAGGATTACAGCCTGAGGTGGTTTCTAGAACAGCTCTTAACAATTGTGGCAATGCACAGAAATACAACGAATATCAATAATGCTTCCCAGTCTTTTCAGTTTCAAAAATCTCCCTATTTTTTTCCCAGATCTGAGCTTCTGCTGCCCATTTGATCTTTGTGTCCGACACGATGATGTCTCCTCGTCTCTGGCAGCGGTCATTCAAGGCAGCTCAGCCACCAGTGACAAGCAGCACCTCAGCGAGGCTGCAGCGAGGGTGCTCTTGGTCAGCCGGGCACCAGAGAGGCACATTTTGACTGTCTTCAGCAGAATTTTTGCCTGTGAGGCACCACTGTGACATTTCCAAGCTCCCCTGCACAAGTTCACTGGGGCCAGCAGCACCTGAGGACACTGCGGCAGCAAGCCCATTAGCCGCCACCCCACAGCCACTGGGCGCCGAGCCGCCACACAGGCAGGTGGAGGCCACTCACCCTTAGGACTCGTGGCGCATTTTAAACAGGAAAGGGTTGCAGTTGGAAACAAAATTAAGGGTTACTGGCATCATTAATGCAGCAGGCAGCAGCACTAACACAGAAAATGATGTTCTTCTGAGCTCCAGAGGTCTCCGTGAGTCAGTCACTCACGAGCGTGGCACCTGACAGAGCCTTCCTCACTGCTCCCCGGCTCCCATAGTTACTGCTCTGCTGCATGCAAGGGGCACCCTCGTTTCAATTAAAACGCACTTGCTCTTAAGTAGCCTTTTCAGAAAATAATGAACAATCCAGGCCGGCAGAAAAGCCTTTTTCCACCCTTCCTCCTGCTGCCTAGGGAACACGGCGCACTCGGAGGACACCCGTATGTCCTGCCTCGAGGTGGAGCCGGGCCCAGCCCCGCCGACAGCGCCCGGTGCCCTGCGGCCTCCCTCGGGCAGGAGGACAGGAGGAGGGCACAACCAGCGCCCCGGGTGCCATGATGGGCACCAGCCCAGCCTGCAGGCCTCACACCGCCCTGGCTCGACTCAGCCGACTCGCCTCACAGAGAAATGCTTCTCAGGAGAGACCTGAGTGAGACAAGCCCAAAGCACAGGCAGCTGGGCACAGGACAGCTCACGCTCTCCGGAGGCACAGCGAAGGCCACAAGCAGGAGCCGAGCCGCTGGCAGCCCACCGGGCACCCGCCGCCACACAGGGACCATCCCCTCCACCCCACAGCTCGCCGCCACAGCACCCCTCCTGCCCGTGCCCGGGCTGGCCGTCTAAACGGTGCTAAACACGTCTCAAAGACATAGCCCAAGCTCGGCCTGGACTCTGTCTTGGTTCCAAAACAATATTCTTATTTATTTATTTTTAAACCCCACGCTTATGGCTTTCATTGCTAGGACGAAAAAAGGCTCCTTGCCATGACAAGCAAACCTCACTAGAAAAACTCTCCAGCTCTGGCTTTTATCCATCACCATTAGGACGTAAACACAAACACCACAAGTCCACCAGGAGTAGAGCTGCCTCACAATTTGTGTTGTTGAACATGAAATTTGCAGGAACGTTTGCTTTAGGACGAGCTAAAAGCATTTGCCAAAAAGCAGGAAGCAAAGCATGAAGAAAGTCGTGTGGCTGGTCACATTTCCACACCAGTTTGTGTGAAATAATCCCACAGTTCCATACACAATATATGAAACCACAAACAGGGCCAAGTAAGAAGGCCAAAATGAGCTGTTCTCCCAACAAGTGCGCTAAAAAGCCCCCCGAGTTCCCTGAACTCCGCTGAACAACCGGCTCTCCACGTTTGCTGCTTCTTCCCCCAGTTTGTTTGGCTCTGTTTGTAAGAAAGCAGTTTGCAGCGTGAGCAGTCCTGCCACTTAAAATGCAGAATCAGAGGCAGCAAAAGCAAGACAAATTATTGCCTCAGCTCTTCTGAAATACAATGGCAGGGATATCGGAGAAAACAAAATTCCTTGGCAAACGAAGGCACAGCAACAACGCTTCGGACGAACGGCAGGACTGCTAATCCAGCCGAGACACGGAACAGCTGCACTCAGAAGTCCTGGGGAGCTGGCTTTGCTAACTATTTGCAAATTAATTACCCCACCCCGCACCCACTGACTGCTCGTTACTGCCAGGCCGACCAGGGGAGATGCCAGCAGGGACGGGGTTGTCAGGGGGGACACAGGGCAGTCCCGCAGCCCTTCCCGAGGACAGGCTGGCAGGGCAGCCAGCGGGACGGTATGGGACGGAGCAGGACGGGACGGGACAGGACACCCCACCAGGCAGCACAGAGCACTGGTGTCTTCACACCCAATATTAGCCGGGCAAAGCCTCAGCCTCCAAGACTTTCAAATCTCCCCAGACAGGAGCCTACGGCCCTTGCAGAGCCTGGATGACAGATCCCACGGTCAATCCAAGATTACCAGAAAATCTTATTACGAGAAAAACCTCAGACATCTAAGCTACGGCAGGTTTATAAATGAATGGCAACAGTATAAAATATAAATGAATGGCAACAGTAAAAATTGCAATCAAAAAAAAAATCCACAACCCAGAAACTTGGAGTTATTCAAAACCTTTCAGAAAACTGAGAGCTGAGTGGGTATGCAGTTGTTGGGTACAAATATAGGAAGGGGAGTGGAAACAGCCCCAAAGTGGAAACAGCCCCAAGAAAGCAGTGATTTAAATCAGTACTAGCATGAGATGAGCAGACTGGCCATGAAGAAAGTCAGGTGAGAAATCAAAAAACCGTAGTGTCCTGGGCCAGGCAGCCAGAGGTGTGGGACACGATGTCACTGCACTGAGGATGGCAGCTGACAACACCGTGCTGGGGACGTGAAGCTGCTCGTGGCCAGCTGGGCTGGATGTCTGGGCGGCAGCTCCTCCGCGGCCCTACACACCGGTGGAAGGAGGCCTGGGCTCGGGGGAGCTGTATTTTGACATTGCGATTGTTACAACCCAGTTACAAAACTGAACCCGGCTGAAATCTTGCGCATGACTCGCAACAAAACACTGCTAATACAGACAACGGCAAAGATCTACAGAGAGGAAGCAATCCTTTCTATACGGCCTTTGTAACATCAGGCGCTGCTCCCACGCTGCCACACGAGGATTTGCAGCTGCTCAGACATCGATCAGGCAGCAGCCGCCACGATGCCAGTGCACAGCGGCAGAGCTCAACCAGTGTCAACAGAGGTCGGTTGCACAAAGTGGAAGAAAGATCTCTGGGGAAAAGTGTTTTTGTCATTGTTTTCTTGATACAGACCTTCTCCAAAGTGCTCTCTCTGGCTACAGCGCACAGGGCTGGCAGCATGACAACGGCTGAGCCCCACTCTTACTGCGGCAGCTCGGAGTGAGGGCAGCTCGCACCAGCAATGCACCCAGCTGAACCTGAGGTACTGGTGTTTGACTTCAGACACAGACCTTCAGAAATCCTGGAGCCAGCGTGACTACACCACAGCAAGACCAATCCTCCCATCTTCAGGGAGCGCTGCATTCAGGCTGGAAACTGGTATTCACAGGCGTGCCAATGAAAACAGGCACTTTCTCTAGGTTTTTCAAGGCTTTGGATCAGTGCTGCTTGGGTTGATGCTGACGTGCTGGCCAGTAGATCAGGTTAAATCTCATTTTTTCCTATCCTAGACTGCTCATCTCATCCCTTCCCCAGTGAGGACAATATTGGCAGGATGCACAGAGGCAGTGTGATTACACGCGTTCAAATAACATACCTCTGACAACACAGCTGATGCAGTGCTTTACAAAGAACAAAATTCTTTGGGACTAACTGTGGCCAATTTGAGCATTCAAATGAGAAGTAACATGCTTGTGTGGAGAGGTCAAGATGAATACAGTACGCTCAGTTCCAGTTCATTATTAACGTGTTGCTACTTCCACCGGGTCCGCCCTCAGTTTACTGAAGGTTATTTTCCTTCTTTTTTTTTTTTTTTTTAATCTAACAATGAAACCCCCGGATGAATGCTGCTAGTTTAATGCAACTTTTACCAGTGGTATCTGTTTTTATTATTCCCTTACTGTGTCCTCATATATTTCATATATTCTCCTGGGCAAGAGAAACTCTGAGTTTCAGAAACTCGCAAACACGATGTTGAAATCCTGGCCATGGATGAAACTGTGGCAAAACTCCCACCAACTTCAATGGAGCTAGGATTTCATCCTAGCAAATGCAGTAAACGAGACAACCACGTTCTCCAGAAGTTATTCTGCAAGTCTCTCCCTCTTCCAGTAACCCCTGGCTCCAATACTTCTTACCTCAAATGCTGATAAAGGCCAGGCTCCTTAACTGGCATCAACCACACTGGAAACAAACACACACCCACAAAATCCATGGTGGACCTGATGATGTTATGGGCCTTTTCCAACCTAAATGATGCTATGGTTGTAAGCTGATCGGCACCCTACTTTGCCATGTACATCTACTCTAACAACTACTTTCTTCAGAAACAGTAAAATCTTGAACAAAAAAATCAAAGTAAGTCTGAGTGAAACAACTGCAAGCTAAACAGCAGAATCACTGTTGGTAATTGCACCTTTCCTCATCGCATCTGAGGGCAAACAACCTGATAACGAATAGCAGCGCTTTCTGTTGTCATACCTGTAACACGAAGCTCACAACCTGACAACCTTTACATCAATCTGTGTATTTGCCCCAGTGTGACAAATTTTGGCCACCAAAGCTACTGGCGGGCGTCACACATGAACGCAGAGCAACAGCCTGTGCTTGGCTTCTTTAGGAATCCAGGGTAAAAAAAAAAAAATTGGTCTCATGGGGAGATGAGGTAATAAGATACAAAGAAGGAAACACCCCTGAGTAAGGCTTAGGGCATTTGCAAAGGGAACAAGGGAAATTCCAACCAAGGCAACCTTGGTGATGGACTCACCAAGCAGAGAAACACCACTCCCTCCTCCACAGCGGCTGAGCAACTTTCATCTGCAGAAAAGTGAACCAAAAAAAAAAGGCAATAATCCCCCCAGACGTGAACTGCTACCGGCATGTGCTGGCAGGTCACCTCACCTTCCAGAACTGCTTTATGTTCGGCAGGAGTTATCATACCTGAATAGTCCTGTCTGTTCTGGAGACCACTCGCTAGCTCAGAAATGCCATAAGAAGGCATTTCTCACTGTTTATCTAAGCAAAGTTTCTAATGAGGAAAGTTTCTAATTTGACTAAGGTAGTAACTCAGAATTTATCTGAAATAAAACAGACCTGTTACAAAGTCCACAAATGAGCATCATATCACAAGTTTTGGACAGGCTTATGAAGCAAAACCAATCCTACACAGGGAAAAGCGGGTAAAAAAAATTACAGTGGAAGAAGCCTGAAAGTTAAACCTCATGAGGGTCGGCAGCCTGAACTGAAACTGAGAGTCACAGCAGGGCAGCACAAGCCGGGAGGGAAGCCTGGGGCCAGCAGCACGGTCCCCGCCACGCAGCGGTGCTGCAGCCAACGCGACCTGCCCGTCCTTCGGGGGTTGGACCCGAGGATCTCTGGAGGGCCCTTCCAAGCCCTACAATTCTGTGATTCTGTCCTCGCCCCGCAGGGCCTCCCAGCAGGGTTGGCCTCGCCAGGCCGAGCACGCTCCTTCCCCAGGAGGTCCCATTGTCAGCAGGCCCCCGCCGCAGGGCCCCGCCAGCGCCAGGCTCAGCGTCGGGCAGCTGCTCGGATGCCGCGGACAAAAGCGGGGTTTCTCTGGCAACGGGGCGCGATGAAGGCTGCCAGGAACCTCCTCCTGCCCCGGCTGCCTCTGCACAGCGGGACCAAGCTGAGGGGCTCAGCGCCCATGGGGTGGAAGGAGCAGGCCTGGGCATGGCCACTGGCTCCAGCCCCGGGCAGGAGTGGAGCAGTGGTGGCACCGGGCCTCCTCTGGCCTGCACCGCACCTCTGCAGCCCAGAGCTGAGACAGGTTGCTTGCAAAAAAACACAGAAATGCATTAAAAAAAAAAAAAAAAAAAAAAAAAAGAAGATACCTACAATATTATTTTTAAACACCATAAAATAGAATCGCCTCTAAGGCTCAGAGATCTCCAAGAGCTGCGGCATTTACTGCCCTGAACAATACACACAAAGAACACAGGTGATTTTGAAGGAAACCTAGTGCCTGAGAAGATGCTGAACTCTCTGTCCAGGAGAACAATGTCTTCAGCTGGTCTCCAAAATGGACAGTCTAGGAGAGCTGTTCCTGTAACATATGTTTCACCCCACTGATTCGTGACAAGTGAGAAAATATGCTTGGCAACAAAACCCATTATTTTCCTCACAACTGGGATTAGACCCAATAGTTTATTGCAAATATAATATGGCAAGTTGGACTCAAAGGAGAATCCAGTTCTTCTACAAATATGGAATACACTGCAAGGGCTACTTGACTCCAAGCTTCTTTTATTTTCTCCTCCAGACTGAGCATGTGTTTGTTTCACTAAACACCCAACCCTCTTCCACACAGAACTGCCTCTTATGTATTTTCTAGCACTTTGCCATCCTGTTTTTCAACCATATGCACCGTTCCCCTCGGCAGAGCCCTTGCATACACCATCCAACACAGCGCTGGGCCTGGTTCAGAATTAAAATGCCAGTGGGGCCACTGGAGCTACGCAGACGGGAGCACCTGGAGCAAAGCACTGCCTGCAGAGCACCCCTGGTGGCAGAGGTGCTTGAGAGACTGGGGAAGGAGCAGAGCAAATGGCTCATGGCGAGTAACCATGCCTCCCTCCTCACATGTGCTGCTATCGGCAATCCTGTCCAGAAGCAGACAAGGTATTTGGCTCTTAGCAACACAGAGACAAGCCTTTAATCCAAAGCTGGAAGTTTCAGACTTTAGAAAGTAATTAAAAAATAGGGAAGAAAAACACTGCTCAAGTCCAAACCCAGCTCCTATAGCATTGGCTTTCTTTCGCTCAACTTTTTTCATGCATTTCTTTAATCCCCAGTTTAGGCGGGTGCAGCAGGAGACAGGCCCGCTGGCAGGCACATCTCGGCAGGGGGGGCTCCATCACACCACACCACACCACAGCGCCGGGCTGGGCCTTCTTGCCCACGTGGGCTCTTAGGGCACCATGTGCTGGGCTCTGAGGTAACCTCCTGGCTTGTAACTGCTGAAAAAGGAAGTGAAAACGTGTGAAACTAGATCTTAAATTGAGTAGTTTCCTCCTCAGAAGAAACTCCCTGCCCTGCAGGCCCCGCAGGGCACAGGGAGGCGGGGGGCAGCGTGTCCCCAGCCAAGGCCGCAGCCATGAGGAGCACCACGAGGAGTGCCCTGGGCCACGGCTTCCCGGCAGAAGCAACGCGACTGCGGCTCTCCAGCTGCTGCTCACGGGCCCTCTTCCTCCCCGTTCTCTGCAGTTACCTGCCGGGTTTGTTTCTAATGAGACTCCCCTGCAAAGCTAACGCCTCTGCAGAAAACCCAGCAGATAAATAAACCAGCTCAGCTCTTTCCCACCGGCCACACTTCCTGGAGCCCTGCTGACAGATGCACACAGACATCAGTGTACACGTGTGCGTGGCACGGCCTGCTCTTTGGAGTCTTATTTTCATGAGATGTGTTTGCTCCTCCATCCCAGTACAGACAGGTCCTGCGCACCCACAAGCAACCACTGGTCAGAAGGGTGCAGGGAGACATTTGTGCCTTCCCCGACCGAGACGCCAATGCCCCTGCACTGGGGCAGCATGCAGCAGCCTTCGGCAAAGCGACACAAGCCAAGGTCTGCCTGAGCAACCTTCCAGCCCCCGGGCAGTGGCACCGTAACAGGGAATGCCACATGCAGAGAAAGCCCTGCCAGCCACGGCAGCCTCCTCTTCCTACCCCCCTCCTCTCCAGCCTGCAGAAACTAGACCAGGCATCCTGAGAGACCAGAGCTGCGATCAGCACGGCGATCTGGAGAAATAGCCAGAGCCGAGGAAGCTCCAGAGCAGTTGCCTGCAGCCACCTCGCTTCCCACTCCCCTCCAGGCCATGGGCTCTGCGCCTAACAGCACGCAAGCCAAGGCCATCTGCAGGCACGCAGGACGCCAGACAGGAGTGCTCTACGCCAAGGAAAAGTTGGTGGGAACAGATCTGGGGCAAAAAGTGATTTATTTTGTAAAAGCCACCTGTGATTGTCACTGTTCCTACAGACAAAGCGGCATCACGCTGCTTTGGCAGACACAGCTTCCAGGAAACTGCGTTCGTTTCTTTCTGGTTAAAAGAAACTTCACGTTTGCCTTATCTTACGAAAAACATCTCTTTCTCATCATTGTTTCTTCCTTCAAAGAATTTCAGAGCAGTTTGCACTAGCACGTCTACTAGCCCTCTTTATAGGTCAGAAAGGAAATACGCACAACAAATGATGAACAAAGAGAAATCTATTTTTTTTACATACAAGCTCAAGTGACAAGGGAATGGCAGTGAGCCGCAGGGCTGTTCCTGGCCTCCTGCTCAGAAGCATATTTCACACCGCCTTGCCTGTAACACCTTCTTGCAACTAACACCAGTGCCCCAGTACAACTGTGTCCTTCCTGCTTCAGAGATGCACTTCGTTAGTCAGCCTCCTAACGAACACTCCCCCGCACGCAGCAGATGCGTTGCAGTGTCTGTGTTCTGCAACGGTAGTGTTAGAAAGACAAATGCCAGCCCCAATTTATGGCATTGCTTCAGGAAGGAGAGGTTTGGCTGAGCTTGCTGTAAAGGCTGCCAGCAAGAGAGGATCCTGGAGGAAAAAAAAATAAAATCATCCTTTTCCTGCTTTGTACGTGCAAAAAGCATCACATTTGGTCTGCAGCCACTGGCAGCCTCAAACCAAAGCACTCCTACCAGAGCACACAAAAACTGCTGGCTTGAAGAAAGCTTTGTAAAATAATTTTTTTAAAAGGGGAGTTTGGGGTCAGGGCTGGGCAAGTCCTCGTCACTCCAGGTGTCTCTGACAAGGCAGAGCTGAAGTGAGAGTTGAAGCTCTACACTTCCCCTTCCATAAAGCCCCTGTCAGGACCTAAACACCATCACGATTTTATGAATTAAAGTACTAACAGGAGACAACTGACAGCAGAACGTGCCCAGTTCACGTGTCCGGAACACTATCACTGGGGATGTAGGAACAGTCCTAAAAAAACACGGTTTTGCTCAAAACAGTGTGCTGGGACAGTCACAGCACACCCAAGGTCGCACTGTTCTGACGGGCCTTTACCCACTGAGAGGAGATGCTCCAGCACACCGCTCCCACGTAGCAGGAGGGAAGAAATCCTCAGGTCCAACAGGACTCCAGCAGCCTCCCCTCCCCACCGGGAGGGCTCTGTGCCCCTACCAACGCCACCAATGCTGGCACAGGCTGGCGGCGTTCAGCCCCTCCGCAGATGGGGAGAGGCTCTGTGCAGCACCGCCCGGCCTATGTGCAGAACAAAGGCAGAGCCTGGCAGCTCCCACACAGCTCCCGGGAACACGGATCAAAGCTGAGGTGGCGACAATGGAGGCTTGAAGTCATTAAGCTGGTCAAGCACTTGAACGAGTCAAAACTCTCCCACCGAGAAGGCCCACAGCCGAGGATCTCGCAGGCTGCTGCTCACAGCCCGCTCTGCTTGCGAGCCACGTAGCAGCGCTTGCTCGGCCGGCGGGGAGGTGGCGTTTGGCAGGGGCTGCTGCAGGCTGCACCTGCAGAAGCCACCGACTGCTTGCTTTCCTCACACACCGTCAGCTGCAAGCAGACTTGCTCGCGCTGGAAAGGCACCGTGCAGCAGAAATGCAGGACAAGCTTTGGGTGAAGCAAAGCACCCCGTTTTCTTCCATCAGCATGCAGCACTCCCAAATGCACGCAACTTCTCCCTGCTTGGAAAGCCTGCTGTCCTTGGACAGCAACTGGGAAAAAATAGAATTAATATTAATAGCCTCAGGACCAAAACTTTCCACGGATCAGGACTGTCTGACAACAAATGTGATGGTGTGTTGCAATTATGTTTGATTTAAAAACAGAAACAGAATTTCAAATTTCAAAATGAACTCAAGCATAGACAAAAAAACACCCAGATAAATCCATAAGCAAAACTGGTCCTCAAGTGAACGGACTGCAGATTTTTCCGTGGGGCGTCAGCAGCTCTCACATACTGAGTGCCTAAATGCCAGCCCCTAATGAATTCAATGCGCTGATGACTGCACTGTTTTCTAAAGAACTTGGCAAGATGTTCAGCATTATTAGAGAAGAGAGGAAAAACATAAAGCAGAATTTAGTCATTTTATACCTTTTCTTCCAATAACTGAAGAAACACCCATTCTGTGTCAAGGTAACTGCAGACATTTCCATCGGAAGATGAGGCAGGAGGGCCTGATGCCAAGAGGAGCCAGCTCCACAAACCTGGCTCCAAACTTCCTACCAGAAGCACTCAGGGATCTGAGCTGTTTTGAGAGACATCGGCGGCATCCTGCAGTTTTCAGAAGTCCCTCAAGAGAGGCTTTTGCTGTCCTCCCCCAGCAGGGAGTCACTCCTCAGAGCGCCATCCCGGCGAGCTCAGTCCCACCTACAAACTGGGGCAGAGCAGCAAACCCCCTGCTGCACGGCCCAGCTGCCGCCAGCTCTCAGAGGTCCATTTTTCAGTCTGTACAACATCGAGTTCACCTTCACCATAGAGAAAAGTTTTCTTTGATTTCAGTCTCCAACAAGCCTTGGCCTAAACTGTGAGCTGTCCAGAAAAGCCAGCCGTATGACAGCCTCCCTCCTGTAGTCAGTAATTCTTTCTGGAGAGCAATTTTCCTTCTCTCGTAACAATAATTGCCTTGCCAGTCAGCACTGACTCAGGATCTTGCAGCAGCCCCCTGCACACACAGCACAGCTCCAACCACAGCGGGCGGCCATGCAGCCAGCAGCAGAGGAGCCGTACATGTGCAGGTGTGTGTGTCCTCACGGGTGTGCACGTCCTGCTGGGGGCAGCCAGAAGCCCAGACGTCCAACCCCTGCGGAGCACGCAGAGCAGAACTGAGCTGAAGCACAGGCACTGAATGGGTCGGTCAGGACAGGGCTCACAACGCCCCGTCGGGAGCACAGCCGGCAGCTCACTGGGAACAAAGTGGGGAAGGGCGAAGGGGGGGCACAGCAGGGAGCAGCCAACAGCCAGGCCCCCTCCTCTGGAGTAGGAGGGATGCCAGCGGTGCTCTGGGTTCAAAACACACAACACCCACGGCAGCGGATGAGGCCAGCAATATCCATTTAAAGCCATGAATCTTTACTCTTGCAGAGAAAGGTGCCACCTCGGTGCGTAACACCTCTGTACACCCCGTAACACCTCTGTGCCCAGTGGGATCGATGCCCTGCCGTCATTCCCCACACAACCTGCGCACCACAAGCCCCAGGGCCGCTGGCAGAGGCCGAGGCTTTGGGCAGCAGCAGCATTACTCCAGGAGTAGCCCAGGATTGCTGAAGGTGGGGCCTGGCCCAAAAGGACTACAGCAAGAGGATGTTTAAACAGCATCTTAGAGTACAGCTACTTCTTGCAGCAGTCCCTGAGCTATATGGCACATACATGTACAGTAGTGGCAATGCAACCATTTAAATGGAACCGGACAAAAGCACAGAGGAACCCAGCGAGGAGTCAAAGCCAGCGCTCACACAGCAGCTCCGGGAACCGCCAGGACACGCGGGCTGCTCACACCGCGGGATGGCCGGGAGGCACCGCAACAGCCCTGGATCGTGGTGGGAGGGGACCCAGGGCTGGGGAGGCTGCACCAGCCAGAAACATCTGCAGCAGAGGAGAAGCTGTGTGCGCTGCGATTCTGCACCAGAGCAGCACCCTTATCCTGCTATTGGCACGGGGCCGGCTTCCTCAGACCCAGCCTGGGTAACTCCTGAGACCGCCCGGCATTCGGAGAAGGGTCTGGTTTATTTCACTGCATTCCACAGAAAACTAAAAAATTAACCTGAATCGGATCTTCTCCCTTCCTCTCTGCAGAAGAGAAACGTGCACACGCAGAGCCCCTTCGGCAGGTCGTCACCCACGCCCCCAGGGGAGATGCTGGAGCTGCGGCTGACCCTCGCTTCCAAGCTGTGGTTTACCACGAGCTGCTGCCGAGACCAGACAAGCTCTGGGGGCTAAATCTAGGCAGCCAAAGCACATACTTTCAAGTTTTCTCCTGCTTTGTAAGGAGACCAGCCAGCAGGAGGATTAGTCTGGTACCTCACAGAGCACAGCCACAGCTCACACAAATGTCAAATGTAAAAATGAGCACAAGGACCTCAGACCCTGACACCAAGCCCAGGAGATGAATGTGGGAGCTCGGCAAAGAACAGGACTTGCAGATTATGTTTTTTAATTATTTTTTAAAGCAAGCAGGAGCAAGAACATACCGTCTCCCTGAACGTAGATAGCTCCGAGCCCCCATCCCGTGGACCCTCCTGAGCATCCCCTGCCTCTCCTCAGAGGCCCCGTCCCGCAGCGCCCCGCAGCCAGCTGTGTCCCAGTGCACCAGCCGGCTCCGAGGGGGTTTCATTGCGGGAGCCCAGCTGCAGCTAAACCCTGGGGGGGGAACAGTTCCTGAAGCCTGTAAGTGTGCTGATGATTGAGTTCTGGCCTAAGCTCCAGGAAAACATTTCTCTGACTACCTTGGAAAAACTGGTGGAGTTTACAAAGGGGCAGAGAAGGAGTCAGAGCAGGTCCAGCTGAAACGTTCAGAAGAGATTTGCAGAGCCCTTCACAAAGAACAATCCCAGCTCTGTGCTGGGCTAGGGGCATCCAGCAGCTACCCACAGCTTTTCAGCACGCAGGTTGCTGTGCCACAGGGAAAGTCTGACAAAAGAAACAGAGACAAAAGCAGAGCCGTCAGCTTTCAGAGGACATGAGCAGCTCGGTTTGCTGGACAGGAGGCAGGCCAGGTTATGCAGTCAGGCACATCCCCAGGTGAGGGATGCAGGAACAGGAGCGCCAAGGGGAGGTGGGAAGCCGAACGGCCGGCAGCTGGATGCTGCACCGCTGCCTTTGCTTGGTAGGAACACAAGAAAGAAGCAAGACATCCCTAAGAACCGGTTAAAGCGTTAGAAAGAAGGAGCCAAAGAGCCAGTTGTGGTGTTTGTTCAAGATTTAAGAAGAACAAAAGGAAGTGCCACGAAAGCAGATGGCGTGCCTCTCCCTGGGGAGCAGGGCGTTCTGCGCAGCGCTGGCGGGGTGCAGCAGCTCTGAGGCCTCGCTGCCCCTTCCCGGCTGCAAACCCAGCGCATTCAGCCCAGGGGCATTGTCCCTGCCAGCTCGGATGGAGGAAGCCTTTCAGGAGCTGAATGCCCCCCTGACGTCACCAGAACTCTCCGTTTTGGGCTATTAACATGCAAAAGAGAGTCTATTTAAACTTGGAGAAAGAAAGGGAGCTGTACAAGAATGTGAATCGCACCCCGAGCCACCGAAAGGGAATGAAGAAGAAGATCATTAAGTGGTTCATTGCAGCACCTCGTGCCCCTTACTCCAGGCAGGGAAAGCTGCAGAGCTGCAGCTGCAGGGGCAGAGGCTGCTGCAGCCACCGCGGGTACCCGTGCACAGGGCACTGCCAGCCCTTGGCAGAGCACCCCCAGCACAGCCCCGGCTCTGTGCGGGTCACCCCGCGGCAGCCCAGGGGTCTGAGCGGCCACAAACCCCCCGCAACGAGCCTCGTGCAGGCAGGTGCCTCGCCCCTCTGTGTCTGTACACGAGTGAGATGCAATCATTCCTTGGAGAACTTTTCGTTTAGCATCTCAAAGCAACCTGCAAACTGCTGCACTGCAAACCTCACCCAGCCTCTGAGGAGGAGGAAGGGATTGCTAGGCCAATTTTACAGATCAGGAATAAATTGTTTCCTCACACTTTGCCGTTCCTGCCCCCGGCTGTGCCATTCTGCCGTGCGAACACGCTCGTGCTTTGCGCCAAGGCCAAACGGCTCACAGCCTGGGAAGGCTGCAGAAAATGACAAGTAAAAACAAAGTGCAGAACAGCAGTCTCCAGTTCGGGAGCACGAAGAACCCGGTGTGTCTGACAATGGCGCTGCCCAAGGCCACGGGCACGTGGGGAAGCTGCCGAGGCGGGGATGGCCGGGCCATCGAGCAGAGCCGCCGCCTGTGCGCCCTGCGTGGGCAGGGGGATCAAAGCATCCTCCCTGTGAAACCTCCGAGAGAAGTGCTGAGCAGGAAGGCTTGTAAGGCACACGCGCTGGAAATGCAAGAAATGGGTGTATCTTTTGGGAAGAGCATTAAAGCAAACGGCCAGGCAGTGTAACTGCTGAGCACCGACCCCCACGGAGGGGAAGCCAGGCGGCACAGAGTGACCCCTGCAAGATGATCGTGCCCCCACTCCAAAACATCCTGTGCACCGCCAGGGGCTGAGGGTACCTCACTTGGAGCATGTCCTAACCACCTAGAAATGCTCCATGTCCTCTTGGTCAATTTTCCCCACCGTGTGATTCCAGCAAACCCCACATCGCACACTGCCTGCTGCCGGGATCTGCCCCTCCGACCGCCCTGCAGCACACGCGACCACGCGCAGTCATCTGCTGCCGGGGAACCGACGGTGCCTCCTCCTCCTCCTCCTGCTGCTGCTGCTGCTGCCTCAGCCAGACGTCAGGCTGAGGCTGACACTGCTCTGCACTCCTCCTTCTTTCCAGGAAAAAACCTCACGTTGGAAGAAGTAAGAGAAAACCATGCCATGGCCAATAAAAGAACACTGTCCCCAGGCCCAGCCAGCTTGGAAACTGCAGGAAGGAAGCAGGAAGATAAGGAGGAATTCCATCCTCGGCGCCTTTCTATGAGAGGAGGGAGCTGGCACAGCCCTTCCCTAGCACCTGCACAGTCAGCTTCAGCTGAATGAAACAGCTGAGAAAAACTCCCTGAGATATGGGACACACTGCGGTACTGCAGGACTGCGCGGACGTTCAGAAGGCAAGGAGTGTGCAACAGAGAAACCAACAGGTGCAGAGCCTCTCTGAAGGGCTTTCCATGCCAGACAGGATCCCAAACACTTCACCGTTTCATGACGAGTTCATCATCCACCACAGACCTTGAGTACGTTTCAGGCTGCAGACAGCTCAACTGGAGGCTAATAACAAGCCCTGCACTGGGATCACTGGCTTGTGCAGCTGCCGCCCACAAAGCAGAGGGGGAATCACCCTCAGCGCTTCGTTTCTGTACAAGCCATCAGCTCCTGTGGCACGGAGCGATCCCGTTACTTCCTTCCCCCAGGAAGATCAGCGTAAAGCATATTGCCTCCTCTCACCATCTTCCCCAGCATCCCAGGCTTTCTTTATTAGTGGGCACAGAACCAGCTGGTGATGGATAAACAATACGAACGAAAACACAGAAATATCCTGTCGGTACAGAGCTCTTCCTCCTCCCAGACAATGCATCCTCGAGAGCAAGCAGAGGAGGGGCCGGCACCGACTGCAGCAGGGCAGGCGCCTCCACACCCAGCCCAGCTCAGCTCCTGCTGGCCAACGCGCCCCAGCACTGCAGCGCCAGGTCAGCCTCGTGCTGCGCTTGTCTTTGCCAGCGGGATGGCACGGGGGCACACTGTACTTTTGTTCCCAGACCACACCAGTTCTTCTCTGCTCACCCTTCACCCGTTTCCTTTTCCTGGCACCGCCTCACCGTGCAGAGACCCCCGAGCTACTGCAGGGCATGGGCACGATCCCACAGACCCCTCCCCGGGCCAGCAGCGAAAGGAAAGCGTTAAATTCCCACCCAGAAAATACCAAAGGGCACTAAAGCTCCAAAGGTATTAGGGCAGCGAGGCAGCAGGCAAATGCAAGCGATGTGCACCAAGACGCGTGGCTTTCCCTGAAGGACCACAGACCAGGGCGTGCTCCCAGCAGCTACAGCTCTGGCTAAGGTCAGCTGGCTCTGCAGGTGTCTGCCACCCCTAGAAAATAATCCTGCAAATATTATACTGCATCCACTTGGTATGCACATAGCCAGAAGGTCTGCAGTGCTATCTCTGGAGGGCTCTCCTGCCATGCTGTCCTTTCATCGCACTTGCAAGGAAGACAAGATTTGGATGTAAGCATTCCTTCTGCTGAAGCACTGTAGAAAAACAGAAAATACCTTCCTTCTTTTCTGCTCACACTCAGATGTGCAGAATTCTCAGGTTCTTTGAATTCACATCCCTTCATGCAAAGCAAAAACTACGGGGCTTTCGGGTTGACTGAGGTACAAATCAAATAACATTGCCTTTAAAGAGGGAAAGAAAAAGAATGTGCCATATGTGCCATCCTAGCAGGGTGAAGCAAATAAAGATTTCAGTTTGTTTCTTTGCACACTAACCACCTGGAAGCAGATCTGACCTTCGTTCAAACACCCTGCCCAGTGCCAGCCCGAACTGCCACTGCCTGACCCCCCCCGGGAGCTGCCGCCCACCCGAGCCGTGCCGGGCAGCGCGGGGCCAGCCCCGCAGCACAGCCCGCAGCAGTCCCTGCCCTTCAGCTTTCTGCTGCCTTGCTTGAACCCCGGGCTGCACACAGCTGACAGCCCTGCTGCCAGAGCTCCCTCCTTGTACCTCAGGCTGCGAAACTGCACCTTGCAGCTAAAACAAGAGAAAAAGCAAGCCCAGGAGCTCCAGTGTTAGTTATTTGCAAGTGCTTTGTGTGAGCTGCGGGCTGTCAGCAGAGCCGCTGGCACACAGATGCCGTTCAGCCTCGGCTCGTGCAGCCCCACAGCACACAGGGCCTGGCAGTCAGCGAGGAGCCCCGCACGCTGCGTGCAGTGTAGCTGCTGTCTGCTTTTTATAAATTCCTCCCGAAGCAGATTGCTAATTGCTCCTGATTTCTGCTCTTCTAAAATAAGCTCAGACTGCAATCTGCATAGATGCTGCAGAAGGACTGATGAACTGCCCGCCCACCTGAAGCTCCAGCACGGCGCAGCATGCGGGCACGGCTCCTGCCGGCCACCGGGGCCAGCCCCGCGTGGACACCTCGCAGTGCACGGTGCGGCCCCACGTCCACAGGAACCTCGAGCACCCAGCGAGGTCAGGGAGCACAGGGAGGAACCTCACGCTGATGCCAAATTGGCTGCAGTCTGCATGCGGCACAACACCCCTGGCTTGTACCAGCCAGTGCCGGGGGGCTCTGAGCACCCACGGCTCTGCCTGTGGCTCTGCTGCCGCCCCGTCCCACGCCCCGAGCAGCGCCCCTGGTCCCTGTGACATGCTGGCAGGCTGCAGGGGCACACGGGCACCGCTCTCTGCAAAGCCACGGGTTTATCGAGGGTAGAGCAGTGCTGGAAGTGAAGACTAGAAGGATGTGCAGGAACCCACATCACTGAGAGCAGGCTGGGGCAGCACGGGGAGGCTCGGCGGTGGCACGGCCCCGCAGGGAAAGCAAGCTGCGTGCCGCGGGGCTGAGCCTCGCGCTGCAGGTTGTGGCTGCAGACGGTGGCACCGAGCAGCAGGCGTGGTTATGGACACAAACCTCACTGCAAACAAACCCCTCACGCAGCACATCTCATGACTGTATCGCCAGATACTCTTCCATAGCAAAAGCACATCAAAACACGGTTTTCCCTTTATCTTCCCGAATTGTCAGCTGTGACTGTGACAACCTCAACGCACACCCACCACTTAGCACGAAGGCACACTGCTCCAAAATCCCTGCCAGCCATCTCCGCTTCCAAACACAGGAACACCACCAATTCCTCCATTTACCTCCCTGCAGGAGGACCAAGCTGGTTTCCAGCCATTAAACGCCACAACCTCCCGTCGAACAGACCTGCCATCGTGTCGAGGCAGCAGAAACCCAGGCGTGAAGTCGGGAAGCCCTTCATTGCCAAGTTACCCGCCTCACACAACACACACGTGGCCATACCTGCACGCTGCTCCTTCAGCGAGAGCGCCTGCAGAGGTAACCACCCGAACGCCTTCCTTACGAGCACACGGCGCATGCACGGGAGGCACATGGGTGGCTGTACACGTGGCTGAGGTGACCGACAGGCTGAACTCAGGCACTCAGCAGGGCAGCGCCACGGCCGGGAGGTGTGGGCACACCTGGGCTGGGTGCCCTGCCTGCCTGCCCTGCCCGCCCGGGCACCGAGACAAGGCGGCCCTGCCGTCAGCGCTTACATAGGCCAGGGAAAGCTCAACAAAGAAAGAATAAGCAATGCAGATGCTTCCACCATAAAGAAAAGCCCTGAAGTAAAGCAGGGGTAACAAAAAGGCAAGTGCTTCCCCTGGACAAGTTCTTAGAAATTCCAGCACCGGGCACACAGGGGAGCACCACGCTCTCCAGGCACGCATTAGCTGTGCTCACCACGCCACTGCCCTCCCCAGAGCGAGCTCCCGGGCAGACCACTTAGCGTTAAACCACTGCTGCCACAATCCTGGCAAGTATCAGCGCGTCTATAGCTGCTGGGACCCTACGCGTTACTGTTTTTAAGACCAGGCAACGCTTTCAGAAAACAAGCCCACATTTCGGCATTCATGTGCCTCCCCAGCCAGCTACGGCAGGAAATCTGAGCTGTCCCCGAAGGCAGCGCTCCAACCTCCGAGACAGCTGCAAAACACATCACAGCAGTACCATGCCTTATCCCCAGCCTCCAGCTTCCCTGATGAGTTTTTTCAGGAGAGCAGACAGCTCTCTTCCTTTCTCCCCCGCTCCTTCTTGGTGCGAGCACAAATTCCAAGCCTTGAGGATTAGTCAAAATATTCCCATTTATCTAACGCTCGCTGTACTTCCTCGCTTTGCTCCGTGCTTTACTTTGAAGATTGCTTTCAGGGATCTCCCAGTCCCCTCCCCAGCTTCAGGACTCTTTTTATTATTTATTTGTTACGGCTTCTGCTCCCTTTCCACGTGCACGTTTCCCGTCACTGATGCGCTGGCCGCAGGGCACCGCGCTGGCCACGTTCCCGGGGAGCAGAGGCGAGCTCTGAGATGCGTTTCTCACAGCAGCCCTGCAGCAATGAGGCCAGCGATGGCAGCGCTCCATCCTGCAGCCTTTGCTCTCACAGGCAGCCCCGGGGCGCTCAGGGCAGTGCAATGCAAAGGGTCAGTACCAGACCCGGTCCCTGGCTCTGCCCCGCTGAGCCCACGGGAGGACGGTCAGTCAGCCCTCCCAGCTCCCTCCCCAGCACCCCCGTTTGGCACTCCGCTCCCCCCTGCCTTCTCCTCGGTTTCCCAACGCCCAGCTCCTCTGTTGCAAGCACTGCTGCTCCAGCACACGGGTCAAGCTGAGCAAACAGCGTTTGCTGGAATTCAGCACAGGCCTCTCTGACATCTATCCCACTTACCTCATCTATTTGTCAGGAATAATTAAAAGATTCCAAATTCCTTTTTATTTATTCAGATTAGACTTCCAGTTCCAAACACGTTATCTTTCCTGCGCTAGCTGGTTGTTGTTTTTGAAGGATCAGCCACAACACTACCCATCCTAAAACTGCTCAATTCGGTGCAAGAGCTCCTTTGTGAGCACCCCTCTCCAGCCACCAAGCAGTTGCTCACCGGCAGGCTCCACCTCATCTCCCTTCTCCTTCCCGGAGCCCGAGTTCTCTGTGCACATCACTTCACCTTTTACTCTGGCGAGCAGCATCACAGCGGGCTTCACCCTGCTTCTCACAGCAGGCACATCTGCTCGCTCCATAGCACTGTGCCCCCCTGCCCTTGAGAGCCTGATCGCCCCCAGCCTGGACCAGTTCTCAAGGATCAGGCATTCTCCAGCTCCTCGCTGGGCCAGCACCTCCTTGCTTTGCTCCATGTGTAATTCCTGCTCTTCCACGCATTGACTAGCCCAAATCTGCGTCACTGAGATTTGTGTGGTGCCATATCTTCCCCCCACAACAAACCCTAAGGGTTGCTGTACAGACACCTCTCTGGCAGCAGGGAGCGGGCCCCGGGCAGCACAGTGCCGGTGGGACTGGGACACGGAGCGGGCTGGGTGCTGGTGGGACTGGGACACAGAGCAGGCTTGGTACCGGTGGGATCAGGACGCAGCACAGGCTCGTCATCGCAGCGAGTTATTTTAGCACACGAGCTGGGGACGCTTCCTCCCCGCCCCTGCACCATCTGCTCTCCGTCCCCCCAGCTCCCAGCGCAGGAGCGTGCCCTCCTCCCTCCGCCGCAGCGCTCTGCCCGCCGTGCTGTCTCCGTCTGGCACACACAGCGCAGAGCCCCACAGCCCCCAGCCCCGCAGCCCCCGGCCCTGCAGCCCCTCGGGTGCTGCAGCCCCTCCTGTCCGCTCCTGGAGCAGCCCTGAGCAGCTCGGCGTGGCCGGCGAGCCCCCGTCCTGCAGGCTGCTGCGGTGCAGAGCTGGGAAGGTGAAGTCTGGAAGGTTGGGGAGACCACGGCGGGGTCTGAAGAGAAAGCCTTTACATGAAGGTCACCCAAGGTCCCTCGTGTCCTCATGCTGTGTACAGATATTTGTTTTTTTAATGTAAGATTTTGTACCTAGATGAAAACATGCCCTGAGCGTTCCTCACACGAATTCCTAATTTTATGATTACATCCTGCCACCGAGGCTGGGAATAAACAGAGGACTGTAATCGCACAATAACCGTGATTTTCCCTTAGCACCAGGCTCTGGTGGAACGATCGGCACATCTCCGGATACAGCACGCCGCTCCAGACAGCACCCTTATTTGCATTGACAGCACAGAGACGAGGCAGTGAACCAATACCCGACGCTGCTTCCTTATTCAGAGACCAATACTGCAGGTGGGACGTGCTGCCGCCTGCTAATGAACCGCAGCAGCAGGCAGTGCCCGGTGCCACAGCCACCCCGCACCACTGTGTTACATGGGACAAGCTGGGCTGCCATCCCAGCAGGGCAGGCGTGCACCCAGCGCACCCACAGCGGCTCCCGAATGGGGATTTCCTCGGAGTTACTGACATTCTGTTCGTGTCAGCTCACCAGCCCAGGAAGCATCCGTGATCCAACTCGCCGCTGTTTGTTTCCTGCACCAGAGCCGCTCCTTTTCCCAGGCACTCCTACCCACCGGCAGCCAGGCAGCACGGCCAGCACCATGGCAAGCAGCGCAGCGCCAGCCCGTCACACCGACAGCAGCCACTCACTGGGACAGTGTGAAGCCCGCTGGAGGAACAGGACAGATCTATCTCACCCAACTGAGGAAAGCTGCTAACTGCTGAAGCGCACTGAGCACTGACCCAGGAGCAGGCCACTACTCCTCGTTTCCAGCATGCACACGAGCAGCAAAGCCTCCATCCGTGCGCCTCTGCTCACTGCCCTCTGGCCGTAATCTCGCCGTTGCTGCCCTTCTCTAAGGGTTGTTCACTCCGCTCCTCTGCCTACCAAGGCCTCTTTGCCTCGGTAGGTCATCACATCACATCACCCCACACGTGACTTTCAGGACAGCATCACCCATTGCAGCGCAGAGCAGAAAGCTGTGTTTACGTTTAGGCCACGTTTCACGTGCCACCAGGTTTTTCATGTTCACTGCCCAGTCCAAAGCCAGGGAACACCAATGATTTGGAGAGGGTACCACCGAACAGCCCCCTAGTGAGGTCTGACCACCTGAAACAAAACGCCCCGATCTGCCTGTCACGCCAAAACCTGCTCACTGTTCGCAGCACTGCAGGCAAACTGATGTGGCAGTGAAGGGGAGACCTCAGCGCCCAGCCCTGTGGCCCAAGGCACCAACACTCTGTTGCAGTCCCAAGTTTCAGATGCTCCTGACAACAAAAGCAACTCGGAAATCCAACCTACCTGCTCGGGGCCAGGCAAGCAGCGTCTGAATGGCAGAACGACCCACCACATCTTTGTCCCACCCCATACTGTGGCCCCGTAAGATAACATTTTTCCCTGTTGAAGAGACCCGTGAGATGAAGAGCATGAATGGACTTTTGGAACAGGGAATGCCTTTAACTGGTGGCCTTTAGCACCGACCATCAAACTGAGCTCAAATAATTACAGTTTGAGGGAAAAGGCTGACGGTGACTTGACGTGGTCTCCTACATTAAAATGCACCATATTTCCTTTGTGCCATATTCTTATTCACTTTGATGTATTATCATTCCCCGCTCCTCTTGATTGCTTTTCAGAAGCGCTCTAAATTAATGTGAACTGGTAAAGGGTAATTATCTCTATGAATAATTAGTGCATGCTAATAAATGCAAAATAGGACAAAATGCTAAGTTTTACTGCCACTAACAGTTCCTCCTCATGACACCCTCTCTGCTAAAAGAGCATCTACAGAGCACTGGCAAGGAAACACGGAGGACAGCTGTGTCCTTACTGCAAGTGTGAAGAATTCCTCCATGTGGCAGGGGATGACAGAAGCACAGTCCCCGCTTCCTTGTCTGAAGCACGGTCTTACAGTGGCCAGCAAAATACTGCTTTCTCTTAGCAAAACGCTGTAGGAATACGTATTGTTAAAAATACATCATATTACCAAAAAAGAGGAAGGTATTACGGAGAAAATGAAGCAGACATCCCCAAGAAGAGGCTATTCCCAAGCAGAGGAAGAAGAGGGAAGGTTGCAGTGGTGCAGACACCCATCAGCACCTCTCCGAGCCCCAGGTGTCCCCGCGTGCTGCTCAGCACGTGGCCGGTGTGACCAGGCGCCAGCAGCGGCGGCACAAGGCGTGTATGGGTTGCATTCTCCAGTCCCTGCAGTCTGACACGGGGTTACCACTTCGGAGCACAAGCAGCACAGCAGCGAGACAAGCTCCTGTTGCTGCCGCAGGCCGCGATTCCTGGCCCAGGCCTGCCTTTCCTAAGAGCCAGCCTGAAGCTGCACGAAGCCAGAGGCCCTGCAGCAGCTGGGGGAGAAGGTCTCTGGGGAGCTTCCCTCATCCAGCCCACACAGCGCGGTGTCCACGGGAGCTGCCTGAAGGAGCTCGAGCCGCAGGCTGAGCCCCGCACACGCTGCCCCGGCACAGCACGGCCACAACCTAGAGCTGAACGTCTGCAACCTCCGTCAGATTTTATTTTAGAGGGAGCTGCAGCACGCTGGCTGGATTTAATGGCACAAAAGAAGAAGAAGAGACGCTTCAGTGCCTTCTTAGCAAGGGTAGGGAGCTCCACCAGTGAAGATCCCATTCAACGCACAGATGTGGGAACCTTGCTTGGCACTCCCTCCAGACTGCACCTGCTGCCTCCCCAGAGTCGTGACACGTGTCCTGGCATCACGATAGGAAACACACGAGTGAATTCTGTGAAGTATTTTAAACGCAGATGGAACCCAGCCCATCACCATTTTATTAGTGCACTTGTTAAAAGTTTAGCATAATAAAGGTAAAATGAATCTGTAAGGACTCTTGCCTCTGTCTTTGGAAGAAAGAAAAAACCAAAGCCACACACAACCTTCACATTTGCACTGCCTTGGCACATCTCCTTCCACAGAGGATTATAAATACGGTTCAGGAAGTCAGCTTGTCAGGAAGCAGGATGGAGAAGGAGACTCAAGTTTGTGAATTGTCATCAGACACTATTCACTGAATTTATTAGAGGCTGAAGCACCCTCAGATCATGCTCCCTGCTGTTGTTCTTTCTGTCTGTTCCTAAGCACATAAAACCACCCCCGTTCCCCACAAGTTGCCCCACACCTAACAGCTACGAGCCAGGCCTACCTCCCTAAGCCTCAGCTCCCAGCAGCTGCCTGGAACAGGCACCAACCCACCAAGGCCCAATCCCAAAATCATCTCCTACCAACACGCCCTCAGCCACAAGGCTGGGTCTGAGCAGGCTGATTGGAACTGACAATTTCAATCACACTTTAAATAAGCAAGCAGGAAACCAATTTCCGCATTGTTTACATTTGTAATCTGTAGTTATTTTCTTAAGGAAAGAACAACTGATTATCAGCGGCGGGCATAAAGAGTTTCCTGCTACACTGGGAGACCCACCTCTCATCCTCCCTGCATCCTGAACCAATTTTGGGGCACACTCACTCAGATTTAACGCTTCTGTTTTTATTTTGTTCAAAGGTACTCTTGGCACATGACTTTTTTTCAAGCACGAGTCCTCCAAGCTGCATTACAGTACTGCACGAGTATTTAGCGACATCATCCTGCCCTATCTATCTCCCCCAGCACGGCGAGGCGGGCCTGAGGCTGCCGACAGCCACCCGCTGCGGCACGTGCTGGGGGACAAGGCGAAGGGGCGCAGGGGGAGGCAGCCAGCAGCGTGCCACGGCTGCTCCACCACGAAGCTTGGTGGTTTTCTGTTTCCAAACGATGATCCGACACTGGAGCAGGCTGCCCAGAGGCTGCACGCCGCAGAGGGAAGGGCTGCAGCACTGCCCAGCAGCGCCCAGCAGCTGATCGTGGCCGCGGCTCAGTGTGGGGAGGCACAGCGCCGGCCGGGGAGCCCACAGGCCCTGGGGGAAACGTGCCCCACATCCGCAGAAAACAGGCAGCGGGGGAGCCAAGCAGCCGCTCAGCCCCGTGTCCTCCTGCCTACCTGCACACCGACGAGATCTCGTCTCAGCCAGGAGCACCAGAGGATCCCTGCAGCCCCTCCGGCCCAGTCCCCGAGGATGGGGAGCTGACAACCCCTCCTGGCAGCCACCCTGCTGTTCAATCACCATCTAAAACCGTGCTGAGCAGAGGGAAGGGACTGTGACCACCTCCCTCAGCCTGCCCGACGAGCCCTCCCTAACACAGCCCAGGGTGCTGCCGGCCTGCTTTGCCATCACCTGCTGGCTCCTGGTCAACCTCCCGTCCGCCACGGCCCCAGGGTCCTTCTCTTGGGAGCTGTTTTCCAGCAGGTCTTGGCCTGTGCTGGTGCCTGGGGTTGTTCCTCCCCACAGGCATGACACGGAGCTTCCCTTTGCTGAGCACCACAGGACTCCTGCTGGCCCATTTCTCCAGGGTGAGCTCCCTCTGACCGGCAGCACCGGCTGGTCTATCACTGCCCCTGCTCGGGAACATGAAGCCTTCAACGTGTCAGTCGGACATTTCAGGTAGAGGATCACCATAACTATTTACTCGCTTCACCCAGGATATAACGGGACTCTAACAACAGCTCAATGGTCTCTCTGAAGTGATTTTCGCCTTGGGGCACAGTGCTTCCCCATGCTGCCCTTTGTCTCCAAGCGCAGGCTCACTCCAAAAGCTGCTCGTGTTTCATTACGGTGTAGTTTCCAGCACGGAGGCCAGGCCACGTTTCACTTCTTACCAAGTCACCAGAGCACACAGCGCACAACAGCCAATGCAACTAATGATGCTGCCTTAAACTAGATGATAAATGCACATGCTGATGAACCAAGGCACTCCCGCCTTGCCATTTGTGCACCTCCATGAATGATGAGTTGTGAAGGCATCGCCCGTCATCCATCACAGCGAAACCAACTCATCTGGTGCAGCAAAAACAATTCATATTTCCCCCCCTCGGTCACAGAACAGTAACGAGTATAAAAGGAGATTTATACTGCCTTTTAATTCTTTGAATATCAGAGGAACAACACTTCAACCCATGTAGCTATCTGCTTTTGTGTGTGTGCGCTGTGTTTCTCTTCTCCCAGAGGATGTCTGTTCTGTTCAGCACACATCAATCTGAATTACAGGAGGAATAAAACATGCTTGGCTTGGATCCATGGCCTACCTAGCTGGTAAAAGTAACGTGTGCTAAAAACACAGCTCCAGGGCTCACGGCCTCCTTCCAAGAGGAAAGTTGTGCTGGTTGGAAGGGCAGGGCAGAAGTAAGGCGCAGGGAGCACTGCTCTACGAGGGCCAGCCAACTGCACTGCTCTTCACAAGCACACAGGGAAACGCATGGAGCCAGCTGCTATTTTCAGAAAATACATCTTTAAGTTTAAACACTGGGAAAAAAAGCGGTCTAATCAGAAAGCGTTAAGAGACTAAGCACGGAGGATGTTAGACCTCCCGTCACGGAAGGGCTGTAATTGATTAGATGAACATCTGACAAAGACGCCTGAGCTGCTGGGAAGTGCTGAAGATAGCGCAGGGAGTTTCTCGGGGAAATGCTGCCCGGTCTGGCCTGTTACCCGCTGGGCACAGAGCGGCTGGGACAGGGGGCCGGGTGGGGAGAAGCCCCCGGCCAGCCCCGGCTGTGCCCCACACACGGGGGGCAGCGGGCGCCCATTCACATGGTAATGCCACACAACAGCCGGAGTGGCCTCAAGGTCTTTATCATTTTGATGGCCTTGTGCTCCTTCCCTTTTTGGGCAAAACAGCGCATAATGGCCTTCGGGGAGCTCATTAAGTCGAATATGCTGCAGCTGGGGGAGGCGGCAGGGTAGGGACAGAACCTGGGGGAGGCAAAGTGTGGGGAAGAAAACAGCTGAGAGCCCTGCGGGCTGCTGTGCTGGCCCAGCGCTGCTCAAGGCATTTCGGGATCAAAACGGAGATTGAGACTTTTCTCAGAAGTTTTTAAAATGTAAGTTATGAATAACAATGCTGTCACGGTAGTGAAGAGGTGGAAGGTCCTGCATCAATGTTTCCCTGCAATAACAGACGTATAAATGTTGTGTGTCCGACTTTTTAGGGATTGATTCCAAACCTTTGAATCCAGTCAAAAATCTCCCCTTAGCTTCAGAAGCCTTTGACTCGAGTCTTGTGACTCAAACACAAGCTGAATATAAACAGGGTAGGGAAACTGTCCAGCCAAGTCAAAAGTAAATTTAGCCATAGAATGTATTAATAATTATAAGCAAAGTCACTTTTTTCTTAATATCTGGATTTTACCGTAACAGTTTTACTGTAAGCGTTAATAGATTATTTTCGCTCCCACCAAAAAATGTCACAAGATCCCTTTACACATAAGTTAGTGTCCAAAACGCTGCCTCCAGCCAGGATATTTTAGTAACTACTGGATGAAGAACAGCTGTATTATACAGAGATGTAATTATGTTTCAAAGAAAATGGTTTTCCATGTAGATTTAACACTAGTGAATAAAATTAACCCCCAATGCTGAAGTGCAGAACCTCTCATTCCGAGTACCTCCATGTTTCTGGCCTGCTTGGAGGACCTGAGGCAGACGCGGTTGGCTGCAGGGCTGCAGCGACTCAGCTGGGGCACCACTACCCCGCGTCCTCCTCTGCATCCCCCCTGCTTTTAGCTGCACCCAGCGGTACGTCCTTATCCGACATAAATTTCCAAAGGAGCCGAGAGAGGCCGGGGGCTGCACCCTGTACCCCTGCCAAGGGGTGAGCAGCAAAGTGCCACCCCAAGCACTGGCCCCAGGCAGTGACGCACCCCAGGGCTGACGGTGCCAGGCGGGCACCCAGAGCACCCCATCTCCCCAGAGCACCCCATCTCTCCCCAGAGCACCCCGCCTCAGGCCACCACCAGGGCCCTGCGGTGCGAGGAGCGGCTGCTGCAGAGCTCGCTGGGTTGCCATGGTGATGGAGAAAAACCCAGCTCTGGAGACAGGCTCCCACAGGCAGATTTAGCGCTGAGGACTGCAGCTCGCGCTGATTCACCACTCGGCAGAAACGGGCCTGTAAGTACCAGCGCTGAAGTTTGTCCCCAGATGCATCACAAACGAAGATAGGCCCGAGGTTGTCAGGCCTACGTTGTTCACAATAACTAACCTCCAACCTCATCATGCTAATTGTAAGTACTTAATTTAGGGGGCAACTCTTCCCTCTTCCCCTCCTGCCACACGTGTTTGCATCCATCAGCCTGCTTCCTGCCCTCCGTGGGCAGCAAACGCCTCTGAGCTTCGCCGTGCCCAGCTGGGGGCTGGCTGGAGGTGAGACCAGGGGGGTTCGTAGCGCCTCGCCTCTCTCTGCAGCTGTAACCAAACATGCATGGAAAAAATGAAATAGCCGGAAACTGTGCTGGCTACCAGTGGGGATGGTTTTTAAGTTCCAACTTCCTGACACCAGTCATCCGCTTCTTTCCTTTTTTTGAGCCTTTGCAAAATTGATTTCCAGGAACACAGACAGACACACAGACAGACACACACAGACAGACACACACAGACAGACACACACAGACAGACACACACAGACACAGGAGTCTCACTCCTCACACTTCTGCCTGCTTCCCTTGCCCATGCCCTGCTCGAAGCCCGTCAGGAGGCTGCAGCCTGCAGGCAGGACTGCGGCCCTACGTCGATCACCGAGCATGTTTCTGGAAAACAAGGCGCAAATGGAGCGTGTCCCACGCAGGCAGCCTGGCTCCAGCAGCAGCGAGCGGCCCTCAGCACGGAGCGGAGCCCGGCCAGCCCTCAGCACACGCTGCCCCGGGGCCCGCAGCTCTGCACAGGGGCCCCGTGCCCGGTACCGGCACCCAGAGGAGCCAGGAGCCGCCTTCAGCATCAGCGGCCCCGGCCATATCACACACACCAGCTGACGATGAGCTCCAGCACTCTAGGTTCTCTCCACATTCATTTCACACGGAATTTATTATCAGTTTAGAAATTAACTCCCCCTACCCCACAACCCCCACGCACACAGGCCACGGTGCGGCTCGGGGCGGTGGCAGCGCCCCCTCCAGCAGCTCGGCAGCCCGCTGTTACCCCGCACTGTCCTGGCAGCGCTCACAGGCAGCCCGCGACCAGATGGATGTATTTGTAAATAAGACAGATCAGTTTTGTCAGGTTGTAATTGGTTTTAGAACAAGCAATTCCCACGACGACAAACAACAATTAAAGAGCGCAGAGCTCCCCCAGCCAGCGTCTGAATGAGTTTTATGGCAAGGCCAAAGCTGAGGAGGCTCCAGAGCAACTGGACGACCTCCACAAGAGCTCGCTGTGGCTGAGAAAACAGCCCTATTTCATCACCTTTCACCCAAGGAACCAGTGCTGCTGGCGTGCCTCATCATCAATACAACGCCTTAAAGCCTCAAAGCACGACCTACCCCCTTCGGGAAACCTCTCTTCCAAAGAGCCGGCATCACTAACCTCGTTCTCCGGGTGCTCCAGAACAGCAGCCACGCACTCCTATCTATGAGTTTGTGTGGAGTAATCCCCAACAAGGCCTCTTGAACATTTTTTTAAAATTCCCAATGAAAGTTTATTCCTAAAGAAGTTCTTCTCTGCTTTTGTGACCTGCAAAACTGTCTCCTGCCCCCAGCCCTCAGGAGAGGCAAGCCGTCTGCGTACGGTCCTCTCCCGCCTGCCACGGAGTCAGCTCGCTGCATCCAGAAGCACCTGCGAGGCAGTGACACATCTGCGTGCCCCTTTCTGCAGCAATGCAGGGAACCACATCAACAGCACAGCCCGAGATGGACGGGAACCTGCCGTGTGATAGGAGCAGCAATCAAGGTGCGGGTGTTTTTCTTCTCCTCGCCCTTAGTTTTGATCTGACCAGATGAAGCAGAGTACCTCGAGCTGCCAGCCCACAAGAACAATGGCTGCGTAAATACTTTCTTTGTTATGGTTTCACTTCCAGGGGTTTATAAATATGACATCCTCACTTACAGCATGTTTGCTTATTGTCTCTTTAGAGATTTTAGCAAGAGTAGGTCAAGAGCAGAGAAGCGCTGCACAGGAAAAACTGCTTTTAAAAGATGAATCACTTGGAATGCCATCATGTAAAGAGTGTTGAAAGAAATGAATAGGCTTTGTAAGAACCTGCTGCTGAGACTGTGATTCCCAATTCACTTGGTGTGCTCTAAGTTAAAAAGGCTTCAACGCTGCTATTCTATTTTTCTTCAGTTTTTACCATACCTCCTCGGGTTTATCCTCAGCTACCCCAAAATACACGTGGAATCTCTGTTATAATTCCCAGTTCCATTTATTCCAGCAGTAGAAGTTCCATTCACTCTAGTAGTAAAAAGAACGGGCAATATAAAGTCCCTGCAAAGCATGGGCTGCATGCAGTGCAAAGTAAAATAAAGAGTGGTTTAAGGAAAATGCAGCACAGTAAAAAGTTGGCCTTGCAGAGTTTCTATATAACAATTCTATAAGAGTTATTTAACCCTGCTACGGCCATTTCAGAGTTCCCAAACAGAGACGTGAGACTGGGCTGACAACAGCCCCAGCTTCCCCGGGCACACGGGAGGTGCTGCCACCTGCACAGCACGCTTGGCAGCCACGTGCTGCAGAAAGCCAACGCGAGCACCCCCTTCCCCGTGTCTCTGGCGGATGCACACAGCCCCAGCCACAAAACGCCCTCCGGCTGCCCTGAGGTGTGAAGCGCTCTGGTTTCCAGCAGAGCAAGGCTGGCTGTCCCCAGTTACCGGGGTGTCAGCACAACAGCCACAGGACTCACGCCTCCCCACCCGTGCCGGGTCTAAGCCCAGGCTGCAGCAAAGCCGGAGCACGCGGCTGGGGACAGGTCCCCGGGGTGGCGGAGCCGAGGAGCCGTCCCTGCCCCTGGCTCGGCAGCAGGAAGCAGTGGCTGGGGAGCGCTCAGCTCGGCGAGGAGGGCAGCGGGGCGCCGGGAGCCCTACCACCGCCAGCAGCCCGGGGCTGTGGGACCTCACCAGCAGCCCAGCAGCAGGCTGAAGGCAGATCACACAGCACACACAGCACCCAGCTGCCGGGGCAACACAGAGGAAACGTCTGATGGAAACAACCTGCTGGCACCCGAGCAGCCTCCATCCCTCGGACACAAGGCTCAAGGAGCCGGCTCCTGCTCCTGCCGCCCCGCGCTGCCGCCTGGAGCTGCTGAACGCAGCACTCCCCCTGCTTCTTGAAGCAGGGGAACCAAGCCTTTGGTGCTCTCACGAATTTGGAAACAAATCCATGGGTATTTACAGAGACGCCGGTGTTATTTGATCCAGCGGCCTCTCTCGGAGCAGCACTCCGATGCTGCAGGGGAAGCTATAACGTATCCAGCCAGTTGTGTAATGCTCTACACGGGAGCAGAAATTGTTTCCTGATCTCTCCAGCAATCACACTCAGCCCTGGAGCATGATGTTTGATTGTGCTGACTTCAGCATGCTTAACTGTACATAATATCGACTGCAAAAGTACTCAGCCCTTTAAAAATGTGCCCGTCTCCAAAAAGAAACAATCATTGGGCCGTGGTGCAAAACCACATCACAATGCTCCAGCCTACACTCGGCTGATTTTAACCCTGCTGAGCAGCAACACCGACAATCTCCCAGCGAGAGATCGGCACTCCTGCACGCTGCCCCTGGAGCACTGCTCCCTGTGGCAGCCAGCGAGGCTTTCCACCACAGCAGGAGGAGCACCCAGGGGACCCCTGCCAGCCTCCCCTCTTGCTTTGTGGAGGCCGGGGCCGACATTTCAGTGGCCATGGTACAAGCAGCAAGGAGAAGGATTCACTGTGACTTTTTCCAAGCCTCGCAGTGTACACGGCCTGCCTCCTCCTGCCAGCAAGGATGCTGGCACACCACCAAGGGCACGGAGCAGCACGTGCCAGCACTGACGGAGGCATCTAACCCCTCCGGGGGGCCTCACCCCAAGCCCTCCGGGAGGAGCTGTGCTCAGCAGCAGCCGAGTCCCTCCCAAACAGCCCTTGGCAAGAGCGGGACGTGCCCACCCGTACGCTGTGCCCCGGAGGAGATAGCACAGCCTCCCAAGGGCACAGGGGCAGAAACGGCTGCCTGCAGTAATGCTTTCCTGGGGGGCCTGATGTGTCCCCAGCTATCAGCGCGTCCTCCGCCCCTGAGGCCAAGCGGTCTGAGCACCCCGGGCCAGGGCAGAGCAGGGGTCCCCACCCGACCCTGCTCCACAGCCACCGTGCGATCACGCTGCAGCTCCGGCGTGAACCCGCAGCACCACCAGCTTCACCCTCGGTTCTCACCCTGTTACAAGTTGTTCTCTAACATCAGTGATTAAATTATAGCACCAGAGCTAAATGTCCTTGAAGAAAGAGAAGCAGAAAGCGGGGACTCCAGTGCATGTACATGGCTTTGTGTTCCACTTTCTTTTCAAGCGTTTAATCTTACCGGACAGTAAAACAACACTGACTCTCTCACCTCATCACTCCCGCCAGCTTTGCTGTCTAGATAATGACCAAACCAAGAGCTTCCCCAATAAAATCCTTGCCCTAAAGAGCTGCAGCCCTGAGCAGTCCCAGGAGCAGCAGTGTTCGTGGCCATCCAGGCAGCCACATCCCCTCTTTGACATTTGTTTTGTGCACAGGCCCTGATGCTCAGAGGCAGGGGCACTGGAACAAACCTAAAAATCAACGAGATTCTTCGTAGGAGCAACCCCCTCTCCTCTGTGTCTGTCCAACGAAGACACAAGCAAGGAGCTGTAGTGATGGGGAGCGCACAGAAGCTCTGACACTTGCCATTAGAACGCCTGCAGTCGGACTGCCTACGAGACAGAGCAGGGTGTTACTGAGCCTCTTCAAGCAGCAAGGTGCACACTGACTGCAATCCCTGCACACACGGCAGATCCTCCCAGAGGCCTAGGTAAAAGAGTAAAACCTTTTTTTCTTCGCTCCCTCTTCAAAGCGATTCTTTAGCTCCGAAGGAAAGAAGAGTAACAGACACTAATGCAAATGCTTCCCTGGGGCTGTTGGACTCAGAGGCTGTGCAATTTTCCTAAACTTTCCAGCGCCCAGACCAGCAGCCTGCAGCACTGGTGTTGTCAGGGAGCGCCTCCCCTGCACGTCAGCACGGCTTCAGCACTCGGAGGCCATCAGTAAAGTTCACAGGAACTCTTCTGTCGCTAGCGACCACCAGTTCGGGTGGCACGTTGGTTTGAGCCAGCACCGCAGCACAAGATGCTTAAGCAAAAGAATCCCACAGCCATGCCCTTCTCCCAGCTCCCAGATCCCTGAGCCTCCTCACCTCTCCCGTAGCAGGGGCTCCCGAACCGTGGAATTCACGTCAGGACAGACACCACTGCACAGCCACATCCCAACAAACCCGCCAGCACCAGCACCTGCACGCACGGGCAAAGCTGCCCTGCAGCTGCTGCTCCCCTCTGACGAGGCAGCGCCCACAGAGCTAAAGCTGGGGACCAGCCCTCCAGAAAGCACGGCCACAGAAGCATCAATTTCCACGTTGGAGTTGTAACACTACACCTCTTTACGTATCTTTGTTTTTAAAACAAAGGCTAAGACTTAAAATAAAGAGGATGATTTAACAGAAAGTGCATGATTTAAAACAAAGAGGGTGATTTAAAACTCCCTCCCTGCCATGGACGGGATCCTCACAGCTGCCTGCTCGTTGAGTAACGACAATGCTGGGATAAATAACGAGGCTGTATATTCCCCGGCTGGGCACGTGAGGGACGCAGTGCTGCTGGTGCCATTCTTCACACGAACTCCAAACCCAAGGTGCTGAGCGCTGGCCATCACACACAACCTCACAGCACTGTGGCACCCAGAAGCACACCCCTCTGATCACACCACCTCCATCCCAGCCTGGGGAGTAATGCTACCACCCTGTGATTGCCCCAGCAATTTGACTTCGATGCTCCGCTTCCTCTCCTAAAACCATGTTGCAACACGCTGCTCGGAGCTGCCTCTCCCAAACCACTGCAGCTGCCTTCCAGAGGTGAGAAAAGGGACATCAAAATAAGTCAGCTCGGGCCAGTTTTCCAGAGAACAGCTCACGAGCCAGGCTCTTGGAGATGTGAACGGCTTAAAGTGCATCCAGCAACTGCAGGCACAAAGCAGGCGCACTGGGAGAAGCCTGGAAACCCGAAGGAGGTCATCAATGATAGGCATAAACTATTATTACCACTGTCATTGCGTGGGCTCGTGCTGTTTATTCGTTTCTATGTCCTCCCTTGCTGCTATGATACACACCAATAAAATACACAGAGGTGGGGCAAGCAGCACAATGCTTGTTAGTAAGAAACACTCATCTTCGTTAGAGAGGAAGCTTTGCTGGCAGCACAGCAAAAGCCTTCTGGGATTAAATGAACGTTGAGGATCAAATTGCCATCCAGGTTGTGAGGAGGGGAGGTGACACTGCATGTGCTGGAGGAGAGCAGTGCCCACCCCGCTGCCGCCCAGTGCAGCCGCTGACGACATCAGGACCACGAACACCTCTGAGGTCGGTGCACGCATTTCAGAGAGCGATTGCTGCTGCTGCGGGGGGTAGGCTGCAGAACAGCTACTGACACAAGGCCAAAGCCAGGCAACAAAAAGGGAAAAGCTCTAAGGGTTGGGTTTTTTCCCCACTTTCAGTGGGCCAGCAGAATGGGAGTAAGCCCTGCTCCCAACAGAGGCTGAACCCATGCACACAGAAATGCAGACACAGCCCCTGCAGAGGCTTACGGGTGCTGTAAGTGCCCGGAGCACACTCGGTGCTGCAGTTACAGCCCGTGAAACTCGCCTGGAAGCAGGACTAGCTGCAGGCCACGAGGAAGGGCAGCAAGGTTTCCATTACCACCACAAGAAGGGCAGGCTGCTAAGTAACACCCACTGCACCCAGACACCCATCAGCTGCTAAAACAGAAAATGACTGGGTTGACGAGCTCGGAACAGCCTCGCTTTCTGCTGGAGCACGGCTCCGAGCAGAGGCAGCGCCGGGGCGGAGGCTCGCGGTGCAGACGCCTTCCCAAGGACACGCTCACCCCACAGGAGCTGCCGAGGGTGCTCCAGGCGTGTGTGCGCCCACCCCGGCTCCCCACAAGGCCCTGAGCCCGAGGCAGGGGCTCAAGGACATAAAGCAGGCCTCCTAACAGGATAAAGCCCAAGGGAGCTCTCTGCACCACAGCGTGGTTCCGAGCACGGCTGGATTTCACTTTTCCCATGCTTCAGAAGAAAGTCAGTGACATGGAGGCTGAAGGGAGCGCAGCCTGCAGGGCTGTGGGGGCAGCACCCAGCCTCACCCCACAGCCCCACCTGCCCCCAGAGCCCCTCGGAGGCCCCCAGCAGTCCTGCTGCTAACACCACTCCTGCCCTGCTGCGACGGGTCAGACCACACCACAGAGCACAGACGAGGCCCAAGCCCCCCGCCTGTGGGCAAGGCAGAGGCACAGCGCTGCCGGCTGCAGCCTCTGGCAGGAGCCTGCCTTCAGCTGCACCGCCACAGCCTCTGCCGCTGCACACTGGAGGTTAGCATAGCCGGAAACATCTCCGATGGATCCCATTTGTTTCCATCAGAGACCACCAATTCATCTTTATTACGAATTGCACAGATGATCGCCTCTGCTCTCCTCCAGACGTGGCCTTCCCAGCCCCGGCGGGTGGGGGTCCCGTGTAAAATCCATCTGGCAGCACCACCCCACCGGACCCCAGCGAGGAAACACAAAGGTAAATGGCCGGTAACAACGGGCAGACCTGCACCGCAGCCAGCTGAACGAGGAGCACCACTGAGGGGTATTCTGAAGCCCAGGGGCTGGCTCTAGTGAATTGGATCTCGTTCCTGTCTGTTGCAGGTGGCTCCACAAGCGAGGCTCCACGAATGTCCAGCAGTTATGTACGGGACAGTCCAGAGGGTGGAACTCACCCCTCTTTGCACAGAGCTGCCGTGTTATCTGGGCTGCCGAGTTTCAAGCCTCGATGCCTCCTCCAAGCACAGCCACGCTTTCCACCTAAGCAAGCCATAATCCCAGAAAACAGTCTGGTATGGAAGTTTTCCCAAAATTCTCTGAGCAAAATGGAAAGAGGCCATTAGGCAGGAAATGAGAATAGACAAAAAAGAAAGGATGCGGCTGCTGCAATAGAAAAACACAATGAAGCTAATGAGCAATGATAAATTAACCTAACCTGCAGTTCTCCTATGAAAATGGGGAAAAAAAAAGAAAAAAAACCACTTTGGTTCTCTTTGGCCCCAGATTCATAAACCTTTTTAATATTTTTGCATGCTAAATCCATCAAGACGCTAGATCTATTCCCAACTCAAACAACTGAGTCCTTAACGTACAAGAAACTCTTCACCACTTTGCAGCCAGATGCAGCATTTGAAGCCTGCAGCCTGGAGGATCACCACGGATGCTCTGCACCTGCCCGACGCACAGAACGAGATGCTACTGAATCACAGCGGCCCTCCTGCCCACATAACCCAACAGATCACACAACGACCCGAATTCTGCTGGGGTTAAAGAAATAGCTTCGGGAGGCAGTACGAAATTTAAGAGACATTCAACAGGATGCTCCATTTTCTGCAAGATTTATTATGCTCTACCATAGCTGGTTCCATCTACGCAATTAAGACTGGTTCGTTTTGCTGTATTTAAAGCAACAAATCATGCATTTGACAGTAATGAGGAAGAAACGACATTTGTTTATCACTCTGCCCAGATAGACCAATTAAAATTGTATGTCTGAAAGCACGCGTCTGAGGATCTCCTGTACTCAACACTCCACAAGCAGCTTCAAGGTGGTGGCTGTAAATATGTGGCCACAGCTTTATTCGCATTTATTTTTAATGCAACCATTCCTGTCCATGAATCCAAGACAGACAAATAAGAAAACCCGCCTCCTAAAAGGTGCCCTTCATACAAGTACCTTCTGTCTTGTCTCGTCACACAAGCACCTGCTGCCAGCCCTCTCATCTGAGAGCTGGAGCAGGACGCAGAGCAGCAGCAGGACAGCAGGGACCCAAGGGGCAGGAGGGAGTGCACCGCGGGGCTGTGCCTGGCGGCAGGGAGCAGAGTCAGGTCCCCATGCATGGACAGATGGCACCCGCTACAGAGACCCAACAGGATGGGCAGCCTGCAGCAGCCCCACGGGCAGCAAGGACTGGGTATTTCCACTCCCAAAACGAAGAGGCAGCAGCCCAAAGCCTCGGGCGCCGTGCCTCGCCCCGTGCCACACGCAGCCGTGCCCGGGTAGGCACACGCACACACACCCCGCGCCCTTATCTGCCCTGAGCACTTTCAGGATGACTCCCTCCCGCCGTGAGGAAAGCAGATAGGATTCTCCAGAGAGGGAAAGCAGATACAGAGTCATCATGGCTGATAAATCACCCCTGCGCACGACGATTATTCACCAGTTAAATTCCACTTACGCCAATCGCGCTCCCCACACAAACTGTGGACTCATCGATTCTCACCGGCCCCGCAGCGCCCTGGAGCGCAGGAGGTCGGGGCAGGGCTCGGCTCCACGCTCTTATCGACGTGCTCTGCCCGCCTGGGGCCTTTGCTCTGCTCTTCACCAGCCCGGGCAGGAAGGCTTTCAGCAGAACTTCCCGAAAAATCAGTCTAAGCAATATATAGAGATATCTACATTAAACATCTATATTTTTTTTCCATGTTATGCCTAGCTGCCTGTCAGGTCTTTAGCTGCAGAGCCCAGTTTTTAGGCGCTTCAGGCACTGCAGGGTGGTTACAGCCCCGTGAGGTCCCCGCACGCTGGTGACACCTTGCAGAGTGCCCTGCAGGGCGTGCTGCCAGGACACAGCCGTTTCTCTGACACCTTTTAAAGGCTGCAGCACCATGAACTGCTTTCACCTGCACCCACGCAGACACGCTCCCTGCGGTTCATGGCTGGGGTTTTCCAGCTTTCCCCCTGCCTTTCGCCCGGCCGTGCCACGGGGAGCAGCGCCGTGCCGGGATCCCAGCCCCGACCCCCAGCACAAGACACCACTTCCTCAAGTCTTCAGCTTTTATCATCTTCATCTGTCAGTTGTTCTGTGCCAACATCTTGTTTCCGCTGGCCTCCTTCACTCTCACTCCTCCCCCTCCCCCATTTCTTTTCCTTTTTTGACGTTCTCAGGAGATTTGGGTGTCCACAGCTCTTCACCAGGGCACTACGGGTTAGGTAAGAGCAGAACAGGGACTAAGCCCCCGGGCAACCAAACAGGGCAGCCGGGACAGCGGGGTGACCCACGGGGAATCCCCAGGCAGAGCCAGGAGAAGGGCAGCGACGCAGGGCACCGTGATGCTGGAGGCCCAGCAGCCCTGCGCCAGCCCCACCGACACCGCCGGCAGCCGGCAGCCGTGCCATGCTCACAGCACATGGCCCTGCAAGAGAACCTGCTCCTCGGGCCCTGCAGCACCCCGACAGAGGTGCCCTGCTCTGTGTTCCTGCCCAGCTCTGCCTGCCTCCTCCAGCACAGCTACCCAGCTGGAAACGCAGAGCGGGTGCCCTCCGCCGTGGATGCTTCTGGAGATGCGATCAGTCACAGACAGCACCGACACAATGAGTACGACCCCTCCAGCAGCCTGCCCGCGTTACGGCTGCCCAGAGAAGCGGCCCAAAATGCGATGGCCGCGGTGCAATAAGGCACGCTTACAGCATCAGTGATCTGCCATATGGAAACCATGAGGCCGCGACAGATGTCAGGCCAAGAGCGATCACGGCAAATGAGTATCCCAGCTACAAACGCCGAGACAAAAACCATCAGTGGTGTCTGCAGAGACTTCTCGGCGCACACCAGGCCCCGTCCCGCTGCAGCGGGAAGCGCCCCGTGCCCGGTGGGGCTGTGCGGGGGGTGGCGGCGACCCCCATCCCCTCCCCTCCCCTCCCCCAGCACGGAGCGGCACCGCAGCCTACAGGAATATTTCATCTGCTTAACTGCAGGGTGCAATAACACCAATTTGCCCAAATTATACACAAGCAGAAAGGTAATTGGCGCCGAGCAGCGCGTGTTGTGACTGTTCCATCATTCCTCAAAGCCAGCCACAAAAGCCTGAGACGCAGGGAAGTAAACAATGGCACCAACCCAGCAGCCAGCCCCTTCCCCAAGCCCCTTCCATCTGGCACGGCGCTGCAGGATTTGTGCAGCTGCGGCCCCAGCGCAGGGTGTGCAGAGCCCAGAGCAGGCATCGCCAAACACAGCTCCGGATCCTGCGTGCTCAGTGACCTCCAGACAAACCGGAGCGGGGCTTGCACACACACACACAGGGCGATTTTCAGAACAGCCCCGTCCCGATTGTCATTAATTCGGTCTCAAGCAGAGGCTTCACAGAGCAGTGCCCGCGTGCCTTTGTGGAGCGACCGGCCCGAAGGGAGCCGCGGGGCTCCGGGGGGCTGCGGGCACGGGGCACGGGGCACGGGGCACGGCCACCGCCCGCCACACAGCGGCTGCGGCGCGGGGCTCGCCGTGGGCTCCGGCTCGGGGCGCGGGGGCCTCGCGGTGCGGCCCCGCTGCCGCCATCCCCCCGAGCAGGGCGGGGCGGGGCGGGCCGGGGGGCGGCGGGGATGCACCGGGAGCACCGGCAGCACCGAGCCGCGGCCCCGCCACCCCCACGGGCACCTGCCGGGGGCGGGACGGGACCGGGCGGGAGCGCGCCGCCGGCTGCAGCCCCCAGCCCCCAGCCCCAGCCCCAGCCCCGTTCCCGTTCCCGTTCCCGGTGCCGTTCCCGGTGCCCGCCCCGCACACAAAGCCGGCCGTGGCGGCGCCGCTCACCCTTGACTTGCGCCTCGTAGTCGGCGATGATCTCCTTGTCCTTCTTGAACCTGCCCTGCGAGGACATCTTGCGGCCCCCCCGCGGCCCCTGCCCGGCCCCGGCCCCGGCCCCTGCCCGCTGCCCGCAGCGGCGCCGCCGGCCCGGAGAGGGGCGGGGCTGGGGGCGGGGCTATGGAGGGGGCGGGGCGGACACGCCCCTCCCCGCCTGCCGGCCCCGCCCTCAGCGGCAGGGCGGGGGGAGCCGAAGGGGGCGGGGCCTTGCGCTTGGCCCCGCCCCTCCCGGCCCTGAGACCCCGCCCCCCGGGGGCTGTGCGGGGCTGTGGGGGGGGTTGGTTGGGCAGAAAGGGAAGGCTGGGCCGTTCCTAAACACCCATCCCTGTGGCAGTTGCTTTTCCCTGCAGCACACACAGTTACCAGGAGTAAGCAGCAACGTTTCCCACCGCCCAGCTGTGCCACCGGGCAGATTCTAGTTTTCTGGCCGGGTTAGTTCAAGCTTATGGCCGTACTGAGGACCTAAAACATCTTCCATCTAGGTAATCTGCAACACAAAGGTGCAAGGAAAAAAGCGAAGCTGAAATTAGGTTAGTCAGGAATTTCTGATATTCAAATATCGCTAAAGATAAAGCAGCAGCAATGTCTGAGGACAGACAATCCAGCCAGCGGTCAGTGATCCCTGCCACACATCAGCCTGAGGCTGTTCATGGAAGCCTTACAACAGCTTTCTGAAAGGAAGGGTTAGATTATAATCCACTTTGTGACACTTTCAGCACAATTTTTAGAGGCAGAATGGGATGGGCTTTAATCACAGTAAATACTTCAAGCTGGAGGTACAGAGAAACCACCGGTAACTATGGCAACGTGGCCACTCCAGTAGGGCTAATGCAGATTATTTCCAGGGCAGTAGCCTTGTGTGTGCTCAGGAAGCAGAGGTAATGTTGGCTTAAAGCAATTCCTAATTTAAGGAAAATTCCTGAGGCAGAAGCTGCCTTGCACTCTTTGTTTCCAGCTCCGGACTGCGAGTGCTTGGCGAGGCGCTCCCCGCATGCATGGCGGCCTCAGCCCGCAGGCCATGGCTGCCCCCGGGACAAGGCCCTGCCGTGCTGGCCGTGAGGAGGCTGCTGCGGGCCGGGCACGCCACGCCTGCGCTGACACAGATCAGACAGAAACGAGTCTGTGAAGCCCTCCCGGTGCTGTGCACACACCAACAGCTGCTCCTTGCTGCCAGCTCTCTGCCCCAGAGTGTGGCGGCCGCGCTGCGTCGCCCCACGGCTTCCCTGCTCTCCCTGCCCTCTGAGGTGTCCGTGAAGCAGAACGCGCTGCCATGGCCTCGCCCCCAGTGTGGGGCAGCTTGGGCAGGGGCCGGCCCCCACCTCCCATGTGCTGCAGGACCCTTCGTGACCTGTCTGGAAGGCTGCCGTGGGCCCCAGCTTGGCAGCCACAGCTCTTCCAGGTTAGGAGCTGGGGCTCGTCCTTGGGCTCCTGTGCTTGAGAGCAGCCCAGGCTGCCCTCACGGTGTCAGTGGGAACCTCTGTGGAACAAAATCTACAAAATGTCGAGTAGGGAACCAGAATCCAGCCCTGGCAGTTCTCTGCTCCGCGTGTATCTGCAGGGCAATAGCACTGGAAAAAATTCCGTATAAATTTCCCGGTGTAAAAATAAACCAGTTGGAGGCAGGCAGCATGGGAGCTGTTTGCACCACACGACATCACCTTTGGTTTTGAGAATCTTATGTACTGTTTTCTGCCAGCAAAGTTCTGTTATCTTGTCGTGTTAACAAGAGAACCAGTCCTCCCCCCGTGCCCTTTCTTATCGGTGTAGTAAAGTGCCATCACAGCTTGGCACTGACGTAGCTGTATGGATGTATCCTGCCTTTGCACCCAAAATAACTGCGTACAAAAGAAAAAAAAAGCAGAAAATCCCGATTCCTACAGGCCTTAGGTTCTCCACCTGAAAACTCCGGGAGGCTGCAAGGCGTTAGACATTCTGCAGCCATTTGAGATGCTCAGATGAGGGGGGAACAAAACAAAACAGGAACCAGAAGCCAATTGCTGCCATTTCCATCTATGGCCTTTCTTACAGCTGCTCCAGCACAGACCCACGAGCTGTCCTGAGCACAACACTCAGCACAAGCCACGCTAACAGGGCTGGGGGTCCCATCAGAGGTCGGCCTGTGCTGGAGTTCTGTGCCCTGCGACAGCCGCGAGCCTACACAGCACCGGGAACCCTTCTGTGGACAGCACCAAGCAAGACTTCTTGCAGCAGAGCACTGCAAGCAGCCTGCACCATCTCTTCTCCAGATGATTTGCATTTTACCTTCACTAATGTGCATTGGTAACAAGCCTGTTTATACTAGGGACCCTAAGCAGGGCTTCTGTGCTTTCCAAACAGCTTGTGGAGGAGGTTGTAAGTTGGGAGCCAGTATGTTCTTCAGGTAAAGCATCCCAGAAGCTTGATTTTGTTTTTGTTTTGTTTCGTTTTTCCTTTGGGCTTCCAACAGTTCCATCAGAAGTAGAAGGATATCTTCAAATACATGAGTGTGGCATCTTCAAAAACGTTAATATCCAGAGAAGCAAACCAGAGCTCCAAAATGAGCCAGTCTGTGTACCCGTGCTTTTCACCGTTACCATTTTTAAGCCTTTGTAGTAACAGTAGAATTTAGCATTGCACTGCTCAATAATTCAAACCACTAAGAAATTAAGAATATTTATTTGTGACTAAAAGCGTGAGGTGTTATGATAAACAACTTGCCAAGAGCAATTCTTCCCAGTAGCTACAATTCTCCTGTAAGAGGTATTTGAGTCAGGCTGTACGCAGAATTTGGCGTAACTCTACAAGGCCAAAGTTGCCTTGCATGTTGCTTAAGCCGTTGTGAAAGGTCTCTTGCTAACAGTTTCCTGCAGATCTGTTACCTCGCATTTCCTCAGGGAGATTACAGAGACCGTGTGGTCAAAGCTGCACCTCGTTTCTCTGCTGCGCTCTGCAGATTCTGCTGGCCTCGCAGAGTTTATTCCTCAGGGAGCAGGCGCACGGAGCGCAGAGGGGACAGGCGGCAGCGAGAGGTGCCCGAAGATCTGCTCCCCTCGCGTGGGAGCGTTCGGAACAAGCCCAGCACCCCTCCCTGGCGGCATGCTCAGAGGTGGCCCAGTGAAAGATGAGAGCATTGCTTGCCTCGGCCTCTCTAGGAAGGGCATCGTCTGTCCAGCAGTCATTTGCAAATTAATATCCAAGGTGTGCACTTGAAATCCGCAAGGCTATTTAGGTCCTGCACATAGGACAGGTTGGAGTCCTTTCCCTGTACTATTTAACCCTACAACTAAGTGCTTTTGCACAACAACTTTCAAGGAAAAGACAGAGGAACCTTGTTTCTGGTTCATTCTACTGCTCTGCTTCCTTACATCTATTCTCGTGCTAACCCCACATGTTCAGTGGCACAGACCTCTGCCTGCGCCAGCCACTGCTCTGCACAGCACGACGAATCTGAGGATGCCAGAGCTATATGGTTATTAATCATTTACCTAATTAATAGTTAAGTAAACCTGTTACATTTAAGGTGTTTGGCCTCAGACAGCTGAGGGCTGGGGTTCTGCAGACAGCAGTTCCCCTGCAGACTGCCTCGTACCAGGATTTGGCGATTTCACACGGGCAGGAGCGAACCCAGGAACACACAGGGAACGACCTTCTCAGGGTCTGCCCTAAAAGAAACTGAGACTGGGGGGTAGGGAACTGGAACAAAAACGCGCTATTCTTTTAAAGGCGATTTTAACATTCACAAAGTCAGATGAGCTCCGTTACAGCAATTTTGAGTATACGGCTGTGATCTGTGCCACCGGCGTGAGCTGCGCTTTGACAAAAACAGGCGTGCCAGGAGCTGCTTGTCCCTCCGTACAGAACAGTAAGGCTTTGGAGGTTTGGGTAAAGAATAGGAGTTGTGGCTTGAAATACGTGATGGCCACATGTAAAAGAAACAAATCCGAGAAATCTAGCATTTCTAATCACCCACTGGATTTAAATAAGTTAATTCAGTTTAATTGGTTTCTAAGGGGAAGGAAGAAAAGGCAACAGAGGAATTCTTGCCACAGGAAGGCACAATTTCTATCTGCAATCTAACACAATTAGTGGAGTAGGATTCAGTTACTGAAGGCAAAAAAGAAGGCAAATCAAGAGTCAATTGAGTTGCTGCAAAATTTAATATCTTGCTGTCATCTTTGTTCTTAGTACAGAGTTGCTGTAGCAACAGACCAAAAAAAGAACTTGCAGGAGAGGAGGAGCTTGCTGCTCTTTTAACAATGTCTTTTTATCATCCCTGAATTACTGTTTATGAACAATCAATCAAATTTAGCAGTATCAATGACTACAGATACAAGGCCAGATCCCGCAGACATTAAGCCTATCATACAAAGAGCCGTGTTTCCAGCTGCTTTCTGCAGGTTGTACGATAGCAATTTGCTTTTGTAGCACTGAGCCCGTTTTCAGCACACGCAAGATGCAGCTATTCCTTGATCCATTTACATCACCACTGGCTCTGCACCTTGCAGATTAGGGCTGCCTGTGACTATGCATCCTATAAATAAGAAACAGCTTTTCCTACCACTTTCTTTCTGGCTGATGCAGCCAGCATGGTAGCTCATGAAAGCAAGGCAGGGGAAGGCAGACGGCAGCAGCTCCTGGGCTCATTCTGCCAGCAGACCTCTCAAAATGGTTTGCCTCAGAGGCCGGCTGCAGCCAAAGAGATGCTCTCACGTGTCAGCGGCTGTGGGGCACTGACTTGCTTTCTGCCAGCTGGGTCACTGCTGTTTATTGACTGCAATTCATTTAGTCCCACATCACCTCTATCTTTCCATCTGGAATGCAAACTTACTATTGTATTTTGAAGCGCCTTGGGATCCATAACATATAGCACAGCCCCCCGCAGCCCTGTGCCCCCCGCAGCCACGGGGTGAGGCTGCCCCCAGCGCCCCTCCAGCGGGAGCAGCCCCCTGCAGCTGGTGGGGCTGCGCGGTGCCACGCTCCTGCTCCCTGCACCCGAACCCGCTGGGAGCACAGCGCAGCACTGTGCTTGGCAGCACTGCCAGCAGTGCACAGAAACAGGGGCTGCCCTACGTTTGTCTTTTTTTCTAACCACCCCATCACCCCTCGCTCCAGCTTCGCCAGCCACCCTGGGCAGCGCTGCGGGGATGGCCGTGGCTGGAGGCCTGGCCGGCAGCAGCCCCACGGCCCCACAGCAGCCCCGCAGGCACCCACAGCCGGGCCCCGGTGCTCAGGGCTCCCTGAGCCTTCACCCCTTTGTTCAGTGCCCAGCCACGCTGCTCCGCATCGCTGGGGGCTTCCAGCGGGAGAGGAGAAAGGGAAAGCCTGGGAAACTGCGAGGTCAGTGTTCTGGCCAACAAAGCGCTATTGTGAGCCCAGAGCTGCGCCCCAGGAGGCCGGGCTGTCCTCTGCGGAGCGCGGCGCCGCAAGGCGCACGGTGAGGGGAAGCGGCACGCAGGGCCTTCTGTTCAGGGTGACAGCAATTGATGGAGCAAGGGGCCAAATGGAAAGCACGGCTTTCAGGGAGAATTCGGCGCTCTCATTAGAGCTGAATACAGCCAGCCAAAGGGGCCTTCTCCCGGCGAAGCCCAGGGCTCCAGCTACATTCACAGCTTCATTGTAAATTCCAGCACGACAGTGTCATTTCCTGAAATGAGAGTGGAAAGCTTTGGGTTTTTTTTGAAGCACCCCTTCTCAGTAAAACACGCCTGACGAGGAAGCCCTTCCTCCCTTTCATGGCTCAGCCACACAGCGCTCCAAATGTGCGAAAGGAGGGGAAGGAAAGCGGTCAGGGCTTTTGCCCTTTTCTTTCTTTTTTTTTTTGTTTTTAATCTCTTCTCGGAGAAAGGTTGATCACAGAGGATCTCACTTACCCATCCAAGCTAAATCTCACCTGGCAGAGGAGACTCTCTTCCTGTTAAAATTTGCTGTGCTGCTTAGGACAATGAAAAGCCTTCGCAAAGAGGAAAACATGAGAAAGAAAAGTGCAGTGAAGAAAGAGCTCAAAATGGGCAATGTCCATGTCTTCATGCCGATGAGCGCCACTCCGGGCTGGGACACACACACGTGCTGCCACCAGCAGTGCCACGAGGCTCTGCCCCAGCTCCCGGCATACTCCCTGCGGCACCGGGCAGCACACCACGGGGGTGCCCGTGTCCGCCTGCACTCGCTCCTCGTGCTCATGGCAGGCAGCGCGGTGCCGGAGGTGCCTTTGTGCAGTGGGGTGTTTGCAGAAATCTCGAGGTTAGCGGAACCTGGAACCCTTGGGGTGCCCGGGGGGCTTGCAGGCACACTCTGCCCCGTGGCGAGGGATGCGGCTGCTCGGGGGTGGCACAGCCCCACCAGGCAGCACCGAGCCACCCGTGCGTGAGCAGCTCCGCAGGCTGCTCTGGGGCGTCTGAGCGAGGGCTGGGCAAGGGCCGGTGCAGCCCTTGGTGGTGTTCCCATCCCTCCTCAGTGCTGCCCAACCATGGGCTCCCTTCCCAGTTACCTAGAGCTGAAGCTGCTGCTCTGACAAGGGAAGGCAGCAGGAGCAAGCTGCGGGAGAGGTGGAACTCCCCCAGAACCAGTGGAGAAGCACAAAGGAAACACGGTGAGTAACGGAGGCTGGGCAGCGGTAATTACATTGCTTGATCAACGGCAGCTGCGGATTGATCATCCCCAAACCAGATCTGTGTGAGCCCCGGAGAACCCCTCTGATTCTCCTCCAGCTCCTGTTCCTGAGCCAGCAGCTGCTAAACTGGATTGGAAAACACGGAGAGGTTCTGGGCAAAGGCTCGGGCAGCAGCTGGATGCGCAGCCAGCACCGTGCCGTGCCTCGGTGCCTTCACAGGCAGCAGCAGGGCAGTCCTGCAGAGACAACGCGCTTCAGGGCATCGCTGGAGGCTGGATCCAAAGCCATGGAAGTCCACAGATCACCTCCCGCTGACTCCAGCTGGCCTTGGGTCAGCTTCAGGCACATTTTTGGGAGGGCCCTTGAGAAGCCAATAAGCTCTCACAACCCCAAGCACTGTGTTTGGCTGAAGAAAAGCCAGGCCCTCGCCCCACACGGAGAAACTACGTCAGGCGCTGCTGGTGTTCCCGCACCACTCGGTCACAGCCTCTGCTGATGGCACTGCGGCAGGACTGCAAAGCCCAGGTGTCCCCGGGGTGCCCCGCTTCCAACACAGCCCAGTTAACCCCAGCATCCTGCCCCACTGCAGCTAGGGGCAGGCCCGGTGTGGTGGGCTCCAGCGTGAAGGCAAGTGTCACCCGACAGATAGTCCATCGATGGGCTGAGGAAGCTCTCACAGCCCTGAGACATGGAGAGGACTTACAGCAATAGCCCCAAACCAATTTTATTTGAGCAGGTTATTCTGGTTGGGGAGCTGAACCCTGCAGAGAGGACACGCTGCGTTTGCTGGGGATGCTGCAAGTGCGTGGGACTGGGTCAGGACGGCTCAAAGCCTCCCGTCAGAAATAGCAGCCCCGCTGTTGCTCAGTTACACCCTGATGTTTGGTTTCTTTTCTCCCTTTTTTTAAACTCATCATGTGTCGACTGACTGTGCTTCTTTTGCAGTTCTGTGAAACACGAAGGTGGGCAGAGAAACTGAGCTCCTGTTTGTCAGCCCAGGCCTGTCCCCGCAGTCACCTGCAGCGAGCTGCATCGCCCCCAGGAGCGGCGCACGCTGCAGCCCCGGGGCGCAGAAGGGGTCGGTCCTCGGTGGTGCCATTCGATGAGGCTCATACGAGGCTGTCATCCTAGCCCAGATCAGGAAAGTCCCAGCATGTGCTAAGTATAGCCAGGACTGCTTTCCAGAGAAAAAGCTGCACAAACTTGTGTTGGCACCGATTTGGCACTCACTTCTCATGTGCCAATTATTGTGATATATTTCCTCCCTACCATCCGCCTAATCACTAAGAAAAATCTGTTTTATAGTGACTGTGGCGTATCCATTTGCTATTATTTAAATCCATATTGTGGATGTTTAAATTAATTCCACTGCTGGGAAATATGGAGCAGCCCTGGCTACCTGCAGGGAGCTCAGGAGCGAGCGGTGCCTTCTGCTCCAGGATGTTGCAGCACCGCAGGGCTCAGCACTCTGCAAAATCACACCTCCTGTCAGCAAGGACACGGCCCCGTGCTATGGGGCAGCTGCTCCACAGCACCGGTGTTTTTGCTCTCTGAGCAAGCTGTGTGCAGGCAGCACGGATCCCAGCTCTGCAGGTGCTTAGCGCATCCTCGCCACCCCGTGAGCAGCCCCACTGCCCTCCTGCAGCCATCACGCGGCATCACCAACCCTGAGCCTGGTCTTTGTTCACTTAAAAGGACCCGTGGAACTGGGTGTTTTCACAGAGGTTTTGTCTGGGATTTTAGTGGTTTTGGTGTTGTTGTTTGTTTTCCCCCACACAGATGTGCAGATAGCCCAGAAATAGTCAAGGAACCATCGAATACGTGCAGAAAAAGTTGTGCCTAGCATTAACAGTTCCTTTCTCTTCTGCAAGGCTAAGGGAAACGGTGCTGGGAGATGCACTTCTTCCCCAGTCACCATCCCGATGGCTGCATTATCTTATTTCTTTAAGCCTTGGTATCCTTCCCATGTCCTCTTTCATTCCTGGTCTAGGTTCTTCTGAGCTGTTTCCTTGCCAGCCTTTGGCAGCTAGTCCTTGGCATGCACTTAAGAGGAGGAAATTGAGCTGACACCAGCATCAGAGCCTGCTGCAGCCTAATAGAGAATATGCTGTATGAGCACAGGCCCGGGCCAGAACAGAGGGAGCGCTATTTCCTGAGAAAATCAGCAGTGTCACTGGTTTCATAACCAGCAGACTTGGGCCAGGCCATAGAGCAGCACGCAGAGCGCTGCAGCCACTCGACTGCAAATGGGCTTTAAAGGTCCCCAAAACTCCGCACCAACCACACAGGGCTTCTGCTCTGACCTACTCTGCACCAAATCAAACAGGGTGGCTGTAGGTTTGGGATGAGGCCCCTTGCAGCCAACAGCATGGCGCTTCCATGGCTCTGAGATCTTTTAAAAATGATTCAGCACAGAGGTGCAGCAGTCAGCATACACGCTGTATGGGCTCACGTCTTTCCCTAGACGAGGGGAGTCAGCACAGCACAGAAACGGGGCACATGCACTGCCCGCAGCTCGCTGTGTGCGAGGGCGAGTCCCAGGAGCTCAGAGCTGCTCTTTGGAAGAGGAGCAAACGGCAGAAAGTGCAGCATGCACACAGAAGCAGAGAGGGGCTGAGCTGGAGACTCAGCCGGTGTGTCCGGGTTTTGGCTGGGACAGAGTTCATTTTCCTCCTAGCAGCTGGTAGGGTGCTGTGTTTTGGCTGAGGATGGGAAGAGTGCTGATAACACCCCGATGTTTTAATTGCTGCAGAGCAGTGCTTACACCAAGCCAAGGACGTCTCAGCTTCTCGCTCTGTCCTGCCAGAGCAGGGTCACGGAGAGTTTAACGGCGGGTAAGTTCATAGGAATTGTTTGATATTATGATGTGTTATGGATCTCATAAGAGTCCATCCTGGAGAATAAATAAAGGGCTTCATAAGACTTTGTAAGATTTTATTTTTCTGAAGAAAAGAAGAGAGAGAGAGAGACTTTATAAATCTATTAGTCTATTCTGGCCCCCAGGTGACATTTGGCAGGTCTTTTAATATGCAAGCTGCAATTTACTTGCTAATAAATGAGCTGTTAAGAAAACAAAGATTCACATGAAAGGTATTAGTAAGACACAGGTGCAAGCTATGAAGATGCTCTTCGGCATTCGTGGTCTCACACAGAGGCTGTATATCCCTGTAGCACCGGTCCCCTTCTGGAACTGCTCAAACACGGGGTGCGAACAGAAAACGCAGCGCCGTGTGCCATGGGGTGCTTGCAGCGTGGGGAACAGTCTTTGCCTTGCACCACTTCCCCATTTTTTTAAGAATCTCCAGTCACATTTTGGGTGAAATTCTCTTAGAATTCATGCCTTTTAGATGATGCTATTTTGTCCCTCTGAGTACTCTCCCTTTTTTTGGAGGTGCAATGCCCAGACCTAGCAGCAGCTGGGGGCCTGCTGGCGCCCAGAGGAGCAGGCAGGCTCTGCCACCTGCGTGCAGGTCGTTCCCTGTGTCGGTCCATCTCCGTGTGGGCTTTGCCTTCTTTCACATCCCCCAGCCTGAGACCCACGCTGTGCTCCCCTCCCGCTGTGCTCCAGAAGAGCAACCTGCCCCTCACCATTGCATCCCCGTTTTCAGATCATTTCAAATCCCCACCCTCTCCTCCAGTGCTCCTGGTGCCCCTCCAAGCTTGGTGTTATCTGCAGACCTAACAAAGCCTTATCTCTGGTCCATCACCCAACCCATCAATGAAAACACTGAACAGAGGCAGAACGGCAGAAAGGAGCGGCAGCGGGACGCCGCAGACCGTGCAGCTGTGGTCAAGCTGTGCATCAGGGGAGGGACAGAGAATAACGCCGAGGACCCGGCCCCACAGCCCACGCTGCGGGAGCGCCCCATGTGCCACGGGCAGGACTGGCCGAGCTGGGACGCAGCCCCATGAGCTGGGACACCGCAGGAGGGGAGCGCTGCAGCTCGCTGCCCCACGGGGCACGCGCCCAGCGACCGGGGTGCTCCTGCTGGAGGGATCTCATCACAAGACCAGCTCTCCTCGTTAACGAGGAACATCGTACAGACACAGGCAAGTCCTGCCAGCGGCACAGCAGACGCGCTGCAGTGATGCAGCCATCCCCTCTGCTCGCAGGACTGAAGCCTGGGTTTGCTTTATGGTAATTTATGCAGAGGGACTCCCGCGCTGCCTCAGCGCAGGCAGGGAGCCGTCACCTCTAGGGAAGGCAGCTTCAGCAGCAGATGGGCTGAGCATTGCCCAAACCTGCCTTGGGCTCCGCAAGGTGGGAGGTGAGTGACCCTGTTTACCCAAAGGCGCTGTCACAGGGTGTCCTACCACGAGGACCACGGCTGTGCATGCCGCTCCTCCAGCTCAGCAGGCATTCTGACAGGTCTCGACTTTCTGCCTGTCCATGCGGGCTGCCAGCCCCGAAGCTGTACCCCGCGCTGGAGCAGCCCCTGAGCTCCGCCACCTCTCCCTTTCCCCACAGGGGCTGCCGACACAGCACGCAGGTCTCCAGCCCTTTAGGCCCATCCAGCTGCCCGGCAGCGTTCACCATGGGCTGCCTGGCACTGCATTCAGGCACCGCCACCAGCGCGGGGTGAAGTTAACACACCCCGAAGAATCTGGAATCGTGAACTGCTTCCTCCACCCCTGCCTTGTTTTATTCCCGTATGTCCGTGTAAGAAGCACCTGTTCACAAAGGTATCTTGAAGTAAGCCTGCCTGCGGGTTAGTTAGCAGATGCCTGTAGGTTACAAGGTTGCCTACAAAAATCCTGAAACGCAACCCTGACTCCTGTGTTAAATCCGCGGGAACTCTCTGTGCAGCAGTGAAGATCAGCAGGAGAGGGATTAAAAACGGTACTGAGGCGCGTGCCACACGAGCAGCATTTGAAGAGGAAGTGGTAAAAGCATCACCCGGCCCTCTGAAAGCTGTGCTTTCTTCAAGAGGTGTCAGAAGGGAAGAGCCCAGCACCCCCACGCACATTATTCACCGAAACACTTTCTGTACAGCTCACAAGCTTTGGGAAGAGCAAACAGTGGATTTCACCTCTCAGTGTGTATGCTTAAACCCAGAGGCAGATGCCTGACCAGTTGGGCACTGCTGCAGCAGGAACGGGAGCAATGACAGAGCCAGCTTGTTTCTAAAGGCACTCGGTCACTGGGCAATCACAGCCCCCGACAGCCCCCCGAGATGTGCGTTAACAGCCATCCAGTGCCGGGAGAGAAGCGGTGACAGGGAGGTAAGGACAGGACTCGGTTCTCTAACCCTAAGACAGTCGTTCAGGATACCTCCAACAGCAACAATCAGAGAAAAAATAAAAATGATCCAGAGGTCAGAAACCCATGTGCAAGGCCTTTTTGCAGAGCCTTCATGCTGCCATAACGAAGCCTTCAATCACCGTACCTGGGGTAACTAATGCGTAAGTCCCAAGGTCTCCTTTCTAGGTGAGCAGTTCTGCACCTAAGGGGAAAAAACAAAACAAAAACAAAACCACCACTGCACCCTCAGCCATTCCTGGTAGAAGCATCAGCACCAGGACGTCTGTGTGTAGGAGGCTGGCGTAACTTTCTAGGAGCACTCCAACTACCATTAAAATCAAACTAGCTAAAACCCTCTGGGGGTGGGGACCATGCCAGTGATGAAAACCTTCTCATAAAGAGGCTGCGGCTTGATTCAGCAGAAAGAATACAAATGGGAAGATGAGAAGTGATTCACGCAAGGAAACTGGGCAAGTCCCAGCTCCAGGGTCCTCTCCTCTGCCCTCTGGCAGCGAGTCAGCTGGAAAACAGCGCATCTGTGGCCTGTCGGGAACAGAGAGGGTCTCATAGCACTGAGCTGGAGGGAATAAACGATGCCAAAATTTGTACTGACTGCAGGTAATGGCCACACAGCGTGGTGCCAGCCGCAGCCGTGCTGATGACCGTGCTTCTTCTACATACAGAAAAAGTCCTGTAATTACCCGGTGATTTCCAGAAAGACAACAGTGCTGTCTGAGAGTCCTGATCCTGACTCAAGTCAGTACTTCTATGTGTTTGTGTTTTCCTTTCTCACTATCTAAGTGACATCGTTGCTATGGTTTCTTTCCAGCCACTCTGCCACAGAATCATTACCATAAGGGTTGAAATGTTTCTTTCCATTCAAGGACGTTTCAGGTAATCACCTCAGTTGGCCCCGAGGTTTAATTCACCAAGTGCCCAGTAACTACCTCAAACGAGTGAGAGATGCTGGGTCCCGTACTGTGGAAGGCAGGCACGGCATGCCCAGCACCAAGGACGCTTCTTTTCTCCACCAGGCACTCCAGGCTCTGCCCGTAGAGCCCCCAGGCTGGATCCTGACATCCCCAACAGCTCCACCCCCAAACACTGGTGGGACTCGATGACAGGTGAGCCCAGATGCCACAAAACAGAGCAGCCCCAGCTCACTGCGTGGACCCACCACGTGCTGCTGCTGTGACATAAAGCCCAGCAAATCTTTGAGCAAGAGACACAAGAGAAGTGCAGGCTGCTCATTACTGCAGAGAGGTTTTCTCTTGGTTGAATGACCAAAGCATCTGGAAAGAAAAATGCCAGATGAGATGGGACTTCGCTGTGATGCAAAGGGTTCGGTAATCGTGATGCTTCTCAGTCCGAAGTGAAAGTTGAGATGGTCTGAACCAAAACCCAGGCCTGAAAAGATCGGCTGTCTCACTTTAAAGGTTTTCTTTGATGCAGACCTCTCAGGCTGATTCACCATGGCCATCAGACCTTCCTATCCTCCCGCTTGTCCGTGATGGTTTTGAATGCAGGGAGCCCAGCACTCAGTGTTTCCTTACAAAAATGGGCTGCTCCAGCTCTGAAATCGATGCAATACGGGCAGTTTCTCCAGGCAAGGCAGGCACAGACACACCTTTGCAATTCACTATTGGAAATTCAGTGCCCTCTCTAAATTTACTCATGCCCTACCAAATTAACCAAACCAGCCCAAGCAGTTATTTTTTGTCACTGTGGTCCAAATGAAGTGAGACCTTTGGATCTCCTTCACTGCTGTCATTGAGCTGTTAGTGGTGAGAAGTTCTGTGCACATTACATCTCTCGCTGGACGAGGCCCTGCCAGCAGCTTGCACACAACCCACCTCAAGGACGAGTTACCTGGGGCAGCGGCGTACGCAGCTGCACAGTTGCACCAGACATTGTCGGTGCATCTCCTGCCACCAGCTGTGTGAGCTTCTCCTCCTGTTATCAGCTTATCACCCATCTGACCTTCCTGAGCACACAGCTCCGCAACCACGGACGCTTCCCCTGCGGAAGCTGCCAGTCATCACCTACCTGGTTTTTTTTAGCAAAGGCCGCCAGGGGGAAGGAAAGACAGGACGGTCCTCTGGGTGCCAAAACACCAAAATACCTGCAGAGACACCAATTTCTCACCATAAGTCGTTAACTCTTTGTCTTGGCTTATCACCTCCTGGCTTCGCTTCACACCTCTCTGCTGAGCGGAGCACGGGGCGCTCTCACAGTGCTGCAGCACCCCGTGACTCACCCTCCCCGTGCAGTAAGCACTAAGCTGCCAATTTGCCCTGCTGAGCTCCGGGTTTCAGGCTCGCACCGCTTTGTGCTTCGGCTGGGGATCGCTGAGTTCACACACCGCTGAGCACACCAGCGCTGAGCACACCAGCGCTGAGCACAGCGCCTTTCTCTCCCGCTGATGATGAACACGGCTGGTGACACGGCCAGGCACCAGGAGGGCCATGGCGGGGGCTCGCAGCTCCCGTCCAACACTTGGCTAGGACCAGGCTCGCTGCAGTGCGTCTCGTCACAACGCAGAGCCTCCTGCACACGCTGTCCTGGGGCCAACCGAGCAGCCGTGCGCCTGGGTTTTATTCTGGAAATCAGAACTTCGCCAAAGCACTCCAGGGACTGTCTGAAAAAAACTGATGCAAAACAGGGGCATGGGGGTATAAAAGTGGCCAGAAAGCAGCAGCAGAAGTGCTGGCAAGCAGTCGGCTGAGTGGTTTGAGGCTCTTTGTTTTGGTGTTACGTTTGTTTGCTTCATGATCCACAGTCAAACAGGATTTTTGAAAGCTTCGACGTTTTTTAAAGGTTTGTCCCCCTCGCTGCCTTACTTAGGTACAAACTCAGAGAACCCATCCGGTTGTCTAACAGGTCACCTTCAACAAGAGGAAATAAACCCAAAGAATGAGAACCCCGGAGCTTTCCCATGTGGAAATCCAGTCATGAAAATAAATCCGGCCCTGCCCTGCCCGCCGCCCAGCAGGGGGCGCTGCCGCCGCGGCCCGGCAGCGGAAGCGGAAGCGGAAGCGAACGGCCCCGCGGGGCAGCGCGTGCCGGCGGCGGGCATGGCGGAGGCGGAGGCGGGTCCGGGTCCGGGCCCGGTTGAGGAGGGCCCGGCCGGGGAGGCCCCGTCCGAGGAGGCCGCGGCCGTCATCGGCGCCACCGTGCCCACCGGGTTCGAGGCCACGGCGGCGGCGGAGGTGCAGGAGAAGCTGGGCTCGGCCTCGCGGGTCAGCAGGGACCGCGGCAAGATCTACTTCTCCGTGCCGGCCCGCTGCCTGCCGCAGGTGCGTGCGCCCCGCACGGCTCCAGCTGCCCCCGCCCCGGAGCCCTGCTGAGAGCCCGGGGCGCGGCGGGGCGGCCTCACACCCCAGCCCGGCCTCTCCTCCCTTCCAGGTGCACCGCCTGCGCTCGGTGGACAACCTGTTCGTCGTGGTGCAGGAGTTCAGAGATTACCAGTTCAAGGAAACCAAGGTGGGCTCCTGCCTCAAGCACTCAGGGGGCGCGGGGGCAGTGCGTTGGTCTGCTTCCAGACAGCTTTGTGTCTGGGGAACGGGGGCTTTTCGTTGTTGGCTTTAAAGGCCGAGCGCAGGCAGCTCACCTAGCGGCACTTCTTCAGGGGTGAGCTGCAAGGGAGCACCTGGGAAGAGAGCAGCTGCGGTGCTGTCGTGCTTAGAGGATGATAAACGATCACCTGGATTTCCTAATTCCGTGTTAACTGCTTGTGTTACAAGATAAATGGCAAAATGCTATGGGTCCTTTGACTTCAAATACAACCCGGTTCAGTTGTGGCAAAAATAGCACAAAAAGCTGCAAGCTTTGCTTAAATGTGCAACAGGTTAAGTGTTTAAGAGACCAATTTGAGTGAGTTAGAAAAAGGATGTTTTTATGGGAGGGAATGTCTTCGTGGTACAACTTCTTTTGTCTTTTAAAGGAAGAAGCTTTAAAGGATTTGGAAGATTTGGTTAAGAAACTGCCTTGGACTGATCCTTTGAAAGTGTGGGAGCTGAACAACAGCTTAAAAAAGAAAAAGACAAAACGCAAAAAGCATAATCAGCAGAGTTCTGCAAGCAAAGAAAAGGTGAAGGATGATGGAGAAGAGGAAGGAACAGATCAAAAAGACGCGAGTGAGCAAGAGGACTGTGCCCAAGCCGCAGAACCAGCTGGTGATCAGGGGCCAGAGGAGACAGGAGGAGCAGAATCACAGAACGGGGATGATGACAACGAGCAGTCAGAGGCTAAAGATGAACCATGTGATGGTTCTGGGGCTGAGACCAAGGCTGGTGATGGCAAGGAAGGCGAAGGAGATGCCAAGGTGTTGAAGTTCCGCGTTACCTGCAACAGAGCGGGCGACAAGCACAGCTTTACATCTAACGAGGCTGCAAGAGACTTCGGCGGAGCTGTGCAGGAGCACTTCCAGTGGAAAGCTGACATGACCAACTTCGATGTAGAGGTATTGTCCAGTGCCTTGGAAATAGCTACACTTCTATTTTACAGATTCCTTCTGAATTCTCATTTTTAGAGAATTGGCCTCCTCAGAAGTATGAATTTCACTGACACTGTGCACGTCCTCACAGCCCACCGCCTGCTACTGCTTTGGTTATCCACAGTAACGATCTCTTCTGTGTCCCTGCTTGGGCACCTCTCCTCCTCAGCTTCCCCTTTGCTTTGCAAACACTTCACTCATCCTCAAGTTAGCTGATGAACATGGCTAAACCCAAAGCAGTTGAGTTGGTGTTCAAATGCTTTCTCCTCTCCCTCATCTACACCAAAAGCTCTAACACAGAGTTTTGCCTCCTCCTACAGAGTTAGTGCCTGTTCATGTTAAATATAGTGTAGGCAGCGTTCTGCTTTACTTTCACCTGCATAAAACGTTTGCTTAATCCGCTGGTTTATATCTGTATCAGCTAACAGAAGGTATCCCATCTACAAGCTGTAGTTTTGTGGTTGAAGGAGGTTACTACATCAGTTGTCCCGTGTTTCTCTCCCTTTATAGGGAAAGCAGAGATTTGGAAAGGATGTCCAGCAGATGTGGTCCACCAGTGTTCTGAGAGGCAGAAAAAATAAAAGCTTGTTGTGCAAGTCTTCCTGAGGGCTGGCCCCCTTTCCTGTAATAGTTTTCACCTTCCAAATTCATATCGTAGATTGGACCAGGAGTGTGATTTTTTTTTTTTTAATTGCTGCCTTCCAAATGCTGCCTTGTGACTTGCAGGACTTACCTTACTTGCCCCCCATACTTAGAAAACATTTTTTTAAAACATCAACATAATGTTTACAGTGCTTTTTGAAGTCTTGTGTGAATGAGAAAAGCTACGCTATGCTCAGTGGTGTGCTTTGTCCTCATTACAAGTAGTGGATTGGTTTTCTTTCGAGAGTGCTGTTATGTGTGTATTGCCCAGCTTTATACAAATCATGGGTGCCACTTTAAACAGTCACCAGGTGTGCTATGGGAAGCTTCTGTTACTTCTGATATTTAGTTCAAGTTTTTCTTTAGGTTCTCCTGAATATTCACAATAATGAAGTAGTTGTGGGCATTGCATTAACTGAAGAGAGTCTTCACAGAAGAAATATTACACATTTTGGACCCACAACTCTTCGTTCAACTCTGGCTTATGGCATGCTTAGGTTAGTGTAATTACGTAGTCTTACATTAGTCTCAGTTAATTAAGTCATTCTGTATCAGAAGTTAGATACCTTGTTCCTCCCCACTGCTTCCTCAAATGTAATTTCTGTTAATTCTTATTTTAAAATAATAAATAAATTAGAAGTCCAGAAACACTGGTTGTTTTTCAGCTTAGAAAAGTAAATGTTTGCTGTGATCTATTAGACAGTTTTAGTAAATACAGATCACAGCATTCTCAAAAGTATTTCACTGTATAATGCTAATTATCAAATGGAAATAATAATCAGAAAATGTTTTGTTAGAAGGGCAGAACTGGAGTGATTAAAAGAGTTTAGGTTTTCTTCAGTCTAAAATAATCCTATTTTTAAGACTTCTCTCAAAGTACCTTTTTTTTCCTGCTCTTCAGACTCTGTGATCCACAGCCAACGGATATCATCGTTGATCCCATGTGCGGTACGGGTGCGATACCAATCGAGGTGATTCTTCCTTTATTTTTTAACATAGTAAAACTCGAGACACTATCTGCGACTGAATAATGTGTGTAAGTTTTATAGGCAATAACTGAATAGCCAACTACAAAAGCATCTCAGCAACTTTTCAGCTACAAATACGCTTTTTGTAAATGTTTTCATTTTCCTTCCCAAAGCTATAGCAGGAAGAAACTAAATCCAAAAGTGTTTTGAGCTTTTAAGGTGTGTGATACCTAGAACAAATATCTGTTACAGTATCTTAAAATCATTGACATTTTCAAACTGCTTGGTCATATTCTGCAATAGTTTAGTTTTATACATGTATTTTAAAAGGGAGCTGTGCTGATGCTCTCTGATGTTGCTCTTTATCGATATTTTCCTCCAGGGAGCTATGGAGTGGCCTAGTTGCTACCACATTGCTGGTGATAACAACCCACAAGCTGTAAAGAGAGCAGCAAACAACATCTGCTCTTTACTAAAGAAAAACGAAAATAAGGAAAGGTGAGAAGAGCACAAGTGATTTTCTTTTCCTGTATTGTTCGTGAGTAAATCCATTTTGCATTGATTTCCTTGACCATATTTTTGCATTTATTCTTTAGCTAGTATTACAGACGTCACTTTAAAAATGTTCTCAGTAAACCATGTCTGAGATGAATGTCTTTGCACTTGCAGCAGTACTTCCTTGGGCATACCCTTAGACATCATTCAGTGGGATATTTGCAATCTCCCTTTGCGGACTGGTTCTGTGGATGTTATCGTGACAGACATGCCTTTTGGAAAGAGGTGAGGTGTCGTGGCTGAACTCGCTGTGTGTAACTGTCACGCTGGCATGTGTTTGTGTGTCCAGAGTTAGGGTTCTCTCTAGTTACTGAACTGGACCTAATTAAGAAGTATTGATTTACTCTAAATTAAAAGGGCAGGTTAGAATCAATGTAAATGTGGTCAGAAATGAACTAATGTGTGTCTGAAGGACCAGCTGCGGTTAACGATTTTTCAGCAATCACAAGGGAGACCCTGCTCTATATTACAGGATAGGGTCAAAGAAGAAGAACTGGGATCTCTATCCAGCCTGCCTCATGGAGATGGGCCGCATCTGCACGCCAGGGACAGGGAGAGCTGCTCTGCTTACGCAGGACAAGAAATGCTTTGCCAAGGTATGTTCTCTGTGACAAACCTTACCAGTAAATCAAACCTACTTGCACAAGATCGCCTATTGAGGAAAAAAAAAAGTAAGCTTACTTCACTATGGAAGGTAATCCGCTTTTAGAGAGATAACTAGGAGCATTTCAACACAGTTTTAGACCTGAAGAATTTGACTTTATCCCAAATCACATCTGAAGACAATCAAAAACAATGTCTAAACCAAATTTATCCTTACTCTCTTGTCTTGAAGAAGCCACCACTGTTCTCTTTTTGTTTTTTTTTTTTTGATTGTAGGCCTTGTCAAGAATGGGACACATCTGGCGCAAAAATCAAACTGTGTGGGTGAATGTAGGGGGGCTTCACGCTGCAGTGTATCTTCTGAAGCGCACCTGGGAAAGGGCAGAAGAAAAAAGATCATTCTGGTAACCCGTGTGGAAGAAGGCAGCAGACACCTGCAGAACATCCTGAATAGCAGTTCAGTAAAGGAGACACCTGAGACTATGGCTGTCTGTCAAATCCTAAGACAAAAACAACATACGCGGAAATTGTGTAACATGAACATTGAACCAGGGATCAACTTGAGAACTGCCAGTTGTACTGTGTGTTCTGAAACCACTTTTAAATCATCTCTTTCCACCCTGCCACCCAAAAATGAAATTCAGTAGTGGTATATTAATAGGGCTTTCCTTTGCCTGAGTCTTCTCTACTGTGTCTGTTGTGTTTTTTACATTAAACATTTATTTTCTTTGCTTACAGTAGAAAATATGTTGAGATATCCTTGAAGGTAACGGCTCATTTTTCTTCCTCAAACTGTAGAAATCATACATGTGTCTTAAAGTGACCAACAGCACTACTGAGCCTGTTACCTTGAAGGGCTTAGAGGTAGCATCGCTTTATTGTAGGATGTTTCCAATTCAACGTTTTTTAATTTATACTATTGCCCAAATGTAAACTAAGATGATTTTTTTATATTCTGGTAAGAAAATACTAATTACTAAACAGTATGCTGCTGCTGCTGTTTGTGTTCATACTGGTTACTTCAACCTAGTGCTAGTTATTGGTGTCTGATTCCTATTTTCATGTACCACTGCTGTGGGTGAGGGAGGTACCACATGCAGCCTCAGCAAACTGTAGTCACTGTTTGAGAACAGAGATACTTTTAGGAGTTACATTTAAAAGTTTGTGTTTTCAATGTCTACTGTAGACACAGCGAGGTGGCAGTATGTATAAATTTATTAGGGGACTTAAACTGCTGTAGACATGCCACCGCATTTACAAAAGTACATTATCCGTTCAATAAACTCAAGTTGCAGATACCGCTTCTTCTCTGCTGGTACTGTGATTTCTCAGGCTTTTATCTGTGCTCATCAGAGGCTGACACCTCTGGTTACCAGTTTGTTTTCTTTAAGGTGCATTCATCGCTAACGATATGGGTGTAGAGGCAGGTTAAGGCTCGAGAAGTTTGGCACAGGACCAAGTCTGCCTTGTGTTCTTCTGCTCTGTGCCCCGTGAGGGGCGGTGCATCCTTCCCGCACTGCACGCTGCCCTGGTGGCGGCAGGGCCTGTTCAATCCCTGCGCTGCGGGCAGCCCCCCCCGGGCTGTGTTTGTTGTTCCTGCCGGGCCGCGCCCCGCCCGCCCCCGGCCCCGCCGCCGCCCCGCGCCTGCGCCTCCCGCCCGCTGCTGGCGCCGCGCATGCGCGTGGCGGGGCCGCGGCGGGGCGGGGCGATGCCGGGCGCGGTGGCGGTGCCGGGGACGGGGCCGGGGCCGGGGCCGGGGGCGGGGGGGGTGCCCGGGGGGGTGCCGGGGGGGCTGCGCTCCGCCAACACGCGCGAGCTGTCCGAGGTGGTCTTCAACAACCGCAGCCCCCGCTGCGTGCTGCCCGTCTGGGTGGACTTCGAGGGCAGGCCGCGCTCCTACCCCGTGCTGCGGCCGCGCACCGGGCGGGTGATGCACAGCTACCGCGGTGTGTGGGGGACGGGGGGACGGGGGGGGGGGCCAGGGGGGGCCGCTGAGCGCCGCTGAGCGCTGTCCCGTCCCGTCCCGTCCCGCAGGGCACCTCTGGCTGTTCCGGGACGCGGGGACCAACGACGGGCTGCTCGTCAACCAGCAGGAGCTCTTCGTGGCCGCGCCCGACGTCAGCAAGGCCGACATCACCCTGCCAGGTGCGGTGGGGGGGGTCCGGGCTGCTGGGGGACGGGACGGAGCGGGAGGCTTCCCGGGGAGCGCTGCAGCACGGCTCTGCTCCGAACAGAGCTGCTGGCAGACCCTGCTTTTAAACATCGCTCACAAAATGCCCCGCGATGGCAAACAGCAAACCCCTTCCCCTCCCGTACTGCTGCATAAAACGACCCCGTTCTGCTTCCTGCGTTCACACGCTTGTAAGAGCAACGTCTGTCTGTAGCGGCTGTTTGGGGCAGCTACCGAGGCCTAGTGACAGGGCTCTGTTTGTTTCTGTTCTGTCTGCTCTTACCTCAGTGTTCACCCTGAAGGAGAGATGTCTCCAGGTGGTTCGCAGCCTGGTCAAGCCGGTGGACTACAGGAAGCTGGACATCGTTCGGTCGCTGTATGAGGATCTGGAAGATCACCCAGACATCAAGAAGGATCTTCAGCGGCTGTCTCTGGAGAGAAGCGAAACGTTAAGGAATGAAATTCTAGAATAAAGTGGACGTTATTCACTCTAGACCATTTAAACAGCAAACCACTGAGTTAAAGCAGGAGTCGTCACCGTGAAACATGCCAGGAGCAAACGTCCGTATTTTAAGTTCTGAAACAAACTCAGACAAATTGTAGAAAACTCACTGTGATGGTAAGTCAGATTCAAAAGACTAAACAGGATGTAAAAGTATGCCGGGTTCGTGAGGGTTCAGTTCTGCTCTTAGTTGAGCGTATTGCAGACCCAGGACTCGAGAGGCCTTGCGTGCACAAAGCTCAGAGATGTTTGCTTTGGACTATTTCAGAACATTCCATAGTGGCATGAGATCAGGCCGCCTGTTCGGAGAATACGCCTGCAGCTCACCTTTCTCTGTATTAGAAAGGAAGTTGCATCAAGGATTAGTTTAATTCGGACTCTAAAAAGTGGCACACCAACACCAGTTTTGCTTGAACACTTTGGTTTTGGTGGAATTTCTCTCTCTTGCACTTACGTTAAGTTTGCCTTTGAATCACGGAGCGTGGGGTGTGTGTATGTGAGAGCTTCCACCATCACCTTCTGAGGGCCTGACCGAAACTTCAGTGTTGGTGGAAAGATGACGTGTAAACTCCTGGGTTTTACTCTCTGCCTCTTACCTTTGTAAAGGTTTCCATAAAACCCTGTTGTGTCAACTGCTGCCGACAATTTTTTACACACGAAATGCCTTGAATGCCTTATTTGTCCTTCAGTATTGAATTCTTGCCTAGTTTATCTCTCTAGGTGATCCAACCTTCTCAGCCACAGACTGGATCTTAGTTTTGGGACCCCTTTTTCTTCTGCACCACCATACCTGCACCCACAGCTTCCCATAGGTGTATCAGGTAGCGGTCACAGCAGGTAGATGCTTTGAGCCCTGCGTTTCCCCATGGCAGGGCAGTTTGTGTCACAGCGAGAGGCCTCCCTGGGGAGCACGGGCTGTTCGGGTTGCTCGTGCCTCCCACGGAGCGGCTGGTAGGCTGCAGCAGCTCACACAGGCCTACTGCTAGTTCCTCTCAAACAGATCTGTGCTTTTATTGCAGCCTGGATGAGTAGTTAAAAAATCCTTTGCCTATATTCTGTTGCCCCACACCTCGATTTTAATGTGCGTTTGTGCAAGTACGTGCACGTGATTCAAAGCAGCATCGGTTTTAGCAGATATACAAGCTGCCCACCAAGCAGCAGGTGCGGGTGCTGCTCAGCGCAGCAGACTGATGAGATTCTAGCAGGCCGTTTCTGTGGCATAAGCTGCTTCTTAGTTACATATTCTAAAAATACAGCTGTGAAACTGACTGAGAATATCAGTGTATTATGTAAGTATGAAAAGTCTCCCCTTCTTGTAGACTTGTTTTTTCTTACTTAAGTGTATAAACTGATCTTTGTTTGTCATAAAAAATAAATGTACATTTATGTTTTGACTCTAATTCTGTCAGATAATTTCACAGTGCTTGTGACTACATACTCGTGTTCCTGAAATACTCCCAAAAGTCATCGTGGTTGATCAGTAAGAGATTTTCCTGTTGACAAACTAGGAAATACTTTTTTTTTTTTCCAGCCTAGTCTAAAGCAGGTGCATAAATGCTGTATTGAGAATTTGGGGTCATTAAAGAGCTCTTATTGAAAAAGTCCATTAAAAACAGTAAGCATGTTATAGACAAACTGGAGAAATGCTCACTGTATGCAAGGAAGTGTTTTTCTTCTGTTTTGGAGTCCTGTAGGACAGAATAAAGAAGACCAGAGGAGACCCCTGCTGGCTACAACCCGTGGGTGGGCACACGAGCGGAGCCTCCCAGAGTAACTCAGCTAGAGTAGCAATGAGTGAAAGTTGCATTTACTTCTCATAATGACATGAGAAACTCGGGTGGTTTTTGTTCCGATTCACAGCATTGTTTCACTTGAGTCACCAGAGCAGCAGCAATCTGGGGGAAGTGAGGATCAGAACTGAAAGTTCCAGCTCAAGGCAAGTGCCAAATGCAGTGCAGTGGGAAAACGATACTGCAGGTGCTGCAGGAAGCACGGGTCACAGGTGAAGGTGGAAAATGCTGGAGAAATAACAAAGTAATCTGACGCTTGTTTAGTGTTCAAGAGTTCAGGGAGAGCACACAGCAGTACGGACAGGCTTGCTGTTTGGGAGGGAAGGCTACAAAATGGGAGTAGGTCATGCTTGTCTCAGTGGATAATAGTTGTGCTTGTCTCAGTTTGAGAAGATAATTTTCAGTTCCCTTGTGAAACGTTTTGCTGCAAGTGATGATTAGAGCCAAAAAGAAGCCATAAACACTGTTAAATGAGTTTTAAACAAAAGTACGCAAATCTTATACCTTTTTTTCCACCCTCGTTTCCCAACGTGACAAGGCAGAAGATTTCAGTTTTTTTCCTTTTTCCCCCCGGTACCCGGGGGCCAGAAGCAGCAGTGCTGTCACCTCCTGCTGGTGCCCGGCTCCCTGCAGCACGGCTTGCCCCGGCCCACGCCTCAGCAGGGACCCTGCTGCGGGGACCGGCTGTGGGAGGGAGAGGGGCAGGCAGCGGTGGGATGCTAGTGCTGCCGAAGCGGGTCGGTAACAAGGTATTACCTTCACGTTGTGGTATTGTCAATGACAGCACACCTGGGGTGTGTGTTTGCCTGGCGGGGCTGTCCCTGCCTTCGTGCCTCACTGCTCGCCTTTCCCGGTAAGCAGCCCCCAGCCTGGCGCTCCCCCGGCCCTCGTAACCCCGGCACCGGGGCTGCAGCCGCTGAGGGGACACAATAATAAATAAATAAATAGGCAAATAAATAAATAAATAAATAACGAAAGTAGGTCGATAGGAGCGCGGAAAAGCCGCCCCTCCCCGTGCGGCTCCTCCCGGCACGTCAGCAGCGGGGGCGGGCGGCCGCGGGAGGAAGCGCCCAGAAAAGCCGCCCCCGGCCGCTCCCGGTCCCCCCCCGGCTGCTCCCGGTCCCCTCCCGGTGTCCCCGGTCCCCCCCGGCCGCCGATGGCGGAGTGCGGCGCGAGGGGCCCTCAGGCCATGTCCCCGCGGCGGGCGGCCCGGGCCCCGCCGTCGCCCTACGTGCACAGCATGCCCGCGTGGGTGCTGGAGGACTTCTGCCACAAGATGGACTGCCTGGGCGACCACGACTGGATGCGCTTCGGTGAGCGCCGCCGCCCGCGGAGCCGGAGCCGGAGCCGGCCCCGGGCCCGCCCGGCCGGGGTCCCCTCAGCGCCCGGGGCCGCGCGGGGCGGGGGGAGCCGGGACCCGGAGCCGGCCGGGGGGAGGCCGCGGGGGGAGGCCGGGGGGCCGGGGGGGGGCCGGGGCTCCGCCGCTGCCGGTGTTTTTTTTTCCGGTACCACTCAAAGGAATGAAGGCAGCATCTCCCTCCCAGGGAGGGGGTCGCCCTCAGCCCCATAGCTACCTGCCGGCCATGCTTTTAAAAGTGCGAAATTGGGAAAAAAAAACCGTATGTGTGTATCGCGCCTCGCCGCTCTGTCTGCACTTGGTGTTTTCTCCCCGTTCTGAAGCAAACACCTCCCCTCCCGCCAGCTTCCTACGTGATCACCGACCAGACGGAGCTACGGAAGATCAAGTGCATGGAGAAGACGGGGATCAGCATCACCCGCGAGCTGATGTGGTGGTGGGGCGTGCGGCTGGCCACGGTGCAGCAGCTGCTGGACCTGCTGCAGGGCCTGCAGCTCTACCGGGCGGCGCAGGTCATCCTGGACTGTGAGTAGGGCCCCGCGCGTTGTGCCACCGCGCACAGACACAGCCCAGTGCCCACCTCTCGCTAGCTGAAGAAGCTTTTGCTGGAAGCCTCATACTCAGATTCTAAAGTTTCTGTGCTGATTCTTAATTTCTACTCTTGCAAATAAAACTTGAGGTGGGCGAGCAAGAGATGACACAGAGGAGGAATCGCTGGTTCCCCTAGCTCATCATCCCGCCTTTGAAGCATCCCTCTTGGATGCTTCAAGAGTTGCGAGAGGGAGCCTGGCTGTGCCCTGAATGAAGGGCAGCTCTTTAATGCATCAGACAGGGCTTTACAACAGAGCTTAATTATGAATGTGTTAATTTTTCATACGTTCTTGTTTCCCAGTGAAATTTAGTCATTATACGCAATCAACAAAGTCAGGGTAGAAAAATGTATCATCAGCCTGCTTTCCTGCATGAGAAGAATAGTTACAAAAAGGCTTATCGATCAGCTAATTTGCTATTCTTCTCACCTCTCCCCAGCTTGCTGTATTTCAGACTTACCTTTCCTGAAGTAGGATGATCAGAGTTTGAACACAGAATGCCTAATTAGGGTAAACCATTGCTATGTAGAAATCAAGGCGCTTTTAAATATATTCTCCCTTTCCATTTTTCTCCATTGAGAGTTATGTTTAAATTGCAGCTATCCTTGTGCATAAACCAAATTGTACCGTAATTCAGTTCTGCCACGAAGTCTGTTAGACCCTGGGTGACACACTCAGCCTTCCTGTGCTGAGCAGACCGTGCTCCCCACTTCATGCACATTCCTACTCCAGATCCACCTTCTTGGGAATCAGATGTTTGTGTGGGTTTCGCCTGTGCTCCAGAGAGAATTATTAGGAAGAAAAATAAGATTTTTTGTTAGGTGGCCAAAAATGCTTAGAGAGATGCTGTGGGAAAAGGACAAAGCTTGTGAGTGCGGGCACTTCACCTGAACAAGACAGAAGACGTGTGGAGCACTGCCTGCTTCTGGCCTTGTGTGACAGGGAGGCTGCCAGCTCCTGGCTGCAGGGGTTGCATCACCGGCAGCTGTTTCGCAATAGCAGCCTGCTCCCCAGGGCAGGGCCACCAACAGTCAGCGCCACAGCTGGCACTGGCTGCACAGCAGCTAGAGGCATTTCTCATGGAAATTCCGGTAATGTGTTGTGGTTTTCTTGCCTCAGCATTTCTTTATATATCATTGCTGGTTTTCTGTAGGCTTCTGGCATTAGCGTGACTTCTAACCTTCAGTTTGGGACAGCAAGAATTAACTTTAACAAGGGTATTCTAAATTTCTGTTTCTTGAAGAGGAGTGTTAAATACTACAGCACAAGCGTGCTTCAAGTAAATTCTCTGTATAAATCAAAGAGCTACCACGGTGATGCTTGGTTATTAGAGCTGAGTCTGGTGTCATACCTGTCAGCCTTTTGATTCAGCAGACCCACCTCTGACTGAATTCAGTCACATCATTCAGTTCAGGAGACGGGAACAGTTCCTCCTTGCTCTTCTGCAGAGCAACCCAGAGCTACAGGAAAGTGAATTTTCATCTGCTTTAATTAGTATGTCAGTAATCCAACTGTTAATTTAGTCACAGTGACTGTGACTTTGAGGGTCCAGTCTGAATGGACAGGACTGTAAACATATTTTTCATCTGTTTTTTATTTTTATCTATTTACACCGAATAAATTTGATCTAGATATCACCAAAGCAGTAAGCCTGGCTCCCACCATTTCTGTGGGTGCTCTGGAGTAGCCAGTGTCCTCTGTGATGTGGTAACTTCTTTTGCTCTGTGCCTGTCGAGTGTTTCATGCAGTCAGTTCCTAGTCTAGAAAGAGAGTTTCCGGGGGCTCTTACATAATGCGGCGTAACCAACCACACTTCAGATGCTCATCAGTTACAGCCCTCAGCCTCCTGCCCTGCAGAGCACGTTCTGGGGCTCACCTGTGTTTACAGCTGGCTTATTTCAGTGTGTTCCTCAGCAGAGTCCATTGATACTTCTGTAATCCCACTTTGTGTGTCGTGGCTAAATTAAAAAAAAAAGTGTGTATTCACCTCCTGAGAAACATAAAACAGTCAGCAGTTTTTAAGTTTCAGTTTTTATCACTAGATTATAGCAGTAACAACTCTCACGATAGAAATTATGTCATGGGAAGTCTGCTTTTGCTCAGTTAGGTATGATGCTACACTTTCCCACGTGGGTTAATTTTGCCCATTGGGGGAAAAACAAAGAACAAGATGCTGGTTTTACCCAAGGTACAGTGGGTTTTCTCTTCTTTTACAGACCTTTAAAGTAAGACCCCATGAGCAGGTTTCAGACTGAGATTAGTTCAGCACATTGCCCACTGCTTACACAAGAACCAAGTAAGATTTTCTCTGTAGTTATGTAAAGTGCAAAGAATCAGGCTCCCAAGCCAGGAGCAGCTTCCAGTAACACCACCTTTAAAGATACGGATACAGTGCAAACAGAAGTAATCGTTGTAACTGCAGAGAAACGTTCATCATCCTTCTGTTTGTCTGACTGGCTTTTCTTTTAAGTGCTATGTAAATACCACAGTGGCTTGCACAATATGCACCTGACCTCAGCACCTGGTAGAGGAAGGGTTTATCTGCTTTCTCCTGTGCTGCTGTGATTTACTTCTAATTTGTCTGTCCATCCATCTCCCACCCTATCCCTCTCTCCCCACTTTTAAGCTTTCTTAAAAATATTTCTGAGACTTTTTGGACTTCACTTTACACAGGCAGCAAAAACGGAGGGGTTTCTCCCTGTTAAAAGTAAAACCCGATCAACTTCCTCCAGGCTGGAGGAGTACACGTTGTGACTTCTCCAGGAAAGCTTGCTTTCTAAAAACTGTAGTTGTCTGATGGAAATAATCAGGGGTCTTTATCATTATCTCTGTGGGCTAGCTAGGACTGCAGGAAAGCAAGTATTACGAAGTTATGGTAAGAAATGGACGTATCCAATCTCACTCATTAAGACACTGAGCTGATAAAACAGGCATCTGACATCCCTTCGCTTTTCTGATTCCTTCTGTGACAATGGATGAACTACAAAATTGGACTGTTCCAGCCAGGACACTGCAAGGAGCTAGAAAGGGCTTTGGTTTGCTCCTGAATTCCGTAGGGCAATATGAAGGTTACATAAAGAGGGTTAGGAAAGTGGAGGAGACGAATCTTCTGGACTGATCCATTTTTAGTTATGTTTCTGGATGATCAAGATTTGCTTTTGTCCAAAATCAGTTAAACTGCAATGCATTACAAAACTACAATGAAATTAACTTTTTTTGTTTTGTTTTTTTAACAATTCAGTGTTCTCTTACGTTGATGTCCATCGCAAAACTTCATATTACCCAGGCTTTCTGCCACTTAAATTAACTTGGTTGTTCTACCGTGTGGAAGTAGCTAGTGTTTCCTGGTTTTAACCTGATATTGACATTCTCCTGCACTGAGTCATACAGAAGCTCTCAGTACTGGCATCTTCTCAGGTTCAGCCAAATCTTTTGTCTTTACTCTTGACTTCTGCTTTTATGTCTGTATCTGAATATTCTTGCTCAGGCAGTGCCTCTCAAGCAGCGGTGATGCAGTACTCACTGCTTGTTCTTTTGGGCACTTCAGAAAACAAATTGGTCCCAACTCCAGCAGTTCTTATGTCACCGTAACTGTTCAGTCTGACTTGCAAGATTCAGACACGCCACCCAGGTAGAAGTTTTGCTGGCAGATTATTAGCAGAAGAGTTCTCCCTCCCTTCGACAATTTCTTGCACCGCTTCTGGATGTCCCACTTCTGGATGTCCATAATAATTTTTTCCTATCTTAGTTCTTTAGTTTCAGTGGCAACCTGTTTGATGTAAAGGAAGTTGCAAAATTCATGAAAAACCCTGAAAAATAGGTTCAAAGAGGGAAGTGATTTTTAATTGTAGAGACTTCTAGGTGAAAATACTGGGGGAAAAAAGCGATTTCAGAATACAGGGACTGCCAGTTTGAACTAAAGGCCTGTGGGCTGGTTGATATTAATAATTTCAAAAGCCCCCAGAGTCTGTGATCTCATAGCTTTCTGGCACAGGAACAGAGACCCATCACTGACTTTTCTCGAGCGTCAGTTTGGCTACCTCCTTTCATTCAAACCTCTGTTCATAGGTGACATGGAAGAACAACGATGCAAACTCCAGACAGAAGTTAAAGAAAAATGCTTGCCTGACAAAAACATGCCCACTTCTCCTGTAGTTGCTCTTCATACTCCACGACTGCTCAAACTTCAGCACACTGCAGCTGTCACGCCTCGCCTTTTCCTAAACTTCGCTTCTACTGAAACCTGTGTATGAGAAGCACAAATAGTAAATGAAACACTGCTTCCTTCCTTCTTGTTTCAGATATTCCTAATGCTTTGTTTGGACATTTAAAAAAAGAACAACAAGCTATTGCTTGATTTCAAATGCAAACAAAGACTGCGGTTTTTGCTTCCCATATATACTATGCTCAAGATAAAATGTTGATAGAACAGCATGACAAAAAAAAAAACAAAAAAACTTGTATTAATACTTGTGCTTATTCTCTCTCTTATCAAGAGAAAACATTAACTTTTCAAGTAAAAGATAAATGTATTGCTGATAAAAAAAAAAAAAAATCCAGGTAGAAATGAGTTTAGAATTATAACCAGGAAAATATGGTCATTAGGCAGTAGAAAGTTCTTGTATCACCTCTAGTGCGCACTCAGCATTCCCAAACTCCTTTTCCACTTTAGTTTTAAATGTCTTCCTGGGTAGGAATTCAGATCCTTCTTCAGGAGATTTTGACAGCTTTGTATATCAGAGCATCTTGAATTTTTTTTACTTTTATTTTGCTCTTGTTCTAACTGTAGCCTAATTTAATTTTAATAATTTCTCTTAGATGTGCATGTTCTTCAAGTACCTGTAAGATGAAAGCATCCTTGTATTTCTCTTAATGAGATTTCAAGGTTGCCTTTTTAGGCCTGATTCTGAGATTTGGCCAACCTTTATACAGCATAGGATCTTCTAGAGCTGTAGTGAGTCAATAATTTCGTGGTTAATTTTTCCTTATGTATCAACTAGTTTTGACCTTTGATTGTTTTTGTTGTCCCTCAGTTGTATACAGTTTGTTTCTTTCTGTTCATAAGTGAAAAACTGATTTATTTCTTTCCTGAAATAAATTCTGTGTAGGTGTTTTCTAAGAATGAGCTTGTTCATGACATTAAAACCACACAACTGAAAATAGTCCCAAAATGTTTAACTGACTAAAACCGATGCAATTTGTCAAAGTCTCAGTACCGTGACAATTAGCAAAGACCCAGATGTCTTCTTTAGGCTGTGGGATAGCTGTGGTCAGAGATCACTGGCTGAAGGGTGTTACGTGGAAAATGACAGAATAAATATGCTCTTGGTAATTCCTTATTCTAAGAGCTATTTTGCATATTCATCACTGATGTATATTTCAAGTTATCACTGGTTAATTTTTAGTAGGAGTAGTTAATGTCACGAATATGGTCTGAATTGAAATGCCAATACTATTGAAGCAATTTAACAATAAATGCAAGGTTTATAATGTTAATTGGAATTTATAAACCATTCTCCTAATGAGGATTATTTTCCGGTAACTGAGTAGAGACAGACTTTATTCTCCCTGCTACTCTTCACCTGTCTGTTCTCCTTTGCAGGGATATCACCCTCCGGTACTACCAACTCCGAGAAAGAAGAGCTGATAGAGCCACCTAAGCAGGAGAACATATCTTTAACTCCTACAGAAAGCAAAAATAAAGAGAGAGAAAATGAGATAAGCTTGTTGCCATCACCAGACTCTTCACAGCTGGGAATATCTCCAGCACGTGGTAAGTGAAGTAATAGACTGATTTGCTTTGACACTGGAATGACCATACACACAAGACTGCTTTCCTTTCGCTTTCAGTATAGTCCAGACGAATATATTGCTGATCAAAGTCGTCATGCTTTTGAATATTTGCCTTTTGCCTGCTGCTGCTGAGCTGTCTATTCCTAACTTTAGCACATGGCCTCCTGTTCTTCCTTCCTTTAGCTCTCCTGGCTTTGAGAGATGCTGGCTATATCTATTCTGTGGGATCTCAAGAGTGCATTTCCCAGGCACGTGTCTCGTCCCATCCTGACTCCATGCTCAGACTAGATCTATGCATACGCTTCGTGCCCTGTGCCCCTCTTGATGCAAAACAAATCTGGGCCAGAAGAGAGCCCTGCACGTGTCAACAGGCCGCCCTGCCTGGGAGAGGGAGCAGAACCACGCAATATGCTGACAAGAGCATCTACCTGGCAGTATAGACAACGGCTCTGGAAGCTCCACGTCCCTGAGCCAGGACTGGAGAGAGCTTCGTGGTCATCTCACAAAGAGGAACCAGGAAAATAGTTCCGTATATTCACACAAGATTTCAAGTTTCAACAGCTTGTCACAGATTATACCTGGTTATGAAATTCAACAAAATATCCCACACCCTCATAATTAGTCACAGGCTGCGGTATTACCCAAATGTGTATTTTCAATGCTGGTGATTCAATTTCAGATGCTGTTTCTGAAGGAGCCTTGTATTCACTTCCTTCTCCGCCACCTCCCCCAAGAGATCTTTTGAGATCCTTACAGTCAAATCCTCCCGTCTCATCAAGCGTGAAGGTAAATCCCTTCAATACACGTTGCTTACAATTATGCCAATTCCCTTTATGATGTTGTTTTTTTCAAGTCAAAGTTTATTCCTCAACTTGTATAAAATACAGATCTACTGAAAAAGTGGGTCCTTATTACAGCATGTTTAGACTGAATATAATACTAATGCTTCAGTTGGATTACTTACTGTTTACCTCACTTTATATTTTTATTTTTTGCCAGTGAGGGATTAAAATTAAGAGTACTGCATAGCTGAGCGTGGATAACGTGCCCACAAATAGCAATTCTGAAGGAATTTCCCATATAGATTTTATGGCAGACATAACATTTCTGGTGTGATCATAGGACAGTGCAGTATAAGCAACTGACTAGTCAGAAAGCCATACTTTTAGTTTAAGTTTATGCCTAAAATGCGGTTTCTGCTCAAAACTGGGCTAGTGTCAAATTTAGGTCGGGTTGTCCAGAGCCTTGTCCAGCTGAAAAATGAAAGAAGGATTCTACTGTTTCTCTGAGGTCCTGTTCCAGATTTCAGCATACAGCCTCCTGTTCTTTCTCCCTGCAGCTCTCATCTTTAAGGCAGTCTAGCTAGATCTGTCCCGTGAGCTCTCAGAGTGTTTCCCAGATCCATGTGCACACTTTGGCCCCATCCTGGCTCTGTGTTGGCTTCTTTTTTTGTGTCATTTTGTTTGACTTTTTTAAAAAATAAAAGAAACAAACAACAACAAAAAAAGATTCTGCTTTAAGACTTCTAACTTCCAAAATAACATGGTTTAAGAGTGAGTGCCAGACAGAGGAGAAAACTGCTACAAAGAACGCAGTAGTTTCAGTTCCTTGAGAAGGGAATTCAGGTCTCCAGACTTCAGAAAACAAGACATGAAGTCTGTGAAAGCTGTATGGTTATATGTAGGCTATAGTGGAGTTCTAGTAATAAATGGCGTCAGGACTGATCGTACTGGAAGCAACTGAGCATTTTGCAGCTGATGCCAGATGCTTCAGGTATAGTTGTGAACTTCCTACCAGAACAAAATGCATTACAGCGTGAGGGACCCTCCTTCCTGATCCAGTCATTTCTTTATATATGCGCAGCCAGAAAGATTAATGTTTTCTGCAGCTTAAACTGATGTCATTTCAGATAAACACGTGGACTTTTAAACAAAGCTAAATATGTGTTGTTTTTTTTTGGAAAGGTGGAAATGCAAACTGGTAACTGTTCTCAAGTCTCTTCTACTGTGCAAAATATTTCCATCAGCAAAACAAATCAACACAGATACTACGAAGGGAAACTATTGAGGGGTTGCACAGTGCCTTTCACGATTTCTTTCAACAATCACAGTGCTCACTTAGACCATGGAAAAGAAAATATGATGTGTGAACAAGAAGGAAAAAGCATACAAATTTTCATAATATGAACTTGTTTCTTCTTCAAATCTGTAGCCCTGCAGCTCTTCAAGTCCTCAGCAGGAGACGATGACTGATCTCCCCAGCGGGAGTCTGCTGTGGACCCAGAGGGAAGTTACTAATGCCACAAACGGTTTCAGTGACAAGAGTAGAATTTGTGAAGGTACTTTTGCAGATGTCTACAAAGGTCAGAGGCACAACATGGTATATGTCATCAAAAGACTGAAAGAGGCAAGTACTTCACTTTTTATTTTCTCCCTTTGAAGGAGATATCTTATGAGAAGTTCTTGAATATTAGCAGTTGTCTTAACATCGTATGGGCAGGGAACAAGAACTGCTATGCAAGAGAAGTAAAGGAGTAAACCTAGATGCAGCAAGCACGTGCAAGAGAGATTCTACTCACGTGGGTAGATCTCTTCACTTCATCTGCTGTAGCTACCTTCATCATTATTTAGATTAAAGGTGTCTTTACATCAGTTTTTGTGCTAATTTTCTATTATTGACTGTGACACAAAATTGTCATCAGTGTTCTACCTGTTTTCTAAAGTAGTTTGTCATGTAGAGATTAAAAGACCTGTATAAATGCAGCACCTTAATAATTACCATCAAGATTCTATTGCATGTTTCCATTTTTCAGATGGAATGCACAAGCCCAAATTCCACCCAAAGGTTCTTTCATACAGAAGTACAGATTTGCTTTCGGTGAGTGGTTGACTTTCACAGGCAGTCTGCATGTGGTGTGTTGCTGGGATGTTTGGCCTGACTTCATGCGTGTATCTCCCAGGCACTGCTGGCCTCTGCTGGGGACAGCGGAGTTCTGCACTGCCTTTGTGGGAGCCCTGGGGAAACGGCACGCCTGCCAGTGATGCTGCAGTTCCCTGCTGAGTAACCAGTCCCTTGCCAGTCCTTGAGACTGTGAGGGATGGTGTCTCCTGGTGCCCTCTGGTTGCTCAGAACAGAGCTGTGCTATCATCCTCTCCTCTGCTGCTGGGTTAGCCTTCTGCAAGGCCCACTCATGGCCATTCTGTGCTTCCAGCAGCAAGACAAAATGTAATTTTCAATGGCCTTGAATTCAGGAATTTATTGCAGCTCATGAATGTATTTTTTGTTGTTGTTTGCAAATCGTTGTTGGTCTGTGCCTGCAGGTGCTGTCACGTCAACATTTTGCAGCTGCTGGGTTTCTCAGTAGAATCTGATTTGCACTGTCTGATATATCCATACCTGCCTAATGGATCACTACAAAACCAGCTTCAGTGCCAAGTAAGCAATAACATGGGTCTGTTATCTGTCTGTTGTTACAAGTCCTGTCCTGTTACTGTATGAAAAGCAATTAAATCTCTTTCACTTCTAAGAACCAGCCAAAACGTACCCAGAGAAGTTGCCTGTGAGTATGAAAAGGCTCTTTTTTAGTTTTTCTACAGCATAGTAGATCAGGTCAATGGAAAGCTTCTGCTTTGCAGCCTTCAGATTTTTGAACTAATACCTAATCTGCCAAGTGTGCCTATCTACATTGTAATATCAGTATCGTCCTGTAGATTCCACTCTCATTTTCACTGACATAACGTTCTACAATGTTTTACAAGGCCTTAAGTTTGAGATGTTCATACATATTGAAAGCGCATTTGCAGAGATCATAAGACACAGAAACATCAGGAAAACAATCCACCAAAACCAGTACTGTGCCTCCATAGCGGGCAGTACTGGATGCATTTTGCAGAAGCATCATTGTTGCTGTATCTCTGTCTCATCATGTCACATGGCAGACAAAATGTGCAGCACAGTGTGAAAGAGTAGGTTCCTTCCTGGGCCTAGAATCACCAGTTTCTGCATTGGATGAAACTTCTAATGTAGGTCAGCAGCAGATCTGCTTATGATTGCAGTGGGACTAAAACAGTCTTTGGCTTGCAAAGCTACTACTGCTTTGTAGGTTGTCATTCTAAACAAAATAAAAATACTTTTTTTTTTTCCTCTCTTTGCAGGATGATTCTTCTCCCCTGACCTGGGAGATGCGAATTCGTATTTCCAGAGGACTCATCCGAGCCGTAGAGTATTTACACAATTTTGGAATTCTGCATGGCAACATCAAGAGGTGGGGGTTGACATACCAGCACATCCTTGTTCACCAGGATTTCTTTGACAATAGTGGCTGAAAGCTTATGTAATTTTGCAATCCATTTGCAATGCTCCCTCTTGTTCTGTAGGGTGTTTAATTTGTCTTATCTAAATGATGGAAGTCTATTCTTTTGAAATAATTTTCTGAGTGTTTTTTCTTCTCTTCTCCCTTTCTGCAGCCTTTATCCTTTCATTATTACACAGCAGGCCAAATGCTGGGAATTTTCCCCCTCAGGGCTTGCCTTAAATTTAAAAGTGTAAAATTGTAATTTCTGACATGAAGTTAACGCAATTACTTGACCAGTGTTGTTATTTGTTTGTCTTAATCACAGCTCAAATGTCTTGTTGGATGAAAACTATACACCAAAGCTTGGACATTCAGGTCTGCGATTGTATTCTGCTGATAAAAAATCAGAGTGTACTATGATGAAAACCAAAGTCCTACAAGCTTCTCTTACTTATCTGCCAGAAGATTTTATCAGGCACGGGCAGTTAACAGAAAAAGTTGACATATTTGCCTGTGGTGTGGTATGTTGCCTTTCATCATGTTCTGTTGTGTTTTTTTGATGTTTATAGACAGGAAAACAGATGTGTGAGCATGCTCCCCATATAGTTGGTTTTTCCTGCAACTTCCTATCATCGTTGCTAACTATATAATGTGTTGAAATTATGTTTTTAATTCTGTTCACATTCCAAATGTACTTGAGTATGTGGCAAAGTGAGGTGAATCTTTTGAACAACAAAATCGTTATAGGTTGCGAAAAAAAATTACGGCTGGTAGTTAAAAATAAATAAATAAATAAAGATTTTAGTTAAATTCTCAGAAGTCTTACAGATTTGCCACATCAGCTACTACCAACTGTTGGCTTTAGAGGTAGATCTAAACTGTCATAAATATTGCCCAAATCTGGCATTATTAAGCCATGTGAAGTGAGACCAGTAATTTCCAAGTGCTCTGGCAGTTCAGTATTTCTGTACTTACAGAACTCCCTTGTACAGACAGAATTTATTCTGAACAAATTGTTTTACCTGTCAAATATATTTTCTAGGTTTTAGCAGAGATACTGACAGGGATTAAGGCACTGGATGAAGGAAGACATCCTATTTACCTGGTAAGGCTAAGCAGACACTCCTGGTTTACCATCTTGTTACATGAGGGGAAAACAGTAGTATTCTTACTTAGAATTTCCAAAGAGTTTAGTAATGTTCAAACAATCTCAGAAAACAAAGGATCTTAGGTTTCTGATTTCTTTAACAAATATTTGAAAAAGTTGTCCAAAAATGCTGCTATATACAGTGCTGATTATTTTTCCTTCTTCTAGATTGGCATAAGCATAGAGCAGCTGGGTCTCTTTTAGTGAATTTGACATCAGACACATGCAAAGAAAACCATTGGCCTTTTCTCTCCCATGAAAACAAATATTCCTGTCACTTGCTTAAATGCAGACTAATAAAGCTTTTAGATCTGTAAACCAGCCATTAAGAAGCAATAATAACAAACAAAAGGGACAACTCATATTCCCCGTGATGCGGATATGTAATGTGTCAGTAACATGTCTCTTTCCTTTGAACAGAAAGATATGATTGCAGATGAAATTAAAACAGCAAAAGAAGCCTCATACCCAAAAGTCAAGAATTTTGAACAGCTAGCTGCCAAGGAAATATGCTGTAAATATCTAGACAGGAAAGCAGGAGACTTGCTGGAAGAGGTTGCTATTGATTTTGCCTCAGCCATCTGCCTTTGTCTGAGAAAGAAGAATTCCAACATAGCAGAGGTAATTATGTTTAAAACATGACACAGAGATTAATCTTCTTGACAGAAAGGTCTAAAGATACAACATTCATGCCCAAGCTATTTTTGAGATCCTTATTCAGATAAGAATCTGTGTAAGCAGGGGTACAGGGATTATTCTCCATTCGTAGATTTTGTTGTTAAAAACAGGTGCTTGAAATTATGGAAACGGCCGAAAATAAATTAAGTGAGCATTACATCTGTGGAGGCAGTACTTCTGGATTTTCCACGAACACTCCAGAAGAAACTGATGACGAGACAACTAATCTCAGCATGGACGTGCCTTCTGCGGGGCAGAATAAAGAGGACAGTGTGCAGCCAACAGTCCTGACAAGTGCCAGCCAGTGCACGCCTTCAGTAGGAGCTGTGTCACTTGACATTTACTGCGGACCAATGTCAAGGATCCCTTGTGAATCAGATGAATCAATGAATTTTATGTGGAATCCTAAAGACAAATCGACAGACGAGCTGTCTAACAACAGCTGTAACAATTCAGAAAATATCGCAACCTCTGATGCCAGGATAAAGGAGAAAAAAACTGCAAATGGACTCCGGGAAAGAAGCGTGGCATGCATCAGAAGTGATGACAACTTAGAAATAGCTTCTGCTGCACAGAGCACCTTTCAACAAAAAAATGCAGACCTTGAGCCTTCATGTTCTTCACAAGGTAAATCTAGCTAAATCTGAAGGGTGGGTGCAGAACATTCAAGCATACGATCCTCAAGCTGTTTTGTCAAAACTGACCATGCTCCTGTTGTGATAAGCCAAGTCTTTGTAAAAGTGCTCTGTAATATAGTAGCAGGAACAACTTACTCTCTCTTCTCCAGAATTGCTTTTCTTCCCATTTATAAAAACCTTTCAGTACTACTTTTGTTATAACCAACTACTTGATTATGATTTTACCCATAAATCTTCAAACTGTTCTCTGTTTCTCTATCATTGTTCTAAGCCAGATTTTTTTTTATTTAAAATTACTGTCTATTCCTTAGACTTAGATGCATTATTTTCTCAACATCTGGGCTGTTTTGTATTTCAGCAATAGCCAGAGAGACATCGTGGAAAATAAAGATAAATGACCAAAAAAAGAAGTTAATGGAAAATATCTTACTGTATGAAGAAGACAAATTAAACAGTTCTGAACTTTTCGAATCTTAAACTGGATGGATTTATTAGCAGTGACCAACTTTGAAGAAGAAACAAGGACTGCCTCTTCATTACAAAGATGGTAAAAGTATACCTTTCATGTAAGATTAAGTAGCACGTTTGGATCGGAAACATTAGTCCTCTCCAAAGGAAACAAAAGTGAACCCACCGAGAAGAATACAAAAATATCTTTTCTAAAGCAGATCTAAGCACAAAGCTACTCTGTAAACAGAAAAGCCTTCTTTCTTCTTGTTTGCATTACACAAAGATACGGCAAACACAATTGCCAACATAATTTAAGGTCCTTTTGCAGTGTATTTCAGAAAGCATCCACATATGTCTTATTAAAAAAATTGGAGCCCTCAAATTGACAGGGCAAGTATTGATCAGCAATCATTTCACAATACTCATTGTTATCCCATTTATACAGGGTTACAGAAATCTTTGAAGAGATTGAAAAAGCTTTCAGTTATCAAATGATCTACTTCATATAATTACAGTTCCACATACTGAAAAACACTGCATTATCAGAGAAGGGAATAGTTCTCAGATGTATTCTGTATGACCCAATCTCAATTTGAATTGCACTGGAAATAGTTATAAGTAAATAATTAAAGTTGTGTTAGTCTGCTCTATGGGCTGCTCTAATATATATATGTGACACCATTGGAAGTCTGAGTTTCACTGTCAGGAGATAGAAGACAGTGCTTAGTACTTCATAAGGGTATTTTTCAAAGTTACGTTACCTAAGCATTCTTTAAAACATTATTGAGGTTTCTTATTGTTTCACAATTGTGAAATTGTGAATCGGTGACTTGTGTATTTTGGATAAGGAACAAAATTTTAATTTAAAATATCTTTATTTTGTCATAGGTCAGTTGAAGTCTGATGTATTTATTTTGGCAATGGGTAAAACAACCAGTGAAAGATGAGCTAGTAAGGGGACCTATTCATGTACCCATACTCACTAAGTATTCTCAGAGAAGAATCATTTTGTGTCTCTTGGCTTACCCAGCTACTGCAGCCTTGAGGTCAAGCTCAGCGATCACTCTGAAAAGAGAAGGAAAAACAAAAAAACAGTCTTGTCTGCTGACATACTTACTATCAAGTAAAAATGCACTGAAGAGACTGTCACTTTAATGACTGTTCATTTGTATTACTGCTTGCATTTTTACTCTTTAGCAGTCTAGGAAAATACAGGTTTATGATTAGCAAAAAGAACTATCAGACCGTATAGCTCAGCATACTGACACACATCGCTGCTGCTGCCTCAGCACAGCCAATAAGGCCTGGGGTACAGAAATGTCTTAAAAACTTGTATCAGAATTCATGGAATATTTTCTTAAAAAGCAAAAAAAACAAAACAAAACAAACAAAAAAAAAAAACACAAGTGTTTTCTTATCTTTACATGAAGGTCTCTGAGTAAGGCTTCATTCTTTCTGTATTTGTACAGTACCTACTTTGCTGGAGGTACTACTATGATAAGAGTGTTTTAACTAACAATGAGTATTAGAATTGTCTACACGTTTATCAAGTGGATTTCTACACTAAAAACTACTACAATCTTTATATTTAAGTTTCACTGATGCTGTCTGTATATTTTCCAGTGCCAGTTGTTGGCTTTTATTTATTTTGCCATATAAAAGAGAAGATAAGGCTGGTACTGACAAGAAACAATGAATAGATTTGGATTGGTCGGTAACTGCTTAATTCTGTGTGAGGTATAAGAGAGATTCTGCACAAGGATGAACATTTAATATTGTTTTTTTGTGGATACGTTTTGGGAGCTCTGGAGGTAGCACCTTGGGTCTCTGCAGGGAGGAGAGCACCAGAGCTGGACGGGAGACCTGACTCCTCTGAACAGACAGTGAATTTTGACATGCATGTCTAAAATACTTTAAAGGTTTTGTTCCCCTTATACTGCGGAGCAAAAATACTGGAGCTGTAAAAATAGTGACAGAATCCAGCTGTTATTCTATGTGAATTTTAAAATACTCTGAGGTAATATGTATCTTGTAGGGTTACATAAGCGTAATGTAACGTATGTAATGTACTGTGTAGTCTTACAGTAATGATGCTCTGTTACACAGCTGCTGGCTATTCAAAACGATGTAGGTTTTAGCCTCGACTTGGCAAGTTTGTACTCTCAATACTATTTTGGAGAATAATAAATTAAAAAAAAAAAAAAAAAAAAAAAAAAGCCCTGTCTCTGCATCCTGCTTTTTTGTGAGTCATAGCACAGACAACTGCCCTAGTCCAGCCTCCTGAAGTAACGTGTTCACGGGGAAGCGCCTCAACATCTTTGTTCGCACCTCATCATGAGTTCGCGCTTCATTAACGAGTCACGTGCCTGGCGCTAATTACCACGTGCCTGCTTCCTCACAGCGCTTCCCGCCCGGCCCGGCCCGGCCAATCGGTGCCAGGAGCCGCCCCGGGACAGCCAATCGGCGCCGGGGCCCGGCCGCAGGTCCCGCCCCCGGGCTGTCCCCTGAGGCTCCGCTGTGGAGGCGGCCTGCGGGGCGTGGAGTGGGGCTGGGGGCGCCTCCCCGGGCTGCCTGAGGGGAGCTGCCTGTGTCTGAAAGCACAAAGCCATAGTCGTAGTCATATAAAAACACACACACAATAAAATGATGTGGTGTCACTGCTCATCACCAGTCAGTCCCACAAAGCTTCTGCCAACAGCATTTTCCAGCCAGTATTTGGTTCAGTCACCGAAAACAAGCCCGGAAAGGCTCTGTGGGTCTGCGGCTGGGGGAGCTGGGGGTGTTCGGCCTGCAGAGGAGGCTCAGGGCAGCCCTTGCTGTACTTCGCCTTAAAGGAGGTTGGGGTGATGTGGGGATTGGGCTCTTCTCCCGAGCACCAAGCGGTAAAATGAAGGGAAATGGCCTCAGGTTGAACCAGGGGAAGTTTAGGTTGGATATTAGGGGAAATTCCTTCACTGAGACGGTTGTGAGGTGTTGGAACAGGCTGCCCAGGGAAGTGGCTGAGGCACCGTCCCTGGAGGTCTTCAAGAAATGTGCAGATGTTGAGCTTAGCGATGTGCTTTAGTGGCGGACTTCAGAACTAGGTTAAAGGTTGGACCTGATGATCTTACAGGGCTTTTCCAACCTGAATGATTCTATGATGCTATGGTAAATGCAAGTGTAAATTCATCCTTCAGGTTTTACTCATCATTTCCTTTTTCTGCTGTTAATGACTCTTGGGAGGGCAATCTAACGTCATCTGTGACTTCTGGTGCTGTTCCCAGCGCTCCGACTCTAGTCACGAAGTAATACCTCTCCCTGGAAGTCTTTCAAATCTTCACTCACTGGTCTTGCAACAAACTGCAATGAAAAACATCATGGATTGTGAAAGGACTTCTCTTTACATAGGAAGCTGGTGTAAAAATCCTTTGTTGCAACAGAATTACTTTCTTTTTTGCTTTGCTTACTGTATTTGGCTGCTTCCTGTAGACCATCAGGCTTATGAAAAGGCAAATTTTTATCTGAAGTGAGGCCATGAAACCATAACGTACATCAAGTATTTTGTTGTCAAAACCAGTCGCAAGCTCTTTAACTATTTACCCTAGCTTTGTTCGTATAACTCGGTAACGTTGTCTGAATCTCATTGAATATCCCGTGATGTCTAACTATCAGCTAATGCTACCATATAAATAGACAAATTCTGATGTGTTTTACTCTGAGGTTAAGCGTGATGAGAGCAAAACTGTAGGGAATCTGACGGTGACAAAGTGTTTTGAAACTGATAGTATACAAAGTGAACATCTTGCATTAAAAACAAACCAAAAAATGGTTCCAGTGATTATTAGCCCCTTTTCGTGTGGAAACAGGTCACAGGTGATGCTATTTAAGAGAATTTCCCTTAGCTTTTAAGCTTTTAACCTGCTAGTTGAATTTCCATTATTCTTCACAGTTAGCTAGAGAGCTCAAAAGTAGTTAACTCAAAAGAGAGAGGTGCTGTCTTGGACCTCTCACTAAGTTTAGTCTCTATTCTCCAAATCAGGCAGTAACAATTCCCATCCAGTGCTTCGTTCTTATCTTTAGCCATCGCTTTACTGCCATCTGCAGCGATGTGGAACCATTCCTGAGCACTTCTAGGACCTCTCTGCGGGATTCACTGCTTTGCTTACTTATTCTTCTGCCTACAAAGGAAGAGAGACTGTAAGAAAAATTCGTTTGAACAGATTATTTGTAGAATCTGATGCTTCCTCTGCCTTCTAGGCAGATAAGCACATCGGACCCATTTTGTCCGTAAGAAAGCAGTGCGTTACTAGGCTATGCTACCCTCTTGAGGTTGATGTTGTATTTGCAAAATAGAAAATACTGCACACATTTAGGTAAAAAGGGTTTTTTTTGTTTGTTTGTTTTGTTGTTTGGCAACCTTAGAATGTTCTGCTCAACAAGATGCCCAATTCTGGTTTGTCTTCGGGTGGAGTATGTAACACAAGCCGTGCTTGTTGTGTGCCGTGCAGAGGGATCACTTCAGCTGGGCAATTAATTCTGTGTCAGGAAAACGAAACACAGCTAAGAACTGTCTGTTGCAGTTGTGTTTACCCATATCACATTAGCTTGTTCAAGAGTACTTTACAGAATGTCTTGAGGAGTGAAGTCCAAAAAACCTTCACGGATTCATCGATCTCCATAGGGGCATTCATTTAGCCTTTTTGGAAGCATGCAAATGCTTAGGTACAGAAGAGAATATGTGCTACAGTGGAGCACAGTGGTGTATGCGTGTGTAGCACCAAAATTACCTTGTTTCCCTCTGATACTCAGTATTAGTATGGAGATAGTTCTGAATTCAAGTAAGTTAACTGGATTATTTTTTTTTAACTGGAAGAGATATTGGATAATTTCTCTGATAATATCCATGTTAACACCTCCATTGACAATTTGGCAACTGAAAGTTGATTCCATGTGCATCTAGTTTGCAGTTTATTACATGAACTGTCTAATTTGAGATACTCTTAAAAATAACAAGTAATTGCAGTTTCAGCATTAGCTTTATTTTCTATTATAGATGTGTACAGAAGCGTAAGAAGATGTTTCCATCAGTTCTAGACGAGTTTCATATAGATTTCAAGCATGTCATTTAGAATAATCACAGTAGTTACTAAGGAAAAGAGGAAATAAGCCTACACATCCACCTGCAATGAACATTGCCCTGTACTATTTTTGGTTGTAGATCTTGTATTTTTACTTAAAAGTCCATCTGTATGATGTCTTTTTGTCAGGGCAAACTACACAGGTGCATGTACTTCCTTCTTAACAGCTGTGAAATCAGTAATAATTGCATTTTAAAGTAGAACTTAAATCAGCTCATCAAGTGCTGTGGTTGTCCTTCAGCTTGCCTCAGCTTTTCACTGGAGTTTCTAAAAAGGCAAAAGAGAGATTATTTTGAAAATTGTAGTATTCTTCTGAAAATCCTGTTTTGATAATCTGTCCAGAAGTGCCACAAGCACTCAAAAGAAGACAGAAGGCAGAAGCCTTTCACATAGTTACATTCTACATGGGCAGGAATGCATAACGCTGTCTTGTCTGTGTAATGGCCATAGAAGTAGCCTTTCAGAAGGACTTTAGAGAAGAACAGAGAAGAGCTTGGGGCAGAATCTTGGGATCCTGAAAAGCAAGGTGAAAGAGGAAGCCTGAGGTGATTTGTAGTTGGAATGTGTAATACAGATACGGAGACTGACATACACGTTAAAAGATTTGGAAAGGAGATCTTAATATAGATGAATGCAAATACAGAGAGAAAGGCTGTAAAAGTAAAAAATAAATAAATAAATAAAAAATCAGTTTGTGGTAGGAGTTAGTCATTAGAACTTTATCAGTGAAACAGCTAGAGCCATTCTAGTTAACAATAAGATACTGATTTTGACACGTTTTGGCATGAAAAATATGAAGGACATAGCTGAGAAGATATGGAAATGCTGGGAACTGAGGGCATTGGGAAAAAAAAAAAAAAAGAAAAAAAGAAAAAAAAAAAAAAGAAAAAAGATGGGCAGTGTAAGGAAAGGAAGCCTTCCCCTGCTTCCTAAGGTACTCTGATGTGGTTGTTCAAAGTTCAATTAGCATTTTCTGCATTTTCTGAACATCAGATATTTTAGCAGTTCTCATAGTGGTAACTTCTACCCAATCACTTCTAAAATGCTGCTATGATTGCTTTACATAACAACTTAGATGATAAATATATCACATATACATGTATGTATATATATAAATCTCTGCTGCTATGATTTGGTTGAAAGTACCTTTAGCATTGTCTTTGAGAATGTCTTGTAGCATCTTCTCCAGTGTTTGTCCATACTCTTGATACTCCTCTTCTGTTATCTTGACACCAATTTCAAAGGGAACATGAAACTGTAAAAACATTAAAAGACAGAGTTTAATGGACAATTTTTGGACCAGGACCCTGCAGGTTAACTTCATGCATGTGCGTGATGATGCACAAAAGGTATACGAATGTTATCTGTTCCTTTAATGGTGCTGAGGCGTGTGATCAGTACCTGACAAACACAGCATCTAGCTGCTGCAGGCCAAACTGCACAGCAAACCGGAGGAGAGAAAACAGCAAGGAACTCGTATTGTTATATGTTAGCTCTGAAATGTAAGTGAATCCTTAACAGCAGATTGGGATCTTAGTGCAGATAATTTTAAATTATTTCATACCATCAGTGCTAGCAGATTTCATGTGTCTTCTACTTGACTTTCAAATTAAACCTGATAGTGGCTTTCAGATGTACTACCTCCTGTGAGAGAAGGAGTATTCCCACCCCAAGCCCATCTCCTGAACTTGTATGTGGGCACAAATACGAACCTTGAGTTCAATACTGTCATTGCCATCTTCTGCCCCTGCTTTATCTGTATCCCAGAAGCCTTCTGTGCCTCGGCGATGTATTTTTGCTGTTGTTTTTGTTGGATCATTTTGTTGCTAGAAAGCAAGCAAAATAACATCCATGTAGTCTTTCCATGCTCAAACTACTCTGTCGTGGGGAATCAGAACCTGTAATTAACACAGATACTGCCAATTGGGTAAGGGCATCAGAGGCTTCTTTTAAAGTTAGGTGGCTGTGTAGGTATAGAACAACAGCACTGCTATCGCTGCGTTCACTTTAACGGGGATTGGGTTTAACAAAATTATGTGGTTTAACAAATTATTTAAATGGCTGCTCTGTCTTCAGTTGTTCTTTTTTTTTAATTGATTCATTCTTAGTGAGTGAGATTAGTGTATTCTCAGAGCATGGATTCTACACTAATGGTTTGTTACGGTAGTTCTCTGGAATAACTCCTTCCTCCTCCAGAAACTATCTTCTAAAACCTACACTGAATGTTGTAAAGAATCTGGGCTTTAAGGAATTATGGAGGAGGACAATTTTGAAAAAGTATTATTCACAAATTTTACCTGTATTTTTTTAAATTCAGGGCTTAAAAAACTAGAGCCAGCCAAAGCAGTTTCTGTCCGGAGGATGCTAAAAAGGAGAATTCCCAGCAGAGTACCTCTGAGAAACATGATTTGCTTCATTAGGTGGTGTGTCAAACCTAAAAACAGAATGAAAAATTAAACTCATTTTATAATCTCTGTATTTAATTGATTCCCGATCCAGTGAAAATGTTTCTCCTGACTTGAATGACTTGAAGTCATTTCTAAAAATGAATGTGAAAACACATTTGTTCCATGCAAAAGGACAAAAAGAGATTACTACTTACAGTGATTTCTTCTGTAACTAAATTGTAATAACTGCAACTGATGGAGCCGATGGGTTAGCAGAGAGGAATTACACGGGAAAACCAGCAGAAGCCAGAGATCCTCCAACACGTCACTTGGGTAGTTTTGTAGCTACACCAAGCTGCTGCTTTCCGAAGCATTTTATAGAGAGAGGAATATTTGTTCTGTGCCATGACATTTCTGGAAATGCAGCCTGATATGTACTCACATTCCTTGGAAACTCGGTCAGCTTGTAAGATAACAAAATCAACAGAAAGGTGCAAACTGCATACATCCGTTGCTGCGTTTGTTTTTATTTATAATGAAATGGTGTAGGGACTGGAGTGAGAGGTTTTGTTTTTGTTTTTCTTCCCATGGCGTTAACATTGTTCTTTTTAAAAATTAATGGCTGTAATGTGTATTTTTCAAAAAGGAAATGCCTCAAAGCATTTTTATTGTTATCTGAAATGGTGTAACTGGGTTCTGTTTTATCAAATTTTGTTGTCTTTTACTGAAAGACTGGAACTGAAGATGGTACCTAGGAAACATTGCTTCCATTACTTTAAAAACAAAATGTTACATTGATCAGATATTGCATGCTGAAAAATGGAGAAGGGGTAAGATCCTGGGAATGTAAGGCAGCCTTTTCAGTTTAGCAGTTAAGATCTTAATAGAAATGAAAAATGAAAGAACACACTACTTTGCTGCGTGATTTCAAAGCAAGTCTGAATGTAAAACTGTTAGACAACTTTGTGTGTGTGTGTGAAGGCTACCATGCGTTTAAGCAAGAACAGGAACATTGCATGCTGCTTTGGTATATAGGGAGGTAATTAATTTGTGGTTTTGTTGGAGAAACTAGGATGTTATTTAGCTATTATAGATAGCTTCAGAAATAAGGTTCTTCTAGAGGAGAACACCATCCTCAACTAAGTGAAAATGAAGAGCATGCATTGGAACCACTACTTTAGAGAACAGGTATGAAGCATCAAGGAAAAATGGGACCTTTTAGTTAAGTGCTTCCCCTTTTGTGGGGTGTGAAGAGTGCTTCAGCTTTTAGCTGATAACATGCTGAAAACTGGTTTGTTTGAGCCTTACACACCTGTTACATGCCACTGCAATTCAGGCAAGAGAATAAAGTTCTGCCCTCAGTAAGACCTATTCCAGGAGGGGGTATCACTTGCCTTCACAGCTGTATTCAAACATGTTTTCATTTTCTTCCTTCTTACAGTGTGTACCGTTAGACTCCAGTGGACTACTAACTTCCCATCTGCTACAAAGCTAGTACCATAGATGAGAGACCACCACACTGCTGCGTGTTTAAAGGTAGGCTGTAGACAAACCTGATAAGGCCCCCGTGAAAGATTACCAAATGCAGCAAACCAGGCTTTAAGCAATAAGATTTTATTCCGTTGGTATCTAAACAAAAACCTGAGGTACAGTACAGAAGTGTGGTATGTATGGCCAAAAAAAAAAACAAACAACAACCTCCAAATTGTATTTTGATTTGTTGATGTTGGTTAAATAACCAGGTTTGAGATTACTGTAAAGCAAAATACATATGCATTCCACTACTCCTTTAATCTTCAGGAAAACATGGAGACTTTCATGTACCCACATAAAGCATGTTTTTTGGGGGAGGATCTAAGCACCACTTCACTACTGCCAGGACATCACCTCCTGTTGGTAACTCCACCAGCCCTCCCCCCCACTTGAATGGCCAGAACACTTGTCCCCATGCACAGAAGGGTTCAGGCATCGGCACCGTGACAGCCTGCCTCCTCCTGCTCCTACTCAAGTGCAGGAAGTCTGACCCCAGCATATCCAATTAAATCTGATCCCTAAACCAGAAGGCAGGGTACAACTTTTACAGCACCAAGGAGTAGCACAAGGCACAGTACTTTGCTCTGATATTCACCTTTAATTTAAGGGAATGTCAATTAAGGCTGATTATCAACACATTGTAGCCTCCCAGCATTGGTTATAGAGTGCTCATAAAATTGGATAATTATTTCCCAAGTTCACATCCAGTTTAGATAAAACCAGTTCTCATCTGAGTCAAGAAACATTGCAAATCAGGTATTAGTGATCACTTCCTGCTGCTGGACTGCTCACTCCTGCATCACTGCTCATTCTGCTGCCCCTCTGTAACGGCAGACACTCCTCCTTGGCCCTTGTTGACATCACTGATGCATGCCCACAGTCCATCTACTGATTCTTTCCATAGCGTGACCTTGAAAACAGAGCAGAAAGAAGTTTCAGCTGTAACATATTCTCAGTTTCTCGTTTCCTTGTAATGATCACACCTGTAGTTGTAGCCCATCACCAAACTACAGAAGTCAGGCACTGCAGGGATGTCTAAGTTATCAACTAGTTATCACTGTGTACTAAATTATCCACTGATAGAGGGGGAGAGTGAAATCTGGTGGCAGTATCCTACAAAATGAAATTAAGCCTGCATTTCCAGTCTCCATTAAGGAGTAAGAATGCAGTGAGAGCAGTTTGCCAGAGGTTAGGGTCTTTCCTCCCCTTTTGGTAATCCAAAAGAAAAAAAAAACACAAAAACAACACTTGCAGCAAAGCAGTATCTTTAACAGTCTTGATTCAAACAACAGAAGCGAGAATACCCTGTCTCATCCCAGCTGTTCTGAAAATAGCACATGCAAGAGTAAAAGCTGAGGCAGCAGTACTCACTTTATTGTCTCCTCCGGACACTGCAAGAATATTTGCAGTAATGGACCAACTCACATGCCAGACAACATCATTGAACTTGTGCAGCAGTTTTGGGGACCACGAATTTCCAGAGGCATCATCACACGTCCAGATAAACACTCTGCCATCCTGTAAAAGCAAGAACGCTGAGTTGGTTGGACCACTAGTTTTAACAGAAAAACCAAGCTTGCTTGCATTTCCAGTTATGACCGTACTTGCACGTCCCAGCTCTGCTAGGAGCTCTAGATGTGTTTACATCGATTTTTGCTCAACACAAAAGCAAAGGGGCTTTGTTCTTACTACAGGCAAAGGCAAGATGTAAGCACAGCTCTGATGAGGAAAACTGCACACAAGAGACAACTTGCAAAGACCAGGGGAATACTCTCAAAATACATATGTATCTGCTGGTATTTTCTTTTCTAATCTCATGACAGCAAGTTAGCAGCTTACTGAGTCGCCCTCTTGCTATAAAATCAAGCAGTTCCAGAATTCCTATAAGCAGCAGAAACACTAGAGTCAATATGAAGCATGAGGACATCAGAGCTGACAATGATTAAGAATGCAAGTTACTAGAAAACAGTAGTTTTTGCTAGAAGCGCAGTGAGTTTGGTCTAGAGACATTAAAATACAAACTTCAGTGTGAAGCCCTTCCTTACAGTGAGCCCCTTCTGCTCACACTTCTCAAACCCAAAGGTAGTACTTGGCACAGAGCCACACCCACACAAACCTTTGTCCAGAAATACTTCCCTTGGGCCTCTGAGTTTGCTGGGAACAGGACTCAAAGGCCTTCAAGCACAGGCCCAGATACAGAAGAGGATTACCAAGAGGACCTGTTACAACAGTTCTACCTTTACTATTCCTTTACTTCCTTCCCCTTTTCTCTTGTAAATGGCAATGGAAGCAATGAGAGCCTGCCCCTGCCACTCCAAAGGAAGCCTCACCTGTGAGCAGCTAGCAATGGTGCTTGTTGGCAAACCTATGGATGGAGCCCAGGCTACGTCTCGAACCCAGTCACTGTGAGCCTCCAGCTTCTGCTCTTCTTTCCACTGACCGTCTTCTTCTCTGAAAACACATTTATACAGTTAGAAGGGTGGCGGCAGCAGCAGACAGTCATACTTTCCAGCTCCTGTTCTGGAAGATGGTTTTCGTAGCTTTCAGACTCCTGGTTCATCCAACCAATACAAAGCACAACCGTTTCCTACTCTTCTCCAAAAAAGACTCTATGGCTTACACAGAATCCAGTCAAGAGGACAGAATGCAGCACAGGACAAGAGTAACTGGTCTTCAGTTGCTGTGCAAAGATCTGCTATTTTCCAAATAACAAATGTAATCAACAATGATTAAAAAGCCACTTTTCAAGACAAGATTAAGCAGGTCTGACATGAATTGCTGTAACTATTTGGAAGTCACCAAGTTGTTTCTAGTTTTGAAGTATTTCTCTAGAAAGAATAATAATTTAAAATGAAAGCATAGAGATGCCAACAGGGATGTTCAGAGACTATAAAGAAGAACACATTTTAAAGGTTCTGAGAACTGGCAACTGAGCACTTACTTCCAGATCTTCACAAGGTTGTCACAGCCACCAGATGCAAACCTTTTGATGTAGTTTGGTTTTTGACCAGATGGTTGTTCTATAAGGCTGCCTGGTACAACAGCAGGAGCCCAGCTAACTGCGTTACATCCAATCTAGTTAAGGGGAAAAAAAAAAGTCATTACTAAAAGTTGCTTGCTTTAAATAAATAGAAAGCTGCTGAGGGGGCAGAGGACACCTAGCATACTGGCTATTTTGGGGTGGGAGGAGGAGAAATAAGCCCTGTTTAGGAAACTAGAATTCTTGTGCAATGCTGGATGGATACTGGATGAATAAGAATTCCAGATACAGTCTAGTCTCAACAGGGCATTTATTCAGAAAGCCTTAGGTAACTAAGTAACTGGGCAAATATCATCTTAGATACGTAAACAGCAGAGACAGATTAAAAAAGGAAAAGATGCAAGACACATGCAGTTGCTAAGATTTAGGAATGCAGCAGAAGGAATCCGCGGGTCCACAGCCCAATTTCCTGTTATTGCAAGCCACTGTCATTAATGGCTTAGATGCTTATCAAGTTGCACTTAAGCAAAAATCCCCACTGCTTGGGGAAATCACAAGTTTTTCCAGCTTCAGTTTATTCACAGCCAGATTGCAGGACGTGTTCTTAGTATCAAAGTACTTTCAGAACAGCACTAATGTTTAATAAAGGCATATTAGCAGTGCTATTGAATGGCTTTCACGTCTTTTCTACCTTATTTTACTTACTACAAATCATACCTTCCTACACTGGATTTATTTAAAACGAGTTGGTTTTGATTTTGGAGAACGTTTCACATTTCATTGTATTTCAGTATTTATCCAGCCTACACATCATCCGTAGCTCCAAGAACTCTGCACTGCTCCGAAGACGCAGACTTACAGTATGTGCGTTGCTGATCTTTTTGACTTCCCATTGCCCATCACCTGTGTAGCTCAACAACGAAATGGCTCCGTCAGAGCTCCCGCAGGCCAGTATCAATCCGTAGTCGTGTGGCGCCCAGCAGACGGAGTTCACTGAGGGGTGAGACAGACTGGGTTGTAACACAGTGACTAAGATTAACCAAATCACTGGCTAATATTAGTGAATAATGGAAAACTGCCTTTGATTTTGGCCCCATTTTTGAAAGAGACCATCAATGCAGCACTTTTAATGAGATAAAAAACTCTGCCTATCCTCTGCAAGAATATCAAGAGTATCACTGGCTCTAGAGCAAAAGCTGATAGCCTAGCATAGTATTGGAAGTCTAGTTTTGTAACCAAACAAAAGGTGTGTATCAAAGAAAAAGCCCTTTTCTCATTTTTAATCCAGGCCTGGCCTCAGAAGCATGGATTAAAAGCATTCTAGTCAATGCCTTTGAGGATAATACTGAGCAAGACATGTCTCTTTCCCTTGTCAGGTGGCCAGTATCAGTGGGCTTTGGAATACTAAGAAACGTGGAGACTTCTCAAGTTTGCCTGCAGTAAGACCGATGATTTCAACAAGACAGTCTCTCTTGGAAAACAAAACACAGCATGCTAAAACTCAGCTTAGTCCTTCCCTCCTTCCTTCCTTCCCACAGTGCATACGATACTGCCTCAACAATTCACTACCCTGTCTTATTTGAAACAGATTTCCTTGTAAAAACAACTCCTATACACACACTGTATGAATCAAGGCAGCTTATCCTGCAGTATGCCACTACATCAATGTTTCCCCGTGCTGAGTAGACTTACTGCCTCTCCATTAATCTACCAGTCTGTCTGAAAGAGGCTTTCTTCCTTAACAACGATGGATTTATTCCAACCCCAACCCTCCTCATAACCCCAGTTTCACGTCCCAGCTCCAGACACCACGCACCTGACGAGTCGTGCCCTGTGTACTCGTATGTCTTTTCCCACGTGCCATTTTCTTCCTTCCAGATAATGACCTTCCTGTCATAGGAACAGGAAGCCAAGATATTTCCATACATCGGATGAGCCCATGCAACTTGCCACACTGGACCTTCATGCCTGCAAGAAACAGCATTGTTTGGACAAAGCTGAGAGAAACGAATTCCAGTTGTGGCTGTTTGACAGCCATCGTACCGTGAACTGGTGCTCTGCACATGGCTGGGACAGTGACACAAAGAACACGAGTAACACCAAGATGAAAAATAGCATGTAAGGCTGCGGGCAAAGCCACTACCATGGAAAACAACTCCAACCATTTATCCTTATGCTAGCAATTAAGATGGTGAGCTTACTTGTAGAAAATTACAAGTCTTAAGCTGGCAATGAATCAGAAAAGCAGTTGTACTTTTAACTGGCTCTCTGTTCCCTCTCACAGCTCCCAACAGTTATTCAGCAACAGGAAGAACTACCCCAGAGGGATTTACCGTGCATCTGATGCTACCAAAAGGGAAAGTGACAAAACGCTAAAAACTTCTGCTTCCACTTCTTTTTAAGACACTTTACCCTCTTAGGTCAGCGATGAGGATTTGCCCTCCGTTCCGAACATCAAAGATTTTTACGGATCTGTCTGAAGAGCAGGTTGCTAACCGGGTGCCATAGTAATCCATCTGAGCATCGTGCTGTAAGGCAATGAGAGGTGCTGTCAGCACACCCGGCTTCTGCTTTCTTAATGAGTATTCCTACATTTTAAAAGTAGCTCTACGAATTGTGAAAAGAACACCAAGTCTCAGCACGACAGGTTAAAGAGGATAGCTTGTAAGCAATCTATGTGAAGCACGGGTCTTTTCTCCCCCAGCCGCTGTTCTCACTACACAATCGTTACGTGGCCAGAGCCCATGGAGGCGGTGGGCACACACAGCACCCCAGGACAGGGCCGTGGGGCCTCTGGGCCTAAGGCCCCCATCACCTACCGTACCTTTGTTTCTAGTCGTGTAACGTTGGTGTAAAAATGCTGCACCCTTATTTAGGCTTGAAATGCCATTATTTAAGCGCAGTGCTTGCGTTTACAAGTTGCTTTGAAATCCTCCCTCTCACACACGTGTGTCCGCTCCCAGCCACACCTGGGCACAGGCACAGCGGCTGCCCACCCCCCCGAACCCCCCCCCCCGGGGTTTGCCCCGCCCGCTCCCCGTGCGTTTCGCTTCACACGAGCGGGGCCGGGCACGGAGGCGTTCAGCGCTGGAGCCCTCCGCGCCCCGCCAGCTCCGCTCCCAGCCGCGCTCAGCAGGGCAGGGGCAGGCCCCAGGCCCCGGGCCGCGCCTCCCGGCGGTGGGGGCAGCAGGGCCGCACTCACGATCATGTCCTCGTGCGAGGTGTCCACGGTGTTGATCACGGAGACCTGCGGGGAAGGGACGCGCTCAGACAACGCCCGGGCCTCGGGGCTCGGGGCGCGGTGCCGGCAGCCCGCAGAGGCCCAGGCCCGGCCCGGCCCCGGCCGCGGCTCACCCCGCCGCCCTCCCCTCCTCTCCCCTATCCCGCCCGAGGTCCCGGCCCCGTCCCGTCCCGTCCCGGCGGTACCATGTTGTTGTTGGCAGCGGGCAGCCCGCCCGGCGGCCGCGCAGCTCCGACGTGGCAGGGCGCGGGGCGCTGCACAGCGCCGGGCTCCGGTCCGGCCCCCAAACGGCGCCGCCGCTCCCCGCTCCCCGCCGCCGGGTTCCGCCCGCGCCCAGGCCCCGCCCCCCCCCCCCGCGCCGCTCTCGCTCCCCCAGCGGCCGGGCACGGGCACGGCCCCGCGGGCACGGCGCTGCCCGGGGCTGCCGCTAACGGCGGGGGGCGGCGGGTGACGGAGGGCACGGCCCCGGGAGCGCCCGTCCCGCCCCGTCCCGTCCCGTCCCGTCCCGCTGAGGCGCGGGTCCCTCCCGGGCGGGTGCCGCGGGCAGCGCCGCGGGGCTGCGGGGCCGAGCGGGCGGCGGGGGTCGCGGCGCGGCCGGGCCCGGCGCCATCTTCGCGGCCGGCGCCATGTGCAGCGCCTCGTTCCACATCGCCGGGCTGCTGGAGAAGATGGCCTCCAGCGACAAGGACTTCAGGTGCGGGACGGGGCCGTGCGGGGCTGTGCGGGGCGGGCTGTGCCCCGCTGGGTCAGCGGGCGGGGGGTTCCCCCGGCGGCCCCGGAGCCGCGGCGGGTGCAGGGCAGCGCCCCGCAGGATTTCTCCTCAGGGTTTCTGGCGGGTCGGTACCGCAGAAGCCCTCGCTCCCTGTCCTCGGCTGCCGCTCCGGGACAGCCTCGTTGGGCGCTGAAGGTGGCCTCGTACACCAGGGCAGCGTTTGTTCTTAGGTGCTGAATGGGTTACATCAACGCCTGATTTAAAGTGGATGTGTCCTTTGGGAAATGAGAGGGGAGAGCTGCGCTTTGGCTCCTCTGAGATACCCAGCCCTGCGCCGAGCCCAACGTTAGCACAGTTAATGTGCGGTAACCGGACTGACGTCTCTCAGAACCCCGGCTTCTGTGCTAGCTCCTCTTACATTTCCTTGCTCCCAGGAAAACAGACACTTACCAGAACTCCTCAACATCCATTTTCACTTTGTGCCTGTTAGAAAACTATATCGACTAACAGCCAGCTGAGATTTTGTTTTTAGTTCAGAGCTGGAACGATAGATACTTGCTTGGTTTTGCTCACGGGAGACAAAAGTGCAATCAGAAATGTTTGTTTGGTCGCTGTCACGTGAAGGAGGTGCGTTTGTGCCTCCCAGCTGATCCACTTGTCCTGTGTTCCTTCAGGTTTATGGCCACCAATGACCTGATGATGGAACTGCAGAAAGATTCTATAAAACTAGATGAAGACAGCGAGAAAAAAGTTGTGAAAATGCTTCTGAAATTGCTGGAGGACAAAAATGGGGAAGTACAGAACCTCGCTGTGAAGTGGTAAGTGCCTTGGCATCAGTTACCGTGTTCCTTGGCAATAACAAAGCCGTCACAGACTCCAGAGGGTGTGTTGGAGCGCAGCCTCGTCCTGCAGCGTTGGCACCTTGCTCCAGCCTCCCTTTGTAGGGGCTTCCCCTCGCTGTGCTTGCAGGCACGGCAGTCACTTTCTCTGTCAGGATTCAGAAAGGGTGAGCACACAGATACCTGTGCACAAGCAGTAGGCAACTTTGGAAGTCGTTCAGTGTTCGTATTATGAATCTTACCATCTTGAAAATATTATGACTAAAATTTTATTTCTGCAGAGACAAGCTCAGCCTAAAATATCAGACATCAGGCTCCCCCTCCCCTCCTTTTCTGGGCTTTGAGATCCAGTGCTGAATTGCCTGGTGGTCCTGTCTTTGTTAGAGATGGTACTAAGCTGATGACGTGTGTGGCCCTTCAGAAATGGCAGAATCCCAGGTCCCAATCCTGTCCTTCAAGGGCATTTTCATTAAAGTTTACAAAGCACTGCTTGTTTTTTTTTTTTTGTTTTTTCCCTACTTTGACTCGAGTAGTCTGTGCTGTTTCTTTGCTTTGGACCATTTGGATATATCTTTTCAACCCAAATGGAAAAGGCAGGAGGTTCCATTATTAATCAATCATCTGGTGAAGTGATCCTAGTGCTGACATGTTCTCTCCTGTCTCTTTCCCCCAGCATGTCTAAATGGGAGTGTTCATTCTAGAAATGAAATTGAATGGGTCAGTTCACGCACAGGGCTCCAGAAAGGTGGGCCATTTAAAGACAACTTTGGGTTCCTGTATTTTTTCCAACTGTGGATCTTAGTCATACTCCCTTCTTTTCTGTCATGCTACTTCTATCCCTGTACTTTCCCTGTGACCTTTGGCTGTTTCTTTTTGATTCCGACTGTCCTGACTTTTTCCCCAACTTTCTTGGCCTTCTTCATGTCTCTACCAGCTTCGGGTTTGGTTCTTTTGTTTTGTAAAGCAAAACGGTTGGGCACTAAACAGAAGATAAATTTATTTGCCTATTTATCTGTGGTTGCATCAGGAATAAGTCCATATTCATCTAGAATGTGATCATTAGAAAGTAAACATCAAAATTAAACCAGATATATTTCCTTTTTATACCTAAGGAAGTGCTTGTAACAGTCACATGCAGTTAGTTATACCCAGCCAGGAGGAGAAATGCGACATTCTGCAGGATGCTGGCAGTTGATTCTGTTATGTAAAACTTTCAGAGGAAATCTGAAATCACACTTTGCATCCAGTAGATTAACAAATTTGAAATCCATCTGAAAACCTGATTCTAGTTCTGTGTTGTGTTTTGTTTCAGTTGAGGTGAGTTCCTCAGCTTCTCTGTGCTTTCAGGGTCCCCGTCTGTTCTGGTCTGTACTTGGAGGCATAAAGGTGAACACCATTTGCGCTTGCACAAAGTCCTATTATGAAGTTCTTATTTTCTAATTATTGTATTTCAGAGAAGCTACTCAGACTCTAAAAAGCTATTCCTGTCCTGGTTTGTCCATGTAAGAACAGCCTTACACAAAGCAGGCTGTGGTTGTGTGCCCTGGGAAGCGCTGTGCGTGTAGTGCTTGCCAGGCATTGACGTGGTAATGGTGGGGTGCTCTAGTCCCACTTTTCTGTGCAGTGTGTTAAAAAAAAAAAGGAAAAGCAAAACTCCCAAAAGGCAGATTAATCCTTTCCTTTGCTCTGTTTTCCATTTTAACCTGGCCGTGTGGACAGTATACTGGGAGAGGGGGCATCTGTGCTCTGCGATGCTCCCGCTCATCGGTGCTGGCCTGTCATGAAAATTCTGGCAGCCGGCTTTGTTGGTCGTGCAACAGCAACTCCTTAGCGAGGGGAGCAGAACATCCAGGGGAAGCAATGCTTTTTGTGTTCCTTTGGTTAGCTCAAAGAGTTAACGACAGCCAGCTAGAGAAGGAAAGCCGTAACACGCAACTCACCGAGATACAGTTAATACTTTCTGCTTTAGGTTATTTGCACCCATTTACAAGCTAATTAAAATAAAGAGATGCAAACAAATGCTGTCAAACTCCCTGTGTACAATTTCGCCTAAGATCTTGCTGCTAAGATCTTAATTGGCTTTATGTTTGCAGTAGTTATGTGAATTATCCTACAAATCTGATCTAAAATCCACTGAAGTCTTAGGCTGAGTTAACTGAGGCAACAGCACAGGGTGCGTAAGCCTAGGGACGTGACGTGGGCTCTGGGATATCAGTACTCAGTGCAGATATTACGGGAATATTTGCACTTGGGACTGAGATGCCCGTAAGGAAGAGTGTGCCCGAGCATCACTTGGTGGTGCTGGAAGCAGCCTTCTTCCTGCTCGTTCTGACTGGCCTCTCCTCCTGCAGCCTGGGCCCGCTGGTTGGCAAGGTGAAGGAGTACCAGGTGGAAACCATTGTGGACACGCTGTGTACCAACATGTTGTCAGACAAGGAGCAGCTGCGGGACATCTCCAGCATCGGGCTGAAAACAGTCATCTCCGAGCTGCCACCAGCTGCTACAGGTAAGACAAGGCAGCAGGGAGCCCCAGCCCTTGGGAGACAGGAGAACGGGTAGTTCGGAGCCTGAAAGTGCCAAATCCTTCACTCACCTGCTGGAGGGCAAGGAATACCGTAAGGAGGAAGGACAGCAGAAGTTGGGTTAGAAATGTGATAAAGATTGGATGAAATGAGGACTCTTGAACTGGTCCCCTGCAGGATGCCTGTGTCTGAAAGCACAGCAGAGTTCTTGGAGAAAATCATTCTTGTTCATGGCAATCCTAAAGCACGGGGTGTGTCAGGGTACCGCTGCTCAGGCAGCCTGGCAGGGCTGTTTGGTCTCGACATCAGCAGTGCCAGCACTGCACCGCCTCCTGTCTGCAGCCCTGCAGGACCAGGTTTTCTGGCTGCCACAGCTGCCCTGTCTGCTTCTCCTGCACTTGGAACCAAGTATTCCAAAAATCCAGCAGCTTTTCAGGAGATACCCAAGGCTTCCAAAGAATTAAGTTTCCTCTGCAGCCATCTCACGTGGCTGTGGCTGTGGCAGTGCTGCTGGCCTGCTTTGGAAGTTGGGAGGAGAATGAGAATTAGTGTGTAAATACTTGCTGAACCCCTCTCTCAGATTCTGCAAAAATGTGAAGCTCTTGAGAGGCATCTTTTCAGAAGCCTTTATTTAACATACATCACATGAACTGAAACTTGCAGGGTAGCGACAGATAAATCATCTCCTTAGGGGCTGGGATTGACACTGTGTGGGTAGAAGGCAGCAACAGCAGTGTTGGTTTGCTGCAAAATAGAGGGTTGGACATCTCCCTGTGTGCTTCCTTCACCCTAATTTGTTGCTTTTTTATTGTTCGTAAATGTAGGAAGGGTTGAATGGTTCTTAACAGCATAAAAATTTCTTTTTAACTGTCAGTGGGGAAAAATCTCTCTCTTGCAGGCTCCACCATGACAGCAAATGTATGCAAAAAGATCACGGCCCAGCTGACAGGAGCCATTGGCAAGCAGGAGGATATATCCGTGCAGTTGGAGGCTCTTGACATCCTGTCAGATATGTTGAGCAGGTACCAAAGGATTTCCTTTGGCAGCTGTGTACGGCAGGGGGCTGCTCTGTATGTGTTTGCTTTTGATTTCTGAATTTCCCTAATCTTACTACGAGGACTTAAAGGATTTGGTTGCCTGCCACAGGGGAATGTCTCAGCAGAGCAGATTCCTCAGCGGGGATGAGAGACAACATTTTGAGCCCTACTGTGCTTGGGAATAGCAGTAACAGTGGTGAGGGATCCCACAGAGACTCAGTTTAAGTTTAAGCAAGTGTCAGGAGGGAGAGGGCAAGCCAGGGAAGTTTATTTTAGCCCTGTGATCTGATTGCTCATGCATTTTTTTTCCTGGCTGCCTCTCTCTCTTGTTATATAAGTCAGAGTGGCAGTGTCATATGTCAACTGCATGCAGGAAATTATTGACAAGCCCCCAGGTCACCCAGAAGGACACAGCCAAAATCAAAATACTCCATGATGAATGCAAATAACCCCTCCCCGTGTTGTGCAGAACACCAAAACCACCCTTTTCCTCTCCTTCCTGCTCTGTGAAATCTTTATGGCTGAAGAGTTTTTTACATTTTTTGCTGGCAAGGAAGCTTTTCCTCTGACACGTTGACTTTCAGCTTCTGTCTTGTTCTGTTGCTTGCAGGCTAGGGGGAACTCTCTACTCTTTCCATTCTTCCATCCTGAGCTGCCTCCTGCCTCAGCTGACGAGCCCCCGGCTGGCCGTGCGTAAGAGGGCCATCGTTGCCTTGGGTCATCTTGTCTTGACCTGCAGTGGGAACATCTTCTCGGAGCTCACAGAGCATCTCCTCGCTGAGCTGAAGAAGAATGAGTCCACCTCGACTACCAGGACATACATCCAGTGCATCGCTGGCATCAGTAGGCAGGCTGGACACCGCATCGGTAGGACAAGTAGCTTGAAGTGGTACCGGGCAATGTGCATGTATTGTAGAGCAGCTCTTTTTAGAGGTAAAAGAAGCGTGTTCGCTGTTCCTGAGGTGTTAGGGGGTTGTGCTTTGTGGTTCCCTCTGTGGTTCTCATCTGGCTTTGACCTCCACTTGGAGAGGAGACACCAAAGTAGCTCTGTGGCTGCCCTTCCGTAGTGCATTTCATCCCAAGGTCTTCAGCACTTTCCTGGTCTGAATTAATGCCTCTGTGAATTAGGTCAGTGGATGCATCCCGCTTTAAATAAGAGGCTGAATGGAAGGCAGCATATTTGATTGCTTGTCTAAAAGATCTGCCAGAAGCGACATTCAGCCCTAGAAGATTTCTAGGCACAGCTCTTTCCGTGACTGAAATGCCAACAAAGAACCGGAGACAGCGAGCAGGGTCACCTGCTAAAAATTCCTTTCAGGCTGGTTTTTGGTGGGCTGCTGGTTCCTTTCCCCAGAGATGCAGAGGAGGAATGCTCTGCCAGGCATGTGAAGGAAGTGGCAGATGGCTGAGCTGTGGGCAGCTTGGATACGTGTCCGCTGTGATGTGTTTTATTGCTGCTTGCTTTGTCTTTCCCAGGAGAACATCTGGAGAAGATAATTCCTCTAATTGTTCAGTACTGTAACGTGGAAGATGATGAGTTGAGGGAGTACTGCTTCCAGGCCTTCGAGTCCTTTGTAAGAAGGTGTGTGCCCTGGGGGAACAGCCGTGCACCGTCCTGTGCATCGGTGTCCTCCTGGTGTGAACATCTGTACTTCAGCATCCAGGGCTGAGTGCCTCCCTTCCTGCGGGGAAGGAGTTCACAAATGAAATCTCTTCTTCACATGCAGAGTTGGACATGAGTTACGAGCCATTTTACTTCCACACGCGAGAGCATGTTTCTGTATTGGCTTTGCAGGAGCAGGACAAGTTTTCCTTGTCCTTGGGGGATTCCTCAGGAAGAGGGAATTGCCTCGTTCCTGGTGTGTGGAGAGAGTGGGAGGCAGGAAAGGGGCTCAAGGAGAGGAGCTGCTGAGCTGCAGCTTTCCTGATGTTTGGTCAAAAGTTCAGTGCTTGTCTTGGAGAAGGAGCCCTTCAGAGCTCCTGAGGTTTCCTCTCATAAGGGAGGACTAAATCAGGTGGTGAAAGCTATTTTTTTTTCCCTTATAGAAATTATTGCATCCTTCCCGGGAGAATGCGGCCTTGCTTTGTGTGCAGGGAGAGCAGCTCTGCTTTAACTCGTGTTAGCAAAATGCTTAAATAGTCCATGAAACATTTTGGCATCCTTTTGAGATGGGTTGTGTTATTTGGGTATTTAAAATTGCTTATTATTTGATTTATTAACTCTTAGGATTTTTATTTGTTGTGATAGGTGCCCAAAGGAGATTGACCCTCACATCCCCAGTGTGATGGGGTTATGTTTGAAGTACATCACCTTTGACCCAAACTACAACTACGATAATGAGGAGGAGGAAGAGGAAGAGAGGATGGAAACTGAAAATGGGGAGGATGAAGAGCAAGGTGCCTGCTTGTGAGGATGGCTGTGCTCAGCAGAACACTGGTTAACATTTCTCCCCTTCCTGTGTGCTGTCCCCCTCTCTGATGTTTCCTTTAAGATCTGTGTCCAGGCAGTTGTGCTGAATGGGTTATTTCAGTTTACCAATGGGGATAACATAGCTGTAGGTGCAAAGTTCCAACAACAATTCTGAACTTGATAGTTTGTTTTTTTTTTTCTGCCAAGCACCTCAGGTCTTCACCTGTGTTAGGAAACAGGGAAAGCTCTGAAACCAGTGCTCTGAACTAGCTTAGTGGAGAGCTAGGTGGAGGGAGCTTTGCCTTTCCTGTCCCTGCTGGCTGCAGCAGTCTCAGAGCTCGCACAGCAAGCAGCCAGGTTTGGTGCCCGGCGATCCCGAGGAGCAGCTCGGCCATCCTGACCGTTGGAGGCACTCCTCGTGCCCTGCGAGGTGGCAGCCTCGGGCTGCTGCTCCAGGCTGCTGTGTGACCTGCAGGGGCTGTCCTTCTTGAAGGCTCTCTGGTTCTGAGCTTCCGCTGGTGGCACCAAGTTCAGCTGCAGCCCTTTTAACCAGGCACCAGCCAGCGTTTGCAGCTTACTTGAGTTCCAAAAGGCATTGGGTGTCTTTGGTGCAGTCTCACTTATTTACAAGGCTGGACAAACTCCTGTTTTCCCTGATCACAGGGGAGGTCAGGCAAGCATTCCTTGCTCCCAGGCTGTTGCAGCCGACACCCCTGCCAGGTTTGTCAATGTGGAGCTTTTACTTGGTTTCTGGGTTGCTTCCTCTTGCTTCTGCATCTGCTAGGCTGCTTTCAGCACATACACGCTGCTCCTGAAAACAGCGGGCAGCCAACGCTTCACTTTGCAGTCAGCTGGAGGCTACAGAAGCTCTGTTCTTTGTGAGACTGTTTTTTGGTGTGTTTTTTTTTTTTTTTTTTTTTTTTTGGCAAGAAGAGATACAGAGCTATTTGCAATTTCAATCTAAGAGTTTCAGTGCAGTAACTCAGCCTACAAATATTTTAGCCACACAATTCTGTTTGTACTATAAGGTAACTGTTTTGTACTACTTTGTAGCAGAAAAAAGCAAAGCTACAGTCCTGAACTCTTGAAGGTGTCACCTTTAAAAACATCACTCATCAGCGAAAGCACTCTGATAACCGTCTTAAAAGGGGTCTTTTGCTTATTTTCAGACTGTTCAGTTTGAGGTGGATATCCAGACTTGGTGAGATGAGAGGTCTGTGTTTAAAGCCTGTTAGCTGGAGAGAGCATTTCATGTTGCTATTTATAGCTGCATAAAGTGTGACAGCTAAGGGCAACAGCTAGAACCAGTTCCCTGGAAGAGAGGCATTTTTGTTTACTTTCATGCTAATTGGGCACAGTCTTGGCTGTCTGCCTGGAGAGTGTTCTGCCAATTGCACTGTAAATTGTTATGCCGCTCTGTGCCATTCAGGGATTGCTAAGACAAATATTTATGTATTTCTGGCTTTAAAAATGTGGGAACCTCGTTCTTCCTTCAGAACAAAAGCCCTGATGCCTGAGCCGGAGTGGCTTCACCAGTAAGTGCAGTGATATTGAGGTTTGCTCTTTGTCAGCTCTTACTTGGGACAGAAGAACCTGACACCAGCACAGGGCAGTCCCGAGTCCTACCTGCTGTCTGTAATGTTTGTATGGGCAGGCAACTCTGGACAGTTCCGTGTTCCCAGATATGTGTGAGTTACTGGTATCTGATGGCTGGAGAGGGAAGCTTGGAGGCACCAAGTGACCCTCTAGCTCTGATTTTCTCCTCATGGTGCATCCTGTTCTCCCTTGTGTTCTTTCCAGAAAGCGACGACGAGTACAGCGATGATGATGACATCAGCTGGAAGGTCCGCAGGGCTGCAGCCAAGTGCCTGGAGGCCATTGTCAGCAGCAGGCACGATCTGCTTCAGGATTTCTACAAAACGCTTTCCCCAGTTTTGATAAGCAGGTTCAAGGAGAGGGAGGAGAATGTCAAAGCTGACATCTTCAGTGCTTATATCGCCTTGCTGAAACAAACGCTGCCCACCCAGAGCTGGCGGCATGCTGCAGATGCCTCTGGCAAAGACGATGTTCCCCTGACGATGCTTCAGAACCAGGTGCGTGAGGAGGTGGTGGGCTGCATTAAATCAGAAAGCAATAAAGAGAAGTAGATACTGTGCCACTGATGAGTATGCCTAGCAGGCAAGTTGTAGAGCACAGCTGAAGGAGCCCTTTGGCACACAACCAGAGGGGACCAGATCCCAGGGGTGAATAGTTCATGGTTTTTCCCACTGTTCCTGGGGAGAGAGCATTGAGCCAGTGCAGGAGCACTGAGGTATAATCTCCATGATCCCCCCCCGGGTAGCCTCTGACACATTTGCAGACTGTGTGACACATTAATCTTGCGGTAAAATGATGATCTTATTGTATTTCTTCAATCTTCTCTGTTAGGGGATAACACCAACTTCATGATTCAGTTTGTAGAATGTGGAAGAGTAGAATAAAGTCCCTCCTGCTCATTACTTCATGTATCTCTAGTCCACATGAACTGTCTTGTAATCTTTCCCTACCTAGTCCATTCTCCTCTAACGAGCAATTGCGTTGTTTCTTGCTGTCTCTGTTCAGTTCTGTTGCTTTTAGTGCCCCTGGCTCAGCTGAGCAAGCTGCTCTGACGGCGTAGCTCTGTGCCCTGGCAGCTGGGATGACTGATGTGCTTCTTTCTGGTTTACTTTTCCAAATTGCAGGTCCCCAACATTGTCAAGGCCTTGCATAAGCAGCTTAAAGAAAAGAGCATCAAGTCAAGACAGGGTTGTTTCAGCCTGCTGACAGAACTGGCCAATGTTCTTCCTGGTTGCTTGGCGGATCACATCCCTGCACTGGTGCCTGGTAAAGCTTATCTGTGGTTTGTGGGTGGAGGAGTGGGGTTGGTTCTGTTAGTTCATAGTGTAACCTGTATTCTTCTTAGGTGCGTGTTTTGTTCCTCGCTGTTGTCTCTGTTCAGTTTCAAGGCATACACATCAAGTTCTGCTCCTTGTTGATACACTAAACAGTTTCCAGATAAATTCTTGTTTCTGTTGACTGCTGACAGACAGGATATCAGGTTCACTGCCACAGTCCCCAGAAGAGACACCTTTAGGAGGGCCTGTTCCAGCCTCCTTTGAAAGTAGCTGGGATTACACTGCTAGCATGCTGAAATCAGTAACACGTGCCATTTTCTTTTACAAAATAGAGTGGCGTTAAAAAAAATGTATTGACTGAAGCTTTTATGTGCACCCCCGTATTTTCCACAGAGCTTTCCTTTCCCATAGATTCATGGAGCAACCCAGGCTGCTGAAAGGCGCACAATACCGAGGTTTTGTCTTGGCTTTTGGACTGTCTGTGTTAGTAAATATGGAAAAGGTCTCTTGTGATTGTTCCTGGGCCCAAGCCATGCACCTCTCTCATGAATTAATAGATTGCAAAAAGCATTCAAACCAAGAGTCAAGCATAACTTCTGGGATGGCAAACAGTGCTGTTGTAAACATTCCTGATTAAGTCTTTAAGGAAACATAAATACGGGCCATAGAAAATGGACTTGCAAGTATGTCACTTCTGCAGAGGCAGTCGATCTATTGAACCAGAGAAAAGTAAAAGTCCCTGCCTCTTTTTTTTCCTTAAAAAAAAAAAAAGAAAAAAAAATCAAAACACTTCCCACAGAAAAGTAAAGGAAAGAAACATGAAAGGACATTACAGCTGTATGGAGTGCCTGTTGAAGTTAGATTTTCCCAGTCTTAATTTCATGCCACTTTTCTCCTGTTTATTTGTACCTTACTAGCAACCCCTCCTCATCTCAGCCCAGGATAACTTTTCTAACAGAATTTTAAATGGTTGTGTAGCCAGCTCTCCATGGCTGCTACAAAGAATATTTATGTCTGAATTGCCACTTCCCTGAAAGAAAAAGGACTGTAAGGATAGTAGCTCTCTTTAATGGTACATACCTTTTGTGTGAGCAGAGGAAGGAAGGAAAACAGATTCCAATTGTGTTCCTTTCCTGTTTGCTTGTTTATTTGTTCTGATTGAGAGCACTTAATGAAATAAGGCAGCATTCTTTCTTGTCTCTTCTGCACAGGTATTGTTTTCTCATTGGCTGATAAATCCAGCTCCTCCAACATGAGAATTGATACGCTATCTTTCCTTCATGTTCTTCTTTGCAACCACCAGCCAGAGGTATTTCATCCTCATATCAAAAGCCTGTTACCTCCAGTTGTGGCCTGTATTGGAGACTCCTTCTATAAGATCACTTCAGAGGCTCTGCTGGTTACTCAGCAACTTGTGAAAGTTATCAGGCCTTTGGGCAAATCTTGCACTTTTGATGCCAAGCCATATGTGAAGGACCTTTTCCCTGGTACTCTGAAGCGACTGAAGGCAGCTGACATTGACCAGGAGGTGAAGGAGCGCGCCATCTCGTGCATGGGACAAATCATTTACAATCTGGGAGATCATTTAAGCACTGATCTCCAGCCAACTTTGAAGATATTTCTGGAGAGGCTCAAAAATGAAATTACCCGATTGACAACAGTCAAAGCATTAACCCTAATTGCCAGTTCTCCACTTAAAATAGACTTGAGACCTATTTTAGGGGACGGTTTCCCCATTTTAGCTTCCTTTTTGAGAAAGAATCAACGTGCCTTGAAACTGAGCACTCTGACTGCTCTGGATATCCTGGTGAAGAACTACAGTGACAGCCTCAAGCCTGCCATGATAGAGTCTGTGCTAATGGAGCTCCCCGCTTTAATTAGTGAGAACGACATGCATGTTTCCCAGGTGGCAATCACATTCCTTACTACTTTAGCTAAAGTCTATCCATCCTGTATCTCTAAGATCAGTGGTTCCATTCTTACTGAAATCCTTCAGCTTGTTCACTCACCTTTGCTTCAAGGAGGGGCTCTGAACGCTATCATAGACTTCTTCCAGGCGCTGGTGCTGACAAAGACAGCCGCCATGGGCTGCTCGGAGCTGATGAAGCAGCTGACTGCACCAATTTACTCCTCGGGGTCAGCTGGGGCGTCAGTGACGTTACACAAGCAGGCGTATTACTCTGTCGCGAAGTGTGTGGCAGCCCTTTCCTCAGCCTGCCCCAAAGAAGCCCCTGGGATACTGAACCAGTTTATCCAGGATGTAAAAAGCCCCAAGTCCAGCCCTGCTGTAAAAGTGCTAGCCTTCCTTGCCCTGGCAGAGATGGGGCGCACGATGAACCTTAGTGCTCAGAAAGAGCTCAAAACTGTCATCCTGGAGGCATTCACTTCTCCCAGCGAAGAGGTGAAATCTGCAGCTTCCTACGCGCTGGGGAACATCAGCGTTGGGAATCTGAAGGAGTATCTTCCCTTCATGCTGAAAGAGATTGGAAGCCAGCCCAAGAGGCAGTACCTCCTGCTGCACTCTCTAAAGGAAGTCATCAGCTCCTCTCCAGCCGACGGCCTCAAACCATACGTGGAGGACATTTGGGCTCTGCTCTTCAAGCACTGTGAGTGCACGGAAGAAGGGACGCGCAACGTGGTGGCTGAATGCTTGGGGAAGCTGACTCTGGTGAATCCTTCTGAGCTGCTGCCCCGGCTGAAAAAACAGCTGTCATCAGGTAGTGTGACGAGGAGCACTGCTGAGAGTAGGGAAATACCTTTTTTTTCCTGTAAAGTTCTTTTGTAAACTGCTGGTGGGTACAACAGGGAGCAAAGCCAGTCTGTAGAGGTGAGGAGGAAATGAGGGATCTTGGCGAGGGAGATCAAAGGGAACACTGGGTTGCATGGGATGCAGGAGGGTGTTGGCAACAGGGACTGCACATGGAGATTGTGCTGGGACTGGTTTTAAGTAAAGGGGTTGTTAAGGCAAATCCTCTGTTCTCTTCTGTTTTCAGTGTGCTTGTAATGAGACTGAGAGTAGAGTATGCTACAAAATTACAGTAGTGATTTTTGTCCATTGACCTGTCACAGTCTTTCTCTTTCCATCTTCATCACAGGCTCTCCACATGCCCGGAGCACAGTGGTAACTGCAGTGAAATTCACAATTGCAGATCAGCCTCAGCCCATTGATGCTCTCCTGAAAAGCTGCATAGGTAGGCTAGTGCAAAGCACAGTGTAATCTGGAAACAGGTGCTGGTTTTGTGTAGCAGCTCAGGGATTTTTCCCATCTATCTGAACCTCGTCTAATCCAGTTAATTTTCCTCTGTGTTTCTCTGCTTTTGGCATTCAGGACTGTCATGGATCCTTGTTAAACGCTCTTGGGCATGTTCCATTGGTGACATTTTCAGGGAACATAGGATCCCCACACTTTCAAACTTAGGGTTCCAGCATCATGCAGACAGGGATCTTGTGAAGTGTAACCTACATTAAAACGGCCTTATAGCTAGGGAGCCTGGATCTTGGATCTGTTTTATAAAACTGGGCCCTGGGTTTCAGAGAAGTCTAATTTGAGCAAGTTAGATCTGGGCAAGAAAGAAGGAACACCTTCTGTGAATATTGAAGCTTCTGGTTTGACTTTAGGATGAGGTCTGTGGTAGCTAGAATCATACTGGTTGCTTTTATGCCCAAATACAGAAACGTCTTGTTTCTTTCCTTTACTATATCCCAGATGAAAGCATCTCTAATGTCTTTGTTAGACTGTGCCCCTAGAGTTATTTGGCGTAGATGTGTCATATCCAGGCTCCATCAAAAACACGTTGTCGTGGCTTTGGGTCAGTTGCGAGCGCTTCTCAAACACTGCAGCAGGACTAACTGGTGTGTTTGTATCCCCCAGGGGACTTCTTGAAAACTCTTGAGGATTCAGACCTGAACGTTCGACGCGTGGCTTTAGCCATGTTTAATTCTGCTGCTCACAACAAACCTTCTTTAATACGGGAATTACTAAATGCAGTTCTCCCCAGCCTGTATAGTGAAACAAAGGTCAGAAGGGAACTTATCCGTGAGGTATGTCCTTAGTGCGGCGTGAGTGCGATACGGCAGCGACTCGGTGCACGTGCAGCTGAGATGGAGCTGTCACAGTCTGCTGTTAGGTTACAGCTGTATTTTGTTTTCTTGTTTAAGGTAGAAATGGGGCCATTCAAGCACACAGTGGACGATGGCCTTGACGTGAGGAAAGCTGCTTTTGAATGCATGTACACGCTGCTGGAAAGTTGTCTTGACCGGCTGGATATCTACGAGTATCTGAACCACGTGGAGGATGGACTGAAGGATCACTATGACATTCGGGTGGGTAGAGGCTTTGCCAGAACTGCTGGAGGACAGCAAAGGAAATGATGGTAGTTCCTGGGAACTGGGGCCTAAATTGAGCTGATGTGTCACCATGGCATGGAGTGTGCCTGCCATGTCTGCTGCAGCTTTCATCTGGATATCTTCCAGCCCTAGTTTCACTGTCGTGGCCTTGAAAATGCAACCCTGCTGTAGCTGGCTTTACAGGAAATCTACCCAAGTCTAGAATATCAGGAATTGGCATTTACTTAGTGCAGCCAGTGATACTATACAAAAAAATAGAGGTGTTGTTGATGGTTGCATATAGGAAGCACTATATCCTTTCATTCTATTTAATTTACCTCCACTTAAGGAGGTGCAGCAGTGGCACAATCCCTGTGGTGAATGCCTCTCAAAAGCTGTCAGTGCTCTACAGACACCTGAGAGGAGGACAACTGAGACCAGAGTCTAACTGGTTACTGTTGTGCACTGGCTGCTCAGAGGTGCGTTTCTAGTAATGCCCAAAAGCTTGTTAAAACCCCTGGAAGCAGCAGGCAGCGTGACACCCCAGGTGAAGCAGATGCACGTTCACTGCTGTGTCGGGGACTGGAGGGCGTAGTGAAGCAGCACCTCTTCTCCCTCCTCTGTCTAGATGCTGACTTTCATCATGCTGGCTCGGCTCTCCACACTCTGTCCTAATGCAGTCCTGCAAAGGCTCGAGCGACTGATCGAACCGCTCCGAGCGACGTGCTCCACAAAGGTAAGATCAGAGAGTGACGCACTAGGGGTGGGTTCTGCCACCTGTGCTGTTACTGTCACTGCTTCCGAGCAGCCTCGTCCCACGTTCCTTTGGTCAGAAAACCCTGTCCCTGTCCCTGCTGGTGTTCAATTTTGTGCCTGTATCTGTGCCTGTTCTAAATCCCAGCTAAAAATGGGGCCTTGGATTTTTAGGTAAAAGCTGGTTCAGTGAAACAGGAGTTTGAAAAGCAGGATGAACTGAAGAGATCAGCAATGAGAGCAGTGGCTGCACTCCTGACCATCCCCGAAGTAGAGAAAAGTCCAGCCATGGCTGAATTTTCATCTCAAATCAGATCCAATCCAGAAATGGCATCACTTTTTGAAAGTATTCAGAAGGATTCTGCTTCTCTACCCGCCACAGAATCGATGGACACGAGCTAAGGTTTTGCTCATCTGCTCCGTCACCTTCCTGTCCTCACCATGCAGTAACCCAGCAGATACACCACACGGGGCTGAGAACGTCAGCTTCTGCAACAGCCCCTTCCTTGGAAGTCATTGAGTGCTGATGGGAGAAAATAGCTGAAAGCATGGGACATCTGGCTGAATTTGTGTGTGGGAGAGCAAGGGAAGCGTGTCCGTATGGAGGGGAGGGAGAAGACACCTACGTTACGTCTTCAGCAAGCTTTTAGAGGGCTTATGAAGCAACCTGAATTCAGAATGGTTCCATGAAAAATGGAAACCACTTCCTGCAGTATTTCCCTACTGCAGTACAGAGAAATAAAGCCTTTGTTGTTTTTATTTTTTAAACCACTGCATATGCACTTTTTACTCCCCAGTTGCCTGAAGAATGTATTTGTATTGTTTCACTAAGTAAGCTGGCTAAAAACTAGATGTCTAATTGATGAGCATCAAGCAGAGGTAGGGCCTGCTTGAAAAAGAGGCAGGAGATCTGCATTAGCTGAGCTGCACGAGCTGCAGTTGATCATCGCGCTGTAGCTTTCCCACACAGGGCTAAATTTGTAAAATATGTACTGATAGTTAAGTATTTCTGCAGTGTTTTTGTGATATGAAACTACCTTGCTTATGTTTTCTTGGTTTTGACTGTACAATACCTCAACGAGCTGTCTTCCAAAAAGAGACTACTTGATTGTATTACAATAAATCACCCACTGAGCTTTTCTTTACTTGAAACACCGACCTCTTCCCCCGTGGAGCAGCTCGGTGTTTCTCTCACCTGACAGCCACCAAAGCACCGATCTACTGTGAACGCTGGTCACGAAACGACACAGCAGCAGAAGCATTCACAGCAAAGTTCACAGAAGTATTCTCGTATCGCAGAAGAGATGAAGACCAGTTGCCAGGTTCCAGAACATGGTCACAGCAACTCTTCTGTCATTTGAAAGCCTTCTCTAAAGTGGCTGTTTTGTTCAAATGCAGCTTTGCACAGGGAAAAAGCTTTAAGAGGCAGAAAGGATGTAACAGAAAATTAGAGAACAAAACTACCACGACACATTTCTTGAAGCCATGGAGTTGTAACAAGCTTTCATTTCTCCATTTCTGGCAGTGGGTGATTTGAAAAGTATTTATAGTGCAGTGTGAAAGAACATCCCTTCTGTTTGAGTGGTATCTGAAAATAAAAATGTAGCTGTGGAGCTGTGTGCATTCCTCAGTTTGTTAGCCATAGTGACAATGCGTTCTGACCAATTCTACCAGGAGCCTAAAGCACAAGGAAAAAAAGCACTACGTGACTTTTCCTTAGGCTCCAAAAGGAATTCCGTTCCTTCCCCTTGGCCATGCTCAGAAAGGGGAGCTGGCCCCAGCCCACCTGAGGTACAAGTGCCCCCGTACCTTAAAGCAAGAGCTGCGCAGCGTGCACTGCTGCCACCCCACTGCCAGGCGGGCACCAACTGTGGGTGTGAGCGGGGCCACAGCTCTGCTGGCCAAGCCCCCAGGAGCTGGCAAACCAAAGCCTCCCCTTGCAGCATTGACAACATTCAGCAGAGTTTGTGTTCACACTTTATTAAATACATCCCAGCTGCAGGAGGCTGTTTACTCATTCTCCTCGCTGCGCAGTCTGGCGTTTGGATTAGTGATCTTGATGGCAAGCTGCGCTGCTCTCTCCACAATCACCTTGCGGTTCTTTGAAGACACATTGTGAGCGATCTCTGCGCAGTATGACCTGCAGGGAGCGGAGCAGCCTCGTTAGCCTTGAATGGAGTCACTGCGATCTAACGGCATTACCTGGTACTTTGCTTTGGAGCAGTGCTCCAAGTAGATGGCTGCAGGACATTTCGGCTGGTGTCCTAACAGATGCAAAGCCACAGCTGATGCTGTTTTACCAAACCAGTGCTGTCAGCACCACTTTAACGTGGTGTTTTCACCAGGTGTGAACGTGCCAGCCCCGAGCAGCTTTCTGTACGCCTCCCACCAGTGCATGGCAGCCCTTAGGAAACTGAGGCAGCCCCTGTGCTCTGGGAGCTGCAGCCTCCCAGGTCTCCCCTGTACATCTGCCCCTGACCGTGCTCCCCTCTGCCTCCCCCCAGCACCGTTACGGGGTGGCACCGCAGACTTACTTGTTGCTCATCATGAGCACTTCCAGCTCCTTGACGTTGTGGACCAGGAACTTTCTGAATCCCGTGGGCAGCATGTGCTTCGTCTTCTTGTTGCTCCCATAACCGATGTTGGGCATCAGAATCTGACCCTTGAACCTCCTGCGAACTCGGTTATCGATACCTCTTGGTTTCCGCCAGTTGCGCTGAAGGAATAGGGAAAAAAATGATGCTCAGAAACCAAATCAGTCTGGAAGCACCCACACGGGAATAGCAGCTTTAGCCAAAATGGGCCTCCAAAGCTACCGACCCCACAGCACGACCCACAGCACCAACACCCGGCCCTAACCCTCCCCAGCCCTGAGAGCAGCCCCAGCCGATTTCCCCGAAGCCATTCAGCAAACGGAGCTGCCGCGAGCTTTTACCTTGATCTTGACATAGCGGTCAGACTGGTGCCGGATGAACTTCTTGGTCCTCTTCTTGACGATCTTGGGCTTCACGAGAGGCCTGAGGGCCGGCATGGTGCCTGGGGCAGGGGCAGAGGGAGGCGGCTGAGCAGGGCCTCAGCGCGGAGGCGCCGCCCGCGTGGTGCCGCGTGTGGCTGTGGCAGGGCCGTCTTCCCCCGCCGGCCACCGCGAGGCCCGCGGGGGAATGGGCGCGGCGCTGCCGTCGCTCTGCCTCCCGTTTCCGAGGCCGGCGGAGCACGGGCAGCTCCCCAGCTGCGGTCCGGGGAGGGCCCCGCGCCCCCGCCCCCGCCCGGGCTCCCCCCGCCGCCAGCACCGCCAGCACCGCCGGACACCCCCCAACCACCCCCCGTCCCCCGCCACCTCACGGCCGAGCCCCGTCCCCGCCGCCCGGTGCCGCCGGGGAGCTCCCGGCCCCGCTCGGGGCGCCCCGGTCCCGTTGGCGGCGGGCGGGGGGCCCGGGGGCCCCGGGCCGCGGGGGATGGGCGCGGATGGCCCCGGCCGGGCCTCACCGTGCGCGCTGCCGCGGCCGGGCCCGCCGAGAGAGGGAGGCGGCGCCGCCGCGGGGCCTTATGGGGCGGGGGGGGAGGTCCTGGCAGGGCGGTACCGCCACGCGCGTGCACGGGGCGGGCACCGCCCCCTCGCGGGGCCACGCAAAGCTCAGCGCCGCCGCCGGGAGGGGCCAACGGGGGGCTCGCTCCGGGGGGAGACGCCCGCGGAGAGGGGCTCGGCGCCGCCCCGCGCCCCCCGCCGCCTGCCCGCGGGTTGTGAAGCTGCCAGGACCTGCCCCGAGCCGCTCCCGCCCGTGCCCTGCCCCGGGAGCGCCCCCTAGCGGCGCATACGCGTGGCCGCAGCTGGAGCCCGCCCCCCCCCCCCCCCCCGCCGCGTGCCGGCTCTGCCGCGTGAGGCACGCCGGAAGTGACGTAGCGCGGCTCCACTTCCGGCTCAGGGAACCGCCGGGGGGTGGCGGCCGCAGGGCCCCGGGGGCGGCAACAACAAAAACAACAGCGAGAGCGGCGGTCACTGATTGATTTATTGATTGATTTATTGATGTTTTTATTATTAAAACGTTCACTGCCGGGCGCCTCACCACCACGGGGTGCCCCCGCTCAGCCCACGCCGAGCTGCTGGCGGTTGTCCCGGAGCCAGGCGTGGTACACGTTCAGCTTCTGGTCCTGCGGCTGCACCTGCGGCACGCAACGGCCTGAGACAGGGCCTGGGCCAGCCCCCGCCCCGCTCCCACCC